>NC_135897.1:56155723-56807114 GCF_964194155.1 Cetorhinus maximus | reverse complement strand
TTGTAATTCATGCTCATTTTATTGAAAACATCAGAAAGTCCATGTGACAACAATTAAAATAAATACGGCAGTAATTTGCTTTAAATGGACTCTAAAATTTACAGTTAAAGTAGCCAGGTACAGAAGCACGTTCAAGTATTTGTTGAAATTGGCAAGAATTAGAGCCAACAAAAAGTTCCAGCAATACACTTAGGGGCAGGATGTGTTTTTGGTCTTGAGGAATTACTTGTATCCTCCCTTGCAAATGGTAAGAAATTCCAGTTAGGGTGTGCTTGGAGTTAGGTTGTTTTTTTCAAACACAAATAAGCCTGATGTATTTGGCTGAAGTAATACAGGTCTAAATGTTTCAGTTATAGTGCACAGTGACAGCAAGATAGCAGCTGCAGTAATGTGAGGACTGGAATATCATATGGGTCTGCAAGGGATCTTCATGCATGAATTCAAAATGGCACCGCATGCCACACACTTTCCAAATCGTATAACAGCACTGTTCTATAGGTTTCTCATGGAATCAAAGTACATACACCACCCTTTTCTTTTAAGATGCCCTTTTCCTAACTACAGCAGATCTTTTACACAAACCTTGAGAGAAAAGGTGATACAGAGTGGCCCGGCTTTCATATGTAGACCGGCTTGGACAGCATCCTTAATTCCACAGCTGCTGCTGTGCTGTCAGGCTGCCTGGCTGTCTGCAAGCTGCAAATGAAGCAGGATATTTTTGTAGCTCAGCACTCATAGTGAAGCCATTCGATTCAACCCTCCCACTCACAAACTGACCATTTGGGCACCTCTTTGGCTCCATTGCCAGTGGAACTGGTTGGAATCTGTACCTCAAAGGCTCTGACGAGTTATCCCAAAAATGGCAATTGGGAGCATATTTATGGTTCAAAACTTTGATTTCCACAGTCTGAGTATTTGGGATGGCAGGATTTCCCTTCCTGCCATCCAAGGAACAACATATCCGGGTAGCCATTATCCCGCAGGGTGTCTTTGATGTGCCCTGATCAGGTCATTTTGTGCTGTATATCACGCAAACTCATGAATGGACCTAAGTCTGTCACTTTGAGCCCTAAAAAGGGCCCAGTTTACCTCAGATTACCCTGGAAGGGCAAGGTATCTCAAAAATTTGAGCAACAGGTGAAGCTAGCTGTTTCACGCTGCTACTATGCAGTAGCAACACGAGTGCTATTTACCACTAACAGGATGCTGCTATCAAGCCAAAAAGACGTTCTATCACATTAATGTGTGATGTGGTATATGAATTTCAGTGCTAGTGTGATTCTAGGTATCCAAAGACTGGTGGACTATATCAAACAGTATGTCCCTTCCGCTGTTCGTAACAGACAAGCTACACCATACCCAACCAGCCCGTGCTTGCAAAACTCAAAACACGTGATGCAGCATTAGTTATGGTTCTGCAATTGGACAATATTTACTAAATAATCCACAATGTGCTAAGAATTACGCTGACAACCAATATAAGATTGTCAGTCAGGCTTGCAGTGTGGCGCATTTGCGTGTACTGGAAACTACATATGTTAATACACAGGGCCATGTTCTTTGCAGACAGAAAGAACATGTACACACATTGCGCCTGTTTCAGCTAAACAAAATAAGTGATTGCCATTTGTTGGTTCATTCTTCAGGTCAATGCCTTGACCAATCAGAGCCAAGCTGCCTGGTTTAAATTTCAAAGAATGCTTGGCAGTTAACTGTCACCATTAACTGGTGCATTTTCCATGTTATAATTTATAGCGAGGGAAATTGAATACAAAAGTAGGGAGGTTATGCTTCAGTTATGGAGAGCACTAGTGAGACCACATCTGGAGTACTGTGTACTTTATTGGTCACCTTATTTAAGGAAGGATGTAAATGCATTGGAAGCAGTTCAGAGAAGGTTTATCAGAATAATACCTGGAATGGGCAGGTTGTCTTATGAGGAGAGGTTGGACAGGCTAGACTTGTATCTGCTGGAGTTCAGAAGAGTAAGAGGCGACTTGATTGAAACATTTAAGATCCTGAGGGATCTTCACAGCTTCACAGGGTGGATGTGGAGAGGATGTTTCCTCTTGTGGGAGAATCTAGAACTAGGGGCCACTGTTTAAAAATAAGGGGTCACCCATTTAAAACAGAGATGAGGCAAAACATTTCCTCTCAGAAGGTTATGAGTCTTTGGAACTCTCTTGCTGAAAAGGTGGTGAAAGCAGAGTCTTTTAATATTTTTAAGGCAGAGGTGGATAGATTCTTGGTAAGCAAGGGGGTGGTGATAGGTTATCGGGGGTAGACGGGATGCAGATTTGAGGTTACTATCTGACCAGCCATGATCTTATTAAATGGCGGAGTAGGCTCAAGGGGTCAAATGGCCTACTCCTGCTCCTTGTTCGTATGTTTATATGGCAATGTCTCTACCAATCACAGTCCACTTGCCAAACAATCAGTACTCTCCTCTCATATAGTATAAAACGTTCCTGCTTCCCCTGACATTGGTATTTTTGTGATTGCCCTGATGAGTGCAAGACAAAAAACTTCGACAAAATGTATTTTTTCAGCAATACACAGGTGATCTATAAATGCATGTTATTGTAGGTCTCTAACTCTGCATCAACACTTTTTTCCTTATCAAGTCTGACTCCGGAGGTTTTTAAGACAAGCTGCAATTTGAAAATTAGATAAGTGAGTAATACAAAGTTCTGAAATATGTTCAGTAAAACAGTTAAGGCAAAAGAAAGCAAATGTGGAAATTTCTGTGTTAATAGGCAGCCTTTAATATGGTGTTCAGTTTATTTAGACTTGTGTAATTTGACATAGAAAGTAATTTTTTTTCACACACACTTGGAATAAGCTATATTTAACAGGTGAAGATTAGCATAGTTAATTATGTAATTATTGTAATGTGTTATAAACATGAAAATTATGCTCACATTTTGGTTTCATATAATCCAGATATGCAAACAGACCAAAATTTCTGAATGATTCAAATTAGAAATTAGCAGAAGCAGAAAGCAGAAAATGCTGGAAAAGCTTAGCAGGTCTGGCAGCAACTGTGGAGAAAGAAACTGAGTTAACGTTTCGGTCCATATGGCCAGGATTTCCTGTTCAGGGAGTGGGAGCGGGGGCGGGGCCAGCTTGCCAATGCGTAAAATGACGCGGGATGATGTCAGGCGGAACTCCTGAGGTCACCCCGCCTCATTTCAATTTTCAGGTTGGCGGAGGCTCAGCCGAATCTGCTGTGCACCCGCCGACCTGTCAATGGCCAATTGAGGCCATTGACATAGTAATTAACGTAATTAGTGGACCTGCCCATCCAACCTTAGGGTTGATGGGCAGGCCAGGAGCCCTGGCGGGCATTGGAAAAAACATGAAACCTCATCCACGGGCGGGATGAGGTTTCGTGTAGATTTTTAAAAATTTAATAAAAGTGCAGCTAAAAGTGATGGACATGCCCCAATTCATGTGACAGTGTCATATGAGGGGACATGTCAGGGAATTTTTTTTTTTCTGTTTTTAACATTTTTTAATGTGGAGCCGATCTCCCTGAGGCAGCACTAAGCCTCAGGGAGATGAGTGCACATGCGCTAAAGAGTGCACTCTCGGCTCAGGGAATCGTCCCCTGCCGCACAGGGAGTGCATAGCACTTCCTTGTGGACATCACGCTGGGTGGGCCTTAATTGGCTCGTCCACGTAAAATGGTGGCACACCCTGATCGGGGGCATCAATCAGCGGCGCGCCTCCACGTGCCCACTCCTGAACTTCCCCCCTGATGGGGGGAAGATTCTGCCCTAAGACTCTTCTTCAGAAATTAATAAATTGTTTCACATCATTATTTTTAAAAATGCAGGGATATTGACTGAATTTAAATAAACAAAACTTCATCAGCAAAAAAAACAAGTCTCTGCATCTTCGTTTGACAGACTTTGTTAGGCTGGGTAACTAATTCTATTGTCACATCGCCCACAAGATCCAATCCTAGTGCCCTAATGAGATTATAAGTCACTGCTTACAGTTTCCACTATTACAGTAAAACAGCAAGTTCCAGTATGCATGCTGGTGAATGTCATGAGTGGATGGGAAGGTGAAGGGCTTGGGGACAATCTTTGAAATAAATAGAGATTCACCACCGTTATGGAGGAATGTTGGCCAGCATTGAGCAGATCAGTAGCTTTGTTCATTCCATCATGAAATTAAATCACAAATTTCCTAAAGTTAAGCCAAAGGTTGTGCCTTTACACCTAGTTTTCGTTCCATGTATACAGTCAGGGAAAAGGATTGAGGACTTGGTCTTGACTGAGAAGCAGGGACACTGAGCCCTCTCACCAATGTTCTTGCTAGAATAGAGTTTAGCATTGAAGGGGATCATTAAATGCAAACAGCCTCAATTCCATGGTAATTTAGACAAAACATCTCTTATCACTTGGAATTATGTTTAAATCTTACTGTACTTGTGTTACTCATTATTTAATATTTATTGTATCTTTTTACTTTCCATTTTCTTTTTCTTTCTCTTTAACCACTGAGTGATAAGCATGCCGCCTGTTGCATCAGTTGCAAAAACTGCAATAATGAAGCATTTTGGTGCAAACATGTGACTTATCAAGGTGATTAAGGGCTTGGATGGAGTGGATTTCTTGAAATGTGTACAGGAGAACTTTTTAGGTCAGTATGTAGAGGGTCTAACAAGGGACAGTGCATTGCTGGACCTAATTCTGGGGAATGAAGCCGGACAGGTGGCTGAGGTTGTGGTGGGCGAGCATTTTAGTGATAGCGACCACAACATGGTACAGTTTAAGTTTGTTATGGACAAAGAAATCGACAAGTTCCAAAAAAATGTTTTGGATTGTGGGAGAGTGGATTTTAGTAAAATAAGGCAGGATCTGGCCAAGGTAAACTGGGAACAGTTACTTGTGGGGAAATCTACAGAGGAACAGTGGGGGGTGTTCAAAAAGGAAATGGGGAGGGTACAGGCTCAATATGTTCCCTCTAGGGTGATAGGAAGGAGTAACAAGCCCAGAGAACCATGGATGATATTCAGGTTATGATGAGAAGGAAAAGAGAGGCTTTTAGCAGGTACAAGGGAAACAAATCAGCAGAGGCATTAGTGGTTTACAGACAGTGCAGGGTGGAGGTTAAGAAAGCAATTAGGAGAGCAAAGAGGGGATATGAGAAAGCTCTGGCTGGTAAAAGTAGGGAAAATCCCAAGATATTCTATAAGTATATCAATGGGAAGAGGTTAACCAGGGAAAGAATAGGGCCCATAAGGAACCAAGGGGGCAATCTATGGGTGGAGCCAGAGGACATCGCTAGAGTGTTGAATGAATACTTCACGTCCGTCTTCACCCAAGAGAAGGAGGGCGAAGGTATTGAACTCTGGGAGAGAGACTGCGAGGTTCTTGAACAAATTGATATAGGGAGTGACAAGGTATTGCAGGCTTAAAAGTGGACAAATCTCCAGGTCCGGATGATTTGTGTCCCAGGCTGCTGAGGGAAGCGAGGGAGGAGATCGCAGGGGCTCTGACCTAAATTTTTAATTCCTCTCTGGCCACGGGGGTTGTAGAGATAAGCCAGGGAACTACAGGCCAGTGAGTCTCATGTCAGTGGTAGGGAAACTATTGGTGAAAATTCTGAAGGAGATAATCTATCTCCACTTGGAGAGGCAAGGTTTGATCAGAGATAGTCAGCATGGCTTTGTCAGAGGGAGGTCATGCCTAACAAATTTGATTGAATTTTTTAAGGAGGTGATCAGGTGTGGAGATGAGGGTAGTGTAGTTGATGTAGTTTATATGGATTTCAGCAAAGCCTTTGACAAGGTCCCACATGGGAGACTTATAAAGAAGGCAAAGGCACATGGGATACAGGGTAATTTGATAAGGTGGATTCAAAATTGGCTTAGTTGCAAGAGGCAAAGGGTGATGACAGAAGGATGCTTTAGTGATTGGAAGCCAGTGTCCAGTGGCGTACCACAGGGGTCTGTGCTTGGACCCCTATTATTTGTCATTTATATAAACGATATAGATGAACATGTGGGGGGTAGGATTAGTAAGTTTGCGGATTACACAAAGATTGGCCAGGTGGTTAACAGTGAGGCTGAGTGTCTTGGGCTACAGGAAGATATAGACGGGATGGTCAAATGGGCAGATAAGTGGCAGATGGAATTTAACCCTGAAAAGTGTGAGGTGACACACTTTGGAAGGAGTAATTTGACAAGGAAGTATTCAATGAACGGCATGGCACTAGGAAGTTCTGAGGAACAAAGGGACCTTGGCGTGTGTGTCCATAGATCTCTGAAGGCGGAGGGGCATGTTAGGGGTGGTGAAAAAGGCATATGGGACACTTGCCTTTATCAATCGAGGCATAGATTACAAAAGTAGGGAGGTCATGTTGGAGTTGTATAGAACCTTAATGAGGCCACAGCTGGAGTATTGTGTGCAGTTCTGGTCGCCACATTATAGGAAAGATGTGATTGCACTGGAGGTGGTGCAGAGGAGATTCGCCAGGATGTTGCCTGTGATGAAACATTTAAGTTATGAAGAGAGGTTGGATAGACTTGGGTTGTTTTCTTTGGAGCAGAGAAGGCTGAGGGGCGACCTGATCGAGGTGTACAAGATTATGAGGGGCATGGACAGGGTGGATAGGGAGCAACTGTTCCCCTTAGTTGAAGTGTCAGTCACAAGAGGGCATAAATTCAAGGGGAGGGGCAGGAGGTTTAGGGGGGATGTGAGGGAAAACTTTTTTACCCAGAGGGTGGTGATGGTCTGGAATGCACTGCCTGGGAGGGTGATGGAGGTGGGTTGCCTCACATCCTTTAAAAAGTACCTGGATGAGCACTCAGCACTTCATAACATTCAAGGCTATGGGCAGGTGCTGGTAAATGGGATTAGGTAGGTAGGTCAGGTGTTTCTCACATGTCGGTGCAGACTCGATGGGCTGAAGGGCCTCCTCTGCACTGTGATTCTGTGATTCTGAGATTATATATTGCAGAAGGTTAGATATTAGAAGACTATTTTCTGCTCAGAAATTTGAGCTGAATGCAAAACCTGCTCTAACAGTTGCAATCTATAGTGCTGATATTTTATTCTATTTGAGTTGCAGCCCTCCTGCCCAAACCACAACAAGTTAAACAGTTGAACTCCTCTACTTGTCAATAAAAAAAAACATATAACTCTGCTGAGATTCTGTCAATCTTTGAACTATTAGGCCTCAATTGGCTGAAAATCCGGCCTTCAGAATTGAACTTAGTCAATGAAATCTCAACTTTCTGGAGCTTTGAGTCTCACCTTGAAAATTACCAGGAAGGTCGGAAAAACAGTTCAGCAGTGGCTGTTATACTTTTGCCATGAATGGCATAGAATAAATAAATTAGATATGAAAATATGAAGTTAAATGAGAGAATGAAGAGGAGAAAATGAAAGACAGGAAAAATGAAGATGATAAAAAAGGAAAGACAGGATAAGCTGAGTTGGAATTGGATGCTGGGGTATATTTCAAATCAGGCAAGCGGGTACAGGTCCACAGCAAGAAAAGCCTTAGATTTACTTATTGGGCTCAGAGGAGAACTCAAATCGGGTGAGGTATTGGAAGATAGCTGTTAAGAATCACCACATACAGAAGAAGAGGGAACGCTTCTAAGGTCATTGGTGACATTTGCTGCTGATATTTCTGTAGATGCTTTGAGTAGAAAAGGAGGGCTTTTAAGACGTCAGTGGGATGTTCAGCCTGTGATGACATTGACCCCCAGCACTCGAGGCCCATATCCAGTGGATTGTAGAGGGTGGGTGCAAGTGAAGTGAACAAGATCTTGAAGAGTATCCCAAACAATAACATACAGTGCATTGTTTTTGTTCTGTTTATATTATGGTAACCAATGAGTGCCATATGTGTGAGATAGGCCCAATGCACAAATTGTCCTAATTTTATATCACATGACTTTCTATACACATTCTGTATACATTGATATGTTCTGGCTACTTTAAAGAGTAAATGCATGAAATAGAAGTTCTGAGCACAGAAATATGTTTGAGATTGGATTAACATGACCATTCAATATTAAGGTGACTTGCGTTTTCATGCTGCAACTGCGACATGCGTGTCAGGAATAAGTTGTTACATTTCACATCCAGAATGCATGGAGGAGCAAACCGCTCATTGCTCCTTTAATAAATAATAAATACTTTATCTATTGGTTTGTTTTGGAAATTTTTGTATCATTGTCATTGTCTAGAATTCTTAGGTGCTGCTATGTCAGTAAGGGTGGAAATAAAGAGCAGAAATCTGTAAAGTCTTAAAATGATTCAACAAGGATCTTGCTATCTCTAGGGGGATAGCAAGAGAGAAAACATGGGGCAGAATTTTCCCATTAGCGTCCGGGCCCCGCATGTCCGTGCGTAAAATGAACGCACGGTGACATCGGGGGACCGTCTTGACGTCACCGTGCGCAACTGTGATATTTCACTGGGCGGGCGCGCAATAATATCCGATACGTGCCCACCATTAATTAACGGGCCACTTAAGGCCCTTGACTCACAAATTGACACCGATTTTTCGGCGCCCATGCAATCCTCGGGTCGGCGCACGGGTGCAACAGGCAGGCGGGTAGGACACATTTGTATAAACCTCATCCACAGGTGAGATAAGAGGGCTCACTGGGGTCATGAGTGTGCTCTCTCAAGTATTCATTTTTCAAAGTTATTGAAACTTGCTTGTGTGATCTGCAATATTTCAACACGCATACCAGCTGCTTTGTCTGGACTCTGCAGTGAGGAATTTTTTTGGGTCTGCAGGTTTCGGGAAGCCTTCCCTTAGCCTGGGAATGGGAGCTGAACTCTCCACTGGAGGCACCTCCTCTGAGGAGGAAGGGAGGGCTAGAAGGGGGAGGAAGCCAGGAGTGCAAATTCAGTCTCCAGGGGAGCCACCTTTGGAAGGACAGGCACAAGGGACGCAGGGCCAAGAGGTAGACCAAGGCGGAAGAGGCTGCAGAAGACGCCACTACCCTACTGCCAGGGTATACTGGCGGCGAAGCAGCTACCTCAATATGTCTGAGGTGCAGTGCCGAAGGAGGCTGAATCTCTCAAGGGAGACAGTCAACTATATCTGTCAGATGATTGGGCCTGAGATCTCCTCTGTGTGGGTGGACACCCCATGCCAGTGGCTCTGAATGTCTATGCCTCTGGTTCCTTCCAGGGGCCAGTGGGTGATCTTTGTGGTGTCTCCCAATCAGCTGTCCACACTTGTGTCAAGCAGGTTACAGATGCTTTGTTTAGGCGTGCATTGACCTTCACCCACTACTGTTGGGACCAGGCAAGCTAGACACAGCGAGCCAGAGGCTTCGTGGTGATTGCTGGCTTCCCCCGCGTCCAGGGTGCAATAGGCTGCACACATGTGGCCATCAAGGCGCCAGCAGGTGAGCCCGGTGCATTCGTCAACAGGAAGGGCTTCCACTCCATGAACGTGCAGATAGTGTGTGATCACAGGATGCTGATTCTACAAGTCTGTGCAAGGTACCCAGGCAGCTCCCACGACCCTTACGTCCTCGGTCACTCCCAGATGTTGAGGCTCTTCAGTGCTCCAGCCCGGCTCGATGGATGGCTGCTGGGTGACAAATGCTATCCCCTCAGAAGGTGGCTAATGACGCCTCTCCGCCATCCTAGAACAGAAGCTGAGCAGTGGTACAATAGGAGCCACGGCTCCACAAGAGCTGTGATGGAGAGAGCCGTTGGTCTTCTCAAGGTGCGCTTCCGTTGCCTGGACCGCTCAGGGGGTGCACTCCAGTACCCCCCAAGATCGTGTCTCGGTGATAGTGGTTGCATGCTGCACTCTGCACAATCTTGCGCTGGAAAGGGGGGATGCAGTGGATAAATGTGAGGTTATCCACTTTGGTAGCAAAAACAGGAAGGCAGCTTATTATCTGAATGGCTATAAATTGAGAGAGGGGAATGTGCAATGAGACCTGGGTGTCAGAAGATGTAGATGCAGTGGCTGTGGCTACACACGATGAGTCCAGCAGTGAGTCCGAGGATGAGCACGCACAGGGAAACGCTGAGGGGGTAGACGCTGACCCGGGCATACTGCAGGGAGGCAGGGACACCCGGGAGGCTTTAATCCAACGAACCTTCAGCTTGCACACCACAGATGGACCTCCAGGTCAAGCCTAGGCTGTAGGCTCCATATTTGATACCTAAGTGCGAAATCTGCAAGGTTAGGAACGGTAACTAAGGGCTTTGTTAATAAAGCTGAATGTCCCACAAATCACTCATAACATTTTTGGAAACCACACAAATGCAGGAGAAAAGAGGCACCCTCAGCCATGGTCACATGTCTGAATTTAATATCACAAGCAAATAAACTTAAGCAAAAAAAATGAGAATGGTTTTCCAATTCAAAGCAAATCATAAAGACCTCATCTCAGGCCAACACAAAAGCACCAGTGATAAACCCGTGATGTGCCTAAGGTGCCTTATGTTTATGTTTCTGGGTGCTACGTCTTGCTGCTGCCCCATCGCTCAGAGTGGCATCTGAGACAGCCTGCTGACTCTGCTGTCCTGTTGGCCTCGATGACCTTAGCGGTCATCACAGAGCTGGATGGGAGGGTGAGCTGTGAGGAGGATGCAAAGATGCTTCAGTGTGATTTGGACAAGCTGAGTGAGTGGGCAAATGCATGGCAGATGCAGTATAATATGGATAAATGTGAGGTTATCCACTTTGGTAGCAAAAGCAGGAAGGTAGATTATTATCTGAATGGCTATAAATTGAAAGAGGGAAATGTGCAACGAGACCTGGGTGCCCTCGTACACCATTTGCTGAAGGTAAACATGCAGGTGCAGCAGGTGTTAAAGAAGGCAAATGGTTTGTTGGCCTTCATAGCCAGAGGATTCGAGTACAGGAACAGGGATGTCTTGATGCAATTGTACAGGGCCTTGGTGAGACCACACCTGGAATATTGTGTACAGTTTTGGTCTCCTTATCTGAGGAAGGATGTACTTGCTATTGAGGGAGTGCAGCGAAGGTTTACCAGACTGATTCCTGGGATGGCGGGACTGACATATGAGGAGAAATTGAATTGGTTAGGTTTATATTCGCTGGAGTTCAGAAGAATGAGGGGGATCTCATAGAAACCTATAAAATTCTAACAGGACTAGACAGGGTAGATGCAGGAAGGATGTTCCCGTTGGTGGGGGAGTCCAGAACCGGGGTCACAGTCTGAGGATAAGGGGTAGACAATTTAGGACTGAGATGAGGAGAAATTTCTTCACCCAGAGAGTGGTGAGCCTGTGGAATTCGTTACCACAGAAAGTAGTTGAGGCCAAAACATTGTATGTTTTCAAGAAGTAGTTAGATATAGCTCTTGGGGCAAAAGGGATCAAAGGATATGGGGGAAAGCAGGAGCAGGCTGTTGAGTTCGATGATTAGCCATGATCATAATGAATGGCGGAGCAGGCTCGAAGGGCCGAACTGGCCTACTCCTGTTCCTAGTTTCTATGTTTCTATGCTACGGTCACTGGCAGAGGGGCAGAGGAGCTGCCACCCTCATCTGGAGTGCCCTGAGAGGTGCCCACAGAGGTGACAGGCTGCTGCTGTGCTGACATGAGGTCACCTTGGACCTCCCTGCTCACTGTGGATGGATGGGCACTGAGCTGGGAAACTTGGTGCCCAGACCATCTCCCACACTGGCACTGACCAGCTGAAGTCAATGCCGATGTGAGGGTTTGCCGGTCAGAGCGCATCCCCAGGAGGCCCTGACTGGTCTCCTGGAGGAGCCTCTCCACGAGAGTCGCCACTCTATCCATGGAGGACGCTCGGCGCTTGGACATGTGGCTCATTTCTTCGGCGATCATCCGCGTAGACTCCCCCACCACAGAGACCAAGCCAAGCATAGTCTCATGTATCTCCCCCAGAAGCTCCCGCACACCCGGCCGCATTTCCTGCATTTGCTGCATCGCGGACGACTCCAGAGGCACATCATCAGGCACCGACTGAGCATGTGCCTGGTCCCCTGCAGTCCTCCAACTGCTGGCGTCATGGGCACTCTTTGCCTCGGCCAGCTCCTCCAGCAACTGTGAAGTGCCCTCACTGCTGTGCCCCGGGACACTAGCCATTGTTCTAATTCCCACCGAGGTGCTAGTATCTGCGCTGGTGCCTGCCTGACAGAGATGATGTGACGCTGGTGAGACTTCAGGGCCCTCAGGTGTGAGAGGGGGCCTCTGCTGCTCCTCCTCCCAGCCCTGCTCCGCTGATGCTGAAAGGAAGAACAAGGACATTGGATCAGTTAACGTGGAGACAATGACAAAGTGCATCTCTGTCCCCCGGATCATTATGCGCTCATCTTTCCATAAGCAATGATCAAGCCATGTTACAAAATTAAACCACTTACCGTTCAGCACTGCTATGGCTGTAGGGAGAACAATGCTGACCCCACTGCTGGGCATAAATACCTGGCTGTGGCACCCCAGCCTCACCGACACCAGTGGACCTTGGCGCATGGCACCTCTCCAAATCCAGGGCCTCCTGCTCGAAGCGGCTGAGAATGGCTAACTGCGCCTGGCCTCTGCCAGTCCTCTCATTCTGCAGCATTATGAGCATTCTTCTCCTGAAAATGAGAGAAGAGCATTGATTTGCACAAATTGTACATGAACTCTCTTCACGCATGGCCCACCCCAACCAGAATGGGACATACCAGGACTCCAGTGCCCCCTTACCCCACTGCTGCTGAACACTCACACAAGGATGTTAGGCCTGTTCCCCACCCCCCCACCCCCCACCCTTGGCCACATGCTGGCGACATCACATTAGGCACCACACGGTATATCCTTCCATAGCAAGGAGGCACAAGCATGTGGAGCGCAGAACGCAGCAGATGGTTCATTGCCATGCCACCTTGAAGCTCCCCTCCCAGCATGTCATCACCCTGACTTAGACATGTCCTGCAGTTCAAGCACAGTGCCTAGGTGTAGCTCCTCCAAGCTGCCACCAAAGCAGTCATGTGGGTCTCAGTGTACCACATGCTGTGGGCGCAGAACGCATCTTTTCACCACCCTCTCAGGGTGACCTCGGCATGGGCAATATCTGCTGGCCCACCCAGCAAAGGACACATGCCATCAATGATTCAATGTAGTCACTACACTCAGACTTGGATAGGGTGGTTGCAGCAGGGAGGAAATGCCAACATGATACTCACCCTTCCAGAGTGCAACAAGTCGTTGAAGTGCTTGCGACACTGGATCCAGGTGCACCGCACCAAGTTGCGGGAGCTCACCACCTCCGCCACCTCCTCCCAGGCACGTTTCGTCATGTGGAGGGGCCTCCTCCTCCCGTCCTGGGGAACCAGCAGCTCCCGCCGAGCTGCCACCTCCTTGAGGAGAGCATCAAGGCAGTCATCGGAAAAATGAGGAGCACACTAGCCCCCCACCCTACCCTCCAGACTGCCCCGCCCCGATAGCCTACCCTCCGGACTTGCGTCACCTCCATTGCCCCTTTGCAGAGCCCTTTGCCCAGCCATTGCGAGCAGCCTTTCCGAGGCTGCCAGGCCTTTGTTTATACAGGCTGCCGGGTCACCATTGGACCCGACGATCTGAGTGTGCCCGCCGCTCGCCCGCCCACTCCCGCTATGCACAGGAGTCATGAAGTATGCTGGGCGGGCCTTAATTGGCACTCCCGTGTAAAATGGCGACGCAGACCCGCAAGTGGCGATCGGGTCTGCACCCACCCTTGCCCCCTCCTGCTCTGCCCCCCTGCCAGCCAGAAAATTATGCCCATGAGATAGGGATAGAGAGAAATAAAGACATGTACAGAGAGAGAGAGAGGAAGAGAGAGAGAAAACATACAATCAGAAACCAAAATCTTATTTGTTGATAGGAAAATTCAGCTTGTTCATTATATAAAATTTTAGTAATTATCATTTGGCAATGTTTCCTTATGAATACTTAAGGAGGGCAAATGGAGTGCAGCTTTGACTAACTGAGTGAAGACTTAGAGTTTGGTGAGAGTTCAGTTTTAAGTGTTAATTTTGTTCCTAAATTTTGCTCTTCAAATCTAATCTAGTGTGTAATTAACAGTAACTGGAAAGTACTGTGTAAGTAGGCTAAGTTTTTCTTTGCAGTTTAGACATGGTAAACTCACTCTCAGCTGTAGGAGCTGAGTAGTTAATTAGCAAACTGGTAGAATCTGGTTAGTTCAGTTTACTATAAATTCAGGGTTCTTTCGTGAAGCCTTGACTAACTGAGTGAAGATGGAGTTTGGTGAGAGGGGAGTTTGGATAAGGAGTTGTTCGTCTCCTCTTTCTATCTTTCTCACCCCATAGGAATTGGTTCTTGCTCTACTACTACCCTTTGGTGAGTATCTGGTAAGTTGATAAGTTCTATTCTATCCCTAAGGTTCAAAATAGTACATGATTTGGTGGTAAAGTTAATAAAATATATAAGAAAGCAGCATAAATAAGTGATTAATATAATTAAGTAATTATTTAAAACACTTTAATGATGGCAGGAAAGGTGATGTGTCAAGGCTGCAGTATGTGGGAACTCCTGGATAACATTTTGATCCAGGGGAAACGTGTCTACAGTAAATGTTTGGGGCTTAAGGAAATTTGGCTCAGAGTCATTGAACTGGAGGCTGAGCTGCAGGCACTGTGACACATTAGGGAGGGGAAAAGTTACCTGGATGCTTTATATGAGGAGGCAGTCACATCACTAGGATAGGGTCTTCTACTTTGGTCAGTGGCCAGGAACAGGAGGGTGTGACTGTGAGTGAGGCGGATAAGGGGACCCAGAGGGCAGGGGTGCAGGAGTGTGAGCCTCTGCAATTGTTTCAATAGTTTTGAGGTTCTCTCAGTTTGTTTGGGTGAGAGGGAGGGTTTCAGAATGGATGAGCAAACTGACCATGGCACTGTGGTACAGGAAACCATCCAAGTGGGGGGAGCAAAAAGGAATGTTATGGTGGTAGGGGACAGTATAGTAAGGGGGGATTGACACTGTTCCCTGTAGCAAAGAACGAAAGTCCAGACGGCTTTGTTGCCTGCCCAGTGCCAGGATTTGGGACATCTGCTCAGGGCTGGAGAGGAACTTGCAGTGGGAGATGTAGGATCCAGTGGTTGTGGTCCATGTAAGTACCAATGACATAGGCAGGATGAGGAAGTAGGCTTTGCATAGTCAGTATGATGAGCTAGGTACTAAATTAAGAAGCAGAACCTCAAAGGTAATAATTTCTGGATTATTACCTGAGCCATGTGTAAATTGACATAGGACAAATAAGGTTAGAGAAATGAATGCGTGGCTCAAAGACTGGTATAGGAGAAATGGGTTCCAGTTTGTGGAACACCAGCACCAATACTGGGGAAGTGGGATCTGTACTAATGGGACGATTTACACCTGAACCAAGCTGGGGCTGCTTTCCTCGCAAGCTGCCTAATTGGAGAAGTTGAGAGGGATTTAAATTGAATAGTGGGGGCAAAGGATCAAATTTGGGAAGATGTGGTTAACCAAAGAGGAGAGACAAGGCAAGAGAGACAAGTATTAATATGGGAAATGATTAATTGACTGTGGCGAGAAAGGACAGAGAGTACAAATCTAAGGGGAGAATTTTCTCCCCGTCAGGGGAGCTGAGCAGGAGTAGGCGCAGGCGGTTGCACAGACATTTTATGTGCGCTGGCCAATTAAGGCCCGCCCAATGTGACACACACCCGGAAGCGCTGAGTGCTCCCTGTGCAGGTGGGGTGAGGAGGCTGAATTGGGGCCTGCGGGAAAGAGCGCAGAAATCTCCCTGAGGCACGGAGCTGCCTTGGGGAGTTTAATTTCATTATCAAAAAGTCAATTAAAGATTTTTTAAAATTATTTGGACATGTCCCTTCATGTGACAGTGTCACATGAGCTGGGACATGTCTATGAATTTTATTAAATTTTTTTATTAAAGTTTAAAAGCCTTCATGAAACCTGGTCCCACCCGTGGATGAGGTTTCATGCAAAATGTGAAGGCCGCCTGGGCTCTTCGCCTACCTGCCAACCTTAAGGTTGGATGGGCAGCTCTGTTAGTTCTTTTAATTGATATTTAAATGGCCTTAAGTCTTTGACAGGTCGGCGGGTGAGCAGCTGACTCTGATGCTCGCCTGCTGAACTGAAGATCTGAATGACACGCAGTGACATCGAGACGCACGCCTGACGTCACCGCGCATCATTTTACACATCGGCGAGTGGGGCCCGTCCCCACATACTGACCAGAAGATTCAGGCCTAAGAGTAAATCAGCAGATAAGGCTAGATGTTACAAAAATAAAGGAAGGATGAAACTAAAGGTTCTGAATCTAAATGCACATAGCATTCGAAACAATGAACTGATAGCGCAAATATAAATAAGTAAGTACGACCTGATAGCCGTTACAGAGACATGGCTGCAGGATGACATAGATTGGAACATAAATATTGAAGGGTGGCTGACATTTAGGAAGGACAGGAAGTTAGGAAAAGGTGGAGTGATGGCTCTGTTAACCAATGATGATATTAGCACATTGCAGAGGGATGACCTAAGTTCAAAAAACCAGGATGTAGAAGCGGTTTGTGTTGAGATAAGGTATGATAAAGGCAAGAAATCACCTGTGGGGGTGGTGTACAGGCACCCTACTTTTAAGGACAGTAGGACAGAATATAAAAGAAGAGATAATGGGAGCTTGTGAGGAAGGTACAGCAATAATCATGGGGGATTTTAATCAACATATAGACTGGAAAAATCAGTTGGACAAAGGTAGGGTAGATGAAGAGTTCATAGGATATTTTTGGAGATAGTTTCTTAGAACAACACATTCTGGAGCCAACCAGGGAGCAGGCCATACTAGACCTGGTATTGAGCAACGAGATAGGATTAATTGATAACTTCCTAGTGAAGGCACCCCTAGGTAGCAGTGATCATAATATGATAGAATTTTACATTCATTTTGAAGGAGAAACGAGCGTGTCCAAGACTGGTATTTTAAACTTAAATAAGGGAAGTTATGAGGGCATGAAAACAGATCTAGTTAAAGTGAACTGGCAAATGAGGTTAAGGAATATGTCAATGGAAGTTCAGTGACAGATATTTAAAGGGATATTTCAGAATACACAGGATACATACATTCCAATGAGAAAGAAAAACCCCAAGGTCAGGGCCCACCATCCGTGGTTAACTAAAAAAATTAAAGACAGTATCAAACTTAAAGAAAAAGCATATAATTACACAAAGCTGGGTGGCAGGTCAGAAGATTGGGAAGAATATAAAGAAAGCAAAGAATGATAAAAAGATTAATAAGGAGGGAAAAATTTAAGTATGCGAGAAAGCTAGCTAGTGATATAAAGACGGATGGTAAGAGTCTCTGTGGATATTTAAATAAGAAAAGAGTTAACAAAGTGAACGTTGGTCCTTTAGAGAGTGCATCTAGGGAATTGATCATGAAAAGTTAGGGAGATGGCAGATGAATTAAATAGGTATTTGGCTTTGCTCTTTATTATAGAGGACACAAATAGCATCCTGGAAAGTTGTTAATCAGGAAAATGCAAGGGAGGGAGAAACTAGGGAAAATTACAAACACCAGGGAAGTGGTATTGAACAAATTGTTGGGGCTGCGGGCTTATTCAGGGAAGCTTCTATTAGATTGGAAAGTAGCAAACATAACTCCTTTATTCTAAAAGGGAGGGAGCCAGAATGCAGGAAACTATAGGCCAGTTAGCTTAACATCTGTCATAGAGAAAACATTGGTATAAAAATGTTATAGCAGGGTACTTAGAAAAATTCAAGATAACCAGGCAGAGCCAACATGGTTTTCTACAAGAGAAATCATGTTTAACCAATTTATTGGGGTTCTTTGAAGGAGTTACATGTGCTGTGGATAAAGGGGAACCAGTAATAAGATTTCCAGAAGGCATTAGATAAAGTGCCCCATCAAAGGTTATTGCAGAAAATAAAAGCTCATGGTGTAGGGGGTAACGTATTGGCATGGATAGAAGATTGGCTAGTTAACAGGAAGCAGAGAGTTGGCATAAATGGGTCTTTTTTCTCGGTAGCAGGATGTGACAAGTGGTGTGCCACGGGTCAGTGCTAAGTCCTCAACTTTTTTACTATTTATATAAATGACTTGGATAAAAGGATCGAAGGAATAGGTGCTAAATTTGCTGATGACACAGATAGGTAGGAAAGTGTGGTGAAAGTATAATAATTTTCATAATACTTTTCTGCTTTATTGTGAGGTAGGTTCATGGGGGTAAGTCAGTTGGGCCTGTCTGTGATTTAATCATGTTTGTAGTCAAGTAGACTACAAACTTGGAATCATAAAAAGAAGCTAAGTGCTTCACATGCTAATAAGTGAATATGGATGCTTATTTAGCATATAAGGTGTGAAGGGAATTTGCAATTTTTGATACGTGAAAAGATTTGGATTTCAAAGGGATCTTAGTCTGTTTCCAACTAACCAGATAAGCAGAGCTAAGGACTGTGCTTATTTTTCCCAAAGGTTACTGACAATATTGTCAAAATGAAAGTTTGTATATTATGAGGAAAAAACAGTTTCAAAGATATATGGAAAATAGAATTTACATATTAAAAAGAGAGAAACATATATAAAGGAGAATGAAAGGCTATGTGTCAGAAGGCCATGTAATACCTAACAGGATTGTGTGACATAGCCGTAATGAAGCCTCTAGCCTTATGCATAAGTCTGCTATATAACAAAACTGAAGTTGCAGAAAAGCCATTTAGAATTCCATTGTCAAGTGGGTATTGTGTTAACTTGTGGGTTCTGTTTTAAATTAAAATCTATTTTGAACTGTTGCCTTAAAGGGGGTATAACTGGGGGTCAGGTTAATTAGGAATTTTAGGCTTTATTATAGTAATACGTAATTGTAGTCTTGTGTATGTGCTTGAAATCTTTTATTTTGTTAATAAATATTTTAATTTAATTTTTAAAAATCTCAAAAGGTCTTGGTGGATGTAGTGCTTCTGAATTCAGTGCACACATCTTCTCATAAATACAAATTGCAAAACTGTTCTGATAGCGCGATCAAGTTCACCTTGTGTATTTGCTCCACCTGGCACACGTCATCTGCCATGTCATAGCAAAAGTAAATTATGAAGAGAATGTAAGCAGGCTACAAAGTGATATAGATAGGTTAAGTGATTCGGCAAAGATCTGGCAAATGGACTATAATGTGGGCAAATGTGAAGTCATTCATTTTGGCAGGAAGAATAAAAAAGAAGCTTATTACCTAAATGGTGAGAGATTGAGGAGCTCTGAGATTCTGAGGGATCTGGGTGTCCTAGTGCATGAATCACAAACGCAGGTAATTAGGAAAGCTAATAGAATGTTATAATTTATTGTGAGGGGAATTGATTACAAAAGTAGGGAGGTTATGCTTCAGTTGTACAGGGCATTGGTGAGACCACATCTGAAGTATTTTGTACAGTACTGGTCTCCTTAGTTAAAGAAAGATGTAAATGCGTTAGAAGCATTTCAGAGAAGGTTTACTAAATTAATACCGGGAATGGGTGGGCTGTCTTAAGAGGAAAGGCTGGACAGGTTAGGTTTGTATCCACTGGAATTTAGAAGAGTAAGAGGCAACTTGATTGAAACCTTTAAGATCCTGAGGGGACTTGACAGGGTGGATGTGGAGAGAATGTTTCCTCTTATGGGAGAGTCTAGGACTAAGGGTCACTGTTTATAAAAAGGGTTTCACTCATTTAAGACAGAGATGAGGAGAATTTTTCTCTCTCTGAGGCTTGAGTCTTTGGAACTCTCTTCCTCAAAGGCGTTGGAAGCAGAGTCTTTAAATATTTTTAAGACAGGGCTAGATAGATTTTTGATTAACAAGGGGGTGAAAGGTTATCGTGGGTAGGCAGGAATGTGGGGTTAAGGTTACATTCAGATCAGCCATGATCTTATTGAATGGTGGAGCAGGCTCGAGGGGCTGAGTGGCCTACTCCTGCTTCTAATTCGTATTTTCATATGTTCATATTGGATTCCTCACTCTAGCATTTTAATGGAGATACTGACCTGTTTATCTCAGCATACATATGACAAAATCGCTGACAGTAATTGAATTTTGTATTGTTTAGTGCCTCCTATTTCTTGAGTAAAAGTAGGTTTATAGGGATAGATCACAACTTACTGCAATAGTGGGAAATTGGTGATGAGGTCCATTTAACATCGACCCCAATTTTTCTTTCAGGAGAGATGCAAAACAAGCCACTGAGTTACTATTGCATGTTTTATACTGTTCACAAAGTCAAGCTCTTTCTCTGTGCTCTAATTTTCTTATTTTCAAAGTTCAGCAGAGGCCAGCTTTTTAATACTTCCACAAAAGGCTGTAATTGAGGTTCAAGAAAGATGCAAACATTATATTACATCATCAAAATAGTAGCAAATGTTTTTACTTTACAGTTTCATCAGGAGTATTCTCATATTTGTTTTCATCACAGAAGAATCCACAATTACAAAGCTTCATAAAAAATGCAACCCCCCAACCTCACAAGGAAATGAAATCTCACACTGACATAAGTTTTTTTGACTGATGTTTTTAATTTTCATGGGGGCAGGTGTATAATAGTGGTTTTAGAAACCATTCCAAATTTTGGTAACCATAATTTTCAGGAACTGAGAAAGATAATTAAGAACATTTTATGGTGATCAAATCACCTGAAACATTATATTTTGTTTGACTTTTTGAAATGATTTCTGATCTTTAAAAGGAACTATAACAGTCATGTTTGGATATGCCTGTGATCTTGGTGAATGTTATCAGTAGACTCCCAAACTGAACAACATGTTCATGCATCTCTAAACTCACCACCCATATGCAGTTGTTTCTTTATACAAGGCTTGAATTCTCTTGCAAAATGGGCAGCTGGCCATAAAATCGAAATAACTGCTAATCTAGAGTTTAGGTTTTCCATTGACATCTGCTTTCCATTATGTAATTACATTAAAAATGTTCAAAGGAATTATACCTAGTCATCCTCCATTAGCCAGTTTTGATGTCCATTTTACAACAGCAATGCAATTAATGAAAGTAGCTGTCTCTGGAAAAGTAACCAACATAATTATTATTAGTCTGCATTTATAGCAGAAAATGATCCAAACATAGCAAAAAATGCAATGTATAATCATATGATGTATAAGTCACTTAACTATCATTGTTACAACTTTTATAGAAGTCCTAGAAACTCAACCAGAACTTGTTCATCTATGTTTAGAGAGCAGAAATATTTATAAAAATATAAATGCAACTTTATAGTAATTGCAGTATATCGACTTTCTATACAAATAAAGAGCAAACTGATTGTGCTAAAGTTTTATTCTTTACAATGGTGTCTCATTATTTGATAAATGCATTGTATGGACTAGATTTAGCTGAGCCTGCCACAGTGGGCTTGGTGTGGGGATGAGGAGCAGGAGATTCAGCAGCATTACCAGCATCGGATTCCCGACATCGGGATAACTGTCCCCAATTAAGTTGGGGCAGGAAGAGCCTGATGTGGGAATCACACCAGCTGGCAGCGGGAAGGTAATTAGGCTTATTAATGAGCCACTAAAAGCCAGGTGTCCCTGAGCTCACCAGAATTTAGTGGTGGGTCAGGAATTTAATGGGACTTACATGGCTTTCCTGTGCTTCCCGAAAGTCACCTAACAAATCCTATCAAATTTCCCTGCAGCCTCGTGTGCGTGGGGGTCTGGGGGGTGCTGGTGGTCCCTTGTTGACAGGCACGATGTCTCCAATTGAGGGACCGAGGGACCCGACCTTCTCCCCCTGAGCTGGCAACCCACTCCCTGCAACTTACAGCCTGCCTGCACTCACCTGCGCCTGGGGATCTAGGGTTGATCTTATGGCTGAGCCTTGGAACATTACCAGCAACGGCCACTGCTCACCTGGTACTGCAGGTAATGGAAAGCTGCCAGCCTCTGATTGGCCAGCAGATTTCAAAGGTAGGATTCCCAATCTCCAGGGGTCTTAATTTCATGGGATGCCCAACACTGGCCAGTGAAGTGCCCAACAGGCACTTAATTATGTTGGGCCTCCCCCATGGAAGTGAGGTGGGCTTCCTGCTGGTTCTCCAACTGGCGGGAAGAACCCATGTCACTAGCACTAATTCTGGTCCTATATTTCTAAGGCCTACACTTGAATGACCTTTGTTGTATTATATTACAATATAAAGCACGATTAACCACAATGTATTTGTTATTTTAAGCATTTTGTTCAGTAAAGATCAGAATTGTTTTGTCATCTATAACTCACTATGATCAGATAATGCACCATTCAACTGATTGAAGTGAATGTCTGCAATGAACTGGCAAATCTAAATCTAGCACAATTTCTACAGGTAGCCCAAGACCAGAAAAATACTGCATGAAAGAGTTAAACTGTACGGGTAAAGGAAGAAAATGTGTAAATGTCAGAGACAGCATAAAAGTCAAAGTTCCATTAGAAACTAAAGAAAGAGGCGAGGGTGTAGAGATCAATTTTGCTATGACATTTTCACAGTGACAGTATCTGAACACCCAAACAATGTTATAAAAATAACATGTAATACAGAACTCAAAGACTTTACTATTGCTTCTCATTAGTTTGAAAAAAATATGAAAGAATCTTCTTCAACTTATCAGTGGTTTATGTAAAAAAGCAAGGCTTATGTCACTCAAACTATCAAAGTGACTCATTCTAATTTGCATCGTCATGGATTATCTCCAGAGGAAAAAAATTCATCGCTTAATGGAAGTGAAAAATAATTTTTAAAAATTACGTGTGGTGCTACAGATGAGGATACTGGAACACGGGTTTTAGTGCAGCCTCAATGGGTGGGATTTCTTCCTTGTTGGCTGAAATGTGTTAAGGCATTTTCAGTGCATTCCCTGATGGAGGTGACCCACTGCATTAAACTGTATATAATTTATCAGAATGGCTGTTCTTACTGCTAGCTGCCATAGCCCAAAGGCTGTTGGATGAATAAGAACATTAAAGGTACTCAGAGGGTTAAAATGTCGAAGAAGAAAAATTGAATACATTTTATTATATTTCATAATGGCCAGTTGCATTGCTCAGGGAAGATTCAACAGTTCTATAGGACTGCAGCAGCAATGTTTTGTTACCTGTTTGATTATCTAATTTACATTTATCCCTGTACCCTTCAATCTTTTTCCAAAACCAGATGCACAGCCAAATGTTTTTTAAACGGTTGATCAGCAAGTATTTACCACTCTTGCTGTTCCCCATGCTTTCATTGTGCAGTACTCCCACGCAGTCATGGATACAACTTGTTCAGAGATTAATATTTGGCTTGTTGAGTGAAACGTAGATGACCATAAGTTGAATGGGGCATTTATCTGTGCATTACAGCAATAACATTGAGAATTCCAAACCATTCAACAGAACCTGAAACACATCCAACAATTGATAGTGCCACGTCTGAACCTATCCGGGCTCTCAGACTGTGATTCCTTGCTCAGATTGCCAAAAGAAACAGGTAGAGTATCCATTGAGAAACCCACTACCAGAAAATTATATAGGTTCAGTAACAACAAGCAAGTACAAAGTACTATTGTTAGGAATCCATATCTCCAAAAAGTATATGCTTATTTTTAAAATGGAGGACATTGAGTTATTTGGATACTTTCCCGGAGCTGATCTGCATATTTTAAAAAAAGGTTATACTTTAGACTGTGAGCAAGCTGCCTTTTCCAAGGAGTCACATGACATCAGCTAAATGACCAGCAAAGCACCTGAGGAGATAAGAGCTTTTTGTTTACTGGAGCTGTATTTGCTGGAGAAAAAAAAAAACACTGTTTCAGAGGCAGAGGCCCTGGTGATTTTACTGGAAACCACCTGACTGAGAGGAGTTTCTGTTTTGAATTTGTGTTTTGGACTCAATTTTGGGAATAAGCTGAAAGGGGAAGATTGTGCAACTGGCTTTCTCCCTGCCTTGCCTGAAATTCAGTGTGGTTATCAATATCCAGCTAAAGATCCTCATCTCAGTATAACTCATCTGTATTTGGAAGGCTGAGATGAGAGAGGAATCCCAAAGGCACCAATTGCGCTCTGTTCTCCCCCTCCATACTGAAGCTCATTTGGAAAGAATTTCCAGACAACTATTGTGACCAGCGATCTGTCTTCACACACAGTAACACCAGGTCCACAGCATCAAAACCCTTCAAACTTTATCCTTTTTCATAAAGTTTCCTATTGGCCAGGAGGTTTTTTCCCCCTTAAACGCCAACCTCCGCAGAGACCTTATTTATTTTGTCCTTTGTATGTATGAGTATATATGTTGAGATTTAAAGGGGTACATAGTTACACTTTTGGATTACAAATTGTATGTTAACCAGTTTTTTGCAACCTGCTTCTGAAAAAAAACTTTTTTTTCACAATAAATCAATCCTTCTGAGTTCATTGACAGAAGCCTGGTTAAAGTCTCTCTTATTCTGGGTCTAACAATAGCAAAAATGAACAGTTGGCCATTTTGGTGAGTGAATTAAACACTTACACTTATGGGTGTGACCCATGGAGTAGTGGGCTAGAGAAACTGCGCACTAACTCCCGTCCCGCTCGTAACATTATTATTGAATGTGATTTCAGATTTATGGACAACATTACAGCTGTTGGAATGAAGCAAAACATAAACTAAGCTTGAGCATATTGTGAGCAGACAACTGTAAAAAAAAAAGTGAACTCTTCAATTTCTTTTGTGCTCAAACTTTCTTTTCCAAACCCCGCAAACAAATAACTTCTATTTAATGGTTGCAATATAAAAAACAATGGTTGAAAAATAAATAAAAACTGCAAATTATGTCAATATGACAGAAAAACATTTTGGGCATAAATCCGGAATATTCAAATAAATTTAATTTAATTGAAATATTTAATAATTGTCTTTTTACTTCAGGTGTTGGCTGATCTGCTGTATATTGACAGCATTTTTCATTTTTTAAAAATAGTATACTTAATTATTTACAGAACTGGAATAGTTTATGACCTGTAGGGTTAGCTAAATTAACATTCATATTGATAATCGTTATCGGTTATACTTATCCACACAGAATTATGTCATTTGGCAACTTACGTACTTGGTATGAAGATTTTATGGATACGCAGCAAAAATGTAAACTCCTTCTCAAATGCATTTACCATTGTGTTATAAGAAAAAATATACAGGAAATCTTCCCCTATTGTAATAAAAAGCAATAGTCCAAATATTAAATATAAAATAAAATGAGCAACATGACGTTTTCACTTCAATATCTTGTTAATTTTGCTACACTAACTCCTCTGAAGTTAGGGGACCAACGTCTGTTTCAACAGACAATGGCAGCTTTTCACAACTTCATTCCCATAACTATTCTTTGTGGTTATGCACAAACAGTGGGTGAACAATTTCTGTCTCACTATAAGCCAATGGGGTAGTAGTGGAAAAATCAAGCAGTGGCTAGTTACGCTAATATACTCCTGCATTAACGTCTGCTTAGATTTTGGGTAGGAACTGCATCCTGATCCCTGTAATAGCAAACGTGGTGTCAAGTGATGTCATTTAGACCCTATGCCAGGTCACCTAACCTCCTCCAGTTCCTGCTCCTAGCCACGGGTAATGCAAGCCCGGAGGCAGTCAAATGGAGTGATAGCTAAAGGAATTGAAGCTGCATTATCTTGGAATCAATTGGTTCCGAGGTGCCTGTTTTCTGCCCACAGCCCACTGGGGATATGGTAATGAGGCACAGCCCGCAAAATGAGCCAGTCTCCCATTGGCACAATAACAATGCTATGTTGATTGGTCACCCTTAGTCAAGATCTAGTCCAATGTCTGAAGTGGTAGTGTTTGATAAAGTGGAGGTTCTGCTGCATGCAGTGGGTGTGAGAAATGTTGCCTTGTTTGGAACTCTAAGGCTTCCTCAGGGGAAAACAAATCAACATGCTTGGAAGGCGCTAGTGATCAGTGTTGGTATTGTTTATAGTAGCCATTGGATCTGGAAATGGATGTAGATATCACACCTTAAGGAAGCTGAAGATATAAGACTAACTAATGGTCCAATTTAAGAAGTGAACACACAAATGGCGGGATTTTCTGGCCCGGCTGCCACTGGGATTGTCCGGTCCACCGAATGTCAATGACCTTTTGACTGGGCCACCAAATCTCCCATGGCAGCTCCCGTCACGATGGGGCTGGAAAATACTAGCCAAAGTTTTACTGTAAACCTGTTTCTCATTTACTTTCGGTCTATTCCAGGCATTCTTGCAATTACAATCTTGCAATACCATACTAACATACTCTAGTACGGCATTCATTTGAGCTGAAACTTGCAACTCAGCCTCTTGGCATAATAACAAATGAACATACAAATTAGGAACACAAGTAGGCCACTTGGCCCTTCAAGCCTGCTCTGCCATTCAATAAGATCATGGCTGATTTGATTTTAACCTCAACCCCACATTCCTGCCTACACCTAATAACCTTTCACCCCCTTGTTAATCAAGAATCTATCTAACTCTGCCTTAAAAGTATTCAAAGACTGCTTCCACTGTCTTTTGAGGAAGATAGTTCCAAAGACTCATGACCCTCTGAGAGAAAGAAATTGGTCCTCATCTCTATCTTAAATGAACGACCCCTTATTTTTAAATAGTTACGCCTAGTTCTAGATTCTCCCACAAAAGGAAACATCCTCTCCACATCCACCCTGTCAAGACCCCTCAGGTCCTTAAAGGTCTCAACCAAGTTGCCTCTTACTCTTCTAAACTCCAATGGATACAAGCCTAACCTGTCTAACCTTTCCTCATAAGACAATCTGCCCTTTCCTGGAAATGGCCTAGTAAAGCTTCTCTGAACTGCTTCTAATGCATTTACATCTTTCCTTAAATAAAGAGGCCAGAACCGTACACAGTACTCCAGATGTGGTCTCACCAATTCCCTGTGCAACTGAAGCATAAGCTTCCTACTTATGTAATCAATTCTCCACACAATAAATGATAACATTCTATTAACTTCCCTAATTACCTACTTAACATTGCAATTAAGGGCTTCAAATACAAAATTATTGTGAAACAGCCATGTTGCAATAACATGTGGCTATTTACTAACAGGTTGAGCTGAAGACACATGTCTGCCACTTTGTGCTCTTTCAACTTGTAACTTATAAAGACTATTTTTTAGGGTGACAAATAACAAAAGGAAACAGACTTAAACTGGAGGAAAGCTAAACATTTACAGGCCCTTAATTTTCATAGAGCAGGTCACCCCCGGATGGTGTGGCTAATTCTATTTGAAAGTGCCTACTGATGGGCATTCAAATCATCTGTCTGTTTTAATATATAAATCAGGATCCCATGATGCAAATAGGAGCGGAATTACCAAATTAAGTTTGTATGGGTCAGAAAATGCCTCAGGCAGGCTGTGATCAGTTTTATGGGTGATGTTGTGTTCTCAGCCCTGCAAAAATAACCTGGGCCTAATCCCAGGAGCATGTCTTCCACAATGGTGACTCCACATGAATTTTCCCTGATGGTGACCACCCTCAATCCTGTAAGGCACACTGTGATGCTGGTGTGGTGCCCTGCAGCTCTTTGGCATGGTACAAATAAGACATAAAGCCTTAAAAAATTCACAGCCGCTTCATCACTTTGAATGAGCATATTGCAACATTCTGGCTTGATATTAGTAACTTCAGACCAACGTTATACCCTCTGCTTGTGCTGTAGGGACGGTGCTGGGTTAACATTTGGTTGAAGACCCTTCAGCAGAGGATAGTAGTGATAGGTGAGCTCAGTGCCCTAGAGATCTATTCATTTTTTTTCCTCTTCTTTTATGGTGTTCCATTTGCATTTTCTGTTTTAATTTCTGGTTTTTTGTATTGATTTTGTATCTTTTTTTTTCATTTTCTCATGCTTTAATTTGAATGGACCTCTTCTGTGTCTCTTTCCAGGTGCAGGAGCTAGCTCCAAAAGCCAATTTGCATTGGATGAAATCTGAGCAATGGAGCAGCAGTTCAGGGAGAGAGTTCCTAAGTTATGAGATACAGCATTGAAACACTTAATACAGTAGACAGAACAGAGGAAAAAGGTTATCTTTCTGCAGGGGGCCTGAGACCCTCCAAACACTCACTTAAAAGGGAATGGGAGCAGAAAGCCACAAAGGTGAATGCCAAGAGTCTGACCTTAAGTACGTGGCTGCAACAGAAGAGTGATCAGTGAATGCATTTAAAATACCATGTCCTACACACTACACCACCATCCTCACACACTGCTCAATGCCTCACACCCCCATCATTCAGCCATCAACAATCTCTAGCAAAGAAGATTCAAGCCTAACATTAATATGCTATACCTCACTCTCACACACTTACCACTGCTGCAACCCCCATACCCACATCTTGCAGCTGTTTTGTAGAACAAAATGCCACATAACAGGAGGCAGAAACAATAATCGGTGAGGGATTGACACTGTATCATGTTCTCACCCCCTTGAAAGAGGCAGCTCTCTGCATTATTGGCATAGAAGTCAGTGTCATTGAAGCCATCTAGCAAGTCCCTGCCTCATACACTTTCTTAAATCCCACTTCCTCCTCATCCTGTAATCTGGAATGATGAACAATCTTCAGATAGCATAACAATGCACTTCTTACTTTCCACCCACCCTTGCTTCCCTCAGCCCAATCCTCCCCTTGTGCATTAATGCTTTCAGAAACCAAAGATCTGCAACCTGGCCACTCAGTGGTGTATGACAAGTGGTGAGAGGAGCAAACCTCTGAGGAAGAAGCACTGTCACTTATCTGACACACTCAGTCATAAGTTCAGATGTTGGCGCTGACTGTACCTTAGAATGTAGCATTGAGGTGGGGGTCTGCATGTATTGAGTCACTGGGCATGAGTGGTCTGAAGAAATGATAGCGCAGGAGCCAACTCCCCGAAGAGCGAGGTCACCAATGAGTTTTGCTGCAGAGGACTCAGATGAAGACTTCAATGGCGGTGACATAGGGGGAAAGTTGATGGGTGTGCACACTGAAATATTTGGTAACAGTCGTATAGCCTTTTGTTACTGTCAAGGAGCATGCAGGACTCTGGTTCCAACTTAACACAAGGCTTCGTACAGGGATTGGAGCCGAACCCTTCCAGCATGGAGATTGTGGCCAACTCCAAGACAGCAATTGTGGACCCTATCATGATGTAACGTCTGATGGCCGAATTCTCAACCTTCATTGCAGTGCAAGTAAAAACCACTCAATGTCTGAGCACTGCATTGGAATGTCAGACTGAGGTCATGGGATCTCTGCTTGTTGCCAAGCAAGCTCAACTTGTTGCATTCAAGCTCAGACAGTTGCCATCATGGCTGAAGATACAGGTGCTCAAAGGGGCTTTCTGGTTTTCACAACAGTCCAGTAATCTGTGCTCCAGGAGATTACTGGTTTTGTTGAGGCATGGATCCAGGGTCGTAGCAGTGGCTTTTGTGGTGCACCAATCTGCTGCCCTCTCTCAGGGTGATAGCATTTGTGCTCCCAACACTGCCACTCCACCATTGTCCTAGCTGTTACCTTGCTGTTGACCAACCAGCCCAGACTGCTGCCGCTCATGCTGAGGCACTGCAGTCTGTAGCTCAGAGCTGCTCGATCTGCACTATCCCCCACTGAAAGTCAGCAGCCTTCTGCTGGCCATGCTGCAGCCACTGGGGTAGCAGTTCAGAGCAGCAGGACATGTAAAGACACTTGGAGACAGGCATTGAGGGAATGCATAAGGCTAAATAATTGAGTATTGTACATATTACTGAAAGTTTTATTTGAATCAAGTTATTACAAAATGGTTGGTTTGTTCTTTTTTACTTCAGGATTTTGGCCAGGAGGATACTGTAAGGGTCCATAACAGAGTGATGGAAAGGTGGGGAAGTGTGGGACAATGGTGACCTTGGAAATTTTTTCAGGGGAACCGGAGCCTGATGAGATGCTCACAGACAGACTGTCCAGAGTCATGATGTCCCATATGCTTCCTTCTATTCCTCATTTTCTTCACCCTCCTCCTCCTCTCCCTCTTCCTCCTCTTTCTGAGGTGGTTGCTATAGGCATGGGGACAAGATTCACACCCTCATAGTTGCCAGGATGTGCAATGGAAACATTGATTGAGGATGCCAATGACCTTCTCTATGACATTCCAAGTCGCAAATGGCTGTCATTATAAGAGTGCTGCCCACATGTGGTCGAGTGGCAGAGGGAGTTCATCAGCTAGGTATGGGGAGGATAGACCTTGTCGCTGAGCAGTCACCCTCTCTGGTTTGACATGGTGGCTCAAAGATGGCAGGAATGGCTGACTGGCACAGGATGGAAGCATTATGAATGATTCTGGGATAATGAGAATTCATCAACTTGATACATTGTGAATGGTCACATGCCAATGGTACATTCTGGGAGCGGAAGCCATTGATATGTGGCACCCGTGGAGCTACATGTGCGCAGAAAATAGCTTCCACTACATTTAGAACGCCACTATCTCAGCAAAGCCAGGTGCTAGCTCCTTCTGCTTCTCTTTTTCCAGATAAGACAATTAGGTCCGGTCACATCGTATGCAGGATCCCTTTGATCATCCAGAACGATGCATGGCAAACTGAGAGATTTGTGATGTCACCAGCTCCAGCCTGAAAGAATCCACTGGTATAGAAATTGAGGGCCATGGTGATATTGATGCCAACTGCCAGTGCCATCCTCAGTCTGCTTTACAGCTGCAGTTCTGTGACCATCTCCTTGGTGAAGCATAAGCACTGCAGGCACTGCTCCTGGCTGAGGTGAAAGGAGGAGAAATGTCGTCAAAAGGCCCTGGGGGGATAAGTCCTCCTCTTACTCTCCCAGTGAATAGTTTCTCCTCTCTGCTGTCTCTGACCCATCTCCATGTCATGCTGTAGCTCAAGAGGAACTGCAACTACGTGACTGACAGCACATTTTCTGCTCAGAGGCCATTCAAATCCACCCCACTCCTTCCAAAGGTCCAATACCACTCCCTTCTGACTAAAAGAACTTCTGTGAACTCCTCCAACAACACAGTACACAGCACTTCCACTAACAGTGCAGCCACGGGAAAAAGTGAGAAGCACCTCATCTGAAATTTGATTAGAGAACCTTTTAAATAGCACTGGTGGGAAGTTCCTCATGCTGCTAAGCACATATCCAGCTATGCAAGTTTAGGAGAGGGCATTAACAGGATCTATAAGGTGCAAATAAGAGGTCATGCATCAAATCAGAAGTAGATACTAACAGGTGTCACAATCTGCCCAGTCTGCATGTTTCTGGCACACTCATGGGATGCCCACGTAATTACCCTTCCAAACACAGTGTGAGCTGTGCTGGATGTCACTGGGAGAGAAACCCCCAGCATTTTGTTCCTCTACTAGCATCTATAGCTCCAAAACCAGTGGTATGATAGAGCCTAGGCACTGAATTTTATGTGGAGACTGATAATTTGGGGTTAGCCTGCCTCCACTTGGTTGGATCACCCCAGGCTGCTTCTAACCTCAGCAGTTAATTGGCTTCACCTCAGCTGTTAATTGGCTCATGGCGAGATTCCTGCTGCCATCTGGGAGGAAGACCTGAGAGTTTCCAGCCAATCAGACAGCCAACAGTTCACCAGTCCCTACAGTTCCACTGGGAGCAGTGGCCACTGCCTGGACTGCAGTCAGTCTGAAACAAGGTTCTTCATTAGACTGGATGAGAAGGTAAGTTAGGATCTACCGCCAGGACCAATCTGGCAGGCCCCGGTGAGAGATAGTGAAGGACTGGGTTTGGAGGGCAAAGGAGGGGAACATGCTTAGTGTGGGTGGGAAGTTTGGCAAGGGGGCCTTCATTGGGCACAGGGTGCCCGAGTTGGAGGGAAACCCCTCTCAGCCCATACCAGCAGCAGTGGGAAGGGACCGTTAATTGGCCATTAATCAGACATTCAAGGTCCTCAATTGGCCTAAGGGAGGGCGGGCCACATGATGCCTCCCTCAACGCTGGTAAAATACCAGTAGAGGCAGGTAGGTAACAGGCATAGCAATGCCACCATGGCACCTGATTTTATGCTCCCCCATCTGCCTGACCGCCTGTTCCCAGGGGCATGGTAAAATTCCATCCTAGGTGTCTAGCAGGGTGTCCCAAATTTAAACTCTTCAGATGCATATCATCATTACTAATTACTAGACTAACAGAGTCAGCATTGTACTTCACACACCCAGCCATGTGCCAGTATATCTAATTTTATTGATATCAAGTAATTGGATCATGCCAGCTGAGGAAATCCCACAAGCAGTCTCTGGGGATTGACAGCTCCTTGCCCAGGCAACAAAATATGTTTGACTGTTTTTTATTAGGTCTCTAGTTTTTCTTGGTTCACTGGGTTAGGATCATATATCAAACAGTTTGGGCCAGATTTTCGCTAACAAGGCAGGAAGCCTGAGTCGGAAAGTTTTCCGACTTGAATAGGCCTGTCTCCTTATAAATGACCATCTCACACCTATTTTTGCTCTAGGGAAGCTGGGGCAGGAGGGAGCCAGGCTCGCTGACCCCAGAAGCAGCTTGGATGTGGAGGCAGGCGAGTGCTGAGTTGGATTGGTTAGAAGGCCCCTGGAACTTCAACCCCATTGTATTAAAGGCTGTTAGGTCCACTAGAACACATCACCCCATACCCCCTCACACCACACACTCTCCATGCCCCACTGCCCCTTCCAGACCTCCATCCCCCTCCATGCCATCCATGCCTCCTCTATGCTTACTCACCCTCTATGCAATACTTATAGAGCCAGTGAACCATATAATAAGAATGGCAAGCCTTGAAATGCTTATGAGAAAAGACACCCAGAATTCTATTTTGAAAAAAACTGTTGCTTTTACAACCTTATAAAAGTTCCAATCAGACACTGTCATTCCTAGATTTAAGGACAGAAGCTTTACCCCACTTCATACCTCTTAATATTGTCCAAATAAACATACAGACATTGAAAAAACTGATCAAAGGAGGAATAATTTATTATAACTTCATAAAGCTGTCAATCAATTAAAGCTAATACTCTATTTCAGCCTATATATTGACAGAAACAGATGACCAGACATCTGAGTCTCCAGATGGCCTCATTATGAATGTTTAGGCTGAGCTCCAAGACTCACTAATTAGTTAGCTCTGCAGGCATCTGTTTACTTAGGATGAAGTGACATCAGGAATGGGGGCGGGGATCCCGGAATAAGGTCCTGCCTGCCATTTTTAAAGACCTCAAGTTGGCCCAACTCTGTGAATATTGGGCCCTTTGTGACAGTTAGATGCAAACTTAAATATAGGTTTTATGTTATGCACATTGATCCAGCTTTAATGATGTTAAGAGTGATAGTAAAGTGCTGCACCATCTTCACATTGAGGATACCTTCCATTGTGTGTGTGGCATTACCACAGTGCTAAATGGGATATATTTCGAACAGATCTAGCAACTCAAGGCTGGGCAACCAGCAGCAGGTGAATTGTACTCAACCACAATCTGTAACCTTATGGCCCGGCAGATCCCCCACTCTACAATTACCACCAATCCAGTGAAGCAACATTGGTTCAATGAAGAGTGTTGGAGGGCATGCCAGGAGCAGGCATACATAAAAATGAAGTGTCAACCTGGAGAAGTTACAACTGAGGACTACTTGTGTGCCAAAAGCGTAAGCAGCAAGCAATGGACAGAGCTACGTGATTCCACTGCTAACGGATCAGATCTAAGCTCTGCAGTCCTGCCACATCCAGTCATGAATGGTGGTGGACAATTAAACAACTCACAGGAGGAGAAGGCTCCACAAATATCCCCATCCTCAATGATTGAGAAGCCCAAAACATCAGCCCAAAAGATAACGCTGATGCATTTGTAACAATCGTCAGCCAGAAGTGCTGAGTGGATGATCATCTCAGCCTCCTCTAGAGGTCCCCAGGATCACAGATGTCAGTTTTCAGCCAATTTGATTCACACCGCATTATATCAAGAAGCAGCATTCCTAGGCAAGTTGTTTTAGTACAGTTACAACGCTGGCATCTATCTGGCAATGTGGAAAATTGCCCAGGTATGTCCTGTGGACAATAAGCATTACAAACCCAACCCAGCCAATTACCGCCCCATCAATCTACTCTCCATCTTCAATTAAGTGATAGAAGAGGTCATCAACAGTGCTATCAAGAGGCACTTTTTAAGAAATTACCTGCTCACTGACGCTCATTTTGAGTTCTGCCAGGATCATTCAGCTCCTGACCTTATTACAGCCTTGGTTCAAACATGGACAAAAGAGCTGAACTCCAGAGGTGAGGTGAGAGTGACTGCTGTTGACATTAAGGCCACATTTGACCGATTGTGGTGTCAAGGAGCCCTAGCAAATCTGGATTCAATGGGAATCTCATTGGTGAAAACTCTCTACTGGTTGGAATCATACCTGGCACAAAGGAAGATAGTTGTCGTTGGAGGTCAATCATCTCAGCTCCAGGACATCACTGCAGAGTTCCTCAGGGTAGTGTCCTCGGCACAACCATCTTCAGCTGCTTCATCAATGACCTTCCATCCATCATAAGGTCTGAAGTGGGGATGTTCACTGATGATTGTACAATGTTCAGCACCATTTGCGACTCGTCAGATACTGAAGCAGTCTATGTCCAAATGCAGCAAGACCTGGACAATATCCAGGCTTGGGCTGACAAGTGGCAAGTAACATTTGCACTACACAAGTGTCAGGCAATGACCATCTTCAACAAGACAGAATCTAACGATCACCCCTTGGCATTCAATGACATTACCATTGTTAAATCCCCACGTTCAACATCCTTGGGCTTACCATTGACTAGAAACTGAACTGGACTAGCCATATAAATAGAGTGGCTACAAGAGCAGGTCAGAGGCTAGGAATCATGCAATGACTAACTCACCTCCTGACTCCCCAAAGCCTGTCCACTATCTATAAGGCTGAAGTCAGGAGTGTGATGGAACAATCTCTGCTTTCCTGGATGAGTGCAGCTCCAACAACACTCAAGAAATTCGACACCTTCCAGGACAAAGTAGCCTGCTTGATTGGCACCACACCGACAAACATTAATTCCCTCCACCACCGACACACAGTGGCAGCAGTGTGTGCCATCTACAAGATGCACTACAGGAACTCACCAAAGTTCCTTGGACAGCACCTTCCAAATTCACGACCGCTTCCATCTAGAAGAACAAAGGCAGCAGATACATGGGAGCACCACCACCTAGAAGTTCCCGTCCAAGTCACTCACCATCTTGACTTGGAAATATATCACCATTCCTTCACTGTCGCTGAGTCAAAATCTTGGACCTCCCTCCCAAACACCACATGGACTGCAGCGGTTCAAGATGGCAGCTCACCATCACCTTTTCAAGGGAAATTAGGGATGGACAATAAGTGCTGGCCTAGCCAATGACGCCCACAGCCCATGAACGTATATAAAAAAGCTACTATTTGATAGGATGTGCATTCTTCTGTTATCCATGCATTAGGAGAGCACGAGGAGGGTGTCATCTCATATTCAATAACAGCATTTTACATTTGTCCCCTAGGTAATGCTACCTTACTGGATATTATGCGTATGGAGTTACAATGTGGCTCTGGGAATGAGAACTCATTTACAATATGACTTTTGAATCACAGCAGAAGAGAAAGCTGCAGTAACACGTAAAGACATATTTAGACATGTGTGAGCAATATATTAAATGATATTACTGATGATCCTTCTGACAACCAAGCAAAGAGAGAACTTTTAAGAGAGCTGATGATGTGAACTGCCATTGGCAGTGGTGTCCTTATGGCAAATACCTTTCAGTCTCTGCACAAACCCAAAAGATTGATTTCTCTTTTCCCTCCACAAGTTATGTCTGGGCCTGCAGGGTGCTTCCAGCATTTTCTATTTCAGATTTCCAGTATTTGCAACATCTTGATTTTTGTCCCAGTGATGAAAAAGAATTACACTTCTTTCTGCAGCAGAGCATTGCAGCTAGCTCAGAGCTAACCTGTAGTCTGTAGAGACAGATTCCCTTGGTCGCTGCCATTTATGTGTATCAAGTTCTGCAAATAATGTTAGTGGCATTATGACAGCTGTGAGCTATCTGACTCTGGCGCCTTTTGTTTTCATTTCTGGGATGTGGGTGACAGGCTACACTTATTCTCTCCCTACTTGTCCTGAGAAGGTAGTGTACTTTCTTCTTGAATAATGCAGTCCTTGTGAGAGTGCTCCAACAGTGTTGATAAGGCAATTCCAAGATTCTGAAACAGCATTGAGTGACAACATATGTCTAAATCAAGCTATTGTGAGACGTGGAGGGTAGCTTGAAAATAATGGTGTTCCCACACATTGTTTTCTTCTTGGTAGCAGAAGTCACAGTGAAGGGTGGTGCTGTAAGGATAACTTTGGTGAGTCATGGCAGAGCATCTTGTCAGTTGTAGCCACAATGTACAGGTGGCAGGGAGGTGGAAATGGTGTGCAGTGCCAGGGGTACCAATCAAGTCAACTGCTCTGTCCTGGGTTGTCCTCAGCCTCTGGATTGTTGTTACAGCTGTGCCCATCTAAGTGTGTGTTGGGTGTTCCTGACATATGTTTTGTATATATTGGAGATAATTTGTGGGCATCAGGAGTTGAATCACTTGTCACGAAATACCCAGCCTCTGTACTGTTCTTGTTGTCTTTTTTAAATAACTCCCAACATGAATTACCTTATTTCAGTGTTTTAAAACTGATCATCATAATTAATTTACTTTTGCTTTTTCTTATGGGAGTTTATAGCTTGTACTTGCAAGCAACAACAACAATGTGCATTTATATAACATCTTTGATGAAGAAAAATGCCCCTGGGTGCTTCATAGAGACATAATCAATCAAAGCAAATGCTGAGATAAATAAGGAGATATTAGGATGGGTGACAAAAAGCTTGCTCAAAAGAGCTGAGTTTTAAGGAGTGCCTTAAAGGAGGAGGAGAGGTGGTGCAGAGATGGAGGTCTTTAGGGATGGAGTTCTGGATCATGGGGTTTAGGCAGCTGAAGGCATGGTCCTCTGTGGTGGGGAAATGAAGGGGCATGAACAGAAATAGCAGAGTTAGAGGAATTGAGAATTTTGAAAACCTGAGGGAAGAGAGGTGGTAACAGAAATCAGGAGGAGCAAGGCCATGAAGGGATTTTCAAAAGGGCATTGAAATTTTGAATTGGAGGTGTTGAAATACTGGGAGCCAATGTATGTCAACAAGGATAAAAATTATAGATCAGTAAGACTTAGTGTGCAATAACATACAGGGAGCAGAGTTTTGCATGATACGAAGTTCAGGGAGAGTGGAGAATTTAAGGTTGACTGGAAGAACATTGAAATAGTCAAGTGGAGGTGACAAAGGCAAGGATAAGGGTTTCAGTGGCAGATCAGCTGGCCTGGAATGGAGGCAGGAAATGTTACAGATGATAAAGTAGGCAGTCTTTGGATGGAATGTATATGGGGCCAGAAGCTCAGCCTCAGACTCAAATAGGAAAACAAGGTTGTGAGCAACCTGGTTCAGTCTCAGACAATGACTGGGAGGATGGAATCAAAGGCAAGGACCCAAAGATGTTGGTTTCATTCTTCCGAGTGTTTAAGTGGAGGAAATTGCAGCTTATTCAAGACTAGATGGCGGATAATCAGTGTGACATCACAGGGGCTGTTGAGTGATTGAGAGATGTGGCGGAAAAGTGGGTGTTGTCAGAACACATGATGAATCTGATCCTATTTCTGCAAATGGTGATGCCACGGGACTGCATGCAAATGAAGAAGTCAAGGGGAAGAGTGTGGCAGCAGGAAGAGAAGACATTGCAGGAGATGTCTGGCTAATTGGATAGGAAGGAATAGTCCCTAACCATGACAATCCCAATATACTGGGCAATGGAGGATGATATATAATCAATGTGACAATGAGAGCTGCAATGTTAATGAGTACAAGGAGGGAATAATGTGATACTTGCAGAGAAGGCCATTTATGACTTCATTTTGAATTGTTTCAGTGGTGTAGTGGGGTCAAAAACTCATGGAAAGATTCAAATAACGGAGACTCCTAGTTTCTACTGAACCTTCTGTGAAGGGTTGCAATACCAGAGACACTATTCACAACCAATTTTTTTTTATCAGTTATTTCTATTCTACTGAAGCTTTACAATTTACTTGTTTACTTACTGTCAACTTACTGGTGATTTTGCAGCCAACCTTTGGTGAGTTTTGTTTTCTCCTAACATTCCCTCCCTGCAGCTATACCATTTTTTGTTAAAAAAAAGCAACAAAAAAAAAGCCACTGAAAAGATGAACACATTCACAAAACAAACCTCAAAGTCAGCCTATGTATTGTGTGCTGTGCTAATTGGGTTGTGATTGGGAGAGAGGAATTCTCCGCTTGATTTCTTTGCTTACATCTGTACATCCCGCACCAATGGGAATGATTGTGCAAGCCAGAAAATTTGAATGAAAATGTCCTTCATCATCCGAAGATATCAAGTATGAAGAAATAGACTGTTGCATAAAAAGTTCGGCATCACCATATTCAAGAGGACATTCATGTCACGTGGAATTGTGCCTGGCTTCTATATTTTTGAACACTAGCATATGGTTTGTTTGAATCTTATTTCAATGATCCATTATTACTGACATGATTCTCTCACTACAAACACACCATTGGATGATAATTGGCAATTAAAAACACATCTTCTGCACTTGTCTGCCATTTGAGGAAGTACTACGAGCTGTAAGGCAATTAAAGATTAATTGTAAAAGAGAAATCCTTGCACCAAAATGATAACTATCTATTTCCTGGATTAATGATGTATAATTTGAACAGCAGACATCTGCACTAGGCCAGATAGCAGATCAACATTCATACTGGTCCAGTGAAAGATTGGATTTCATTTATCAAACAAGCATAGCTTTTGTGGTCTCATATATGCCAGGGGCTGTCATCGTTTCTGACAGGGAACATTTGCTTGTGTCAAAAGAAAAGGAAGAACAGCACAATTAAGGCCAAGGCTTCAGATAAAATGTATTGAAGGAAGATGAGGTAGGAAAGTGGAGAATGGGTGATTCTATGCTCAGGGCTTGTATTTCATTGTTATGTTATAAGGATTTCGCTGCTTACTATGTTTCCCATCAGATTATGCAGCATCGGTGACAGGGCATGTAGTGTCAGGTTATGTGGGCTGCTGCTCAGAGCTAAAATTGTTCAAATACTCAAAAATTAACAGGAAAATTCACCAGTGGTTAGCTGTACAGGCAAAACTTCATTAAAATATGAAAACTATAATAAATAGCAAAATCAATAAATACATTACAGCAGCTCTACTTATTTTCTTCACCCTTAGTTGCAGTTTCTACTCTATTTCAGTAAATAATGTAGGACATTTATTTCAGTTCATTACTATTTATTCCAGGTATTCATGGAGGTGGAGCACTACTGTTGAACTGTGTCAAATCGCATTAGTGACTACAAAATATTTTGAAATGTGTGTGCTTTTAGATGGAAATGCACATAATTCAAAATATTGGAATTATCCATTCCTTTGAATCAAGCAATAGAAATTATACACAAAACTTATAAGAAAATGAGGAAAATATGAAGTGACACATTTTGATAAGAAGAATGAGAAAAAGCAATATAAAATAAAAGATACAATTCTTAAGGAGCAGAGGTACCTAGGGGTATATTTGCACAAAACATTGAAGGTGGTAGGGCAGGTTGAGAAATAGGTTATTATAATGAGGCATGTGGGATCCTGTGCTTTATAGATAGAGGCATAAGGTACAAAAGCAAGGAAGCTTTGGTGAACCTTTATCAAACACAGGTTCAGCTTTAACAGGAGTATTGTGTCCAGTTCAGGGCACCACACTCAGGAAGGATTTGAAGGCATTGGTAAGACTGTAGAAAAGATTTACAAAAATGGTTCTGGGGATGAGAGACTTCAGTTATGTGGATAGATTGGAGAAGTTGGGACAAAAACAAAAAATGCTGGAAAAAACTCAGCAGGTCCGACAGTATCTATGGAGAGAAAGATAGAGTTTACGTTTGAGTCCGTATGACTCTTCTTCAGAGCTAAAGAAGAAGAGTCATACGGACTCGAAACGTTAACTCTGCCTTTCTCTCCACAGATGCTGTCAGGCCTGCTGAGTTTTTCCATCACTTTTTTTTTTTCAGATTTCTAGCATCTGCAGTATTTTGCTTTTATATTGGAGAAGTTGGGACTGTTCCTGAGAGAAGAGAATGTTGAGAAGAGTTGATAGAAGCGTTCAACATCTTGAGGGGGCTACTCAGAGTAGATAGGGAGAAACTGTTCTCACTGGTGGAGGGAGTTGAGAACCAGAGGACACCAATTTCAGGTGAATTGCAAAAGAACCAGAGGTGACATGAAGAAAAACTCTTCTATGCAGCAATTGTTTAGGATCTGGAATGCACCGCCTGACAGTATGGAGGAGATAGACTCACTCATGCCTTTCAAAAGGGAATTAGACAATTATCTGAAAAGATTTACAGAAAAAGGAGGAAAGGGGACTAGCTAGGGTTGCACTCTCAGACAGCCAAGACAAACATGATGGGTAGAAGGGCTTCCTCTGATGCTGTAAACATTCTATGTTTCTATGATTCCAAATAAGGCTTTTACATTAAAAAAAGGAACTATCAGATCATTTGATTTAAGCAGGGTTGAAATAAAATGAGTAGACTGTGATTGTTGGGACTTGTACATCCCAGTTGCATGCTTGTTGAGGGATTACCGAGTTGGTACTATGGATAGAGTTGATCGGCAGACACTTCTTAGGTGAAAAACATTCTGTTTATTTATAAGGTACTCAGCAGCTACTCATGTATGATTTCACATGAAACCCTATCTCCACACTACTGACTACTAACTACAGACTACTAACTACAGAGGTAGCACGTGCTACTCTTCTATTGGTTACACAAGGCCATGTGATCTTCCTTTATTACATTTTTCTTAAAGGTATACTACACACTTAGATAAAACCATAATTACCACATCCCTCCCCCCTTACTCGGAAATACATTTTACATTTACAATTACAATTTCCTCAAAATAGCAAATTATTTACACTAATAAGTAATTTACAAAACAAAAATAAAAATACCTGGAAAAACTCAGCAGGTCTGGCAGCATCTGTGGAGAGGAGCACAGTTAACGTTTTGAGTCTGCATGACTCTTCAACAGAACTAAGGAAAAATAGAAAAGGGGTGAAATATAAGCTGGTTTAGGGGGGGTGGGATGGGATATGAAGAGCTGGATAGAGGGCCAGTGATAGGTGGAGATAACCAAAAGACGTCACAGACAAAAGGACAAAGAAGTGTTGAAGGTGGTGATATTTACAAATTCAGTTTTTTTGGGGGTTTCCTTAGGCATGTAGAATGTCTCAGCTCTACAACTTCAGGTGCCTTGTTACGAACCTCCTTTTCTGGAGTTGTCTGAACATCAGGTTCTTCGGTGGGCACCTGCAAATCTGCTTCCTCAACTCTTGCAGGTTCATCCGACACATCAGACGCAACTGTACTAGGTTGAGTTCTCTCAACAGGAAATGTTGACCCAGTTGTGAACACTGGTGGAATCATTTCTTGGTAATTTGCTTCTCTCTTCTTTAGATGATCCACATGTCTTCGTATAACTCAGCCTACCATCTCCACGTGGTAAGATAGAAGTTCAGTCACTGTACTTATTTCACCTGGTAACCACTTTTGTCCTTCTCCAAAGTTCTTCACACATACCGTCTCTCCCATGGTAAATTTCCTCTCGCAACAATGCCAGTCGTGTCTAGTTTTCTGACTTCCCTGACTCCTTTCCCCCTTCCCCCCTAAATTCGGCATTATTAAACTCAACCTCATCCTGAGATGGTGTTTCATCAATAACTCTGCAGGTATGACACCTCTTGTTGTGTGAGGGGTGGTCCTATAATGAAAAAGAAAAGTGCTAGCTTGGTTGCTAAGGAATCTCCAGTTAACTTTTTCAAGCCTGACTTGAATGTTTGAACAGCCCTTGCGGCCTGGTACAGTGAAGATTTTACATGAGTGATACCGTTAAGGCTGATAAACCGTTGAAACTCAGCACCCATAAATGCCGTGTCATTATCAGACACGATCACTTCTGGTAGTTCATTAATGGCAAAACTTTGACACAGCTCCTCAATTGTAGCAGAAGATGTTAGTGACTTCACTTCATATATGTCCATCCTTTTTGAGTGGGCATCAACAATGAGCAGAAACATTGTTCCTATGAAAATCCTCACATAGTCAATGTGTAACTGCACCCTTGGCCTTCCTAGCCACTCCCAAGTGTGTAACAGAGCTGTTGAAGGTAACTTTTGCAATAGCTAATACTGCACACAATTCTTCACTAAGCTCTGTATTTCTCCATCCATCCCAGGCCACCATAGATAGCTGTATGCTATGGTCTTCATTCAGGAAATTCCTGGATATGTACTGTGTAGTTCAATTAACAATGGCTTTCTCCCCTTTGCAGGAACAATCATTCGTGCTCTCCACAATAAGATGCCACCCTGGCTGGTAAATTCATGCCTTCTGTTGAAGTATGGTTTCATTTCGTCAGATACAGGCTCTTATGACCAACCATGAAGCACTTGTTCTCATACTTTAGATAGGACTGGGTCCCAACTTGTCCAGTCTCTGATCTGTCTAGCACATACCGGTGATGAATCTAATAAATTTAACAATAAAACAAGTACTTATGGAACTGGGACATCTTCATCATTTTCTTGTAAAGGCAAATGACTAAGTGCATTGGCATTTGCAATTTGATTTCCAGGCCTATGCACAAATGTATACTCGTACGCTGCCAGGGTTAAAGCTCATTGTTGTATTCTTGCCGAGGCTATGGGTAGTATAGCTTTGTCCTCGCTGAACAATCCTAGCAATGGCTTGTGGTCTGAAACAATAGTAAAATGACAGCTGCGTATGTACTGGTGGAATTTCCAAAGATGATTGACAGGCTTTCTTTTTCTATCTGCGAGTATCCCTTCTTTGCTTTGGTGAGTGTGCTTTACACATATCCTACAGGCTATTTCATGCCATCGTCCATCTGATGGGAGAGCACTGTTCCCAATCTGTTGGGGGGTGCGTAACGTGTCAACACCAACTCTTTCCTTTGGTCATAATGTACTGATAGGTTGGACGAGTGTAACAATTGTTTCACCTTTATGAAAGCTTCTTTCTGGGGTGTCTCCCAAGACCAACTTTGGTTCTTCTTGAGTAGATAATGCAAGGGTGCCAGTTCTGTAGACAAATTGGGTAAGAACCGCCCATAACAATTGATCATTCCTAAGAATGATTTGAGCTCGGAGGTGTTCTTTGATGCGGGTGTCTCTCTTATGGTTCTCACTTTCTCCTCAACCACGTGGAGGCCCTGTGAATCTACCCGGTAACCCAAATAGATTACCTCCCTCGCTTGGAACATGCATTTTTCTTTTTTTAAATGCACCCCAACCTGCAAGAAACATTTTAAGACTTCTTCTACGTTCGCCAAATGTTCCTTCTCAGTGAGTCCTGTCATCAGGACATCATCTAAATAAACTACAACGTGGGGCAGTCCCTGCATTAAAGTTTCCATTGTTCTCTGGAAGATGGAGCAAGCTGAGGAGACGCCAAAAGGCAATTGAGTGTACTGGTACAACCTTTTGTGGGATTTAATTGTGACAATTTTCTGGGAGGCCTTCTCTAACTCTGATTGTTGATAAGCATGACTTATATCAAGCTTCGTGTAGGAGGTTCCATCTGCCAGCTTGGCATACAGGTCTTCGAGTTTTGGTATAGGGTGTCTGTCCAGCTTACCCACTTTATTAACAGTCAATTTGTAGTCTCCACAAATTAGGACACTTTGGTCGAGTTTAAGGATGGGGACAATTCGCGCTGCCCATTCTGAGAACTGCACAGGTTGTATAACGCCCTGTTTCTCTAATCTATCCAGTTCGGTGTCAACCTTTTCCCGCAGTGCATAAGGTGCTGGTCTCGCCTTTATGAATTGGGGAATTGCCTCTGGATCCACATGAATTTTTGCTTGAAGCCCCTGGATCTTCCCAAGTTCATCCTTGAAGACTGAGGCGTATTTTTGTAGTAACTCTGGTAACCCACTTGTTATCAGCTGGAAAATTTCAGCCCATTCTAACTGAATCTCCTTTAGCCAGTTTCATCCCAGGAGAGTTGGCACCTCACCTGCTACCACAATCAAGGGTAGTTTTACCAACTGGCTTCTGTGATGGAAAGTAACTCTGCTTATGCCTGCCTTTGACTTGAATATCTTCACCCATGTATGTTTTGCATTTGGCTTCAGTTTCTTCCAAATTTAACTGATGTTCACCATAATTCAGATATTTATGGTGTGTTCACCAATTACTATTGGAAGCTCCTGTGTCCTCTTCCATTCTAACAGGTCTGCCATTTACCTTCACTACTACATATATTAGCTCTGTCCTTCCAACCTTCAAATTAAGTAACAAATAAATAATAAACGGCAATAGTACTGAAGGCTTTGTTATGACAGAGCAGTTGGTAAAGGCTGACTTGTTTAAATCCCAAAGGGAAACTTGAATAACTGTCCTAACTTATATTTTCAATTCGTATGTTTGAGATGCTGCTCTGAATTCAGGAATAAAACCACTGAGCCTCAAGAGGTTTTTTTATATAAAATTAAATTAAACATTTATTAATGTAACAGTAAAGTTAAACTCATACACATGTCTACAAATTATGACCATAATAACTTTTAAACAAGTTCCCAAATTAATCACTCCCAGGTAAATCTTCACCAAGGCAATAATAACCCATAGACTTTAAACAGACACTAGGCATAGCCTTACATTTGACCTTACAAATTCAAAACGAGGTCCCTTGCAATTTGGTTCCTTTGTAGACACAGTTGTAGGCTTGCAGGCTGGTTAGATCTTAAATGCCTCTGACCTACACACACAAACTCCTTTCTGTTTATACCCTTTGAAGATAAATTTTCCATTGTATTAACAGTTTTAAAAATTTTATCTGTCTTAATAATTATTTAATTCTACCAATTTTATTAGTAATTGCTTGGCTTCTCCCAGCTAGGTGCAAAATTTTACTCCCACTTTTGAATGCTTTATGCAACAAAGGCAGATGTACGCTTAATATTTTCCTCCTTACTTACTGTTTAATTAACATCTCAAAACTACTATACATCAAAGCACCCAGACTACCTGGCTTTATTCCAATTAAGACACACACAGACACACACATAAACATAGAGCCTACTACAAGTCCAATTTAAAAATAATTTCCAATAGCATACACATTAATATCTCTTCATGACAATTTGTGCTCCAGAACAAACTGTTCCAGTACAGCTACAACACTGGCATCTATCGGGCTATGTGGAAAAGTGCCCAGGTATGTCTGTGCACAATAAGCAGGACAAATCCGACCTGGTCAATTACCGTCCCATCAGTCTGCTCTCGATCATCAGTAAAGTGATGGAAGGGGTCATCAACAGTGTTATCAAGTGACATTTGTTTAACAATAACCTGCTCACTGATGCCCTGTTTGTGTTCTGCCTGGGTCACTTGACTCCTGACCTCATTACGGCCTTGGTTCAAACATGGACAAAAGAGCTGAACTCCCGAGATGAGGTGAGAGTAGCTGCTCTTGACGTCAAGGCTGCATTTGACCGAGTATGACATAAGGGAGCCCTAGCAAAACTGGAGCCAATAGGAATCAGGAGGAAAACTTTCCACTGTTTGGAGTCATACCTAGCACAAAGGAAGATGGTTGTGGTTGTTGGAGTTCAGTCATCTCAGCTCCAGGACATCACTGCAGAAGTTCTTCAGGGTAGTGCCCAACCATCTTCAGCTGCTTCATCAATGACCTTCCTTCCATCATAAGGTCTGAAGTGGGGATGTTCGCTGATGATTGCACAATGTTCAGAACCATTCACGACTCCTTAGACACTGAAGCAGCCGATGTCCAAATGCAGCAAGACCTGGACAATATCCAAGCTTGGGCTGACAAGTGGCAAGTAACATTTGCACCACACAAGTGTCAGGCAATGACCATCTCCAACAAGACAGAATCCAACCATTGCCCCTTGATGCTCAATGGCATTACGATCACTGAAACCCCCACTATCAACATCCTGGGGGGGTTACCATTGACGAGAAACTGAACTGGATTAGCCATATAAGTACTGTGGCTGCAAGTACAGTTCAGAGGCTAGGAATTCTGTGCAAGTAACTCACCTCCTGACTCCCCAAAGCCTGTTTACCATCTACAAGGCACAAGTCAGGAGTGTGATGGAATACTCTTCCCTTGCCTGGGTGAGTGCAGCTCCCACACACTTCAGAAGGTTGACACCATCCAGGACAAAGCAGCCCACTTGATTGGCACCACATCCACATACAGTCACTTCCTCCACCAACGATGCACAGTAGTAGCAGTGTGTACCATCTACAAGATGCACTGCAGAAATTCACCAAGGCTCCTTCGACAGCACCTTCCAAACCCACAGCCACTACCATCTAGAAGGACAATGGCAGCAGATAGATGGGAACACCACCACTTGGCATTTAAGTGGCCCGCACTTAACTCTGTCGGGCCTCGTCAACGGAACTGACAGGGGTTCCCGACCGGTTCTTCAACCATTGGGCAAGATCCCTGTCGGGCCCATTAATTCCACCCATAACGTGTAGGCTTCACTATTGTTCAAGGTTGTTGCAGAAGGGTCATGAACCATATCTTCGATCGGTATTCCTTGGTTACCCAGGATCCAATCCTTCTCTTGCTTTCAAGAGGTCAAGAGAAGTTTTTTTTGCACACAGTAGACCAATGCTGCCACCACATCCTGTCAGCAAATGAGCTTCTTTTTCATCCTCCTACCAGTTGAGGTGTATTGGAGTACCAAATGGCACAAGTATTCTACTAAGAAGGATCATGAGCTCAAAACTGCCCAGATCTCTTTAGTAGTTACTTCCTCAATTACAAACCTGCAGCAATAGGTAACTGGACAATGGGATCAGCCAAATGGCCAAAAATCAATCAATACACAACTTTTTATCTGTCTTTGTAGAATTAGAATACTGAAGTTTGTATGTGAGCTGCCTGCAATTGACCTGTGACCAGGTAAATGGAAGAAAGCTATCACAGGTCACTATGACATTAAGTTCATTTACATATTATTTTTTGTTGAGGTGCATAGCAAGGAGGCCTAGTGAATTACTAATTTGGGCAAAGATCTGCCCATTTTTTGTTGCTTTGCGCCCTGATTACAGGTGTACTTGAATTCAAAGCAGAGGAAATTGTCATATACAAAGCTTCATTGTATTGCTATACAATGGTATTTTGGAATGATACAAAATGTTGCAGCATGTGTTTCTAGTATAAATGAGAGGCTGGATATAAGTACTAGTAACTCAATGTAATGAGGGGAATTTTAACCCCCCAAAATGAGAAGGCTTGGTTCAGCTAGGAAGATAAAATATGAAAAATCTGAAACAGAAATCCAAACTGCTTCAAATTTCCTCAGAGAGGTGAATGAGGAATAGGTGATAAATCTGCTCAGAGGAGAACGATTGATTATTTAAACATTTTAGTAAGGCTGCCTGTCATCATTTTAATAATCATTCTATTTTTTATTCATGAGGGTTGGACTTCCCTGAGCTTTGGAAACCTGACAGGTAAAAAGGATGAACAGGATGCTTCCACTTGGTCTACTGCCCCTCACCCACATCTGTACTCTGACTATTCCCCATGACAACCATTGGATCCCCAGACCACCACTTGCGCCCTTGGAACACAATATGACCTCTCCTCACCATGATCGAACTCCTGACCACCATCAGCTCTCCCGTCTGTCATCAGACCACCTGACCATCACCTGCTCCCCCAACCTTTTCTTTCATGGGATGCGAGCATCTCTGACAAGGCCTGCATTTGTTACCCATCTCTAATTGTCCTTGAGAAGGTGGTGGTGAGAAACCTTCCTGAATCGCTGCAGTCCTACACCATCTGGTGTAGGTGCATCCACAGTGCTGTTAGGGTTAGAGCTCCAGGATTTTGACCCAACAATGGTGCAGGAATGGCAACATAGTTCCAAATCAGGATTGTGTGGGACTTGGATGGGAACTTGCAGGTGGTGATTTTCTGATGCATCTGTTGTCCTTGTCTTTCTAGGTGATAGAGGTCGCAGGTTTGGAAAGTGCTGTGACAGGTGGCTTGGCGTGCTGCTGCAGTACATTTGTATACCGTACACACTGCTGCCACAATGTACCAGTGGTGGAGGGAGTGAATGCTTAAGGTGTGGATGGGGTGCCAATCAAGCGGACTGCTTTGACCTGGATGGTGAGCTTCTTATCCATTGTTGGAGCAGCACTCATCCATCAAGTGGAGGCAATTCCATCAACTCCTGATTTGTGCCTTGTAGATAGTGGACAGGCTTTGAGGGGTCAAGAGGTACGTTAATCACAGCAGAATTCCCAGCTTCTGACCTGCTCTTGTAGCCACAGTATATGGCTGGTCCAGTTAAATTTCTGTCCAATGCAACATCCTGGGATGTTGCCGGTGGGGGGATTCAGGAATGGTAATACCATTGGGCATCAAGGAGAGATGGTTAGATTCTCTCTTGTTGGAGGTGGCCATTGCCTGGTACTTGTGTGAGGTAAATGTTACTTGCCACTTATCAACTCAAGCCTGAATTTTGTCCAGGTCTTGCTACATATGGACATGGCTACTTCAGTATCTGGGGAGTTGTGAATGGTGCTGAACAAGGTGCAATCATCAGCGAATATTCCTACTTCTGAACTTATGATGGAGGGTATGTCATTGATGAAACAGCTGAAGATGGTTGGGCCTGGAACACTACCCTGAGGAACTCCTGCAGCAATGTCCTGGGACTGAGATGATTGGCCTCCCAAAATCACAACTGTCATCTTTTGTCCTAGATATGATTCCAACCAATGGAGAATTTGCCTCCTAATCCCAACTAACTTAAATTTTACTCCGGCTTCCTGATGCCACACTCGGTCAAATATTGCCTTGATGTCAAGGGCAGTCACTTTCACCTCGCTTCTTGAGTTCAGATCTTTTGTCCATGTTTGGACCAAGGCTGTAATAAGGTCAGGAGCTGTGTGATCCAGGCAGAACCCAAACTAAGCACTAGTGAGTAGGCTATTGTTGAGTAAGTGCCACTTGATAACGTTGTCAATGACACCTTCCATCACTTTGTGATTATTGCTGATTGCAGTAGACTGATGGGATGGTAATTGGCCAGGTTAGATTTATCCTGCTTTTTGTGGACAAGTACATACCTGAGCAATTGTCCACATGGTAGGATAAATGCCAATGTTTTAGCTGTGCTGAAAGAGCTTAGCTAAGATTGTGGTTAGTTCTAGGGCACAAGTCTGCAGAAACACTGCTAGATGATGTCAGAGTCAATAGCCTTTACAGTATCCAGTGCCTTCAACCATCTTGACATCACATGAAGTGAATTGAATTGACTGAAGACTGGCAACCATGCTGCTGGGGACCTCAGGGGGAGGCAGAGATGGATCATTCACTTGGCACTTCTGGCTGAAGTTGCAAAAATGTCAACCTTGTCTTTTGGACTGACGTGCTGAGCCCCCCCACAATTGAGGTTGGGGATATTTGTGGAGCCACCTCCTCTCGTTAGTTGTTTATTTGTCCAGCACCATTCACTCATGGATGTGGCGGAACTGCAGAGCTTTTATCTGATCCATTGGTTATGGGATTGCTTAGCCCTGTCTATAGCATGCTGCTTCCACTGTTTAGCATGCATGTAGCCCTGTGTTGCAGCTTCACCAGGTTGACACTTCATTTTTAGGTATGCCTGGTGCTGCTCATGTCATTCATCCCTGTGCTCCTCTTTGAACCAGTGTTGACCCCCTGCCTTGTTGGTAATGTTAGAGTAGGGGATATGCCAGGCCATGAGATTACAGATTGTGGTTGAATACATTTCCGCTGCTGCTGATGGCTGACAGTGCCTCATGGATGCATAGTTTTGTGCTGCTACATTTATTCTGAATCCATCCCATTTAGCATGGTGGGGACACACAATATGATGGATGGTATCCTCAGTGTGAAGACGAGATTGGTCCCCACAAGGACTGTGCCGTGGTCACTCCTACTGATACTGTCATGACAGATGCATCTGCAACAGGTAGATTTTTCCCTCTTGGTTGTTCCTTCACCACCTACTGCAGTCCCAGTTTGGCAAATATGTTCTACAGGACATGGCCAGCTCAAATCAATTGCTCCAGTACCAAGCCATGCTTGGTGAAGACATTTAAGTTCCCCGCCCAGAGTACATTCTGTGCCCTTGCTATCCTCAGTACTTCTTCCAACTGGTGTTCAACATAGAAAAGTAGTGATTTATCAGTTCAGAGAGCACCATAGGTAATAATCATCAGGAGGTTCCCTTGCTGTTTGACCTGATGCCATGAGGCTTCATGGGATCCAGTATCAATGTTGAGGGCTTCCAGAGAAAGTCCTTCCTGACTGTATACCAGTGTGCCACCAACTCTGGTGGGTCTATCTTGCTGGTGGGACAGGGCATACCCAGGGATGGTGATGGTGGTGTCTGGGACATTGTCTATAGGGTATGATTCTGTGAGTATGACTATGTCAGGCTGTTGCTTGACTCGTATGTGGGATAGTTTTCTAAATTTAGGCACAAGCCCCAGCTAAGGATGACAAATTTCATTCCCTAAAGACAATAGTGAACCAGATAGGTTTTTACAACAATCCAATAGTTTTACTCTTTTGATTAAACCAATTAAATTAAATTAACAAAAACTTGGGACAAATTAAGAGGCAGGTCCTTGAAGGGATACTGCAAAAAGAAAGACAATTCTTAAAGGAAACTTACAAAACCCAAATCAAAACGTGATTAAGAGGGTCAATAAAGCACCCCAGTCCCCACGGTGCCCATCACATGGAAGCCCTCGATCGTGGCAGTGGACATTGCGTGCTCCCTCTCCAAGGACCTGGCCATGAACATAGCTGCGGAAGAGGGGCAGAGAGTCGGATCGGATGACCCCCTCGGTCACCCGCTGCCTGGACCTGTTAATGGCCAACTTGGCCAGGTCCAGGAGCAGGTTCATGAGGAGGTCCTCCTCCCTCCCTGCCCCTCTCCACATCTGGTGCCTGAAGATCAGAAGCGTGGGACTGAAGTGCAATCAAAATAAGAGTAGGTCACTCTTAATAAGGCTAGCTTTTGATTCCAGATTTATTAACTGATCATATTTAAATTACACCAGCTTCCATGGTGGGATTTGAACCCATGCTCCAAGAGCATTAGACTGGGCCTTTGGATTACTAGTCCTGTAACATTACCATTATACTGCCTTCTACATCAAACCCCTCCCCATACAACCAGACCACCACCCGCCCGCGACTACTACCTACTCCCCCAACCATCATCAGACCCCTTGAACACCATTTGCTTCCCCCCACAACCATCATGTGGCTCCCCCAACCTCTTGATTGCTCCCTCCCCCACCATACCTATCTAGTCTTCTTGGCTGCAACCATGTTCAACAGACTTCCTCAATCCTGTTTGTGAGTCGGAAACCAACAGAAACTATATTAAGAGGGCCCAGTTGTTAAAAACCATAGGCCATTAAAGCTAGAACAATGGTTTTCCCAACCTAAAAACAGCTTTGATCCCTCCAAACTGGAAGGGTCTCTGGGTTAAGACACAGTCCTAATTTTACATAGAAACAACTGCTTAACTTTATCTACTGTATCTGATTTTGGTCACCCAAGGGAAGATTTGCTCTGTGAGCATGGTTTACAGAGACCATAAAATATTCATAAAGATTGAGTTTATATATGCTACAGCTAGCGCACAGAGCAAATTTCTCCTGCTCAAAGGCACAAGGGAAACAATTAAACCCTTGAGGTAATGCACCGAAGAGCTAGAAAGCTGAACCTTGTTAGAGTTTGAGCTATGGAAGTTAGTGACTATGGTAACTTTATAGAAGTATGTAAAACAGTAAATGGCATGGAAAAGGTAAATCCACAGTATTACGTCAAGTGAAACCTTAACAGTAGAATAAGGGGTCACTTTTGGGTGAGATAATAAAGAGAAAGACTTTAGAAGCATTCAGGAGTCAGTTAAGTACTCTAGTATAGATCTGTAGGCTGCTGGAGTGTTCAAGCTTCATTAAGGTTTCACTGATGAGTGAATTAAGGCTGTGCTTCCTTTCTGTTCCTCCTCTGCATTTCCCAATAGTTGCACCTAATGCAGTACAACATTATAATGGCACAATTCTGTGTTAATTTTCTGATCAACTTAGTGCAGAGGATATCGAGAAGGAGAAACTTAGAACAATCACCATCACTAGAGAAAAACTACTAGGCAAACTATTGGGATTAAAGGGTGACAAGTCCCCAGTACCTGATGGCCTACATCCCAGGGTCTTAAAGGAAGTGGCAGCAGAGAAAGTGGATGCGTTGGCTATAATATTCCGAAATTCCCTGGATTCTGGAAAGGTTCCAGTGGATCGGAAAAATGCTAATATAACATCCTTATTCAAAAAGGCGGGGAGGCAGAAAGTAGGAAACTATAGACCAGATAGTTTAACGTCTGTCATTGGGAAATTGTTGGAATCCATTATTAAGGAAGTAGTAATGGGGCATTTGGAAAGTCAAAATGCAATCCATCAGAGTCAGCATGGTTTTATGAACAGTAAATCGTGTTTGACTAATTTGCTAGAGTTCTTTGAAGATGTGACAAGCAGAGTGGATAATGGGGATCCTGTAGATGCAGTATATCTGGACTTCCAGAAGGCCTTTGATAAGGTGCCGCACAAAAGATTAATACACAAGATAAGATCACACGGAGTTAGGGGTAATATATTAGCTTGGATAGAGGATTGGCTAACCAACAGAAAGCAGAGAGTCGGGATAAATGGGTCTTTTTTCTGGATGGCAAGCTGTGACTAGTGGGGTGCCACAGGGTTCAGTCCCTGGGCCCCAACTATTTACAATCTATACTAATGACTTGGATTCAGGGATAGAAGGTACTATAGCTAAATTTGCAGGTGACACCAAAATAGGTGGGCAAGTAAGTTGAAATGAAGAAATAAGAAATTTACAAATGGATATGGACAGGTTAGGTGAATGGGCCAAAATTTGGCAGATGGAGTTTAAAGTGGATAAGTGTGAGGTTATCCATTTTGGTCAGAAGAATAAAAAGGCGACTTGTTATTTAAATGGAGAGAAACTTCAGAATGCTTTAGTGTGGAGGGATTTGGGTGTCCTTGTGCATGAATCGCTGAAAGCTAGTGTGCAGGTACAGCAGGTAATAAGGAAGGAAAATGGAATTTTGGCAATTATTGCTAAAGGAATAGAGTATAAAAATAGGGAAGTGTTGTTGCAACTGTACAAGGCATTGGTGAGACCGCACCTGGAGTACTGTGCACAGTTTTGGTCCCCTTACTTGAGGAAGCATGTTATACTGGAGGTGATTCAGAGGAGGCTCACTAGATTGATTCCAGAAATGCGGGGCTTGTCTTATGAGGAGAGATTGAGCAGTTTAGGCCTATGCTCGCTAGAGCTTAGAAGGATGAGAGGAGATTTAATTGAGGTATATAAGATGCTAAAGGGGATAGACAAAGTAGATGTGGAGTGGATGTTTCCCCTTCTGGGACATTCTAGAATGAGAGGCCATAGTTTTAGGCTAAGGGGTGATAGATTTAAATCAGAGATGAGGAGGAATTACTTTTCTCAAAGGGTCGTGGATCTGTGGAATTCGCTACCTCAGGGTGCAGTGGATGCCGGGACGCTGAATAAATTTAAGGAGGAGATAGACAGATTTTTAATTAGTAACGGGTTGAAAGGTTATGGGGAGAGGGCGGGAAATTGGAGTTGAGGCTGAAATGAGATCAGCCATGATCATAATGAATGGCGGGGCAGGCTTGAGGGGCTGAATTGCCTACTCCTGCTCCTAGTTCTTATGTTCTTAAAGATATATGTCCTCTGGCTAAAGTGACAGTGAAGTTGAATTTTCTTGCTTTTTTTTTGAGTTTAGCCAAAGTAATCACATATCACTCAGTATCCCAGTGTCCAAGACACTAGCTGCCAGAGCTATTTAAGCCAACTAGAAAGTATGCCTTCCACAAATATGTTTAATCAGGGAAGCATTTTTTGTGGATTAGTGATGGCCTTTTAATGGGCTCATCTTTTTGTGTGAGCAGAAAAGTAGTCTTGAGATGCTGGAACTTAAAGAAGCACATGCACAGTGAAAGAAAAATGTACAACTCGCATTATAATTAACTCAGAAGGTTAGTTTATTCACATTCAAACCTGGGGGTGTGGGGAGGGAAAGAGTGTTTTCAACCTCACACACATTTCCATTAAGGAGGAATAGAAAAGAGGAAGATTTACAACTATGGGCAACAACAATAAAAGAACCACAGAAATGAATACTAGCTCACATGATTTCCAAAGTCTAAGAAGTCAAGGTCCAGAGGATGTTTCCTTTGTGGTGGTGTTCAGTCCAGATGAGTTTCTGGTTGGAGACAACAACACAAAAATCCTTGAAACGAATGTCAATGCAGCACAATAGGATTCCTGTGCTTAGACTGCTTGGCAGAGGTGATCAGAGATTTTTAAGATCAAACTGGCTTTGAAGAGTTAAGAGATGAAGGCCAGCTGCTTGGTCCACCAGGAGACCTGCTGGAGCTCTTTCCGGTTGGTGTTAAAGCAGCAATCTGAGCTGAAGTGAGAAATGTAATATTAAATGATCCAAAAGGCTGGAAGCATGGGGTCATGTGATGTGGCCCATTAATGAGTTAATTGCAGCCTCCTAAGCAGTTTCTGTGCTTCTGTCCAAAATCCATTGTTTCCCTTAGGAGTGAAATAGTGGCTGTTAACACTTCTTCAGGTATTATGAGTTTCAATGCCTCTGTCTTTGTTATCGTCCCAGCTGGGGACGTCAGTTTATCTGTTAGTCATCTATTTTTCTGATTATAATGTGACCTTATAATTGGGTGTGAGATTCCACAAGGATGTGAGTACAACTCCTTTGTTCTTGTAATTTCTGCTGGTACTTCCAGAACAGTTGGCCAATCTTTTCAGTCATGTGACCTGTAGCAGCCATTTTGTAGTTCAGCAGAAGTCCATTTTAAAATAGCATAAAAGAATAAAGCTTTGATACACACAGTTTTGATTTCTTTTTATGTCTTATTGACACAACAGTACCCTTGGAAAATGTCAGTGTGGTTAGTCTTTGCAATTTACATTACAACTTGAAGGTGTGTATGGATATGCATGAAATACAATGAAAGAATGTGTTTGTATGAGGGCTTGACATAGCCAGGCAAAAAAAAAGTGGAAAAGGTTGACAGGCAACACTCTTTGAACTTTGTTCTTGAGCCCGCTGTCTGATATAAGATATTGCTGAGTAATCTTGACTTCTTAAAGAGTGCCATTTCCTTATGCCTCTGTGTTGAGCTTGCTCAATAGAGGCAGAGCTTCATGCAGCACAAATGATGTATTGATATTCTCTTGGATTGATGCCTTGAAGTTTCAAACATGGCAATCACCTCAGCCACCTTATACAATTTCACTTCCACCTCTCCAGCCAATAAACAGAGGGATTGGTATTGTACTTTTCCATTACTTTTGTTTCCTGTCCCTCCATCCTGGCAAAAGTTACATCAAAACTGTAAAGATCACATTTTAGGATCTTGGCCAAGCCTGTGGTCCTATCCCAGAGGATTGAAAGTTCCCACTGACTCCAGCAACTTTGACAGTGCCAGCACTGGAGGTCAGCCATGTGCGTGATCCATTATTCTACATACTTTCTGTGGCAGTCTTTTGAAACTGGGACTAGACACAGAGAAGGTTTTGTCTGCCCTGTTTGCCTAGCATTTCTTGTAAATCAAAGTATTTCTAATTTTTTTAAGCAAATTAGTATACACTTATTTCATCACTCCATAGCTGTGAACCAATGTTGATGGGTAGCCAGGATATGACTCCCCCATGAAATGCAATTTTTGGTAAAGAAAGCACCAATCATATACTTAGAAATTGATAAGCAACTGTAATATTTGGCCATGTTTTGTTATTTCAATTGTTCCTCAAATAACAAAACACAGCTAACGTGTACTTGATTGCAACATCCTTGAAACAATTACACCTCTGGAGTAGATTAATTTCACATTGTTTGAATCGTGCCTTAGACAACAGGGCAACAGTTTAAAATCTGGAATTAATGAGAATATTCTGCGGTTGTGGTGAGGATTTCCTGTTTAAAATATTCTGTGTAAAGTAACTAATAAGATCAGCTTACTGGGGAGTCCTTTGCACAAACTCTCTTTTTCAACAATGTAAAGCAACCTTCCACTCTAATAATCTGCAATATATATGATAAGCATACTTGATGATCTTCTCACAAATAGAAATCTCATAGATGCACCCACCTTGCTTGCTTCTGTAAATTATTTTTTATATTTTCATTTCTTCTATTTTTCTGCTTCTACATTTTTCTCTTTCAAGTAGTAGGACTGGGCATCTCCTTGGACAGTTCCAGTCCTATGCCAGTCTGTATTTGCCAAGAGTAGCCATAGGGTGCCAAAAATTCCCAAACGTGATAATTCAGTCCAGTGATCTGGCACAGAACCAATACAGGCCACCAGGTTTTAATATATTTGAGGATGGAATATTTTTCATTAAAAATTGAGAGGAGACGTGATCGAATTGTTAAAGAATGTTTAAGAAGAATGGGTAGCGTATGTGTTTACCTTGGACTTAACACTCATCTTCTTGCACTGTGCTCAAGTGAACTGACACTGAGGGAGACTTCAGTTTTCTCCTTGCAGAGTTATGGATGTGTGAAATAGACTCTTAGCTGAATCAATTAATTTTGTGTTGAATTTTTTTAAAGGATAGGGAAAAGGTTGAATTATAAGTATAAATACGGAAATGGATAATTAAACACCATGGCCTACATTTATAAGTCAGCGTGCGGGGGTGGGCCTGGCATGCCGGCACGTAAAATGACGCGCAATTATGTTGGCGTGTGTCCTGACATCATTGCGCCCTCTCGTGATATTTCGTTTGGCGGGCGAGCGCTGGAGTCGGCTGCGTGCCCGCTGATATTTAAACAGCCTATTAAGGCCATTAGGAAGTAATTAAGGTCTTTGTTTATGCTGCTTATCCAATCATAAGGTTGGCGGGTGGGCAGAAAGGCCAAGCGGCCTTCACATTTTTCAGGAAACCTCATCCACGAGCAGGATGAGGTTTCCTAAAGCTTTTATGAATTAAATTTTAAAAAATTCTGAAATATAAAAACATGTCTCATCTCATGTGACACAGTCACATGAAGGGACATGTTTAATTACTTTTTCGATCCAATAGTTTATTTATTTCAAAAGCGCATGCACCAAAGAGTGCTGGCCCCGACTCTCCCTCCTCCCTCCGCCTGCACAGATAGTGCTGAGTGTTACTGCTCAAGTCTTGCGCTGGGTGAGCCTTAATTGGCCCGCCTGCGTAAAATGGCGGTGTGGAGCCAATCGCGGGCGGCGGTTGGCTCCTCGACTGCCCCCGCCCACTCCCACCAAGCCCGCCTGCCGACTGAAAAATCCAGGCCCATGTGGGAGAAGATGGTTCGAGAATTTTGGGACCATGAAAAATGACTTGCCAAAAAGGCACTGGCTCAGGAAGTCACAAATAAGACAAGATAGGTATTTTGTAATGTTGCATGCATTGGAGTCAGGAAAGTGGTCTACAGAAACATTTTATTTTAGAGCTACTAAACAAATATGACTTTACAGTTGAAAATGACATACCTGGCTTTTATAAATGGTATGAATTAGATTACAGTTTGGACTCTTTGGAGTCTGTTATTGTGGGTATATCTCAGGATTTGTTGGCTTCTTACTCTAAAAGAGATGTTGCTGGAGGTAATGGTGTTTTGTCCAAAAATATTTATTTACATGCTAAATATTTACAAAAGCTAAATAAGACCAAGACAAGACATCTCTGAGATGCTTCACACTCATCTCCTCTCAGTGAGTGACACCACTGTGACATAGCTCCTTACGGACATGCTCAGTACCTAACATTAGACTTAACCCTTTAATTTACATTTCCCCCGAGTCTTAATCGCCATACTATTATACATACATTCTCCGACACCTGCCCCCTCACAGTTTCTAGCATCGGTGATGCCAATCTCTGACTGTGTTCTCAGCCCTCTTTGAGGACGTATAGGACGTATGCTCTCCAGAATCTTCTCCTTGGAAGACACCGATCTTCTCAGACAGAAATTCTGCTTCTGGTCCACAATATAAAGGCAATGAACAGAGATTTTCCTTTTCTTCTCTTTTTTTCTTTCCATTTTCCATGGTACTTTGGGGAAAGGTTGGACTGTTGGCTGCTCTTGCTTGAAAGAACAAAACTCATTCAGTTCCTGTGAAGGTTTGTACAGCTATAGAGGGCCTACAAACTTCTACTGCTGCACGCCTCCTTAGACAGCACCTTTCAAACCCACGACCACTATCACCAAGAAGGACAAGAACCACAGATGCATGGCAACATCACCACTTGGAAGTTCCCCTCCAAGCAACACACCATCCTGACTTGGAAATATATTGCCATTCCTTCACTGTTGCTGGGTCAAAATCCTGAAACTCCCTTCCTAACAGCACTGTGGGTGTACCTACACCACATTGGACTGCAGCGGTTCAAGAAGGCAGCTCACCATCACCTTCTGAAAGGCAATTAGGGATGGGCAATGAATGCTGGCGGCGCGCACCTCACATAAATGAATGAAAAAATTAACGAGGTATTATGCAATGCCTTATCCATGAAGAAATCAGATAGACGAAAAACAGGATGAAGAATATTCAGGTGAAAAAATGGGGCAGAATTTTGCCCTTGGTGGGGGTGCTAGGTGGGAACGGGCCCACCCAGCGTGAAATGCAAGCAGCAGCCCTGAGTGCTGCCTGTGCAGTTGGGAGGGGTGGGGAGGAGGGCAAGTGGGTCAAGCGTGAAGTTCACACATGCGCACAAGTGAGAGCTTCATAATCTCCCTGAGGTGCAGAGCTGCAGGTATGAAAAAAGTAATTAAAAAAATAAAAATGTAATGAAACATGTCCCCTCTTGTGACTCTGTCACATGAGCAGGGATATGTTATTAATTAAAAACTTAGGTTTTTATTTTATTTTTATTTGCTTTTGGAAACCTCATCCCGCCCGTGGATGAGGTTTCCAAAACAATGCAAAGGCTGCTTGGCATTTTCACCTGCCCGCCCACCATTAGGTTGGATAGCCATCGAAAAATTTAATTTAATTGATTACATAATGGCCTTAACAGGTCTTTTAATTGTCGGCAGGCGCCCTGCCAGCTCAGACGTGTGCCGGCTGAATGAATTATCGCGCGACTGCGCACTGACGTCAGCGTGCTCGGCCGATGTCAATGTGCCTTATTTCACACTTGAGCGGGTCGAACGTGTGCCCTCCCACCGAGCAAATATTTCTGCCCATGGTGATTGTCCTGCTAACACTGTAGGAATTTATTTTTCTGTAGGCAGTGGTTCAGCTTGCAAACTCTCTTCAGTGTGTGGCTGCTCTTCAGCGGGCATGAACATCTCAGGAACTTCATCAGAATGCTGTCTTCAAAAAGTAAAGCAAGATTTAGGATCTCCTTCTGTAACAAATCATCAATATCAGTGGCATCTTGGTTATCATCCTCTTCCACTCTTTCCCAAAAGAGCAAACTATGGTCTGGAATGGCAATTTCATGCTTGCCATCTTTAATCTTCGTGTACCTGTCTCTACAATGTCCTCCTGTTGTTGAAGGGATGGGGTTTTGTCTTTGAAGACTGATTTGCAGCAGTCTGAGTCAGCTTGAATTTCTTGAACAAAGTTTCCTTTAACAGATTTCTCCTTCCATCTGGTAAACATAGATTTCCTGGAACAGCAGACCACTTTAAAATGGCCTAACTTTCCACACCCATGGCACTGCGCAATTCGGCCGGGGCATTATTTCTGCCTGTGGACCTTCTTCCTGCCACAATGGAGAAATTGGAAAATGGTGGTTGGCATCTTTTCAGGGTGTTTCTCTGGTTGCTGCCTTGTTATGCTTTCAGTTTTACAACCCACAAAATGAACAACTTCATCAGACTGTTGTTTGAGAAATATCCCCTCTCATTTCTGACAAAAGCCTTATTCTGCCTCGGCTTTTCGGCTTGTCTGGCCAGTTGTGTCGTTTTGCTTAAATTTAAATCTTCCCGAGATTGCACGGGGCCAGAGAGATTCTCTGCCAATGACTATTCCCTCTCTGATTAGACTGTCTTTTTATGTTCCATACCCACAATTTTCAGCCAGGCGGTACAATTCGTTACTGAATGAGTCAATCCCATCACCCTGTTTTTGACTGTACCAATTAAATTTCGCTCTTTCTATGCCAATATTTTACAAAGACTGAAGTATGAGTTAAAGGCTCCAATGACATCCGCGGTGAAGGCTGTCTCTTCATTCATCCCCCGTCTGGCCAGCGCATCATCTGCTATGCTCCCAACTACATAAAACAAAGTGCTGATTTGATCTTTGTTCTCTTTACTTGCAAGACCTGAGAATTTGCAACACTGGGTAAAATGTCTTTGCATTTTCCATTGCTTAGCCTGTTGGGGCCCTCTATATTTTGAAATGATTCTGGTAAGGGCAATGTAGTAGCTATTTCTCACACTGGTTTGAGGTTGAATTTTCCCACACTTCTTGTCTTGCCAGTCACTCAGCTAATCTCATTATTTTGTCATTTCCAGTGTGGTTGCTGCGTTGGCCTCGAAGCCCTTCATCTGCTGAGCTGCACTGTCGCTGGGCTTCATTAGAAACTTTTCCTGCCATTTCCCCTGCGGGTGTAGTCACTGCTGCCACCATCTGTTATTGTGGGTTTATCTCAGGATTCATTAGCTTCTTACTCTAGAAGAGATCTTTCTGGAAGCAAAGGTCTTTTGTTCAAAAACATTTATTTACATGCTAACTATTTACAAAGGTTAAATAAGATCAAGACAATGCTCGGGCTGCTCTCTGGGCACTCATCGCCTCTCAGTGAGTGACATCACTGTGGCATGGTCCTCATGCACATGCTCAGTAGCTATCATTAGAGTCAACCCTTTACTCGACATGTTAAACTCCGAAAAGCTTCCAAAAATGTACTTGTCTGCAGCTGCACAATTCCCTTTTTGCTCACAGAGTGAATGAAAGTTGCAGTATAACTCCAGAGTCAGGTTTACAGTCTAGGTTGATGCTCTAACTTCCAAGCACGTTAAAGTGAGCACTCCTGATAGCTTCACATCATTCAAGCTTTGCACTGGCCACTGTATAATCACAAATTAATGCAAAGTAAAATTTCAAAGTGCCAGGCAGTTTGTTGACTTCCTGGGAACATTGCAACATTATAAACTTATATTGCTCCCACCAGCTCTATAAATGAGATACCTGAAATCAGAAATTAGCTGCGGTGGAGAAAAGTTACACGGTTGCCTGCAGAGAGTTCAACTGTCACCGGGCTCAGTGTCACTTCAAGTGTAGTCGGTTGTGTAATTAATGTGTGCCAGTTGTTAACAGCACTGTATAGGTGCCAAGAAAATGATATTTAAAATGTAACCAAGATAAACAAGAATGCAATTTGAATGATATATAACACATAAGATGAAAGCAAATAGAGTTTTGAAGAATTGATGCTTTCATACAGTTTGGTCTGTTATCTTAGTGTTGAATTGGCATAAGGGCAGCAGGAGATTTACATCCAAATAACAATATTCAAAACTTTACCTGCTGAGATGTGTTTAGATTTAACAAGGTCAGGGGAGGAGGTGGTATAGTGGTATGATGGAATACTCCCACTTGCCTGGATGAGTGCAACTCCCACAACACTCAAGAAGCTTGACACCATCTAGGACAAAGCAGCCCACTTGTTTGGCACCCCATCCACAAACATTCACTCCCTCCACCACCAACGCACAGTGGCAGCAGTGTATACCATCTACAGGATGCACTGCAGGAACTCACTAAAGCTCTTAAGACAGCAACTTCCAAACTGATGACCACTACCATCTGGAAGGGAAAGAGCAGCAGACACATGGGAACACCACCACCTGAAAGTTCCCCTCCAAGTCACTCACCATCCTGACTTGGAAATATATCGCCGTTCCTTCACTGTCGCTGGGCCAAAATCCTGGAACTCCCTCCCTAACAGCACTGTGGATGTACCTGCACCACAGGGACTGCAGTGGTTCAAGAAGGCAGTTCATTAACACCTTCTCAAGGGCAACCAGGGATGGGCAATAAATGCTGGCCCAGCCAGCAAAGCCCACATCCCGTGAATGAATAAAAAAAAAATTACAAATACTTTGCAAAAAAATTACTTTTAATCTGTAGCCTACATTTGTTACATATTTCTATAAAATGGAATTGTATTTGGAAGGCACATTGAAAAAGCACGGCTGGGGTAATTTTTAAGCAGATGCAGGGATGAAAAATCTTATCGATTCCAATGATTATCAAAAATTATAAATTTCTGCACTTTTCTGACATGCCCTGGGGTGGGTCGTCACCATCGCTAAGTGTTTTGAGATAGCACTACTTGCATAATTCTCCCTGATTTCTTTACTCTCCAGTGAGAGAAAGGCAGATACATCTGAGAAGTGAAATAAAAAAGGAAAAGCTTTTCATCTTGCACTCATCAGGGCACTTGCAAGAATACCAACATAAGAGGAAAACAGCAATTTATACTGTATGTGAAAAGAGTGCTGATTGGTTGGCAACTTATCAACCAATCAGCACTGCAAATTGAACAGCACAGCAATCAAAACTGTTGTTTTCCCCCTTATATTGGTGTTCTTATGAGTGTCCTAATGAATGCAAGATGAAAAGGGTGGACATGTCTCTTTTTCAGCAACACTCAAGTTCTGTACTACCAAACATCAATAAATAAGGAAAAGGAAGAAAAAGACAGAATGTTGAGAGAAAACTAATCAAAAGAAAATGAGAGAAAATTTGGACAAACTGCAGAGGAAGAGAAAGGTTAACCCTCTTAAACTGCTAGGCCATCAACCACAACACGTGATGAACGTGGGTTTCTGTTCCTCACCATGTTTGTTTTAATCACAAGTCAATTTTCTTAAATTAAGGCTTGCAATTAAATATTTCACACTGTGATTTGTCCAGTATTGCAGTATGGAGATAAACTTTTCTCCTGCCATTAATAGCAATCAACATTGACAATGTACAGGCACACTTTTCTGTGGGGTAATTAGTTTTCAGTTCATTTTGGGATCGGAGAAAATGGTCAATAAAATTCCGATACAAGTACAAGATTTTGTATGGGATCCCAGTGTTCTATGGCTTGTGCAATGTGTTCTATGGCTATAGATACAAGGTAAGAGATTTAGAAGAGAAGGCAGGGGAAAATTCTTTGCACAAAAAATTCTGAGGCTGTGGAATTCACTACTAGGATTAGTGGTGGAGGTAGAATTTTATGCTGATATTCAAGATTAGATTGGATAGGTGGATGAAGCAAAAGGAGTTTGAAGAGGTATAGGAACTGGAACGGGTGGAGCTGGAGCGGCCGCAGGCAGGCGCAGACCTGATCGGCGCCCACGATCAGGTCTGCACCGCCATTTTGCATGTGCGGGCTAATTAAGTCCCACCCAGCATACTTACCGACTCCCATGAATAGCGGCAGTGTGCAGGCTGCGGCGGGCATGCACAGACCGCCGGGTTCAATGGCGACCCGGCAGTCTGTTTAAAGGAAGGCCTGGCAGCCTCCTGTAGGCTGCTCACAATAGCCACTTCCAGGTCACACCGCAGGGGGTTGGCTGAGCAGGGCACGCTGGAGGGCAGGGCAGAGAAGCAGGGCAGGCTGCAGGGTCTGCCACAGGAGCAGGGCAGGCTGCAGGGTCTGCCACAGGAGCAGGGCAGGCTGCAGGGTCTGCCACAGGAGCAGGGCAGGCTGCAGGGTCTGCCACAGGAGCAGGCCAGGCTGCAGTGTAGGCCAGTGGGGGGGGCCAATGCACCCTTCGCTTTTCTGATGACTGCCTTGTGGCCCTCCTCGAGGAGGTGGCAGCACAGCGGGAGGTGTTGGTCCCCCAGGATGAGAGGAGGAGGCCCCCCCACATGACCAAACATGCCTGGGAGGAGGTGGCGGAGGTGGTGAGCTCCCGCGATGTGGTGCGGCGCACCTGGATCCAGTGCCATAAGCGCTGCGCTCTGAAAGGGTGAGCACCATGTTGGCATTGGGCATTTAACCCAGCATGTAGCCTTAGCCTTTGTGGACCCCTCCCAAGTCTCACTGTCGTGACTGTGTTGAATCATGTTGGGCATTTCTTGTGCGCTGGCTGGGCAAGTAGGTAGTGCCCATGCTTAAATCAGCCTGAGTGGTTGCTGAGGAGATGAGTTCTCTTCCATACCATGTGTTGCTCTTTGTCACACATGTCTAGTCTGGGGGCAACCTGCAGGAGATGCAGCTAGGTGCATACTCAGAACTCCAACACATGTCCTATTCACGGTGATGAGATTGTGGAAGGGGAGGCTCAAGGTGTCGTGGCCAAGAACCATCTGGTGCCCTCGACGCTGCACGTAGTTGCGCTTCCTTGCTAGGGGAGCAAAGATCGTTTGTTTCCTAAAGTGATGTAAGCAGCATGTGTCCAAGGTGGCCGTTGAGGGGGGGTTGGGAGCAGGCATACTATCTTTGTGCGAATAATCAGCAGTAGCGGGCACAGGCGGCACTGGAGGCCTGATATGGGCCACTGTGGTTGGGGTGCAGCGTTCGCGTGCAGAGTCCATGTGCAAATTGCCGCAATGAATAGTTTCTCTGTTTTTCAGGAGAAGAATGCTCATAATACGTCAGAGCGTTCGAGGACTGGAGGCGGCCAGGCACACCTGATGATGTTAAGCCGCTTTGAACAGGAGGCCCTAGAGCTTGAGAGGCGCCATGCGCCCAGGTCAACTGGTCTTGGTGAGGCTGGGGTGGCACAGCCAGGCATTTGAGGCCAACAGTGAGATCCGCTATGTCCTCCCAACATCCATAGCGCTGATGATTGTTTAATTTGTTATTGTTGCAACATTGCTCGGTCACAGAGTGATAGATAGTGGATCTTGGACAAAGGTCCTTCAGCCCTTCGAAGGTGCGCACGTCAAACATCTTCCTAATTTTCCTAATCCCATTTCTGACCACTATCCCCAAGGCCTTGTATGCCATGGCATCGCAACTGCACATCCAAATGCTTATTACATGTTAGAAGGGTTTCTGCGCCCACCGCCCTTTCAAGCAGTGAGTTCCACAATCCCACCACCCTCTGTGTGCAAAAGTTGCTCATCACATCACCTGTCAACCTCATGCCCCTTACCTTAAATCCATGCCACTTGGTTACTCATCCCTCCACCAAGGGGAAAAGTTCCTTTCTGTTGAGCCTATCTATGCCCCTCATAATTTTAAAAACCTCAATCATGTCCCCCCTCAATCTCCTCTGCTCCAGGGGAAATAACCCCAGTCTATGCAATGTCTCCTCATAAGTCAAACTCTCCAGCCCAGCCAGCATCCTGGTCAGCGACCTTTGCACTCTCTCCACTCCAATCACATTCCTCTCGTGAAGCACATTTCACAACTGCACGCAGAACTATAGCTATGGCCTAGGCAGCGTTTTCTGCACTTGGAACATGACCTCCCTGCTCCTATATTCTATTTTTCAGCTAATAAATGCAAATATGCCATTTACCTTTTTAAACACCTTATGTACCCGTGCCTTAAGGGATCAGCATGCACAGCAAGATCCCTCTGATCCTCCTTACTTTCCACAGTTCTACCATTCATCGTGTATTCCCGTGCCTTGTTTGTCCTCCCAAGTGCATCACCTCACACTTATTCACATAACATTCCATTTGGCATTCATTAGACCATCTGACCAGCCCGTCTATATCCGCCTGTAATGTAAGGGTATCCTCCTCACTATTTACCACCCCACCAATGTTCGTTTCCATAGGTTCTGGAAGGTTGAGTGCATAATGAGCCGGGGGACAGGGATGAAGTTTGTCACTATGTGCACGCTAACTGATCCACTGTCCTTGTTGTTCCTTTCAGCATCATCAGGGCACGGCCAGCAGGAGGAGCTGCAGATGCCCCCTCTCACCCCTGAGGGCCCTCAACTGTCACCTGCGTCACACCATTTCTGCGAGGCAGGCACCAGCACAGATACCAGCACCTCAGTGGGCTTTGGAACATCGGCTAGTGTCCCAGGGCACAGTGGAGAGGGCACTTCACAATCGCTGGAGGAGCTGGCAGAGACCAGAGAGTGCCAATGGTGCCAGCAGTCGGAGGACTGCAGGGGACCAGGCACATGCTCAGTTGGTGCCTGATAATGTGTCTCTGGAGTCGTCTGCGACACAGCAACTGCAGGAAATGTGTTCCCGGGTGTGCGGGAGCATCTGGGAGTGATACATGAGGCTGTGCTTCGCTTGGTGTCCATGGTGGAGGAGTCCATGCGGAGCATCACTGATGCAATGAGCCTCATGGCAGAGCATCATGCTTCCTCCGTGGAGAGAGTGGCGACTGTTATGGAGAGGTACCTTCAGGAGAACAATCAGGTTCTCCTGGAGTTGCGCTCGGACATGTGAGCCCTCACAGCGCTGGTGGCCACAGCTGGTCAGTGCCAATGTAGGAGATGGTGTGAGCATCAAGATTCCCAGCTCGTTGCCCATCCACCCACGGAGAGCAGAGAGGTCCAGGGCGACCTCAGGTCAGTACAGCAGCTGCCTGTCGTAACTGCGGGCTCCTCTCAGGGCACTCCGGATGAGGGCAACAGCTCCTCCACCCCTCTCCCAGTGACAACTTCATCGGGTGAGGCTGCGATGACTGGGGAGATGCCAGCTGTGGAACTGGCAGATCCCTCCCAGATGGGCCCAGCACAGGCTCCGCGGGCCAGAGGACGACCACCAAGGTCTTTGAGGCCAACAGGACAGCAGAGTCAGCAGGCTGTCTCAGGTGCCACTCAGAGCAATGGGGCGGCACCAAGACGTAGCACTCGTAAACGTAAACATAAGGCACCTTAGGCACACTACGGGTTTCTCACTGATGCTTTTATGTTGGCACGAGATTAGGTACTTATAATTTTTTTCTGCTTGATTAACGTTTTGTTTTGGATTTGTGAGAACTTCTGATGGTTAAAATAAAAAACAGATATGTTACCATGGCTGTGGGTGGCTCCTTTGTTCTGCATTTGCATGTTTAAGATAAATGTAATGAGTGTTTGTTTCGACATTCAAGTTAATGTCCAAAGCCCTTAGTTGCAGCTGATGACCTGGCAGATTTAGCACTTAGGTGCCGAGTATGGAAGCGCCAGGCAAGGCTGGTCCTGCTGATCCATTTGTGTTATGGATTAAAGCCTCCTGGATGTCCCTGTCTCCTTGGTGTAGACCCGGGTCAGCTTTCAGCCCCTCAGCGTTTCCCTGTGCTTCCTCATCCTCAGGATCAGTGCTGGACTCATCGTGTCCAGCCGCAGCCACTGCGTTGATGTCTTCATCGTCCACTGCGTCCCCCCTTTCCAGCACAAGATTGTGGAGAGCACAGCATGCAACCACTATCAGGGGGGTTCTGGAGTGCGCCCCCTGAGTGGTCCAGGCATTGGAAGCTTATCTTGAGAAGACTGATGGCTCTCTACACCACAGCCCTTGTGGAGGCATGGGTCCTATTGTACCGCTGCTCAGCTTCTGATTTTGGATGGCGGAGAGGCATCATGAGCCACCTTCTGAGAGAATAGCCCTTGTCACCCAGAAGACAGCCATCAAGCTGAGCTGGAGCACTGAAGAGCCCCGGCACCTGAGAGTGTCTGAGGGTGTAGGCGTCTTGGGAGCTGCCTGGGTACCTTGCACAGACTTGTAAAATCAGCATCCTTTGATCTCACACTATCTGCACGTTCATGGAGTGGAAGCCCTTCCTGTTGACGAAGGCATCGGGCTCACCTGCTGGTGCCTTGATGGCCACATGTGTACAGTCTATTGCACCCTGGACACGGGGGAAGCCAGCAATCGCTGCGAAACCTCTGGCTCACTAGGCCTGATTTTCCTGATCCCAACAGTAGTGGATGAAGGTCAATGCACGCCTAAACAGTGCATCTGTAACTTGCTTGACACAAGTGTGGACAGCTGATTGGGAGACACCACAAAGATCACCCACCGAGCCCTGACAGCAATGGGGAGTACTGTCTGTTTTTTTTTCATTTTTGTTTGCTTCCCTATGCAAGGTCACTGTCAATTATACAATTATTGCCTAGCTGGTATCAAACCTAGCACCTTCTTGGTCTGGTTAATTTAACTGCATGGGGCAATACTTTTATCCAGTGAGGTATGAGGGAACCAAGTATACTCCAGCTTAGTCAAAGATTCCTTAAAGCCTACATTGAACCTGAAATTGCTGACAAAATAAATCAAAAATGGATTTACCAGAAGCAGCACAGTGAAGCAATTGACCAATGCTCTAATGCTGGTGGCCTTGCGGTTAGGCTAGGTTTGCTTCCATAGTTACCAGCTTTCTGGATCTCAGTTATGTAATTGCAGGAAGGTGCTGAACAGAGGCAAAGAAGAAGGGAAAAATAAAGAGCAAGTTCGAACCATCCTAATCTCACTGACTTCTTTACGGCAATTTAAAGTAGCTTTGCTGGGACCAATGTATCATTTCAACTGTGTTTGGAGCATGGCCCAGGGAGAGAAGTGGATGGGAAAATAGAGAGAAATTCCTCTGAAATAAAGGAGAGAAAATTGTGAACTTACTGCATTTTCAATCATCATAGCTGTCTTTTTAAATGCATATTCTTTTATACTTCATATGGAAGAGTTCATCATTGGTTCTTAAGATGTACTCTGGGAAAGTTGCCTTAACTCCTGCAGGGTTAAGATAAAAGCAATGAAATAAAAAAGAAAATAGCACATAATTTTTGTGGTTCAAAAGACACGCCTATCATAAAACCTTTACCCAACCATTTCTCTGATTTATAAAAGAACTCACAGAAGTGAAGCAATAATGAATGAAGAATTGCCTCCCAGCCATGAGTAACTTGAATGTAAGTGGTGAAAATTCAGATTTCTGATCTTTAACCTTTAACTTCAACCTTCCCTTCTTTCATCCCAGTCTAAACTTACACTGCACATTCAGGCACTTTGGCAAATATTGACATTTCAACAGTAGGACTTGTTACAGAGTTGAATGCACAATTCTTCCAATATTGCTTCTAAATGTTTTCTGCTCCATACTGTCTCATTTACAGAATCTGAGGTTACAATAATTCAATTGTAGTTAACTGCCAGACACTATGATACATAGTAAAAATAAATCAGAGAGGAAAGGGGATATTAAGAAAAAGAAAGTGGAGTTTAAAAAGAGCTTTAATTGGTTAGTTATTTAGTTATGGTACAACTCCAAGCTCTGTTAATTGGTCAGTTTCGAGGGTACTTAGGGGATGATGTCAGCCAAAAATCCCCCTTGGGACTGCGTCTGCTTTGTATGCTTTAGCAACAACTTAGTAGAGACTTATAATGCCAAAAAAGCTGGGGTCTAATCAATGCAGAAACAGACCAAGTCATTGACACCAGTGTTAAGAAGTGATGTGTTCCAAGGGGATTCCTTTGACTTATGTTACTCCAAAGCAGTTACTTTATCGGTTGTCTGTTAAAACAGGAAAGGAACATAATTCCTTTAAGCAGTCTTGAAAACAGAAAGAAAAATTCAGGGATAAGTAGTTACCTTTGTCAAATTCAATAGTAATATTGAAAGGAGAATTGGTTAAATACTTGAAGGAAAAAATATGTATATGGCTACAGGGAAAGAGCAGGGAAGTGGGACTAATTGGATAACTCAACCAAAGAGCTGACACAGATATGATGGGCCGAATGGCCTCCTTGTTTGCCGGAAAATCCTATGATTCCCTGTTATTATCATACTCCTTTAAGGATAATGTATAATATACATTCAGTTTTTGAATAGTTTAATTGCATAATTCATTGGTATTGCTGGCACAGGAAATCAAAATATAAGAAGCAACTGCAAGATCAAAGTGGGACTGAAGCAAATGGCTGAATGCACTGACAACACCTTTGTGGTAAATGGTGACTCATTTCCTGAAACCTATGGCGAATTTTACCAGGTGGATAGTCAGATAAACCAGACATAGCATGTGACAAGAGAAATGGGTAATTTGTATTCCCAGAAGGATTTGACTGAGACATTCCTAAGCGCGTCTGTTACCGTTCCTTTTTATTATAAAAACCAACGATGTTTTCAGCTGAAAGGGAAGCTGCATGTGGCTAATTATATAGTTCCCCCAGAGCAGCTTTTGAAACTATATAAATATTTAATTGCTAAACAGGTTGAACAAGTGAAGCATGTTTTATTTCTGGCTAAAGACCATATACAGACATGCTTTGGCCTCAGATCAGTAGGAGCATACATAGGTCGCTGTAACCAAGAACCCAGTAACATTAGCAAAACATACGGTGGGATTAAGAAATTAGAGTAAAAGGCTAATTATGGAGGGCAACAATGAAGAATTGTAAATTTATTATTAATATAATATTATTATAGCATTAATTTTAGTATTAATACTTATCCCTGGGTAAATAGCAGCAATTTAGCAACTAGAGATGAATTTGATAAATTGTTTCCTTAATTCTAGTGACAGGGTTCTCCTTTCAAAAGAACAGAATGCGCTGGAGTGATATAGACTCTCTAATCTGAATCATTGGTGTCTGTGGAGTTTGACTAAGGAATAGAAAGAAATGGCCTATGATTGTCTCAAGCTTACAGGCCAATCTCATGATCTGAATGTTAACAAGCGGATACACTTCAAGGAAATCCCTTTGACATACAACACTCATAATCTGATGTGTAATATACCTTTAAGAAGAATGTTATAATGGAAGAACACATGACCTTAGTATCCAATAGCGGAGTAGCACAGGCTACCTTAGTAGTCAGTAGTCAGTAGGAGTAGTCTAGAGTTAGAGTCTGAAATGTAGAGACAGGGTTTGAGTTGTAAAGCACACAAGTGTAACTGCTGAGTTCCTTTGTAAATAAATAGAATGCGTTCTACATAAGAACTGTCTGCTGATCTACTCTGTCTATGGTACCAACTCAGCCATCCTAAAACAGGCGTGCAACCCAGATCCATTCGTCCAACTAAACTAATAACCAGGATCCAACAAACTGGCGATAAAGAAAAAGTAAGAAAAAGCAAGGAAGGATGAAGAAAAAAGAATGAATAAGTGAGGAAGGAAATCAAGTGAGCTGAAATTGGGCAGTATCTCGCATGGTAGTTGTAAGTAGAATTTTCGTTCTAATCGTTGAAGCAGTCCCTCGAAGCATGCTGCAGCTTGGAAGAGTTGATCCTTTCGACCCAACCGCGGTCAATTGGTCTTATTATGTTGAATGCCTCGAGTTCTTTTTCTAAGCTAATGACATTGCAGGGGAGGAGAAGAGGCGAGCGATCCTCTTATCCAGGTGTGGGTGTAAGACCCATGGATTGATTCAAAGTTTGACGGCACCCAGTCCCCCAGATTCGAAAAGTTTTGATGACTTAGTGAACCTTGCCCTCGGTAATGATGCAACTGTTCAAATTTAATTCAAGAAATAGGGCCCCAGGGGAGACAGTTGCTTGTTATGTGGCAAGTCTGAAACAGTTAACAGAATATTGTGAGTTTGGTATATCTATAAATGATATGCTTAGAGATCATTTGGTGTGTGGTATAAATGAAGATATGATTCAGAAGAGATTACTGTCTGAAACAAATCTGGATTTTCAGAAGGCACTAGAAATAACACTGACCATGGAAAGCACAGTGATGGATTCAAAAGCCATACAGGGAGCGCAAAATGGTGCCGTCCTCTACATTGGGTGGGGAGCCCCAGCCAAAAAGGGTGTGAAAATGCACAGCTCTGATGAAAAGCAGGAAGCAGCCACCGCGTGCAGACAAATAAAAAGAAATGATTTAGCAACAAAAATATGGAGCAGGATTCTCTGCCTGCCAGGCGGGCAGGCCTGACCCAATCTCCGACGGGCGGGGAGCCGATCCCCGCCAGAGAAGCGGGCCTGCCGCCATTTTATGTGGGCGGGCCAATTAAGGCCCGCCCAGCATGACGTCCGGCGGGAAGTGCTCTGCGCTTCCTGGTGTGCGGGCGGGGGGGATTCCCCAAAAGCGAGAGTGCGCTCTTTTGCGAAAGAGCGCACATCTCCTTGAGGCTAAGAGCTGTCTCAGGGAGATCACTGATACTTTTAAAAACATTAAAAATAGAAATAAAAAAAATCCCTAACATGTCCCCCTCATGTGATAATGTCGCATGAGATGGGACATGTTCATAATTTACATTATAAGTTTATTAAACTTTTAAAATCCCAACATGAAACCTCATCCCGCCAGTGGATGAGGTTTCATGTTTGTTCTATTGCCCGCCGGGGCTCCTGGCCTGTCCACCAACCTTAAGGTTGGACAGGCAGGTCCTTTAATTGTTTCAATGATCCTGTCAATGGTCTCAATTGGCCATTAACAGGTCGGCGGACGCACAGCTGATTTGGCTGTGCCCCCGCCTGCCTGAAAATTTAAGTGGGGCAGGATGACATTGGGGGTTTCCCCCAACGTCATCCTGCGGCATTTTGCATGTTGGTGAGCAGGCCCTGCCCCCTGCTCGCCGACGGCAAAGTCCAGTCCATAGAATTATGGTAACAGAGGTAGAAGCAGACAACCTTGTCATGAATGGAAGTTTAAATAATCAAATGTGTTTACTGTCATTGAAATGAACACCTCATTGTTCATCTGAATTACCAGATTCAGATATTTATTCATTGTATAATTTAAAGGTAGGGAGAACAGGACCAATCTATGTAACAGTAAGGGTGAATGATAGACCTATCAGAATGGAGGTGGACACAGGAGTTTCTACTATGGTAATAGGTGAGCATACCTTCACATACCTGAATTATGGGGAATATAAATTAAATTTGGAAGAAACTGATGTCAAATTGAAAACTTACACAGGAGAATACATCAAAATCAAAGGCAGAAGCAGAGTTACTGTACAGTACGGGAGTCAATCAATACATTTACCCTTGATGGTGGTAGCAGGTGAGGGGCTAAGCCTCCTTGGATGAAACTGGTTGAAAAAAATTAAATTGGATTGGGCTGAGATCTGCCAGCTGAGAGCCAGTGGGCTACCTGAGCTACTACAAAATTATGCCTCAGTTTTCCAAGATGAACTCGGGATGATCCAGGGGCCACAAGCAAAAATTCATGTGGATCCAGACGCTACCAATTTATGAAGGCAAGACCAGTATCTAATGCAATGTGGGAAAAGGTAGACAACAAATTGGATAGATTAGAGAAAGTGGGAGTTATACAACCTGTGCAATTCTCAGAATGGGCAGCACCAATAGTCCCCGTACTTAAACCGGACCAAAACATTCAAATTTGTGGAGACTACAAATTGACTGTTAATAAAATGGCTAAGTTGGACAGACACCCTATACCAAAAATTGAAGACCTGTCTGCTAAGTTGGCAGGTGGAACTGCCTACACGAAGTTTGATATGACTCATGCTTATCAACAATTGGAGTTAGAGAAGGCCTCCCAGGAATTTGTCACAGCTAATACACACAGAAGGTTGTACCAATATACCTGTTTGCCGTTCGGTGTATCCTCAGCTTGCGAAACCTCGCAAATGGCACAATCATGAACAGGGAACATACTTTACAATGGGAGCCAATTAGATAAGCTCCAGCATCCTAAAATTTTACATGTATAAACTGAATTAAAATGATGCTTTTAATAAATTTAAATTGAATTTTATCAGATATATTGTTTAATAAAACAAGAAAACAAGAAAAATGTAAAATTTGTCACATTTACAGTACTTTACTTGAGATTGGAGGTGGACTATAATCAGGAATTAAATCGCAGCAACAAGGAACACAGCAGTTGATGCACACACAGGGCACACTTTCTACTGTAGGAACTATGTCATGGACACCTTTTGTTAAACTTGATTTGGGTGGTTTTTCTTTTTTTCAGCATTTTCTAAAGGTGGCTTCTATTTTTTTTATTTTTAAAACCACAGAGAAGTGAACATTTGGGCCTGCAATGGATGAACTGGTGTACAAATGCTTTTGAGTAGATAAGCGAATTTACGACAGAGGAAGTTGCAAATGGCAGGGCTTTACTGTCCACACTTGGTTGGAACAATGGAATGTTTGCTGCAGGGAATGCCTCATGTTGTAGTTTATTTAGATGACATTCTGGTGACAGGATTCACTGAAAAGGAGCATTTGGCAAACTTGGAAGAAGTTTTGAAGCTTTTCTCACAGGTGGGAGTGCATTTAAAAAAAGAAAAGTGCACGTTCCAGTTGAAAAAGGTAATTTATTTAGGTCACAGGGTAGATTCACAGGGCCTCCACCCATTTGAGGAAAAAGTAAGAGCCATTAGAGAGGCACCAGCGCCAAAGAACACCTCCAAGCTCAAATCACCCTTGGGGATGATCAATTACTATGGACTCTTCTTGCCTAATTTGTTAATGTAACTGGCACCCCCGTATTACCTACTCAAGAAAAACTAATGGTGGTCTTGGCAAACACCACAGAAAGAAGCTTTCACAAAGGTGAAACAACTGTTACACTCATCAACCCTATTGGTACATTTTGACCAAAGAGTTAGTTTTGACATTGATGCATCTCCCTATGGAGTGGGAGCAGTGCTCTCCCATCGAATGGACGATGGCTTAGAATGGCCTATTGGATATGGATCAAGAACGCTCAACACAGCAGAAAAGGGATAGTCACAGATAGAAAAAGAAGGCCTGTCAATCATCTTTGGTGTCAAGAAATTTCACCAGTATGTACACGGTCGTCATTTTACTATCGTTTTGGGCCACAAGCCTTTGCTAGGATTGTTCAGCGAGGACAAAGCTATACCACCCATAGCCTAAGCAAGAGTACAGAGTTGGGCATTGATCCTGGCAGCGTATCAGTTTACTTTTATCCACAGATCTGGAAATCAGATTGCAAACGCTGATGCACTTAGTTGTTTGCCTTTGAAAGAAAATGATGAGGATATTCCAGTTCCTCAAAACTCGTTTTATTATTGAACTTCTTAGATTCATCACCGGTACGTGCTAGACGGATCGGAGATTGGACAAGTCGAGACCCAGTCTTATCCAAAATACGAGAACAAGTTCTTCATGGTTGGTCACAAGAACAAGAATCTGACAAATTGAAACCATATTTTCACAGAAGATATGAGATAACCAGCCAGGATGGTATTTTATTGTGGGGAGCTTGAGGGATTGTTCCCCCAAAAGGACGAAAGCCATTGTTAACTGAACTACACAGTGCATATCCAGGTATTTCCCGAATGAAGACCGTAGCATGCAGCTACCTATGGTGGCCAGCAAAGGATGGAGAAATAGAGAGCTTAGTAAGAAGTCGTATGCAGTGTCAGCAAGTGCAAACGTTACCGCCAATAGCTCCATTACACCCGTGGGAGTAGCCAGGAAGGCCATGGGTGCGATTACATATTGACTATATGGGACCTTTCATAGGAACAACATTTCTGCTCATTGTTGATGCTCACTCAAAATGGATGGACATATATGAGGTGAAGTCACCAATTATGCAATGCTACAATTGACAAGCTACATCAAAGTTTCACCATCAATAAACTACCAGAAGCGGCCGTATCATATAACGGCATGGCATTACGAGTGCTAAGTTTCAACGGTTTATCACCCTCAATGGTACCACTCATGTAAAACCTTCACTGCACCACCTTCATCATATGGACTGGCCGAGACAGCAGCTCAAACATTCAAAACTGGCATGAAGAAATTAATTGGAGACTCCATAGCGACCAAGCTAGCACGTTTTCTTTTCCATTATAGGACCACCCCTCACACGACAACAGATGTGACACCTGTGGGATTGTTAAAGAAACACTGTCTCAGAACAAAATTGAGCTTAATGACACAAAATTTAGGGGGGAGGGTGGAAAGTAGTCAGGGACATCAGAAAGCTGGACATGACTGGCATAGCCATGACAGAAAGTTTACCATAGGAGAGATGGTATATGTGAAAAATTTTGGAGAAGGACCCAAGTGGTTATCAGATGAAATAAGTGCAGTGACTGGACCCCTTTCTTACCACGTGAAAGTGGAAGACTGAGTCATACGGAATCATATGGATCATATAAGGAAGGAAGAAACAAAGTATCAGGAAATGATTCCTCCAGTGTTCACAACTGCGTCAACGTCTCCTGTTGAAAGAACTCAACTGAGTACAGATGTGTCTGCAGGATCGACTGTACCTGCAAGAGATGGAGGTGCCCACCGAAGAAGCTGATGTTCGGACAACACCAGAAAAGGAGGTTCCTGAGAAAGCAGCTGAAGTTGCAGAGCTGATACATTGCACACGCCTAAGGAAACCCTCAGGAAGACTGAATTTATAAATTACTTATCTGTGTAAATAATCGGATATTTTGAGAAAAATTGTAATTGTAACTGCATAATGTATTTCTGAGTAAAGGCAGAGGGGTGTGGTAATCTGATGTGTAAGAAACCTTTAAGAAGAATATTATAATGGAAGATCACATGATCTTAGTATCCAATAGCGGAGTAGCACAGGCTACCTTAGTAGTCAGTAGTCAGTAGGAGCAGCCTAGAGTTAGAGCCTGTAATGTAGAGACAGGGTTTGAGTTGTAAGCACACAAGTGTAACTGCTGAGTTCTCTTGTAAATAAATAGAATGTGTTCTACGTATGAACTGTCTGTTGGTCTACTCTGCCTATGATACCAACTCAGCCATCCCAAAACAAGCGTGAAACTAGATCCATTAGTCCAACTAAACTAGTGACTAGGATCCAGCAACACTAGACCAGAGTTCCCACTTCTCTGAAACCAATTTAGCTATGACATTGCAAAAGCTCACATTCAACTGACTTTATCTGACTTGAAATAGCCTACTGGTCAACTGGTCAGATGGAGGGTTAAATCATGTTAGGAGACCCCCTACAACCTTCCTGCACTCTTTTCTACCACCAAGACTCCCACAACCCAACTCCACCCCTTTCCTGCACTCTGCACTCACCAACCCCCCACACCACATGCACCGCCAATCTCACCACTGCTAATTAAAAAGTCAAAGCCACACTTATGACATTCTGGCACCCATTGTATTTTAACTCTAAATCTTGGGTGTCCCATCCAGCCTCAGACTTGCCAGCAAAATAGGTGTTTGAGAGCTGTTGAAGCCAGATGATGGGACCCTGTCCTGCAGTTTATTGAACCACAGGATCTTTACCTGTTTCAGTTTGTGAGGAGAGTCTTCCTTATGGCTGCACATGCACACTTGTCATCTTACTAAGCTTTATCTACTCAATGCTGGGTGCGATTTTTGTCTTATTGTTTTGGATGGAGCATGGTTTGGAGAAGGAGCAGCAACAGCCTCAGCAAACAGTGTGAACACCAGCGCATGGATCTCCTAGAAGACAATGAGTGAAGGTAAGAATAATGCACAGATTGAGTTTCCAACATCTGAAGGTTGTAGATGAGGGAAAGAGTGAGGTGAATTCCCATAGTATTCAGGTGCTGAAAAAGAATGAGTTGGAGAAGAGAATTTTGTGATGCGCTTTAAGCTTGCATTTTTCATGATGTGCTGGTGGCGTGAACCTTAACAGCTACAGATACGGTCCACATCCTTGTATAGCTAATAGACAGTGCACCTAATTTCCTAGCCTGCCACTTAAGGGGCAAAAATTAGCTTTTGCTGCATGCACGTACAGACCCCAATTAACACTGAATAACTATACTGATGCTTGATTGAATTCTTGATAATGTGTGAGGGACGACCCAATGTGTGGTGTTCACCTACTTTTAAATTTGCACATTGGGGATTCTGAGTCTGGGCTGCAAAGTAAGATGAATACTTAAGGTGTATAGAAAAAATTGTTTTCTTGTTTCCAGGGCAATTTTGGTATGGCCTAAATTTTTTGCTTGTCGGGCAGGCCCGGGAGCGGACGGGAAATGGGCCCCGACCGCGATCGGCCCCTGACCACGGTTTCACACTGTCTGGCCAATTAACGGCCAGCCAGCGTGAATCACACACTGAGAAAGGCTCAGCACTGCCGGTGGGGGCATGAAGAGTGTGGGCGCTGACGTCATTGCGGGTGCTGGTGAGCACTTCCAGTGAGCTCCCTGAAGGCAGACAGCTGCCTCAGGGAGCTGTAGACCTCCACAGAATAAACAAAGCAATAAAAATGCTGCAAAATATGCTCACACAGCACAATCAAGCACCTGAAAGCATACCTCATAAAAAAACAGTCCCCAGATATCTTTTTATTTTATTTCCCCAGCGAAATTTCATCCTGCCCTGGATCGAGGTTTGAGCAAAAATGTAAAGGCCGCCCGACTGATTGACCCGTCTGCCAAGTGGGCAGGCCACGAAAAATCGCTTTTAATTGCCTCCTTAATGGGCTGAATTGCCCGCTTAATTGTCAGCGGGTGTGCTTCTGACAGCCGAGTGAGATATCACATAAATGCGCGATGATGTCGGAACACTTGCCCAACTTCATCTCGCGCTATTTCGCAGCCAGACATGTCAGATGTGCACCTGTCACGGGGCATAAAATTCTGGCGTATGTTTTCATTCATGCATTTGTTATTTTTGCTGCAAACTCTGATATTTTTGCATTTTTGGGCACTGTTTGCTACTAATGCTTTCCTTTAATGAAATCAAGGGATATGGGAATAGAGTGAGAAAGTAGAGTTGCGGTAAGCAATCAGCCATGATTTTATTGACTGATGGAACAAGCTCAAAGGGCTTCTGACATACCTTCCTTAACCAAGATTTCCCCCCCACTGTGGTTGGCAGGGCCCTCAGCCGTGTCCGACCCATCTCCTGTGCCTCTGCCCTCACACCTTCCCCTCCCTCCCAGAACTATAATAGAGTCCCCCTTGTCCTCACTTGGCACCCCACCAGCCTCCGCATTCAAAGGATCATCCTCCACCTTTTCAGCCAACTCCAGCATGATGCCACCATCAAACACATCTTCCCTTCACCCACCCCCCTGTCAGCATTCCGTAGGGACCGTTCCCTCTGGGATACCCTGGTCCACTCCTCCATCACCCCCAACACCTCATCCCTTTCCCACAGCACCTTCCCATGCAATCACAGAAGGTGCAACACCTGCCCCTTTACCTCCTCCCTCCTCACCACCCAAGGGCCCAAACACTCCTTTCAGCTGAAGCAGTGCTTTACTTGCACCTCCTTCAATTTAGTTTACAGCATCCACTGCTCCCAATGTGGTCTCCTTTACATCGGGGAGACCAAACGCAGACTGGGTGACCATTTTGCAAAACACCTCCAGTCTGTCTGCAAGCATGACCCAGACCTTCCTGTAGCTTGCCATTTCAACACACCACCCTGCTCTCATGCCCACATGTCCATCCTTGGCCTATTGCAATGTTCCAGTGAAACCCAACGCAAACTGGAGGAACAGCACCTCATCTTCCAATTAGGCACTTTACAGCCTTCTGGACTTAATATTGAGTTAAACAACTTCAGACCATGAACACTCTCCTCCATCCTCACCCCCTTTTTTTAATCCCCTTTTTTCTACATTTATTTTTTATCTACTTATTTTTTTTTAATTCATTTATCCACAGTTTTATCCACTTTTTTTTATCCCCCTTCTATCCCATTTCTATCCTTTTCTTTTCCCCACCACCTCTCCCTCCCCTCACCCCATCTGTTGCTTGTGCCATGTTGTTCTTTCACACAAATTACCCTTGTTCTGCTATTATCACATTCTGCTTTCTTACCTTTATGCCACTATCAGCACCTTTTTTTAGCACTAACCACTACGATTAACACTCCCTTTGTCCTTTAGTTCATGACATCTTTGTCAATCCCTCCTTTGTCCTCACTTATCCCTGGCCTTCTGTCCAGCTCCACCTGCCCCACCCCCCTTACACAAAACAAATAACTTTCATCACATTTCCACTGCTCTTCAGCTCTGAAGAAGGGTCATACAGACTCGAAACGTTAACTCTGTTTCTCTCTGCACAGATGCTGCTGGACGTGCTGAGTTTTTCCAGCATTTTCCATTTTTGTTTCAGATTTCCAGCATCCTCAGTATTTTGCTTTTATCAAGGGGCTGTATGGCCTACTCCAACTGGAATTATTCATAATCTTTAAATGACTACCGCAGAAGGTATTCCTTGCTGAGTGGTGAATGTTTTGGGTGTTTCAGGTAAGGAGGAGGAATTTGTGAGGGTCACCAACTGCTTACCACCTTCTGATACCCTCTTCAGCTGGCATCATCTTTCCACAAATGAAGTGATGAAGGTGCTAATTCTGTGGCAACCTGTCTTGTCAAGCGGGAGCAGATAAGACTGGACTCCTCTGGTCTGTCCAGGGACATGTGGGGGAGTGTATACGTGGAGGGCATTGACAGGTGTGGACAGAATAACTCAAGTGTTATTGCCCCTTCATTTGATCTGACTTCCATTACCATGGCATTCATTTTGTGTTAAAGGAAAATATTGTGCAGAGAATTTTCAGTACAGGGTACTGCCCCCATTGCCCACCTTCTTCATGTTTAAGACTTAATGAAGAAGAATTCACCATCATCCTGTTTTGTTTCAGTTAAGCTATCATAAAGACAAATAGCCTGATTTTAGCTCGGTGCAAATGAATGGGTTTTGAATGAGTTTTGAATTAGGGATCCTCATATTAGCCCATGGCACTCATGAAGAGAAAATGTTGTATGCAAATAATTTCTAGGAAGCATATGGGCACAAAAACATGATAATGCATGTCAGCGATTTATGCAGAAAGTAGCAATGATGCCTTTATTGTGCTGCAATCCACCATCCCTGCAGCTGAAGAATGAAACTGGTGCAAGTCTTTTATGAGAATAATGCTATCCTCTGCATTCATACCTATTGACGCCAGTGAGAAACTCTCAATACTTTAAGTACACCACAGCACCTAAGTATCTGTTGTTCTCAGCTCCCAGCTTCCAGAAAAGTGTGTCATTCATCCACAAATCATTAAAAACTGTGTGTAAATTAACAATGTTTGCGCACATTTTTTTTTCCTTTATTCTTTCATGCAACATGAGCTTGCTGGCAAGACCAGCATTTGTTGCCTACCCCTAATTGCCCCTGAACTGAGAGGCTTACTAGGCTTCTCAAAGATGTAACCAAGAGTCAACCACATCGCTGTGGGCCTGGAGTCACATGTAGGCCAGACCAGGTAAGAACAGCAGATTCCTTTCCTTAAAGGACATTAGTGAACCAGATGGGATTTTACCCAATTGAGGATAGTTGCCATGGTCACCATTATTAATACTAGCATTCAATTCCAGATTTTATTAATTGAATTTAAATTTAACCAGCTGCCTTGGTGGGATTTGAAGTCATGTCCCCACAGCATTAGCCTGGGCCTCTGGATTACTAATCCAGTGACATTACCATCATCTCTCCCCTTTCAATTTTGATCTGCAGCAGGTGTTGTAGTTCCCAGTTTAGGTCTGGTCCACACTTGAGGACTCACATAAAAAGTGTAAGCAACAATGAGGAGGAAACTTACCTAACCTTGGTCCTGATATCAGCACGTTTCTTCCTTGTTTGTCTCTAAGCACAAGGGATCTATATGGCTACGTTGACCCAATTGATGATCTTGATTCATTCAAGTGAACCTATGCTGTTTGTAGATGATGCTCTTCAACCCCATATAAGGCCATCCCCCTTTGACATACCTCCTTATGCAAGCACTTCTAACTCTACAACATCAAAGGGCAATGTAGCCCAGATGTCTCTATTGTGCCATGAAATATAGTTAGTCTGCTTTTCTTTCATGGTTACAACTTTCCCTTTAATGTGAACTGCAGCCTTTTAAGAGCTGTTTACTTGCCAGATACTGCACTTGCCAGCCAAGGCTTTTCTTTGCCAACAGTCTTTTCAAAGTAGGGGCGGTGGGGTTTAGGGAACTTCAGTCAAAATTTAACATATATTACCTCCATGTTAATAGTGTAGATGCATTTATACCATTACCAGCACAGTCTCATTTTTACTCAACTCTCAAAATTCAGACATTAGCGTCAATATAGTGTTGATGTAGATTGGAGGGAGGGCACACATAGGGAAGTCATTTTGCAACTTAGTAAGGAGTGAGGAAAGTTCATAGCAGCTCCAAATGGTTAATGACCACTGAAATAAACACACAGTGTAAGTGAATTCAGCCTTTCTGCTATGTATGGTTGTTAAGCCAGTAATGGTCTCCACATGGCTAAAAATGTGATCTCTTTCAGCACATGTCTACCATGTGAAAACTCTTGCTGACAATTGCTGTTACAATGAAGATCTCCATATGGTAGAAATCCAGATAGATGCTTCCTTCCAATACTCTAGTTGAAAAACAGTGAGGTAGAATCCTGAAGCAGGACTTGGATAATTAGTATACATGGGGTACTTTTATTTCTGCATTTTTATATTCTTATATTATTGTATATCCCAGGGCTAGTGGAGATTATATTGGTTGTTTTAAGCATGTAATCCATTGTAGTGTAAACATTCTTAGATTAAATGTTAAGATTGCCCACTGTACATAGGACATGGTAATACTAGAATAGTTTTCTTATATTTATAGCTTTGAATTCAGGGGAGGTAATTATGTAATTGAACTAATCTTTGCATGTAAAGTAGACCAATTTATCATAATCCATTAATGTATTTTTGCTAATAACATAATGCATATGTTGTCAAACTTTTATAAAGACAGGATGCACAATTTTTGACTTATTAATGAGCATGTGGAAACATTCTTTGCACGGCAGATGTTATTACTTTATACCTTCTGTTCCTTCAGTGCGCTCTGTTGCAAAGGCAGAGTTGAAACAGCCCGCCTAATTCCTCCTTCGAAAAGTAACAATAATGTATGAATTATGTATGAAGCAGCACTTGACTTGCACCTCCTTCAATTTAGTCTACTGCATTCGTTGCTCCCAATGCGGTTTCCTCTACATTGGGGAAACCAAACGCAGACTGAGTGACCGCTTTGCGGAACACCATCGGTCTGTCTGCAAGCATGACCCAGACCTTCCTGTCACCTGCCATTTCAACACACCATCCTGCTCTCATGCCCACATGTCTGTCCTTGGCCTGCTGCAATGTTCCAGTGGAACCCAAAGCAAACTGGAGGAACAGCACCTCATCTTCCGATTAGGCACTTTACAGACTTCCGGACTTAACATTGAGTTTAAGAACTTCAGACCATGAACTCTCTCCTCTATCTTCACCTCTTTTTTATCCCCATTTTACTTTTTTCAAAAGTTATTTTTATTTTTTAGCCCCTTATTTTTATTTTTTATTTTTATTCACTTATTCATTGTTTTATTCCCTTTTTTTAATCCCTGTTTCCATCCACAGAGCTGCCTCAAGGAGATGAAGATTTTTGAAATTAAAAATAAAGAACTTTAAAATGTTAAAAAAATGTCCCCTCATATGATTCTGTCACATGAGCAGGGACATGTTATTAATGAAATGTTAAAATTTTAATTTAATTTTTAATAGCTGTTGGAAATCTTACCCCACCTGTGGATGAGGTTTCCTAAAAAATCCAAAGGCCACTTGGCCTTTTCGCCTGCCCATCAACCATAAGGTTGGATGATCAGTGAAAAATTTCTTTCAATTATGACTTTAATGGCCTTAATCGGCCTTTTAATTGTTGGCGGGGGGGCGCTGGAGTTGGCAGTAAGTGCACGATGGCATCATGACACTCGCCCGATGTCATCGCACGTCACTTTACGTTCGTTCGGGTCGGGCGCATGTCCGCCCGATAAGCGAAAAATTCTAGCCATGGGAAAATATTGTGCTGAAATGTGATGAACAAGCATTCAATTTGGGGTAGATTTTCATCTTCCTCATCTGAGTCTTAACCTGAAAGGGTGTATTGCGCATCTTATATAGAACCCAGCTAACTTTTATTCCATTGAAAGCAATAGAGTGAATACAAAATGGGTTCTATGAAGGACATACAATCCGCCCTGTCAGATTATGCCAAATATCTATTCATAAAACAGCTACAAATTACATGTGAAGCCAATGCTTCAGTTAAATTGTACTCTATAAATTGCTTTTAATCATGTAACCGTGCTTTTACTTCTTTCTTATTAATGAATGTAAGCTGGTTGTGGTGGAGTGCTGTGGGCAGAGTTTGTCTCATGGTGGTAAGAAGATGAAGCTACGGAGAAGAGTTTTGACTGAAGACATTGCTGAGGCTCATATTGAACTTTTAAAAATGAAGACACGCACACACCGACATGTCAGGGCCGGTGGTGGTTTGAGGTGGTGGTTTGCCACAGACACTTCATCTACAGAAAGTGAACTAGACAATGGCCACTTGGGAATGTGTGAATGGCCTTCTTCCTGCCCCAAGATACTGTGGCCACACCCATTGTTGGCATGCACCTGGAGACACCCCCACTGCTGATGGCAGGATATGCCTATGTATAGGTGGTCCTGGATGGCCAGGGTAGGGTTAATAATCCAATCGGACCACCCAATTTAGGCTATTGCTTTATATGCCAAGGCCCAGGGTCAGGAAGGTGTATAAAGACACAGACCTCAAGGACATTGTTACTGCAGTCAGTAAAATGGCCTGGTCAGCCATTCCAAAGTCGCGCTGGGAGGTCTGTTGTAGGACTGACCACCTGAGATGGACCCTAGCTTGTGGGATTCCTAAACAACTAGCGTCACTGTATGTCCTATTGCTTAGATATTTAATAAAGCTGTTTCACATTTAGTAAAACAGCACCCCAAGTTGTGTGCCATTGATATCTAGAGTAGATACAAGAACTTTTAGACCAGGAAGGAGCATGGGGTAGGGATGGGGGGGTTGGTGGTTGGGTCTTACACATGAGGATGGAAATGTATGAATCACATACGAGCAATGCAGGTAGATAAATTTTAATGTGGAAATCTAAGGATGCTGAAAGCAATGAATCAAACTAATACAGTCAGCCAAATCCACCAATAAAAGAAAAGGGAAATAAAAAAAAAACCTCAAATACTTTGGCTACTATTTTGGACTCCGCTCTGCTTGAACACTTACTACCGGCAATAAAGCTTGGAACATCATAAAAATCTAAACAATTGCATTTATAAGTACATTATTCAACATACTGATATGGCTTTTGTGTTTAAATGCTTGTCAAATGTTGCAAGTTTATACACATGTGAAAAGCTTAAACCTTGAGTTCATGCAGGTTCATACATCATCACTGTTAGTTAAAGATACAGCAGGCAACAACTCCCAGCATGAGCTTGTCTGTGTAACATCTTGATTTTTTTTAACATTGAGAGCAAGCATAGCCATTCACAGCAGGTGTCAGGAAGTGTTTGCAAGTTGGTAATGTAAAATTACTGAGAATAAAGCTTCCAAGAAATCATTTCTAGTACGTGAAATCTAGCTGTGATTTTTTTTTCATGTAATAGATTATTTTTGAATTTTATGCCACATAGTATACTACTTGGGTTCAGTGCCAAAAACTACCCCATTACGTATAGTTTGCATCCCCTAGACACTAGAGTTTGTCTTTATCTGGCCAATATCTATATAAATATAGTGACACCCAGAGATTGAACACAGATTCTTTTCAATATAATCCTTGAAAATATCATTGGCTGCCATGTGACTCCCCCCTACTCAGATTGCGTATTCACCTACCTACAATCTGACTGAGACTCAGTTTACAAGCCAGCAATTCTAGCAATGTAGTTCCAGGGATCAGGGCACAGTAACGCAAGTAGTCCAATAACCTCACACGATTAGCCAAGGTGAGTAAATGTATCTTCAAATACCATATCCTTATAAATGAGCCACTAGCCCCACACATTGCTCCATTCACTATCCCCACTGTGTCATCTACCAACAATCTCTATCAACTATGACTCATGCCTTATACCCATAGCCCCACCTCATCCTCAGACGCTTGGCACTGCTGTAAATTTCACATCCACACCTCACAGCTTGAACATACTGCCATCTGTTCAATCAGGTACATCAACAAATATATTTACACTCATTTACACATTCATTTACACTCTTCCCTCTCGCTTTCAGGACCAGATGACACATAATTGCAGGCAGCAGCACCTACCGGTGGGGGACAAGCAGTTACATGTCTTTACCCTCATAGAGGAGACAGTGAACCCCATCAATTCAGCCCCCCTGTAGTGGGGCTGAAGCCATTGAAGTTGACGGCATGCCCATACCTACTCTTTCTTCTCATCACACAATCTCTTCTCATTTACAAACTATGGATGATGTAATCAAGAACCCTTTGCTTTTTCATCTTCCCTTACCACATCCCTCCCTTTGTGCCTTTCACTTTTCAGGTACCCAAGATCTACAACCTGGCCAGGCAGTAGTGCAGGAGCGACAAATGGGAGAGGAAGAAGAGATTCAAGATCAAGATGCACTGTCACTCGATCTCACACTTGCAGCAATCAGCTCAGACGCTGACACTGCACATGCTTTAAAATGTAGCTTAGAGGTGGGATCTGCACATGACGGGTGGTTATATAATGCAGGCAATGGATGTCTCGCCTTCTGGCTGGAGTCAGCCTTCTTCCTTTGGGGAAGGCCCATTCGTATTAAGAGCCTCTCAGAGACCTAAGTGGCTAGCAGCTGGTCTTCCCAGGACAAAGGACCCTGGGATGGAAATTATTCCACTGAGAGCTGCCGGCCAATCAGAGGCCAGCAGCTGTCCATTGTAGATGTCGCCAAGAGGAATGGTGGCTGCTGCGGACAATGCACCCACGGAGAGGCCTAGCATCATTGAGAGGCCAAAGCGACAGGTGAGTGAGGGAGGAATGGGGATTGCGGAGTGGAGGCTGCAGGAGAGAGGGAGAGGGGTGTTGGCAGGTGGGTGGCGCTCTAAGCAAGCCCCCTTTGCTGGGGCCCCTCAATCAGGCACTGAGTGCCTTTGAATAAGGGAGCCCCCTGCCCTGCACCCCCCCCAACCCCACCACCTGGCCTTGGGGGCACAGGTTTGCTGTTCAGGCTTCCCGCATGGCAACTGCCCTGCCTACCCCTGGTTATATAGCACCCACGGTGGAATGAGGATCTTAAATGGGCATTAATTACAAAATTAAGGGCCTCAGTTGGTGGCAGAGTGGTGAGGCTGCCCACAAACATTCCCGCCCTAGACTTAATCAGGGCAGAGTTGGGAAGGTGCCTGGGTCTTCACTCAACCCTGCCGCCTGAGTAAATGCCACCACACCTCCAAACCTGTCTCGAGGAAGGGCATTAAATTCTGCCTGTTGAGTCATCAGAGGATACAAAAACACATTCCAGTAATAGATGTAAATCAGGAGGTGGAAGGGAGTGGGGAGCTTGGTGAAATTACAATCATTAGGGAAGTAGTACTGAGCAAACTAATGGAGCTGTGGGATGACAAGTCTCCAGGTCCTGATGGACTTCATCCTAGGGTCTTAAAAGAAGTGGCTAATGAGGTCATTGATGTGTTTGGTGTTAATTTTCCAAAGTTCACTAGATTCTGGAAAGGTTCCATCAAACAGGAAAGTAGTAAGTATAACCCCTCTATTTAAGAAGGGAGGGAGGCAAAAAACAGGAAACTATAGGCCAGTTAGCTTGACATCTGTCGTGGGGAAGATGTTAGAATCGATCATTAAGGAGGTTATAGCTGGGCGATAGAAAAACACAAGGTAATTGGGAAGAGTCATCATGCCATTGTGAAAGGGAAACAATGTTTAACCAATTTATTAGAGATCTTTGAAGGAGTAACATGCGCTGTGGATAATGGGAGGCCTGTAGATGTACTATGCTTGGAATTCCAGAAGGCATTTGATAAGGTGCCACATCAAAGGTTATTGCGTAAAATTAAAGCTCACGGTGTATAGGGTAACATGTTAATATGGACAGAAGATTGGCTGGCTGGCAAAAAACAGAGTATGCATAAATGGGTCTTTTTCTGATTGGCAGGATGTGATGAGTGGAGTCCATCAGGGGTCTATGCTGGGGCTTCAACTTTTTACAAGTTATATCAATGACTTAGATGAGGAGAGCAAAGGCATAGTAGCTAAATTTGCAGATGACACAAAGATAGGTAAAAAGTACATTGTAAAGAGGATGTAAGGAGGTTGCAGATGGATAGAGTGAGTGGGAAAAAATATGGCAGATGGAGTATAATGTAGGAAAATGTGCAGTTGTTCAGTTTGGCAGGAAGAATAAAAAAGAAGAGTATTACTTAAATGGAGAAAGACTGCAGAATTCAGAGGTGCAGAGGGATCTAGGTGCTCTAGCGCATGAGTCATAAAAAGTTAATATGCAGGTACAGCAAGTAATTATGAAGTCTAACGGAATGCTATCCTTTATTAAGAGAGGAATTGAACATAAATGTAAGGATGTTATGCTTCAGTTATACAGGGCATTGGTGAGACGACATCTCAAATACTGTGCGCAGTTTTGTTCTCCTTATTTAAGGAAGGATTTAAATGCGTTGGAGGCGGTTCAGAGGAGGTTTACTAGATTGATACCTGGAATGAGTGGGTTGTCTTATGAGGAAAGCTTGGACTGACTGGGCTTGTTTCCACTGGAATTTAGAAGAGTGAGGGGTGACTTGATTGAAGTATATAAAATCCTGAACGGCCTTGACAAGGTAGGTGTAGAAAGGATGTTTCCTCTTGTGGGTGAGTCCAGAACTAGGGGGCACTGTTTTAAAATTAGGGGATGCACTTTTAGGACAGAGATGAGGAGAATATTTTTCTCTCAGAGGGTTGTGCAACTTTGGAACTCTCTGCCTTCGAAGGTGGTGGAGGTGGGGTCATTGATTATTTTTAAGGTTGAGGTTGATAGATTCTTGTTAGGCAAGGGAGTCAAAGGTTATCGGGAGTAGATGGGAATGTGGAATTTGAAACACAAACAGAGCAGCTATGATTTTATTGAATGACGGAGAAGTCTCAAGGGGCCAAGTGGCCCTATTCTGCTCCTGTTTCGTATGTTTGTATGTAGGGCATGAGAAAATGGTAGCACAGGAACCAGCTCACAGAACATTTAAGTTTGAACTAATTCTGCTGCCGAGGATGTGATGAGGACTTCAATGGGATGGCCCGCAGATGAAGCTTGATGGGTATACATCCAGAAATGCTTAGTGCATTGGCAGAAAACCCGTGGTCTCTGTCAAGAAGCATGGAGGATTCTGACACTAACTTTGGATAGGGTTTTGTGCTGAGCTTGCAGCCCATTCTTTCCAGCATAGAAATGATAGCCAACTCCATTACCACACTTGTTTACCCAACAATGTTACAGTTTCTGATGTCTTAGCTACTAGTACAGCACAAACAGAAGCCACAATATGTCTAACTGCTGCAGTGAAATTTCTCACTGATGTCATGCAAGCTCAATTGGTTGCCATGCAACTACAGCTTCTTGCCACAAAAACTCTGACTGCTACCACCATAGTTACGGATGCCAGTGTAGCAAAGGGCCAACAATCTGTCCTCCAACAGGTTACTAGGATTGTTGAAGTGCCACCCCAGGAAAGTGGCAGTGGTTCTGTGAAGGACTCAGTATGACAACATTTGTCTTCCCACCACTGCCACTCCACCACTGCCCTTACTGCGGCCTATGTTCCAGCCAGCCCAGACAGCTGCTGCCCATACCCAGATGTTGCAATCCTAAGCTAGAGCCTCTAAGGTGAGAGCTGCTTGAGGTTGTCTTGGAAGGTCATTTGCAGCCTCCAAGTCAGCAGCCTTCCAGCCATGCTGCAGCCACTGGGGTAGCACTGCATAGGAGCACTAGGCCAGACAAAGACACATGGAATACAGGCACTAAGGGAATGCACAAGGGCAATTGGTTTGATTTTGTATGGAATATTGGATGGTATTATTGAAAGGGTCGGTTTGGAATGTTTGTTTTGTGGTAGCTTTTATTGTAGCATCGAGGTGAAGAGGATACTGGGACGTTCAGTAACTGAGAGAAGATAAGGTGTGGAACTATTGGTGAAAAGGAAATTGGAATTGTGTTCACTAGAGCCGCAGGGAGATGAGTCAAACACACACAGCCTGGGCAGAAAGGGGCTGTTTTCATTGCCTCCTCACTTCCTCCTCCTTACTTCCTTCTTGTCCATCTCTTCCTCAGCTGGACATGGTGTACCTGCTGGCAAAGGCTGTACCCTCATGGTGGCATGGTTTATGCAGCAGGTAGGTAATGGCAACTTATCTTGAGATGTGCTCTGCTGATTACTACAGGGCTCTCCAGAGCTGTCCAAACAACCAAAGTGTGGTTTAAGCACCCCAGTGATCTGCTTGACCAATTCTGTGTGGCAGACTGACTTTTGACTTTCTGCTTTCTGCTCTCGTGCTTGAATTGAGAACCAGAGTCATGAGCCAGATGGTCAGCAGTAAGCCCTTGTTGCCTTGGTGGCTTGAGTGCTGATTGTACAGCATACTGCTGCAGAATAAAGGCATCATGACTGCTGCCAGGATACAGAGCGTTGACCTGCATGATGCACTGCATATGGTCGCATACCAGCTGGATGTTGAGAGAGTGAAATCCCTCTTAGTTGCAGTACATCTCAAAATTGATATGCATCATCCACAAAGTGATGTTTATGCAACCAATGGCACCCTGCACAATAGGAAAGTCTGCTACCCTTGCAAAATTGCATGGTCTCTCCACCTGCTTCTCTCTAGCATATACTCTCTAGGAGAACAAAATGAATTTGGTTCTCTTGGAGGAGAGAGCCTCAGTGATCTCCCTTTTACAACAATGGGTGACAAACTGGGAGATTTTGCAAATCTCAGCTGCCCCACCCTGGAAGGAGCCAGAAGCATAAAAATTCATGGTTAGGGTCACCTGCACAGCCCTGCACATAAGCTGTAGTTCTGCCTGCAATAGTTGGTAGATTTCATGTTCTGTGGCACTACCTCTGTGCTAAATGGGATTCATTGAGAACAGACCTGACAGCTCAAAACTGAGCATCCATGAGATACTGTGGGCCAACAGCAGCAGAAGAATTGTATTCTACCACAATTTATAACCACGTGGCTCAGCATATGCCTCACTCTACCATTGCCATCAAACCAGGGAACAAGGAGGAGTGTAAAACATGCCAAGAGCAACAGCAGGCGTACCTAAAAGTGACCTACAAACCTGTGAAGCTACAACACAGGATTACACACATGTTAAACACTAGTAGCAGCGTACTATAGACAAAGCTAAGCGATCCCACAAGCAGCAGATCAGAGCAAAGCTCTGCAATCCTGCCACATCCAGTCATGAATTGTAGTGAACAATTAAGCAATTAACCTGAGGAGGAGGTTCCATGAATATCCCCTTCACTGAAGAATACAAAATTCTGAAAGAGCTTGATAAGGTAGACACAGAGCTTGTTTCCCCTAGCTGGAGAATGTAGCACATGGGGGCACAGTCTCAGGATAAGAGGCCTTTAGGACTGAAATGAGGAGAAATTTCTTTACTCAAAAGTGTTGCAAATCTTTGGAATTCTCTACCTGAGGAAATTAGGGATGGGCAATAAATGCTGGCCTAGCCAGTAACGCCCACAACCCATTAATTAATTTTTAAAAACTGGCTATAATTCAAGCCAAGCTGTTCCAGTACAACACTGGCATCTACCCAGCAATGTTAAAAATTGCTCAGGTGTGCCTTATCCACAAACAGAAGAGCAAATCTGATCCAGCCTATTACTGCCCCATCAGTTCATTATTAATCATCAGCAAAGTGATGGAGGAGGTCATCATCGACAGTGCTATCGAATGGCATTGGCTCGGTAATAACCTGATAAATAGATGCTCAGTTTGCAATCTGCCAGGACCACACAAGTGGCCAAAATCAGTTAATTTATCTTTAACTGCCTTATCCTACCAACTACACCACTAGCCTCAGACACTGTTCAAATCACCATAACTCCATCACCCACCAACCAACAATTTCTATCAAGCAGGACTCATACCTAATATTCATATGCTTCACTGTACCCTCACAAACGTAGCACTACTACAAGTCTTACACCACACCTCACAGTTTTCACACACTGCCAGATCAACCAGATTGCATGACACTCACTGACACACTTCCCTCCCTCTTGCAAGACAAGGTAATGTACAATTGGAGACAGGAGGAGCTACCTAGTGAGGAACAAGCATGCCTGCATACCCATAGAGGAAACGCTTTTGGTCATTATTTGGATGGCCGTTGCTGATGCTATGGCCATGGGCTGAAGACATCAACCTTTGTTCTCACATCCCACCTCCCCAGTTATTCGACCATTTCTTCTGATTTAAGCTGCAGATTTTGTAAATATGCACCTATTACTTTCCCTCCCTCCTGCACCACAACCTTACTTTGTGCCTTTTTCTTTTCAGATACCCAATAGTACAACCGGTCTTGAAGTGAAGGAACAGCATCACTTGATTTCACGCTCAAAGTCACCAGCTCAGATTTTGACTCTGCGCAGAATTTAGTCAATGGAATAGAGACAGCAGCTGCATGTAGTGAGTGGCCTGCGGGCATGAGTGGCCTGCGGCCAGGGCAAGGGGAAAGTTTAGTGCAGGTGCCAGCTTGCTGGAGGACGAGGTCGCATACAAGTTCTGCTGCAAAGCGCTCAGATGAGACCTTCAATGGAGCAAGCTACAGAAGAAGGCTGAGAGGTATGCACAATGAATGCCTAACAGAAAGTTTATATTCAATGTCAAAGACCATGGAGGGCCCAGCACCAAATTATCACAGGACTGAGTACAGAGGTTGGTGCCTATCCTTACCAGCATGGAAGTGATGGTCAACTCTGTTTGCATACAACTAGGATGCAGTGTCCGATGGTCAATGTTGCAACTTCCAATACAATGCATTCAGAAGCCACCCAATGTCTGAATGCTGCAGTGGAAAGTCAGACTGAAGTCATGTAATGTCAGCTTGCTGCCATGCAAGTTCTACTGCTGCATCATGGCTGTGGACTGCAGTGTGCCAAGAAGCTTGCAGGGTATCCCAGTAGTCCAACAATCTGTCCTCCAACAGATTATGAGGATTGTTGAGGTGCTGCCCCAAGCAAGTGGCAGTGGTTCCATGGAGCATGAATCTGCTGCCCTTGATCAAGGAGGCAACATTTGTTATCCCACCACTACCATGTGTCTTATTCTTACTGTTGCCTGTCAGCAAGCCAGCCCAACCTATTGCCAAATATGATGAGATGGTCCAGTCCACAGCTGGGCCTTCTAGTCTTAGAACTGTTCAAGGTTGTCCTCCAAGGCCATTTGTATTGTCTTCCATTGAATGTTTTCAGCCTTCCACCAGCCTTGCTGTAATCACTGGGGTAGCACTGCATAGGAGCACTAGGACAGGCAAAGGAACATCGAAGATAGGGACTAACAAAATGCAGAGGGGTGATAAGTTGATTTTTGTATGCAATGTGACATAATTTCATTTATAAATTTGTTTGGGGTTTTAATTTTTGAAACGTGGCCAAGTTGATGCTGAGGTGATCAATGAGAAAGGGAGGATAAGGTGTGGGAAGGTTGATGAATGGGAAATTGGGGTTGCAGTTACTGATAGCACAGTCAAACATGTTTTTCATAAACACTCCAGCTAGAAAGGGTTTGTGCAAGTTGCCTTCTCTCTTCCTCCTCCTCCACTTCTTCCTCTTCCACTTCTTCCTCAGGCTCCTACTACACAGCTGCTTATTCTATAGCTAGTGTTAAGGGCCGCACCCTCATGGTGGCATGGTTCTGCAATAATCTTGATACCCAGTCTGCTGTACTGCAGGGCTCTTGCAGAGTGGCCAAGGCAGCGGAAACATTGTTTCACCACCCAGTTGTTTGCTCTATCATATTTTGTGTGACAGCATGACTTTCATTGTATACGTGCTGCACACGAGTACACGTTTGTGCACTACAGTCATCAGCCATATTATCAGAGGATAGCCCTTGTCATCCAGTAGCCACCTTTTTGTTTGCCATGGCACCTCATATGTAGCTAGTGCAGTGGACCACTGTGAATGAAGGCATCATGATCATGGCCAGGACACTGGCCACTGACCTGCATTATTTGCTGCTGTGGTCATGCACCAGTTAGACTTTGGGATAATGGAATCCCTTTTGGTTCTGGGATAGGGCAGAGTTCACATGTAGCATGCACAAAGCACTGTGCATGCAGCCAATGATACGCTGCACCATAGGGAAGCCTGCAATATCAGCAAAGTTGTATGCTTTCTCCACCTGCTCGTCTCTAACAAGATACAATGAAATGGAGGGTGGGATTTTCTGACCCAGCCCACTGCTGGAATGGTCCAATCCCTCCGAAAGTCAATGGACTTTTGGCTGGCCCGTCGTATCCCACACAGCAAGTGCCGATACGGTGGGGTGGGAAAATCTCGGCCAAAGTTACCTTTCTTTGAAGAGAGATTCAGCAGCTTCCCTTGTGCAACAGTGGATGGCAAACTGAGATATTACAAATGCCTCCAGCTCCTGCCTGGAAGGAACCAGATGCGTAAAAGTTCATTGCCACAGCACTGATGACATTGATAAAAGCCCCTTTTCCCCTTTCTTCTCCACCCTCTTCCTGCATTTGTTTGGCCCTGCATGACCATGTCATGCTGTATTACTTGGAAATGCCTACTAATGCATCGATGTCTGGTTTGTGCAAAAGCCTTGACATCAACAGAAGTCCTGCGGTACCTACCAAACATTAAGGCCAGGATTTTCCGGCCCTGTCATGATGGGACCCACCAAGGGGGTTGAGGTGGGCCAGCCAAAAGCCCATTGACTATCAGCAGGACCAGATGATCCTGGCAGCGGGTGGATCCAGAAAATCCCACCCTAGACTTTTGTAATTTTAAACAACTATAGAAAACACTTGTAGAATCATAAGCAAGAGTTTAAGAGAGAGCATTAGCTGGAGTGTTGAGCTCCAAAATGGCAGTGCTGGTGTCAAATCAACATTGCAAACTGATTATCTGATCTCCCTGCTCTGTTTGAAGAGGACATTCACCGTGTGGCACATTAGTGCCATCTTCAACATGGCATCTGATGCTTTTCACCCCACAAACATGTACATGCACTGCATGTGCCATTTTGGAGCTCTAAGGGCATTACAGTGCCCAGAAAATGTACATTAAAGCTCCTAATTTCTCTTGTGTTTACCATCGTTTTCCAAGAAGACAAACCCAATCACAAAAACAGGCTGTACTATAACCCTGTTATCCACATGCCTTTGAAATCCTTATTGCTGTTAAACCTCAGACTCATTCATTGAGGTAAAATTGAGCTATTATTTTGAAATGAACATTTTAGAAACAATCTCAACATTTATCAAGGGAAATAGACAATTTCAAACAGATTTGAAACTTTGAAGGGCAGTTGAAGCAGTAAGTGTAGTCTTTTAATGGCAATGTGTGGAAGATCTAATTAAAATTCTGAATTCAGTGTCTGAGGGATTATCTCAGGGGTTTACAACATTGTGATAAACAATTACAGAATTGATTTAAAAATGAACCAAGACCTAACTGCCATTTTGTTGATAGAAAATCTAATTTAAAGTGTATCAATTTACATGTAGTGAGTTATAAATATGCTGTTCTATCTAAGGTTGACAGAATCCAGTATTTGAACTATGTATATTGGGCAGAAGTAGAGAGTTGTAGCATTTAGTCTCTGCTGCCCTTTAGATCACTGGCTTTGAATACCAATCCATTAAGAGAGATGTAAGAGAACTATGGTTAGATGCTTCATAAAAGGCTAACTCATTTCATTTTGTTTTTAGTGAAGATTGCCACTATGCATGGTTTTCAACCATATGGGAGATGCTTGCATAGTCAATTACACTTTGCTTTAGAGAGCAAAAGTACAAAGCAATTTTAAGAACATGTTGCTTATTACTAGCAATCCAGGTTGTATACCATACTACAGCAGAGGTAAAATTATTCTATAATTTATGAAATATTTTCACTTGTACTACATTTTCACTTGTATTAAGGAGCATAGATATGAACAAGCGCCATTTGATTTGGATACCATAGATTCACCATTTTACTAACCAGAGGTCCGTGCAGGGACTGGAACCTCACATTCCAGCAAACAACCAGGGAAGACTGAGTGTCAGTTTATTACTAAGTCACCAATGATTTGTTGTCTATCAGTAGCTTGCTAGGTTAAATTGTAGCTGCACTCTACCATGTACTGGACATGCAATAAGCTGTCAGAAATTGGTTTTTAAAAATTGTATCACCATGTCATATCATTAGAGAAAATAACCATTTGTACTGAAGCTAAGCCTCAGAAAAAAAGGAGATTAATATATTTTTAATTCTTTAAACTATTTTAAATATACTCTTATCAGTTCTAGGTTATGAAAGAGACTCAGATTTAACATGAATGAGAGAAAAATGAGAAGAATACACCAAATTTTTAAAATAGATAATTAATTGGTAATATAGATGGAAGTGGTGGGGTCAACTGAGGTAGTTGTAAGGTAGAGTTGGATGTCATCATGTCTTTGGATGATGTTTCCAAAATAGTTCTAGTATTTCAAATGTCTTGTTGTATCTATAGTTTTCCATCCTTTACTGTATCCTGATAAATCTGTGCTGTACAATCTATGGTTTTAATGTCCTGTATATAATGGGTTACCCAAACTGTATACTGTATACTAGCTGTGGCCTAACCATTGCCTACACATTTGCCATTAGTCTATGCCCTATTTATAAATGCCAAAATGCAATTCACCTTTTTATGGCTTTTACTATCTTCACTTGTATTTTCAGGAAATTGTCTTGTAAATTTCTGTCTTCATTGTGTGATCAGTAGTCAGGTGGGTTGAATTGAATGAATATCAGATAGGTTCGATATTGGTTGGGCGATGCACTCCACTCGATTACTTGCAATGATCTCTAGTGCACATCACTCAGTACACCATCGCACCAGAGATCACTCCCCGAATTAACCTCTGCTGCTTCCTAGCCTTCTGAGAATTTTTTATTCACCTCCAAGTTTTACCTAGAATGGCCATTGCCTTAGGTGTGTGTAGGCAGCTTTCATGTGGGACTTTAGCAAAGGATTTCTACCAATCTGGTTACACTGCATCATAGTTACTTTGTCATGTACACTTTGGGTGTCTCCCCTTCTGAATATGTACGAGTTGCCATTTGCCAGATTATTAAATCTCCAAGTTTGTATTTTGCTGGTTGCCAGTTTCCTACGTAAATCAGTTGATGGCTGACAGGATTCCATTTGGGCACTTACCAGTCCATAATTTTCTCCATCACCTCCCTGCTAAATATTTTAATGGACAAGAAAATTGTGTGCTGGAGAGTGTACAGCAGAGAACTCCAGCCATGTAAATATTTATTCAAGAACAGGATTGAAGACAATAAGGTTAAATACAAATAATCAACTGCTGAATGGAATATGATGAACTGTTTAGAATATGGAAATGGCAAATCAAGGAGAGCAGCAGGTCACAGGTGAATAATTCTTTGCTGAGGAGATCCATGTTTGTAAAGAGTCCATGATTGAAAATATTTCTTTTTTGTCCTTTCTCAGTCTCAACTTATTTTCTGTTCTCTTGAAATAGTTTTGTATGTTTCATCATCCATAAAGGTTAATTAGTGTAAGTTGGTTTATACATTATACAATGTCTGAGGAAGGGGTGGACTTGTTAGGCTGTATTGATCTTTTCTGTACCCATGTTTTCTTATCTTCCTATGGAAATACTATAGTATGACAAGTCATTGTAAATATTTCACTTCATGACCGAGGAAGGTCTCCATAATTCAAGGTTAAAATAAAACTGTGTATATAATAGTTTTTCATATTGTATCTACTCTGCCACAACCATTCTCAACAATAATAATGGAGCAGATCTTTTAAAGTTGTCGAATGATTTATAATATCTGTTATTTAAGAATGTCAGCTTTATAGTGCTGCAGTTCACTATATTGTTGTTCTGCAGGTGAACTGGCCATTGCTGTTTTTTGTTAACCTGGATTTATAGGAAGGAAGGAAATAAAGAGGAAAATGACTGATGATAAATAATAACACTGTTCTTAACTAAAGTAGCTTGGAACCATAACAATTTGGAATATTCTAGGTTTGTTAGTATAAGATCCACGAAATTCAAAGTATTTCAAATGTTTCACCTAGATCTGGTAGTCATCACTTCCTTGGTGGCGTCAGCTCTTTTTCTGCTACTGCGGATGTTATTCAACATTCCTCGTTCATCTCATTATTTTTCTGAAAGCTGGTGTTACACGAAACTTATCTATGGTATGCTGGGCTGCAGCCAAGCTTGTCTGTCTTCATTTTGGGCCAATTTGTACCGGATGTCTTTGTGAGTGCCAGAGTACATTCTGATGCCAACCCTGCCAAACAGAGGACACAGGAATGTTAGTTCTATACTATATTTTGCTACTCCTAATTGTGGGTTATGAGTTTTGAAGGCATGATGATTTAATTTTGTTTGGTTTATTAACTTTAACTATTCAGGGTGAGAAGTGGGTCGCAAGGAAGAATTACATTCCTAATGAGGCTTTTCATCATATAAACATGTGTGCGCTCATGCATGCACGTTTTAATCTGTTCATGGGATGACAGCATCGCTTGCAAGGCCAGCATTGTTTCCCATTCCTAATTGCCCTTGAGAAGGTGGTGATGAGCCATCTTATTGAACCATTAAACCTCATGTAGTATAGATACATCCACAGTGCTGTTAGGAAGGGAGTTCCAGGATTTTGAACCAGTGACGGTAATATAATTCCAAGTCAGGATAGTGTGTGGCTTGAAGGGGGACTTGTAGGTTCCGGTGTTCCCATAGGTCTGCTGCTCATGTCCTTCTAGGCTGCAGAGTTGGTGGGTTTGGAAGGTATTTTCAAAGGAATCTTGGAGAGTTGCTGAAGTACATCTTGCAGATGGTACACACTGCTGCTACTATGCGTTGGTGGTGGATGGAGTGAATGATTAAGGTAGTGGATGGGGTGCCAATCAAATTGGCTGCTTTGTTGATGATGGCAGTCTTCTTGGGTGTTTTTTTTTGGTTTCAATGCTTTATCATACACTGGTATTATGTTTTAGAAAAAGGATCCTAGGATTTTTCCTCCTGTATGTTTTCTCCTGGCCTCTTCATGGTCCATGATGCCAGCTGAGGTCGTTCGAATGAGGTGCCCAAACTGCTGGGAAGGCAGGAGACCATTTTGCCACCTTTCTAGCTTCTTTACTTGAACTTGGAGCTGCAATCATATCCAGTCAATTGAACAGTATTTCATCACATTAATGACTGGTGCCTTACAGATGGTGGACAGGCTTTGGGGAGTTACTCGCCACAGACTTCCCAGCTTCTGACCTGCTTTTCTAGCCACAGTATTTATATGCTTGGCCCAGATAAGTTTCTAGTCATTGGTGACCCCCCAGGTTGTTGATGGTGGAGGATTCAGTGATGGTAATGCCATTGAATGTCAAGGGCGGATGCTTAGATTCTCACTTGTTGGAGATAGTCACTGCCTGGCACTTGTGTGGTGCGAATGATTCTTGCCATTTATCATTGCTTCAGTGTCTGAGGAATTGCAAATGGTACCAAACATTATGCAACTATCAGCAAACATCCCCATTTCCGACCTTATGATGGGGGGAAGGTCATTGATGAAGCAGCTGAAGATGGTTGGGCCGAGGACACTACCCTAAGGAACTTCTACAATAATGCCCTGGGGCTAAGACGATTGCCCTCCAACAACCACAGCCATCTTCCTTTGTGCTAGGTATGACATCAGCCAGTGGAGAGTTTCCCCTCTAAATCCCATTGACTTCAGTTTTGCTAGGACTCCTTGATGCCACACTGAGCTATATGCTGCCTTGATGTGGGGTGTCACTAACCACACCTCGTGAATTCACCTCTTTTGTCCATGTTTGCACCGAGGGTGTAATAAGGTCTGGAGCCAAGTGGCCCTGACAGAACCCAAGCTGGGCACATGGGATCAAGTTATTGCTGAGTTAATACTGTTTGCTATCTCTGCCGACAACACCTTCCATCACTTTGCTGATGATTGAGAATAGACTGACGGGGTGGTCATTAACAGGATTGGATTTATCCTGATTTTTTTGTGGACAGGATATATCTGGGTAATTTTCCACATTGCTGGGTAGATGCCAGTGCTGTAACTGTACTGGAGCAACTTGGCTAGGGATGCAACTATTGCTAGAGCACTAGTTTTCATACCACAGCTGGGATGTTGTCAGGGCCCATAGCCTCTGCTGTATCCAATGCCTTCAGTAGTTTCTTGATAACACATGGAGTGAATTAAATTGACTGAAAACTGGCCTCTGTAAAATTGGTGATCTCAGGAGGAGGCTGAGATGAATCATCCACTTGACACTTCAGGCTGAAGATGGTCGCCAATGCTTCGGTATTATTTTTTACACTGGTGTGCTTGCTCCCTATCATTGATGATGGGGATGTTTAAGGAGGCTTCTTCGCTGGTTAGTTATTTAATCATCCACAGCCATTCATGACTGGCTGTGGCAGGATTCCATTACTTTGACCTGATCTGTTGGGCGTAGGCTCACTTTGCCCTGTCTATTATGTACTGCCTCCATTGTTTAACATGCATGCATTCCTGCATTATAGTTTCACCAGATTGGCATGCACGTAACACATTTTGTTTGCAAAGCTGAGGGGAGAACATGGCATATAAAAAAGTTACAGAAGCAAAATGCTGAAGACTGGATATCTAAAATAAAAGCAGAAAATGCTGGAAATTCTCAACAGGTCAGGCAGCATCTGTGGAGAGAAACAGATTTAATGGCCAGAATTTTGCGTTATGAGGTCAGGCACACACCCGGCCTGAAAGCACGTAAAATTGCGAGAAAAGACGTTGAGTGTGTATCCTGACTTCATCGCGCAAACATGCAATATTGAGGTTGGTGGGCACATGCGATAGTTGGAGCAGCACCCGCCGACAATTAAAGGGCCAATTAAGGCCATTAAAAAGCCAATTGACCGCAATTTTAAGTTGCCCGTGATCGTCGCATGGGAAAAACGGGTGGGCAGAATTCATATTTTTATCATTTCCTCACCCACGGGCAGGATAATAGGCCCCCAGAGCAGTAGCACTTTCTCTGTCATTGCCAATTCTTTGCTGTGTGAGTATAGAGTGGTGCCAGAATTTCTTCGCAACTTGTTTGATTGTCAAGCCTGCCTTTTAGCATCTCAGGTCCTCATCTTCCCTGGAATGCTCCCCTCAGTGTTACAGCTCAGTGCTTCTACATTTTCAAGACACTGGTCCTCTGCCTCCCATCTAATGGTGATAGTGTATTCTGCCGGTGGAACTTCCTCTGAAGAGGAAGAGAAGGGCAGGAGGGAGAAGAGGACAGGTAGGCGAGGGCAGCGTCCCAGGGACAGACCTTTAAGAGGAGAGGCAGGGGCTCAGTTGGTGTAGAGCCAGCAGGAAGGCCAAGGTGGGAGGGCATGCCGAACACACCACTATCTAACGGCTAGTATTCAGGCAGCACTCCAGCTACCTCCAGATCTCCGAGGTCCAGTGTCGCAGGAGACTCCGCCTCTCCAGGGACACAGTGACAGCTATATGTCACATGATAGGTCTGGAAATCACCTCCAACTGCGTGGGTGGACACACCATGCCAGTGGCTTTGAAGGTCACAGTGGCCCTCAACTTCTCTGCCTCCGGTTCTTTTCAGGGCTCAGTGGGAGATCTGTGAGGAGTTTCTCAATCACGTGACTTGTGACAATCTTGTGTCAAGCTCGTAACTGATGTTATCTTTAGACATGTCCGCACGTTCATCCACTTCCGGACAAACGAGGCGAGCCAGGTCAAGAGTGCACAAGGCTTCACTATGATGTTTGGGTTTCCTCGTATCCAGGGTGTAATAGATGGCACTCATGTGGCCATCAAGGTGCCAGCAGATGAGCTGGGAGCTTTCATCAACATAAATTGTTCCACTGAATGAATGTTCAGATCGTCTGTGACCACAGGACACAGATTCTCCAAGTTTGTGTCCGTTATCCTGGAAGCTCACACAATGCTTACATCTTGCGGCACTCATGGCTCCTGCACAAGTGGATGGATGGCTCCTGGGTGACAAGGGCCATCCCTTGAAGAGGTGGCTGATTACCCCACTCCATAACCCAAGAACTAAGGCCACGGAGAGATACAACAGAAGTCATGTCTCCATAAGGGCGATGGCGGACAGGACCATCGGGCTGCTGAAGATGCGCTTCAGGTGCCTGGGTCGGTCAGGGGGTGCATTGCAGTATCCTCCAGAGTGTGTCTCCCTCATAGTTGTTGCATGCTGTGCCCTGCACAACCTGGCTCTGGCATGGGGGACCCACTGGGATCTGAGGAAAGTGAGGCAGCTCCACAGGCCACAGAGGATGACTCAAGTGATGACTCAGAGGAAGAGCCTGGGGAGGCGCAGGGTGAGGACCTCGGGGCAGAGGACAGGAACCTTCATGGAGGCGGGGACACCAGGGATGCCTTGATCCAGAGAACCTTCTGCTAGGCATCCAAGGCATCAGTGCCTCGTCAAGCCAATGGCACTGTCTCCTTTGCTAACAACCGATAAATGAGAGCCCAACACATTACGCCAGCACCAGACAAGCCAGGCTTTTACAATCCGGCGCTGCATCTGACACCTATTAAAATCGTCCAGACAACTCAGCGCATATAAAGTAAAATAAATGTTTTTGGTACTTCACATGAACAAACTGTCCATCCCGAACACCAGTCAAAAGGAAATGCAAAAAGTGTCATCCATCTCACGCCCCAGCTGGTCTCAAGGTGCCTTCAACTTACATTTGCGGGCTCTGTGTCTTGGGGCCCCCCCACCTCGCTGACAGGGGTGCTGGAGGCAGCCTTTTGACTCTACTCTCCTGGTGGCCCTGATGACTTGGGCAGTCATCCTTTGGCCTCTGGAGCCTGAGCAGACTCCTCCTGGGAGGGTGTATCCAGCCCCATGACTGGGCATTCCTCAGTCGTCATGGCATCATCAGATGCAGTGGCCACTGGAGGAGGGGCAGAGGAGCTGGTGCCCTCATCCAGAGCACCCTCAGAGGAGCCCGCAGAGATGACAGGCAGCTCATCTGCCGAGGTGAGGTGTATTTGCATCTCCCTGCTCACCACTCCACTAGCAGGGAGACGAGGTGCCTCATCCATCTCTCACACTGGCAGTGAGATCAGCCTGTTTGAGGGCTTGCAGGTCCAAGTGCAACCCCAGGAACCCCTGAGTCTGCTCCTGAAGCTGCCTCTCCATGGGAGTCACCACCATCTGAATGGAGGAGGCTGTACGCTCGGTGTTAAGGGTCAACGCAGAACTCATGCTCCGCATGGACTCCTCCATAACGGAGACCATGGCATGCAGACCCTCATGAATCTCTGCCAGATCTCCCCGTACATCCCAGTGGACATCCAGCATCTCCCGCCTGATGGACGACTCCAGAGGCTCATCATCTGCCTCGGATGCAGCATGGTCCTGGACTCCAGCTGTGCTCCCACTGTTGGTGCCCTGGGACCTCTCTGCCTCTGCCAGCTCCTCAAGAGAGTGTGATGTGCCCTCACCACTGTGCATTATTCATGGAGCTGAATACTTAATGCCCAACGATCTGTGAGTATCTGCGCTGGTGCCTGGTTCAGAGAGACAGTGTGATGCTGGTGCAGGTCTGCTGCTTTCCCTGGAGCTCAATGGGGGGTCCTCGTGGTCGTTGTTGGCTCCTGTGGATGGTGCATCTATGGGAGGAGGGCAACAGGTCAGTACATTCAATCATCACAGTCACTATGCATGCTCGGCGGGTTGAAGAGACAGTGGAGACCTGCTGCATGGTGCCATCTGATTGGAGCTTCAATGGGCTCTCTGACCACGACAGTTCAGTTTCTGAAGAGAGGAACCTGTTATGTTTCCCACCGTACACGCATCTGTCACTTGCACTCTTACCTTCATCCGAGACCCCCACCTCACCACGACCGGAGGAGCGAGCTGGCTCCAGTCCATCACTCTCGTGCTTAGTGAGGATGCACAGATTTGGCACTCCTCCACCCATTCTGCGGTGCTCTTTATTGCTCCGTCTCCCTAAAAGTCCTTTCCTGGTTCGCCCCCGCCCTCCCGCCTGGGCATTAGGTGGGCCATGACACTGTGGCACATCTCATCCTGGAATGTACAGAGGCCAGTCATGCTGAAATCCCAGCCTTGGCAGGGCAGGTTTAAGTGCCAGTTGGCAGACACACTCGGACCCTTGAACGTTCTGAGAAACAGGCACCCGACTAAAGTTCTCTGCACAGGTCCATGCTATTTCTGCACTTACCCTTGCTAACTGCAGTAGATCATTGAATCTTTTGCGTCACTGAAGCCACGTGCGGTGCACCACATCATGCCCACAGGCAACCTCTGTCCAGGCCTTCTTGGTCAAATAGGGCGGCCTTCTCTTGCCGTCCCTGGGCATTAAGATGTACCACCTGGCACTGACCTCATTCGCCAGCACTCCCAGGTACTCATTTGAGAAACTGGGGGCCGAGTGCCCACCCAGCTTGCCCTCCCACCTTCCATGACCACCAGGTGCTGAGGCTATGACTGCACACTGGGACACTTCTTGAACAGCTTCCAAATAGCTCCCTCAACCTCCCCCACACCTCCACGCAGCCTCTTCCGTTTTTTAAAACCCCACCTCTTCCCTATTGGACCAAGCGTCTGATGTGTTCACGCCCCACGCACGGAAAACATATCCCGCGGTCGTGTTTCACTCTGGACGGGCCTTAATTGACCACCCAGAGCGCGAACTCAGCCGGGAGCAGGTTTTACATCTGCTTCTGCTGCGCCAGCCTCGGGCCAAAATTCAGGCCAATATTTCAGGTCAATGACCCTCGATCAGAATATTAAAAAAAGTTACATTGTTCACTGATGGAAAATAAAGTATTGCTTTCCTTTAAAAAAATCACCAAACTCTTTTTGTTTGTGAAAAGAAGAGTAAACATTTTTTTCTTCATATCCATGTGAGACAATTGTGCGCTCTATTGTAATTTATGGCAATGGGCAGAGTATAATCCAGCCCATCGCTGCAGGAAAATGCTGACCAAGCTGACTTAATCACAGGAGAGGCCACACATCTGTCTCCTGGTGGGTAGGGAAACCTCCCGCAATTAAGTTGGAGGTGGGAACAAGTCATTATGAGAAACTGGCCTGCTTGTCGCGAGATGCCAATTCGGCTCACTTTCGAGCCAATTGGCACCAATTATCCCTGAGCCCATCAGAATCTAGTGGCAGCTCAGGGATTAAATGCAAGAGGCAAGGAATTCCCTTGCCTGCTGACCCCTGTTGGCTTTGCCTGCTGCCTTCTAGGGGATTCCCTCTCTCAAAGGCATTTAGTGCCCAATCTAGAGATCAGATTCAAGAAAGGGGCTGGTCAATGAAAACCACTCCCCTGTCCCTTCCTCTGACCTCCCTGCCCCCCACCCCCAACACTTTCCTGCAACCTCTCCCAGCAACCCTCATCTTGCCCTCACTCTCCTGAGTCAAGAAATCCAGCCGTTAGCCCCGGTGAAGACCCTGGAGCACCATGGGCAGCAGCCACTGATGTTGCCACTGAAATGATCCAGGCAAATGTGAGAAACGTGCAATTTTCCAATGTTGTAAATAACTCTAAAAGGTTCACTTCTGTTAGACACGATGGGCTGGATTTTCATGGAGTCAGGGAGAAAATTGCAGCCGGGTCCTGATTCCGGGATTTCCGACCCGATTCCCAGGATTTCCGATTTTCAGGAGTGGCTTTTAAGGGTGTGGGTTGGTTTGAGTCATGAGCCCGCAACCTGCACTTCTAACCTGGCTGGTTCCATTGCAGGAATAGACACGTCCTAGTCCGCTGCAACTTTCATAGTGTCAAGCCATCTTTTCAAAGAGTTGTGGTTCATGGTATCTCAGAGGTGTCATGCACTATAGTCTGCATGAGGGAACCTTTTGAAAGTTAAGTTCAAAAGGTCCTCTTCATGCCTCCATGTCATGTATGGCCCCCCCAAACTTTCCCTATGACCGCTCATGCCGAGGTATACCCACCTCCTATGGCCTCTCATGCACCCCATGTCAAGCTAGGGCACCTCCATGCCCATTCACCCACTACACATTGTATAGAACCAATAAACAGTATAGTGACAAAAGGATGTATAAGAAAATTTTTTAAGAACAGTCATTCATTGATAATTTTCCACTCTCTTACAAAAGAAAATCTCATTTTTGCTACAGGCCAATAAAAGTATCAATCATCCAGACTCTTTAAAGTATCAATAGCAGAAACTACAAGCACTTGAAACTGCTTTATCTGGTGTAAAATAAATTTTGTCAAAATTACAGAAGAAATTAGAGAGCCAGAGCTGTCATGAAGGATCACAGGAGTTGGTTGGAGTCATGAGCTGGCATAGATGGGGCACGGGGAATGCATTGGCAATGAGGGAGTGTAATGGGTGAGGTGTGAGCACTAGGGGACCTTCCTTTTTTCATTATAACTGGAATAAAGTCCCACAGCATTGAGACAGGCCTTTTACATAGGCTGCTTCAGCACATGGCAGCCCCTGTTGCTGCCTCCGCACTCTTTTCCAGGTCAGCTAGCCTGAGTGCAACCCACACCCGCACCTCCCACAATGCAAATCCTGTCTTTACTGGCACTTTCTCCTGAGGCAAGTGGGCTGAGCCAGGAATTTTCCAAACTCCTGCTACCCGCCTTGAGATTGAAGATCCAGTCTGTTAGCTCCAGTGAAGACTGCGGCACATTTGTCCGTATGTAACTCAATGGAAATTATGTCCATTGGGGAATACACCGAGAGAATTCTGATCTCCGAAGCTAACCAACTATTTTGCATGTGTGCTTTACTGAAGCACCTGGCATCTCCAACTCTGATTAGAAACTTCCATGATCAAACAACAAAAGGATCCATATTGAGCATTCAAGTAGTGTCACAAAGCCATTGTGTCCCTAAATCACTACCAGAAATATGGATTTTTTATGCCTCTATCATGCTGTCCTTGTTCACAGTGCTTGTTATTGGCTTCTTCTATGAGTAGCAGCACTGTTTGTCTTGTTGCCTTACAATTCTTACTCCCAGCTTGTGTGAACCACTGCTGTCTCCTTTTATTTCTTCTCATCTCACCTCTCAGTAGTTCTTAGTCATGCTCCTTAGCATTGTGGAAATATGTTTTAGTTTTCCCTGATAAGGAGCACTGACAACAACTGTGGTGATTTTGGAACAGCAGTGTGAGCCCCCCACAGCTGAATATTTCCTGCAATGTCTCTATATGCCTGTATGATTGCAACTTTCTCCTTTCTGTCTCTCTAGTCATCTCTCTGCTGAATATTTTTTTCCTTCAGAGCCTGCAAGTATGAGTGATGGACACACAGATTGCCATCCAATAAAGAAGGTGGGAGTCATTTTCACCTTGGCAAAAAGCTGGCAGTTGCAGATTGGCCACGCATTATACATCTTACTTTATCTCCTTTCCATTAAGTCGATGAGGCACAGTGCATAACAGCAGCAAACCCGCTAGTTTTCTGCCTCCACTTAATGTGAACATTGTCTATTATTTCCCTTGCGTCAGTCCATTTGCTGCTGAAAGACTGATTCATGCCTTTGTGATCTCCAGACTTGACCATCACAGTTCTCTCTTGACTAACCTCACATGATTTGTAAACCGCAGCTCATTCAAAGTTCTGCTGCCCATGTTTTATCCTGAACCAAGTCTCACTCACCCATCACTCCTATATTGGCTGTCAACATCAACATTCCCAATTTAAAATTCTAATCCTCATGTTAAAATCCCTTCATGCCTTACACTTGGAGGTGGCGGGGTGGGGGGGTGGGAGCATTTCAACCTGACAAGGTGGGTGGGTTTGCAAGAGGGCTGCAGAGCTGAAATTGCTGATGCATTGAGAAACCAGCAGGTACCCATCGACTGCCACCTTTAACCTGAGTACAATCTTCAGCGGCAGGAAACCCTGTGTGACGGGTGGGTTGGCTATTCAAATCTGTAACGTTCACACTATTAAAATAAGCGCAGTCCACATTATCTGCTTCTTGAACCTTGAATTCTGACTTTAACTGTGTGAGAATGGGTTTTCAGGGCTTTCAGGAACTTGCCAGGAAAACAAAGCAAGAGGACAATGCAATTTGAGGAAACTGAGTAAATTACAGGCAAGAAATCTTTTAAATATTAAGATCTCACATCTGCTTCCTTGCCTAACTGAAAGGCTTTTGCTTGCAGAACTTGTCCTGAAACTGTGCTTTCGTGGTTTTGGAGGTGATTTCCAATGCACTGGAGGTTGTTATTCTACTATTTTGGAGTATTTTTGCCTTTGATCTACACTTCCCAGCTGTCAACTTTCAGATCAGCATGGGAACCATGAAAGCAGCTTTGGAGCTCAGAGAAGGGACATTATGAGCAGCAGCACCAGCAGGAGAAGTCTTTTCCTCAACCATCCGCCACTTAGGAAAGAGTTCCATCTTGCAGGAGGCATTACCCCTAACACAGAGGATACAGGCTTCCTGGACAGTGCCTCAGGAAGATCAAACATTCCCATCAAGCGGTCTCAAATTGGTCTCAAAAGATGGTCTCAGAATATTGTCTCAGGACAATACCCAGGCTTAGGCCAATAAGTGGCAAGTAACATTCGCACCACACAAGTGGCAGGCAATGACCATCTCTGACAAGAAAGAATGCAACCATTGCCCCTTGACATTCAATGGCATTACCATTGCTGAATCCCCCACTATCAACATCCGTTGTTACCATTGACCAGAAACTGAACTGGACCAGCCATATAAATGCTTTGGTGACAAGAGCAAGTCAGAGGCTGGGAATTATGTGGTGAGTAATTTATTCCCTGACTCCCCAAAATCTGTCAACCATCTACAAGGCACAAGTCAAGAGTGAGATGGAATTTTCTCCACTTGCCTGAACGAGTGCAGTTCCAACAACATTCAAGAAGCTTGACACCACCCAGGGCAAAGCAGCCTGCTTGACTGGCACCCAAAGCACCACCTTAAACATTCACTCGCTCCACCACTGATGCATGCTGGCAGCAGTGTGTACCATCTACAAGATTTACTGCAGGAACTCACCAAGGCTCTTTCAACAGCACCTTCCAAACCTGTGATCTCCACCACTTAGAAGGACAAGGGCAGCAGATGCATGGCAATGCCACCACCCTTACTTGGAACTATATGTCTGTTCATTCACTGTTGCTGGGCCAAAATCCTGGAACTCCCTTCCTAACAGCACTGTGAGTGTTGCTACAACACATGAACTGCAATGGTTCAAGAAGGCAATCCACCACCACCTTCTCAAGGGCACTTCGATGTGGGCAATAAATGCTAGCCTAGCCAGCGACACCCACATCCCATTAATTAATAAATAAAAAAGCGATATTTTCAGCCTCCAGGAAGAAGACCTCCTGCCAAGTGGACAAGGTGGACAAGCATTGCCAGTGGCTGTCAATGTCATCACATTCCTTAATTTCTTCACCACTGGCTCCTTCCAGGGATTTGCGGGTGATATTTATAGAATTGTGCAATCCAATGCTCACAAGTGCATCCCACAGGTGGGCTGTTTGCCAGAGCTAGCTCCTAAATGCATTTCACAACCGAAAAAGTCAGTCAGAATGAGCAGCCATCGGATTTTCTGCTCCAGCTGGATTCCCGCAGGCTCAATGAGTTATCGGCTACACACGTGGCAATTAAGGCACTTCCCAGATCAGCAGCATCTGTGGGGAGAAGCAGAGATTAACGCTTCAGGTCAATGGCCTTTCTTCAGAACTGGAAAAAGTTAGAAATGTAATAGATTTTATGTAAATAATCAAATGGGGAAAAGTGAAAAACAAACTAAATGGAAGGTCTGTGAAGCACTAAAAATGGGAGACATTAAATAACCAAAAAGTTGGCAGGGCAGAGGCAAAGAGAGTAGAATGGGACAAGTAAAGAAGCTAAAGCAGGGGGCATAGATTTAAGGTAAGGGGCAGGAGGTTTGGAGGAGATGTGAGGAAGAATTTTTTCACCCAGAGGGTGGTGGGAATCTGGAACTCACTGCCTGAAAGGGTGGTAGAAGCAGAAACCCTCATAACATTTAGGAAGTATTTGGATGTGCACTTGCAATGCCATGGCATACAAGGCTATGGGCCTAGTGCTGGAAAATGGGATTAGAATAGTTAGGTACTTGTTTGGCTGGCGTAGATTCAATTGGCTGAAGGGCCTTTTTCTGTGCTGTAAACCTCTATGACTCTATGACAAAAGATGTGTCCAGAGGAAGTGTGAATGGCAGAATAATTGACAGCTGCCATCCAAAAGCAAAACCAGGGGAAAAGCAAGATTAAAGTCGACACATGCAAAAAACTTACATAGATTGGAACTTAACTATTGAAGGGTACATGATATATTGGAAGCAGAGTCCCCACTTCCATTTCCCCGCTCTCTTTCTTTCCACTCATGACCCGCCTGCACTTACTTGTAGCCAAGAACTAGAAAGCACATTGTGCTGTATACCATGCAGTTGTGTGATATTTAATTCTGTCGTCAGGTAGCTGTGAGACCCCCATCTTTCCATCTCCAATGCAGTCATGCTGAGGCTCTGCTTATCTGCAGCACATTCTCCACTGCAGTTGTTAAAGTGGAGATGACTGGGGGATCTTCTCTGGTTCCCTGACTCCGGGGTTCTGTTAATAGTACAGATGCAGAGAAGCTGGATAAGCAATTGAGAGAGAAAGGAATGGAGGGTTAGGCTGATAGAATTAGTTGAGGAATGATAGGAGAAGCTCAAGTGGAGCATAAATGCTGGCATGGACTTGTTAGGAAAATTGCCTGTTTCTGTGGCTTATTTCTATGCAATTCTGAGCAAAATATGCATGTATGGAGGTTGTCAGTGTTGGCATGATCCATTGATGATAATGCAAAATTTGAGCAGGACTATGAACAGGTAAAATAGCTGGCAACTCTCTGTCTGGTCCAAAGAAATGTTTAGGAAATGCTAGCCGACACTGAAAAGCAATTTGTTTCCTTTCAATACATTTGAAAGGTTGACTTACAATTGCATGTTACAATTTCTAGAACTCAGACATGGAAGAAAAATTAATAACACATTTACACGCGTCCCAAAAAGTTATTACAATTTAAAAGAAACACACACACAAACACGCACACTTGCACTGAAACACACAACCTGCTTCACTGGTGCACAAATTCACTGTGTATTTTACCTATGTTAACTATTTCAAAGTCTTTAAGTGCTTGATTACAATTTTCAATGCCTTAAGTTCTATTTCTTCAAGCTTATAGTTAGTGTTAATGATGCCTAAAATTATCTTTGGGAGTATTTACATTGTAAGTGTAACATTGGTGTGAAGCAATTATGTTTTGCACTGTTGCTAAATGTGCAGTTTAAGTCCAGAGTTCAGTTCTGATGTGAAAACTGGGAGAGGGTAGTCTTACATGGCTTGGGTTTGATACTGCAAGGTGGATTTACAAATTGCTCAGGGGGTTCTGTAATAAACTTGATGTACCGGATAGATTTCTTACTTGAAACAGATAATTTTATTTACAGAGCTCTTGTAGAAGCTACATGCCTGAACCAGGTCCACGACTAGAAAACTCCGCCCCTAAGATTACTCGTGTTTAGGGCTGATTCATCAGTACAATCACATGACTGCTAAAGGCAGTAGGAAAGTAGGGAAGGTTATGCCTACAATCACTACAGGTTCACTGGATGCTTTCGAGATAATTTAAATGTTTAAAGAACAGTGTTTTTCTCTCCCAATGTTTGTAAACATTTAAATTATTAATTATTGGGGCAGATTTCTGTGCCACAAATGTACAGAGCTGTCTCCTTGACCAATTGATTAGCGTTCCAGCCAGGCAGGAGTCAGGCAATGTAAACACACTACTGGGAACCTGAAGTCTGGTAGCTATTGTATGAATGCACTCTACCATAGCTTCATCCTTTGTGAACCATAAATGATCAATTTAAGAATAACTATCTTCTGGCTTAAGTCCAGCCATTTATATGGGGTTCCACTGATTACTTGTTGAAATTATGGCAGAAACTATAGTAGAACCCCTTTTCAACATTATCTCCATACTGTATTGAGAACAGAAAGTTGATCACCCCAGCTAAACCTTCAAAAATGTTAAATGACAAGAAAAGATATCTCCGAGACGTGCTTCCCAGAGCTATCAATTAAAATAGTTCTGACCCATTATGAGAAGGCTTCCGATGTAGAAAACATTCTGCACCATGATCAAAACAGCTCAAATATTTTTCTCAGAACAAATTTTAGCTATCTACCATATGTCAGTGAATAAACTGTGTTGGTGAATATCTGCCTGAAAAAAAGCATCAGAATCCTTTGAAGATATAACAGGGAGTTCATTCCCATTAAAATAGTTGACAGCTATGTGACATGTATAAAATTTGCTTGTTTTTTTCCTGTCCGTTGCTCCATCCATTTTTTTTTCCTCCAAACACTTGCACATTGCTGTCTATAAATTATGCCAGCAGCAGACTACAGTTCTGCACAATTGGTGATTTAAGTAGCCATTCACCTTTGTTCACTCGTAGATAAAAACAGTGCTGTTACAGTTTACAAAAATAATTGTGTTTAAATCACAACTGGGGTTAGGGGGGAAAAGCAATCTAAATCGTTTTTGACTGAAATGCTATTGCAATGCAAAATATGGCTTCAATATATGAGAACCGTGACTGTAAAATAGAAGAAATTACGGATAGTAACAGAAAATACATTCAAGACTATAATTTAGAAAAGCAAAAAGCATATGCTTGCTATCTGTTGAAGGTAATATGTTCAATTCTAAATGTTTTTTTAGGTTCTACAAACCGGCTGTGTCTCAGATCAACTCAATCTCACTAAATGTATAATTTTTTTTATTGGTTCTTCCTGAGGCGGAACTGAAACACTGATGACTGAAAGCTGCACTATCTATTCTGGGTGTGCTTCCAAGAGCTCGCATGTCAATTTGTACTAACTACTGAGGTGCACAGCAGGGACAACAGAAGGATTACTGCATAAACTACATAAGTTAGGCTTTCTTTCAAGTAAATCTGCTAAAAGTAATAAAAAGTCTTAAAATGTAACAATTAAAAATGCATAGTTCTTAAAAGTAACCTGTTGAAAGCCAAACAAACAACTTGAGAGCTGTTTTGGACATACAACTCACTAGTGCTCGTGCCCTCAAACATATTTGCACCTGCAGTACTCAGTAGAAAGAGATTATAGATTAAACAGAAATTACAATGATTAAATTACATAAATGAAAACAGGAAACCGTTCACTTTGATAGGTGTACTTTGGAATATAGCCCAGGAAAATAAATACTGCAATCTGAGACAGTAACTCCCTAAAAATTTTGCAATTCTTTCAACATATTAAATCATATAGCATCTTTGTGGTGTTCCATCTCTAATTTCTGAAACCAAGATCTCTGTTAACTGTATGTGAGAATAGTTTTGCTTAAGCAATCCCCATGAAGTAGCTATTCTCTGTGATCATCATTAATCTCCACACTTATGCTATTAAAGTTGGCTGATACAAGAATTAACAGTAAATATTTTTTAAACACTCCGGATACATTTTCATCAGTTGTTAGTCCAGTTACCTGAATCGATACTGAGTATTTGACAGAAATTATAACATCCTTAGCCTCAGATACTAGCAATAATAAATATATACATATTGTTACTTAATTCAATTTTAATAATCCTGTTAACATCACCGCTCAACAAAATTGCATTGTAAAAATCAACCTTCACTGAGTGTGGGAGGTTATAAAGAGATGTGGCATGGTATAGAAACATCTGGGTTATGTTTGCTAATTTAGACACCACAATAACATGAGAGTTTTGGTTATAACAAAGGGATTGGATTAATGAGGTGAGAATATGGTATGATATACAGAATAATAGATGGCCAGGAAGCTGCAGGCATGTGCAGGATTCCATGTTGGTTTTGGTTCATACATGCATTTACTGGAGACTGTGCCAACTGTGCACATACTTCTTTCAAACCACTTTAGAATCATCACTTTCCGGGGTCTCAGTTGGATAAATCCTGAAATCTAATGGGGACTGCAGAACACAAAATAATGCTCACCTGTTCACTGTGTTGCAGGCATTATGTTAAATTCCTGCTGGCTGCTGTTTTGCCAGATTACTACATGCAACCAACACTACCTGCACTGTTCATTGACAGCCTATATCAATATCGTGAGTGGCTCATCCTACATAAAGACAGCGGGACCCTCTTAAAGGGGGGTGCATTGTAGCTGCAAAAAGAAGTAAGAGTCCTTTGTGAACTGTACCTGTGCTGCAATATGTTGAAGAATAGCTGAACATGCAAGAGAACATTCACCAACGTTGCCTGATAATGCACTGCGGACCTTGGAACAAAACATGGGATAAAGGATACCTGTATCCGCAGGGGGACAGGAAGCCCTTGAGATGTATTCTCAGGAGGCAGTGGGAAGAAGTAGCGGTGGAGGTCAAAGCCAGGAGTACAGTTCTGAGAACATAGATGCCATCCAAGGTTTAATGATATGCTACGAATTGTCAAAGTGAACATGTTCAATCTTCAAATAGCATAACCTACCAATCGCGCGATTAGTCTCATCCATTGCTCAACTTGCTCCAATCCATCACCCATCTACCAACAATTTCTCTCAATCAGTAAACCTTTGATTTAATCGCTTTACCTCACCTCATAGGCTTAGCGCTGTTGCAAACTTCATACCTGCAATCCACAGCTTGCGCACACTGGCAGCTATTCAATCATGGCAGCCACATCAACTAAACATTTTGCAGGGAATTCTCTGGCATGCTAAAAGTGGATGCCAAGGTCGAGTTCAGCCTGGGCCAATGGCTGGATATGGGGATGGAATCTGTGGCACAGATGCACTCTTTGTGTCAGGGGCAGTTTGTCATGCTAATTTTTTTATCATCAGTAATTCAGAGCTCAAAGCTTTAGGTTCCTTTTCCACTTATTCTTTGCTTACTCTAAAATCTGTATTTATTTTGTTGTAAAGAAAATGTTTACCTGGTGTGTGGGAGGATATTAAGGTCTGATGCCAGTGCTATAGACATTGGTCACAAAATCCGGCTCCATCGCATCTGTTGTTTCGGTACAATTGGCGCTACTTTGATACCAAAATGGCATTGACATTGCCGCACACACTTCTGGCAAAGCCCTTGTCAGACATCATTTTGATGAGGACTTAGTGTGGGTATTAGGAATGTGCATTTGAAGTATGCAGAATAGGCATATTGTGACATCAGTCAATATGTAACACTGGTTTGATGCCAGTACTGCCATTTTCAATCTTTGTCCTGTCTTAAACTAACACAGCTGAACATGCAACCAGCAGCAGGGAGAACCCAGTTCCCACCCACTGCCACAATTTAAGAGGAATCAGCAACAAATTGCAGATAAGTTGCTGATTAATCTCAGCTGGATCTGTTTGAATTTGTGGAAATACTTGCTGGTTTGAGGAGTTGGCAAAAATTGGTGAAGTCGACAGGGAGTTGCATTATATGTGGCAGCCTTGGTTCTGACTTCAAATGCTCTGATCTGATTACTTGTTTCTCATCATGGGTGCTGTGGATATCATTCCACTTGGCCTGTAGTATAACAGCAGAATAGGTCATTCTGCCAATTAAGCCTTCTCTGGTTGTGCCTTAACTCCACTTTCTTGCCTGTCCCCCATAACCCTTGGCTCTCTTGCAGATCAAATATCTGTCTAATTGAATTTTAAAAACTTTATTTCATGGGATGTGGGTGTCACTGGCATTTGTTGCCCATGCCTAATTGCCCTTGAGCTGAGTGACTAGGCCACATCAGAGGGCAGTTAAGAGTCAACCACATTGCAGTGGATCTGGAGTCACATGTAGGCCAAAAGATTTCCTTCTCTAAAGGACATTAATGGATGGGTTTTTACAACAATTGACGATAGCATCATGACCTCCATTAATGAGGCTTTAGATTGCTAAGTTATTAACTGAATTCAAATTCACAGCTGCTATAGTGGGATTTGAACCTGTATCCCCAGAGCATTTTCTGGGGCCTCTGGCTTACTACCCAGTGACATTACCACTATGCCATCATCTCCCCACAAATGTATTCAATGATCCAGCCCCCACTGCTCAATGTGGAAGAGAACTCCAAAGACTATGGCCCCTTTGAGAAGAAATTTCTCCTTAACTTTGTCTTAAAAGGAAGACCCCTTAGTTCTACACTGTGCCCCCTAGTTTTAGATACCCCCACAAGAGGGAACATCCTCTCAGCATGTAGTCTGTCAAGCCCGGTCAGAGTATTATATGTTTCAATATCACCTCTCATTCTTCTAAGCTCCAATGAGTATAGACCCAACCTGCTCCACCTTTCCTCTTAAGACAAACCCCTTCATCCCAGGAATCAGAGTAGTGAACTTTGCCTGAACTGCTTCCACTGCTTCCAAATCCAGGAACTCACCATATCTCCAAAAACACTCCAGAGTACTCATCAATGGAAATCGTTCCAAAAAAAAGTACCTTGCTTGTAAATTGGGTGCCTGTCCCTTTAAATAATGTTAGTGCAGAGCCCATCTTACAGTTTCACGCTTGTTGTTTGTAGACTGAGCAACACCGAGGCTGCCTGTACATTCCGTACCCAAATTTGGGATCCAGGCATCACATCAGTGAATTGGGCTATATGACATCAGGAAAGCATCCATTCAAAGTCTACCAGCACACTCAGCGGGTGCCTCTACACACACCCTTCTTATCCAGCAATAACACGCAGCCATGTAGGAAGCAACCAGTGGTGTGGGTCAGACAGGTAGAGCAGTGTAAGATCTCCATAGCTCCATTACGTGTGGTATGTGAGGTAATTTTGTGCCCATTGTCTTCTACTTTGGATTTATTTGACATTCAAGTCTGTCATATCTTTTTAGCAAAATTCAATTGTTAGACTAACGTCATTGCTAAATACATTGCCAGCTCTTATAGTATGCAAATATTAACTATTCCATTGCTAGCAGAATTTCTTTGAAGGTGCCCTAGTTATGTTGATCATATGATTTGCTATGTCTTATTTTTTATTTGTTCATGAGAGTTGCATGTATCTGACAATGCCAGAATTTATTGCCCATACCTAATTGCCCTTGAGAAGATGATGGTGAGCTGCCTTCTTGAACTGCTGTTACTCGTTGGCTGTAGGTACAGCCACAGTGCTGTTAGGGAGGGAATTTCAGGATTTTGACCCAGAGACAATGAAGAATCGGTGATATATCTGCAAATCAGGCTGGTATGCGACTTGGAGGGGAACTTACAGCTTCTGGTGTGACTGCTGTCCTTGTTCTTCTAGGGGAGGTGGTTAGATTTTCTCTTGTTGGAAATGGTCATTGACTGGCATTAGTGTGGTACAAATGTTACTTGCCACTTATCAGTTCAAACATTAATGTTATTCTGATCTTGCTTCGTGCAGACACAGGCTATTTCAGTATCTGAGGAATTGCAAATGGAACTGAATACTGAGCAATCATCAGCATGTCCACTTCAGACCTTATGATGGAGAGAAGGCCACTGATAAAGCAGCTGAAGATGGTTGAGCCTAGGACACTCCCCTGAGGAACCCCTGTGACAATATCAAAAAAATATATATCCTGGAGCTGAGATGATTAATCTCCAACTCTATTTCTACTTACTTAAACTTTACCAGGGCTCTTGGTGCTACACTCAATCAAATGCCGCCTTAATGTCAAGGGCAGTCACTCTCACCTCATCCCTGGAATTCAGCTCTTTGGAACATGTTTGAACCAAGGTCGTAATGAGATCAGGGCGGTCCTGGTGGAGTTCAAACTGAGCATCAGTGAGCAGGTTATTGGTGAGTAAGTGCAGATTGATAGCATTGTTGAAGACACTTTCCATCACTTTGCTGACAATGGAGAGTAGACTGATGGGGCATAATTGGCTGGATCGGATTCCTACTGCTTTTTGTGGACAGGACATACCTGGGCAATTTTCCACTTTGCTGGTTAGATGTCAGTTTTGTAACTGTGCTAGAATACTTGGTTGGAGCACAATTCTTCCATATTACCACTGAGATGTTGTTGGAACCCATAATCTTTGCTTTATCCAGTGCATTCAGCCCTCACATAGAGTGAATTGAATTAGCTGAAGACTGGTATCTGTGATGATGGCGACCTCAGGAGGAGGCCAAGATGGATCATCCGCTCAGCACTTCTGGCTGGAGATGGTTGCAAACGCTTCAGTGTTGTCTTTTGCACTCATATGCTGGCCTCCACAATCATTGAGGATGGGGATATTTGTGGAGCCTCCTCCTCCTGTTAGTTGTTTAATTGTCCAGCACTATTCACAGCTGAATGTGACAGGACTGCAGAGCTTTCATCTGATCCGTTGGTTTTGAGATCACTTAATGTTGCCTATTGCATGTTGTTTGGCATATATGTAGTCCTGTGCTGTATCCTGTATCTTCATCAAGTTGGCACTTTAATATTAGGTACATCTGTTACTGTTTCTGTTTTTTACTCCTCATTGAAATAAGATTGATCTCCTGGCTTTGTGGTAATGGTAGAGCGATGAGCCATGAGGTTACAGACTATGGTGGAATACAATTCTGCTGCTGTTAATGGCCCACAGGGCCTCATGAATGCCCAGTTTTGAGCTGCAAGGTCTTTTCTGAATCTATACCATTTAGCAAAGTGGTAGAGCCACGCAATATCATGGAGGGTGTCCTCAGTGTGAAAAAGTGACTTCACCTCCACAAGGACTATGCAATGGTCATTACTACAAAAACTGCCATGGATAGATGCATCCATGATAATTAGAATGGTGAGGAGGCAGTCATGTAAATTTTTCCATCATGTTGGACCTATCACCACCTGCTACAGGCCCAGTGTGGCTGCAATGTCCTTCAGCACTTGGCCAATTCAGTCAATAGTGGTGCAACAAGACACTCTTGGTGATGGGCATTGAAGTCCCCCACCAAAGATGCACTTTGTTGCCTTGTTAGCTTCAATGCTTCTTCCAAGTAGTGTTCATTAGCTGAGATGGTAGGTGGTAGTCAGCAAGAGGTCTAGCTTGCCCAAGCTTCTCTTTATATAAGTCTAATATGAGTTGTTGTTATTGATGCCATAAAATGTCATGAGCTTCACTGTCAGTGTTGAGGATTCTTAGGGCCAGTCCTTCCCAACTGTATACTACTATGTGCTGCCGAGGCAGGGAAGATGATGGAAGAGTCTGGGACATTAGCTGAAAGGTAAGATTCAATGAGTATGACTATGTCAGCCTAATGATTAGTATGTTGGTCAGCTCTCCCAATTTGTCACAAATTCCCAGATGCCAGTAAGAAAGGCTTTACAGTGTCAACTGGCCTTGGTGTGTCTTTATTTTGAGTATATAGTTTGATGTTGGGCAGTCCGTCCATTTTTATTCTTGCATTTTTATTGCAGTTTGTTGCAACTATGAAGCTTGCCAGGTCATTTCTGGGGGCTGTTAAAAATTAACCTCATTGCTATGGGTCTGGACTGAGGTGAGGTGTGAGTGACTGCCCTTGACATCAAGGCTACATTTGACTGAGTGTGGCATCAAGGAGTCCTAGCAAAATTGGAGTCAATTGAAATGGTGGGAAAATTCTCCACTGGTTGGAGTCATACCTAGCACAAGGGAAGATGGTTGTGGTTGTTGGAGGTCAGTCATCTCAGCTCCAGGACATAACTGCAGGAGTTCATCAGGGTAGTGTCCTCGGCCCAACCATCTTCAACTGCTTCATCAATGACCTTCCTTCCATCATAAGGTCAGAAATGGGGATGTTCGCTGATGATTGCACAATGTTCAGCACCATTCACGACTCCTCAGATACTGAAGCAGCCATGTCCAAATGCAGCATGACCTGGACAATATCCAGGCTTGGGCTGACAAGTGGCAAGTAACATTCATGCCACACAAGTGCCAGGCAATGGCCATTTCCAATGAGACAGAATCCAACAATCACCCCTTGGTGTTCAATGGCATTACCATTACTGAATCCCCTACTATCAACATTCTGGGGGTGACCATTGACCAGAAACTGAACTGGACTAGCCATATAAATACTGTGGCTACAAAGATAGTCAGAGGCTGGGAATCCTGCGATGAGTAACTCATCTTCTGACTCCCCAAAGCCTGTCCACCATCTACAAGGCACAAGTCAGGAGTGTGAAAGAATGCTTCCCATTTGACTGGATGAGTGAAGCTCCCACAACTCTCAAGAGACTTTGACACCATCCAGGACAAAGCAGCCCACTTGATTGGCACCACTTCCACAAACATTCACTCCCTCCACCACCGACGCACAGTAGCAGTAGTGTGTACCATCTACAAGATGCGCTGCAGAAATTCACCAAGGCTCCTTAGACAGCACCTTCCAAACCCATGACCACTACCATTTAGAAGGACAAGGGCAGCAGATAGGTTGGAAGTTCCCCTCCAAGTCACTCACCATCCTGACTTGAAAATATATCGCCGTTCTTTCTCTGTCACTGGGTCAAAATTCTGGAACTCCCTCCCTAACAGCACTGTGGGTGTACCGACACTACGTGGACTGCAGCGGTTCAAGAAGGCAGCTCACCATCACCTTCTCAAGGTCAACTATGGATGGACAATAAATGCTGGCCTAACCAGCAAAGCCCACGTCCCATGAATGAATGAATAAAAAATATATATAGTAAGGTGGCTGATTTTCTTTTCTAAAGGGCATTCGTGAAACAAATGGGTATCCAATGGTTTCATGGTCACCATTACTGATGCATTTTTAAAAAAAAATTCCAAATGTATTTAATTAACTGAATTCAAATTCCCCAGCTGCCATTGTGGGATTTGAACTCATGAACAGAAATTTGCCCTTGGTGGGTAGGTTTGGCGGGGGTGGGCCAGGGCGGTCGGGAAGCCAACCGGTGTCGGCGATTGGCTCCGCACCGCGATTTCACGCTGGTGGGCCAATTAAGGCCCGCCCATAGTGAAACGCGAGCAGCAGTGCTAAGCACCGCCTGTGCTCAGGGGGAGGAGGGCGAGTGGGCTGAGCGTGAACTTCCCGCGTGCGCGTGAGTGAGCACTGCATAATCTCCCTAAGGCACAGAGCTGCCCCAGGGAGATGAAGAGATATATATTAAAAAAAATGTAATAAAACATGTCCCCTCATGTGATTCTGTCACATGAGCAGGGACATGTTATTAATGAAAAATTAAAGTTTTTATTTTAATTTTATTTACTTTTGGAAACCTCATCCCGCCCGTGAATGAGGTTTCCAAAAAAATACAAAAGCTGCTTGGCCTTTTCGCCTGCCCGCCAACCATTTTCATTGTCGGTGGGCGTGCTGCCTGCTCCAGCATGCCTGCTGACCGAACTATTGCGCGACTGCGCGTTGACGTCGGCACTCTCGGCTGATGTCAAAGCGCATCATTTCACGCTCGAACAGGTCGGGCGTGTGCCCGCCCACCGAGCAAAAATTTCTGCCCCATGTCTCTGGATGATTAGTCCAGACCTCTGGATTACAAGTCCAGTAACATAACCACTGTGCTCCTATACCCATCTGATTGTCACAGAGCAGAAATGGGAAGGTGAAATAACCATTTATTATATATCCTTGATGACAGAGGTTCTCGTGCAATAAAATTAATCAGTTGTACCCAATAATTATTAAAAAGATGAAAGACTTCCATTTATATATCATCTTTCATGATCCCAGGATGCTCCAAAGTCTTTTTCAGCCAATATAATGTAGTCACTGTTGTAAGATAGGAAATGACAACCAATTTGCAAAGTAGGCTCCCACAAACGACAATGTGATAACCACCAGATAACCTGTTCTACTGAGTTTGATGAAGGAATTAATATTCACTAGAAGACTCGAATAACTTCCCTGCTCTTCTTCATCATAGAGCTATAGGATCTTTTGCATCCACCTGAGAAGGCAGGTGGGGCCTCAGTTCAATGCCTCATCCAAAAGACAGGACATCTGTCAGTACTCGCTCAGTGCTGCACCAACATGTCAGTCTGTATTTTTGTACTCAAGCTTTTGGAGTGCGACATAAACCCACAACCTCCACCTCAGAGATGAGAGTGCTGAGCACTGCTGACACTGTTATTGATTGATTTGCTGATATATTAGGTCCTGGATTTATATTGTTAAATTATTGATTTTGGCACCCAGATCAGCTCTTATAGCTGAAGAAGTTAGATTTTTCTGTGCTTTACATTGGTAGTTATTCATTTTGAATCTGTAAAAATGTAGCGAGCTCATACGTCTGCAGTATGGAAGGAATGGCTTTTCATTTTAAAATCAGATATAGGTTTTACATGGGTCCAGAGAACTGCATACTGCAACTTCAGCATTGACTAAACAATGAAACCTGAAATTAAGCAAAAACAGATGTTAACTCAAGCTACTGGTGTTACTAACTATTGATCCACAAATGATCCTTGCAAGAAATTAAGTGACAACTGCTCGAATATGCGCCAGCACATAATATTTTGTCTCAGTATTTGGCTCTCTGTACCAGTGCACATCACTTAAAACCAGTATCTGATGATAGGGCATAGGGTACAAAGGCCTAAAAACTTGACCATGTCTGAAAGTAAGCAGGCACGGAGTGAACTAAACACACTTGTTCACGTGGATCTGCAACCAGCGTGGGGAGGAGGGGCCCAGTTCAATATGGTGGCCAACACTCTTGTGGCACAGGATGGGTGTGTGCCTGTTAAACACCAATGCATTTCTAAGCCAAAGGTTTAACACCTCAGTACTGCACAAACTGATTTCCCAATCTGTGTAACCAAACACGCTTCCTTCAGAGACAGAGGAGAAATAGTACAGTCCAATTCAACCACTGCACCAAAGTGGCTTTCTCAGTAAAAGCAGCCAATAAAATGTGTACACAAATTAGTTGCATCTCCCGTCAGTAAGAAAATAATCCATACAAGGGGAAACGCAAAAAGGAGAGCAAATTATGTATTTGTGTATTATAATCAATATTTGAAATTTAAAAGAGTTTATAACCCACCCATGAAGATCTGAATAGATTGTTTTAACATGGTAAAAATACCAAAATCCACAATTTAGCCAAAAGTTTATTATTTAATCCAAAGTTCATGCCAATCCTCACTCTCTTATACTTCCTCATACCTCTCCCTGGACCAGAATCCTACCATTACACATCAAGTCATTGTATCCAGGAACGTCACTAACCTCATCTCCTCTGGAGATCTTCCCTCCATGGCCTCCAACCTCAGAGTCCTAAATACTGAACAACCCAAATTTAACTCCTTCCCAAGATCTACAGATAAGACTGGCCCGGTAGACCCACCATTGCGGCCTTTTCATGCCACACTAAATTGTTTTTTCCTATCTTGACTCAATTTTCTCTACCTTTCTCCAGTCTTTTCCATCCTACATCATAACTTTTCTGATGCCCTCTGTCACTTTAACAGTTTCCAGTTTCCTGGCCCTAACTATCTCCTTTTCACCACGAACATCCAATCCCTCTGCACATCCAAATCCACCAGAATGGTCTGAGAACTCTCCACTTCTTCCTTGAATGGAGGTCCAACCAGTCCCTATCATTCGCCTGGCTGACCATGTTCTCACATTGAACAACTACTCCAGCAAATTAACTCACTTCCCCCAAATTAAAGGTGTTGCTATGCATGGGTTCTGGCTATGCCTGCATTTTTGTGGGATATGTGGTACATTCCTTGTTCAAACTCTACTCAGGCTCCCTCCCTCACCTCTTCTTCCAGTACATTGATGACTGTATTGGTGCCATTTCCTGCTCTTGTCCTGAACTGGAAAATTTTGCTTAAAGTTTCCACCTTCTTGTACCTTCACCTGATCAGTCTCTGACTCTTCCCTTCCCTATCTTGACTTCTCTCTCTCTGTTTCTGAGGTTAGGCTATCAACAAATATTTTCTAGATGCCTACTGGCTCCCACAACTACTGTGACTACATTTCCTCACACTCCAATTCCTGTATGGACACTATTCAGGATTTAGCCATTCACACCTCCACCAGGCACACATCTTATTTCTTTACTTATCCCATTACAACTCCCTTTGGCCTTGCTCCATGAAACCTATTGTCAATTAATCTCTCCTGCCCTCCACCTAATCACAGTCCTTCCTTTTTATGTTCTTCTTCCAACTTTCTCCCTTTAATTTGCTCAAGACCTTTAAAACCTTTATTTTTAACTTCTTTGTTATAATGCATAAGGAAGCCACCAGAGATATGCCTGCAGGCTTCAACATTAGGTTCTGTTCAGGGGAGTTCTTCAATCATCCAGACTGCGTGCCTCCTCCAAAAACACAGAGACAGTAATCAGAGAGCTTCTGCATACAAGTGACTATGCCCTGGCTGCCTACAACAAGGAAGATATGGCAAGCAAATTCTTGAGTGCTGCCAAAAATTATGGTCTCCAAATCAGTGGCCGGGATTTTCCATGCCCGCCGGCGTAGGGCGTGTTTGGTGGTGTGATCGGACAACACGGCGAGAAGGCCAAAAATCGGTTTCACGACGTCGTGAAACCAGTTTGGATCGTCCGCTCAGCCTATTGATGGCAAGCTGCGTTCCCCGCCATTGAATGTCAGGAACCTCATTGTAATACATCAGCGTATCATTATAAGGCCAGCCTGCTTACCGCTTCCCCCCATAACCCCACCGCCCCCGCTGGATCATCCACCCTGTCAACGGGAAAACACGCTGATGTGTTTCATAACAGCGTATATCAGGCGGGCACTTAGTGGGCTGCACTTTGCTCAGAACTTCGAGGTTTGTTTCCCTACCTTGCTTCAGGCAGCACTCGCAGTCATCAGTGCCAGGCTTCACAGGCAGCACCACATCACTTTTAGGGGGGCTCATGGGTAGCTCTATCCCTACCAGATCAGTCATATGTGGGTGGCTTTTTAATGGCTGCAGGGCAAAGTCTTGCTTGGGGAAGGAGTAGAAGTGGCCTCAGGCAAGGGAAGAGGCTGCAGGACGAGAGGTGTACTGGGGAAGGGGGGTATCCCAGGGTGTGTGTGGGGGCACATGTTGACTTGTGCAAGTGGCCTCAAGATGGTGAGGTCTGAGGAGGCAGTCTCCAGAGGAGATGAGGCCAGGTGGAGATGTGAGGGTGTGTGTGAGAGAGTGAGTGGTGATGTCCCTTGAGCTGGCAGTGAGTGAGATGCCAGTGAATGTGTGATGGGCTTGAGCGTGTGAGTTTAGAGTGGTGAGAGGGTTGCCATACCCTGGCTGCACAGGTGAAATCATTCATCCTCCACCTGCATTGGATGGCCAACCTCTCTGTGTAACATTGGCATGGATCACCACTGCCATCACCTACCAATCCGGAGTGGTAATGTAGCTGTCCCTCCTGTGGGGGTAGAGGACATCACAGCAGGACTCCATGGCATCCAAAAGGTGCTCAAGGGCTGCAGTCTTCATGCCTTTCAGGGCCATGTCTTCTTTGCTGCAGTCCTGGGTTGGAAGCCCTGAGCGCGGCTGCACTTTAAATGTGGTGCCTGGAGTGATGAAGCAGTGAGGCGATAGTGTGGCAGGCAAATCAGAGCCCGCCCGCCAATGAAACAGCGTGTACCCTGGGAATGCATAATTAATGTGGCGCGTTTGGGACGATACGGCGTGAAAACCGGCCATTGCAGCTGGCGGGTAGAACATTGTTTTACCCGCCCGCTACCACATTTTGTGCAAATCTGGGATGATTCCGCCCAGTATCTCCAAGAATGAGGTTATGTTTCAGCCAACACCAGGCACACACCATGAAGCAGACAAAGCTATTGATGTCACCAGTCACAAGGTTGTAGAAAAATTCACCTACCTTGGTATTGTGCTTTCTAGAGATACCATTATTGATGAAGATATCCATGCACGCATCCAGAAAACAAGTTCTGCCTATGGCCGATTTCATGATCATGTCTGGAAGCAGCATGGCTTTAAGCTGAAGACAAAACTCAAACTCTACCAGGCCTTTTTCGTTACTACTCCGCTGTGTGGTGCAGAATCCAGGGTCTGCTGTAGGCACCACATCAAGCCTCTGGAACACTTGCACCAAAATCACCTGAGCTCCAACATGAGAATTCAATGGCAGGACAAAATCACAAGCAAGGTCCTTCATAGTGCTGGGCTCAACAGCTTGGAGACTACCCTCCAGAAAATTCAACTTAGATAAGAAGGCCATATCTCCCACATAGATGACGACAGGATTCCCAAGCAGATCTTCTATAGGGAACTGTCTCAGGGCCAACAACATCAAGGTGGTCAGTACAAATGATACAAGGGCAACCTAAAAAAAAACCTTACAAACTCCAGCATAGCAGACAGCTTGTCTTGGGAAAGTACTGCAGCCAATCTGCCCATGTAGCACTGAAACCTGCTTTAGCATGCTTCAAGGATCACCAACGTCAAACTCACAACATCTGACGTGCCCAGAGGAAGGCTAGAGGTGCCTCAGCTGCAGAGGTTGCCCCAAACAGCAACAATAACATCATGAACTGCCAGTTCTGTAGATGTCCATGCCTAGCCCGCATAGGACTCTTCAGTCATGAGAGGATCCACAGAAGACGAGGAAATCACTTACAGCTTGGACATACTTGAATAACTAAGAATTTACCACTAGTTCTGATGAATGGTCACAGCCCTGAAACTCTAATTCTGTTTCTGTCTTCACAGATGTCGCAGACCTGCTGAATATTTCCCACAGTTCCCATCAATCCTCACCAATGAATTTAGAACTTTAAAAATATTATTATATATGAATAAAATGTTCTTACTCTTATATTGACATCAAGTGGGATAACAAAATAGCTCAAAAAGTTAATAACATTCAATTGAATTATTTCACTAGTTCCACATAGTATGATTGCTGTACTAATAACTCAATTTATCAGATTACAACGATCATATGCTGTAAGTACAAATTTCTCTAGCATCACTATACTAGGTAAGTTCCATTCTTTTGTTCCTGACACTCCATTGTGCTTTCACTGCACTAAAGTGAAAAGAGGAAGTAACAAGTGATTACTACTAACAGCATAAAAGATGCGATGCATTAGTTGCACATGGAACAAAGGGAGACAGAGACCTTTGAATTAATGTCAAAGTGGTGTTAAATTAGAGTTGTGACCTCTTCTATGGGTGATATACACCCAGTATCAGGATATACAGTAAGTCCATTGGTATACATTGGTGTTTATGGGGTACCAATTGTACCTGTCTCTCATGACATAATCACTTATATCATTGCTGCCAAAATCTCAATTTTGGTTTTAGGGACTAAAGCAGTCTCTATTACCAAGTATTTTAAAGTGATTCCAGTAAACACCTTCTCAGATAAATGCCATTGCACTTATCAACAGGTTAAGCTGAAAACTTGTCAGCTTGTCCCATTCACAACATCAGAGAAGTAGAATTGTTATGATATGGCAATTGGTAATTGCTAGGCTGACCAAATCCCAAAGGGAAACTTGGTCAAGTTATCACAACCATATGCAATTTGTATTTTTATCACAAGCAGGCATGTGTACTGAAGTCAGAAGTAAAGATTCCACTACCACTTTTGGAGATTTTAAATATTAAACCATAACATTTATTAACAAAAGAAAAGAACTTAAACGCACAAGATTACAGTTACACAGTTAAATTTAGTCTTATAACATTTCCCAAAAAATTTCTACTTAGCTAGACTCATAAATAAACACCCTTTTCAGGCAACAGTCCCTATAGATTCTTAATCTATAAAAAATCCAGCAATATTACCGCAAAGTATCTTCTATTGCTATAAGGGAGGTATTTCCCCCTCTCACTCGACAGTGGAAATCCAAGGCTTGTACCAAAAGCTTGCTTTCTGGAACAGACAAACACTTCTCTGGGGTGGCTAGAGACTGCTTACTTCACAGGTTTGTCCTCGCACAGCACACCCTTCAAGATATCACATGGCCAAACCTCTCATATAGATTTCAATCATTCCTTAAATATTTTTATCTCTTTCATCTTTAAACCCATTGGCCTGAATTTTTCCTGTGTCGGGTGGGCTCGGTGAGAGTGGGTGGGGGCATTCGGGGGGCTGACCGCCGCCAGTGATCAGCTCTGCACCGCCATTTTACACGGGCGGGGCCAATTAAGACCCACCCAGCATAATACGCAAGTTGTAGCACTGAGCGCTACCTGTGCGGGTGAGGGAGGAGGGAGAGTCGGGTCCAGCGCTCTTTCGCGCATGCACGGAACTGCCTCAGGGAGATTGAAGCGCTTTTTAAAAAAATAAATAAATGCAATAAAAATTTAATGATACATGTCCCCTCATGTGACAGTGTCATGTGAGATGGGACATGTTTTTATTTTTCAGAAAATTTTTTTATTTATTCCGTAAAAGCTCTAGGAAAGCTCATCCCGTTCGTGGATGAGGTTTCCTAAAAAACGTAAAGGCCGCTTGGCCTTTTTGCCTGCCCGCCAACTGTAAGGTTGGATGGGCAGCATAAAATTCATGTTAATTACCTGCTTAATGGCTTTAATAAGCCTATCAATTATCGGCAGGCGCGCAGCCATCTCTGGCGCATGTCCGCTTAACGAAACATCGCGAGACAGCACAATGACATCAGGACACACGCCCGACGTCATCATGCGCCATTTTAGTGCCGGCGTGTGGGGGCGGGCCCAACACGCCGAATATAAAATCCTGGCCATTGTTCTTAACTTTCTTTGGAAGTTACCTTTCCCCAGAATATAAGAACCTTTCATGTTGTCTTTATGGTGACAACTTTCAGGAAAAATATACCCAATAGCTTTGCTTTATTCATTTGTGACCTTTGCCAGTTATTAACCTTCTTTCATTTCTGTTTGAAATTCAACAGCTAAAAATTCAACTCCTTATTTATCACCTAATGCAAAGTCCTATTCATGTAGTATTTACTGGTATCCCATTTTAGCTTGTTCATCTCCACTTCAACATGCCTGCTTTTACCCCTAACCCTTTGATGATTTAAACCTTGCAGTCTGATTAGTTTAATATCTTCTTCAGTTTAATTAAATTAGCCACACTCACGTACAAACGTACACATAGCCTCCACAAGCCTGCATCACACCCACCGAACTGTCAAAGGCCATTTAAATATCAATTAAAGTACTTAACTGAGCTGCCCGTCCAACCTTAAGGTTGGCGGGCAGGCAAAGAGCCCAGGCAGCCTTCACATTTATCATGAAACCTCATCCACAGGTGGGATGAGGTGTCATGAAGGTTTTTAAAATTTAATAAAATTTTTTCATAAAATTCATTGACATGTCCCAGCTCATGTGACACTGTCACATGAGGGGACATGTCTTTATTAAAATTTTTAAAAATCAAACTGATCTCCCTGAGGCAGCAGGGAGTGCTCAGCGTTTCTGGGTGCACATCACGCTGGACAGGCCATAATTGGCCTGCCCACGCAAAATGGTGGCGCGCAGCCGATCGCGGGCGGCGATCGGCTGCACACCCACCCATGCCGCACCAGCCCAACCCCCCCGACGGGGAGAAAATTCTCCCCCAGGTCAACAGCGTTAAAGCCCTGTGGACTTCATCCTTTATTTTATAATGTCCATCCTCCTAAGCTCATCTCTGCAGAGAGACTCTATCTGTTTGTCCTTTGTTTGTCTGTTTTTGTGTCTGTGTGTATGCTGCTGGGGGGATTTCTTTACAAAGAGATAGATAGTCATACTCCCCGATTACAGTTGTGTGTTAACCAGTGCTTGCAACTTGTTTAAAAAAGTTTTGTTTTAAAATAAATTAATCATTCTGAGTTTTTGGACGAAGATTGGTCAGAGTCTCTTTTCTTCTGGGTGCTAGAAGAGTGGGTACACAATTGGCAATTTCTGTGAGAAAATTAAACATTTAAATTAACAGTAAGGCCTGAGGCGTAGTGGGGCTTGATAATTTGCACACTCCCTCCCATCCCAGTCGTAACAACTGGATGAGGCCCCAAAAAATTATTTTGCACTTGAATTATATCTGCACAAATAAATCTATAATTAAATTTGTGCTACCATAGCTAATCCATTTGGATAGATTTTCATCTGGGCTCTGGTGATGCATGATATAATAAATATTACCTTGGATGTCTGTATTTGAAATTATCTCATAGGAATAAAACTTTTAAAAAGAAAATGTACAATTAACCATTTGGCTGTAAAACAACATTATTATTACAATCAGCTGTTGTTAATCAATGAAATACATTCGCCTCATGAGTTTGGTCCATACCCCAGCCTGCTGCGGGGCAGCTATCTTTGAGCTGCTGGCTTCCGCATGTGGTGTAGAGCCAACTGCCACCAGCAAAATACCAGCAAGGCTACAAAGTTGCCCTTAATTGGAGCCTTAACAAAGTTAATTGGCTGCCCATCTCAGTGGAGCATGCAGCCAATCTGCTTGCCAGCCTGCCCCTGGGAAAGTCCCCTGGTGGTTGGAGTATGTTGACGAACCATCCCGACGTAGCAGCCCCTATTTTCCCAGCCCCACTCCACTCCCCACCTCCGAGCCCACCAGCCCTAGGTTCTTAGAATTGTCAATTATGAAGGGATTGACCCCCTTTCATTTATAATAAGTGAACAGAAAAGTAGAAGTATAATAAGTGAAGGCAAATAGGACAAAAGCCTTAACAGCAATTAAAGAACGTTTTAACAGTTTTGAGTTCAAAAGAATGCTGAAATGCAAATCCAATAAGTTTAACCAATCATAAAAAACTGTATTGTGTCGACATGTCCTGATGCACATATTGCAAGCTAATTGATGGTCTTAATTTAGTCCATTTGTTTTTCTAACAAGCATATATCAGGTAATAACAGAATGAATCATACATAGATAGCTGAAATTTTCTAATGCAAGCTAATAATAAATTAGGACATCATCACAAGGCCTTCTCTGAAAGGGCTTTTGAGATAAAGAGCCTGAAGATTCACACTGATTCCCATAGACTTTTATTGTCTGTTCAAAAAACATTGCAAGCCGCATGGGCTTGCATGAGTCAATGACCCATTGATTCCAAGGTCCAAGATTTAAATGTAAGAATCAGGTTGGATGATGCTATCTCTGAGAAAGGGTCAAATCTTGATTTAATCCTGTAAATGAAAACATTGGTGCTTTTCAAAGTACAGAGTTGCTCACTGATAAGAAGTCAGTAATCTGCCAAGGAAGTTCAGAAACTGACTGATAAAACAGATCGGCAAATTAATCCAATAAATCCCTCTGTCACTAAGCAGTTCTCAAGTTCTGAAAATCGTCCTTTTCTGACATTAAACATTGCAAATTTCATGAGCTAATTAAACTTCATGTCAGTTATCTGCCGCACAACGGTATTAGAATCGGCAAAATACTCCACCATTTTATTCCACTGTAATTTGCCTCTAGTTTTTTTTTAAATCTCTGCCCTACCCATTAAACAATGATCATTTGTTTGATATTACAATCTCTTCCATGTAATCCTATGTATTTCAATCTTTTCAGTTCATTGAGAAGACATCTATAATAGAAGACAGAGAGGTTTCACAACATTTCTCACTTTTTGCCAGCACTCCTAATCACCATTTTCAAGGTCAGGGGATTGCAGTTGCAATATTGTAGAAAGATAAAAGTTGTAACTAGATAATTTTTTTAGTGAATACTGCCAAAAGGAGTTTGCCTATGAATCTGTACATTACTGTCATTTTGCTATAGAATATTCAAGTTTACAAATGTGAAGAAAGCATTTTAGCTGATGAATAATAAAACAAACATGCATTCAGAGGCTTTGAATGTCTTTCAGTATTTAATGTTCATTCAGCATTTGATCTTCATTCGATATGCTCAAGTGAATTACAATACTCAGGGGTTCCAGTGGGATAGCAATTCTTAAGTTTTATCATAGCAAATTTGGTGCAAAATAACATTGTCAAATAACTTAAGAAGGAGTTGTTATTTGTTCGTAAAGCTTGATGGTCAAGACTTGGAGATAATAATTTTCTGTACTGCACCAGAGACCGTAAGAGACTTATTTTGCTTATGTGCAAACGCAAACTGTTATTTGCCCCTAGATCATAGTAGCCACTTAATTAATTGTGTGTTATTGAAAGGTGATGTGTAGGTTAATGGCAGGAGGTGTTCCAATTTAGGAAACATCAATATTAGTATTGTATTAAAATGTTTGTTTTTCCTGACAATGCAATGTGAAACAATAAGGTGATGCTACACTGTTAAACATTGTCATGAAGATGTGCTTTATGCCAAACAATGATTTCAATCCACCAGCTGGAAACATGAACATGAAAATGGCTTACCAGGACGACACTACCCTCTGTGTTTTCAGTGTGGTAAGTCTGATCACCTGAAAGAGAACTGTTGGCATGCCAAAAGACCCATAGAAGGCGCTGCAGTCAAGACAGTGTTTGCGGCCATGAAAGTCATGAGCCTATGTTCAAATGTGGCTGAAGGCCAGGAAACCCACCAGGATTTTCTATTTTAGGGGAAAATGGCCACTAGTTTTTCAAAAGTGCCGGAGAAGAAGATCAGCATTCTCCTAGGTACTGGCTGTTTGCAGACTGTGCTAGTAGCAGGAATTAGCATGTTTCTGCCTGAGAGCAGAGTAAATACCAGTGTTCTGGTTAAGGGGTTCACAGGAGAGTGTGTAGAGGTGCCTTCATGAAAACTTAGCTGCAGAGCAAGCTCGTTACTGGGCTAGTAACGGCGGGACATGATCTCAAGCTTATCCATGCCAGACAGCAATAGAGCCCAGAAGAATTAAGGAGGCTAAAGAATAGTCAACTGAATTAAAGGAGGCCAGGTTAGAGCCCACAGAGTTATAAAAGGCCAGAATAGAGCCTGTTGAATTTAAAATCACCAAAACAGGGCCGGGGAAAGCAGAAGGACTGAATTGGGAATAACAGGGGTTGAAGGGAATCCATCCGAAGTAAGGTTAGCAGAAACCTTCTTCCCAGCTTTAAGCAGGGACCAGGGAAATCCCCAGACAGTGGGGGAGATGCTACATCTAGTTGAAGTGCTACAAGGGAGGACAGCGGGAACTGGACTGCCATCTGAGGGCAGTGGTGTCCCAGAAGACATGGGACAGGCTAGGGGAAAATCCATTCCTGAGGTAAAAGCACAGGAGAAGGTAACACCACTTGATGAACACCACTTATGGAAGCTACAAGGGACATGCCAGTGAAATCTGTACGGGAACCACGAGCCAATCAAAGGGCCAAGCCCAAATTTTAGAACTTACCAAAACAAGCAGTTTATCTCACCCCACTGAAGACAACGTGCAGGAGGAGAATCCAGGCAATTTACAGGAGCTTAAAAACAGATCACAACCAACCACCACCCTAGAAATAAGATTTGTCAATGTGCCCAAAATAGAACTGTTAGACCCATGGGTTGTGGAAGTGGCCATTGAAGGGTTACAAGCTGTATAGGCAGTCCAACCATGCAGTCAGAGGCATTTGCATAGTACAAGCAGTTCTCAGCTTGTGGGTGTCGATTTCTTCAACTGCAGAGACAACTTGAATTTGCATAACCCACACAACATCCAGAAGCCACATGCCTATTAGCAGTAGCATACCCAGAGCACTACCACCAGTTACTAGTGAATAGCCAGGCCCCCTTGATGATTCCTAACAGGGATTTAAAAGGAAACAGGGGCTGATGGGGGAGGGGGGAGGACACCAGGTTCTGAAACAATCCCTTCCTTAAACTAGACCCTAACTCAAGAAATTCAGAATCTTTAACGCAAGGCTATTTTGATGAAACCTGTTTACAACCTAAAGATTACCCACAAGGGGTAATATGATGGTTGATGCTTTATCCAGAGTTAACTCAGAACCAACTCGTTATGGAAATTTAAACAGAGCATAGCTATAAAAGTGTAAGGCTGAGATGTGAATGTTTAAGGATGAATGTGTGTATGGTTTTTATTATTTGCAGCATTGTAATGAAATGTTCCTGACGCCACATTTTATTCTGTATGCCGGAGAGGAGTCATGAAGATGTGCTTTATGCCAAACAATGATTTTTAATCCGTTCACTGGAAACGTGAAATTGGATTTTTAAAAAAAGACTTTTTAAAACACAGACTAAAAGTGACTTGAGCACAGTCAAGATGGCCATGTAATCTGCATTACTATACATCCCGCATTACAATCTCGTCGGAATGAAGGCGGCAAGTCTACAAAACCCCCCAAAGACAATGACCCCGCTCAGGTGTGTGAAAGGCCCCATCTCGCCTGCCTCATTAACAAGGCACCTATGGAAATCACCTGGGCGAGAACTTTTACATCGGCATGTGGGGGCGCGGCCGACATGCCGACGCGTAAAATGACGCGCCATGATGTCGGCCATACGTCCTGACGTCACCACGCGCCATTGCATTATTTCGGTGGGCGGGTGCACTATGATCTCTGATGCACGCCCGCCATTAATTAATGGGCCAGTTAAGGCCCTTGAGCCCTGAATAGACGGAGATTTTTCAGAGCCCATGCGATCTTCAGAATGCTGCGCAGGAATAACGGGCAGGCAGGTAGGCCACATTTTTGAAAACATCATCCACGGGTGAGATAAGAGGGGTGAGTGGGCTCGTGAGTGCTCTTTGGTAGACATTTAATGTTTAAACTTACTCCTACTTGGCTGTGTCAAGAGGACAGCTTCAAATTTCTTCACAGCTGTTGGGACAGGAATAAGAGGCTTCAGGTCAGGACCCTGGAGTAAACATCATTCTTGGGGCCTTGCTGGTTTCAGGAAGCCTTCTCTTACCCTGGGAATGGGAGTTGTGCTCTCCACTGGAGGCACCTCCTCTGAGGAGGAAGGGAGGGCCAGAAGGGGCAGGAGGCCAGGAGTCCATATTAAACCTCCAGGGGAGCCACCTTAGGGAGGACAGGCGCAGGCACAAGGGGTGCAGAGCCAACAGGAAGTGTGAGGCAGAAGGGGACACAGAAGACGCCACTATCTTGCTGCCAGGGTCTACAGGCTATCTCAATATGTCTGAGGTGCAGTGTTGAAGGAGGCTCCGTCTCTCAAGGAAGACAGTGACCTCCATCTGTCAGATGATAGGCCCTGAGATCTGCGCCAACTGTGTGGGTGGGCACCCCATGCTAGTGGCATTGAAGGTCACAGCTGCTCTCAACTTCTATGCCTCCGGCTCTTTCCAGGGGTCGATGGAGGCTCCCAATCAGCTGTCCACACTTGTGTCAAGCAGGTGACAGACGCACTGTTCAGGTGTGCATAGACTTTCATTCACTACCGCTGGGACGAGGCCAGGCAGTCAGAGCTAGCCAGTGTGATTGCTGGGTTCCCCTGCGTCCAGGGTGCAATAGACTGCACACATGTGGCCATCAAGGTACTAGCAGGTGAGCCCGGTGCCTTTGTCAACAGCAAGGGCTTCCACTCCATGAACGTGCAGATAGTGTGTGACCACAGGATGCTGATTCTACAAGTCTGTACAAGGTACCCAGGCAGTTCCCACGACGCCTATATCCTCAGACACTCTCAGGTGCCGGGGCTCTTCAGTGCTCCAGCTCGGCTGGATGGATGGCTGCTGGGTGACAAGGGCTATCCCCTCAAAAGGTGGCTCATGACGCCTCTCCACCATCTAAGAACAGAAGCTGAGCAGCGGTATAATAGGAGCCACGCCTCCACAAGGGCTGTGGTAGAGAGAACCATCGGTCTTCTCAAGATGCGCTTCCGATGCCTGGACCGCTCTGGGGGCGCACTGCAATACCCCCCAGATCGTGTGTCGCTGATAGTGGTTGCATGCTGCGCTCTCCACAATCTGGCACTGGAAATGGGGGACGCATTGGGGGAAGAAGATGTTGACTCAGATGCTCTGGTTGCACACAATGAGTCCTGTAGTGAGTCCGAGAACAAGCTCACTCAGGAAAATGCTGAGGGGATAGACGCTGACCCCGGAAACCTCCAGGGAGGCAGGGACACCCGGGAGGCTTTAATCCAATGAACCTTCAGTTAGCCCACCACAGATGGACCTCCAACACATGCCAGGGCTGTAGGCTCCACATTCGTTACCAGAGAGCAACATCTGTCGGGTTAGGAACATTAACTATGTGCCTTGTCAATAAAGCTCAATGACAAACACATCACTCATACAGTCATGGGTTCCCGTGCACCTGCAAGAGTAAGGAAACACCCTGAGCCTTGTTCACAAATAAAGCATTTAATGAATGTGAAAAATAAAACAGAAAAGAAAGTTGATTCAAACATGTTGAGCTGCACACCAAATTATGATCAACTAACACTGGGGCAACATAAAACCACCAGTGAGAAGCCTGAGAAGTCTAAGGTGCCTTATGCTTACGTTTTCGGGTGCTACGTCTAGGTACTCCCCCTCGCTGTCACTGGCATTTGACACAGTCTGCTTACTCTGCTGTCCTGTTGGCCTTGATGACCATGGCGGGCATCTTATGGCCCATGGAGCCTGTGATGTCTCCACCTGGGAGGCAGGCGGCCAGTCCCACGGCTGGCACCTCCCCAGTCGCTGCAACTTCATCAGATCCCGCAGTCACTGGCAGAGGGGCGGAGGAGCTGCTGCCCTCATCCGGAGCACCCAGAGAGGAACTCGCAGAGATGACAGGCAGCTGATGCGCCAACGTGAGGTCACTTCGGACCTCCCTGCTCACCATTGATGGACGGGCACCTAGCTGGGATATTGGGTGCCTAATCCATCTCCCACACTGACACTGATCACCTGAGGTCAATGCCGCTGAGGGCTTACAGGACCGAATGCATCCCCAGGAAGCCCTGATTGTTCTCCTGGAGGAGCCTCTCCATGAGAGTCGCCACTCTATCCATGGAGGAAGCATTGTGCTCAGCCATGTGGGTTAATGCATTGCTAATGCACGGAGACCGCAGCACGCATTGTCTCATGTATCTCCACCGGTTCCTCCCGCAGACCCTGCTGGACTTTCAGCGTCTGCTTCCTCAGGGACGACTCCAGAGGCACATCATCAGCCACCGACTGAGCATATTTCTGGTCCCCAGCAGTCCTCCAACAGCCACGTCATGGGCACTCTCTATTTCCGCCTGCACCTCAAGCGAGTGTGAAGTGCCCTCACCACTGTGCCCCGGGACACTAGCCCACGATCTAATCCCCACCGAGGTGCTAGTATCTGCGCTGGTGTCTACCTGGCTGAGATGATGTGATACTGGTGTTTGTAAGTCGTCAGGGCCCTCAGGTGTTAGCGGCGGCCTCTCTGCCTCCTCGTTCCGGGCCTGCTCCAGTGAGGCTGAAAGGAAGAACAAGGACATTTGATTAGTTGAAGTGGAGACAATGTCAATGTACATACCTGGCCCCCGGGTCAGGATGCGCTCCTCCTTCCATTATCAATGGGAAACCCATGTTGGAAGCTTAATTCACTAAACAAACAGTCAACAGTGGAATGGTTGCAAGGACAGATATTGTAACCTCAGTGCACAGCGCTCTTACCTCCCCCTGGCACCCCAGCCTCACTGCTACCGGTTGACCTGGGCGCATGGTGTCTCTCCAGCTCCAGAGCCTCCTGCTCATATCTGGTGAGAATCGGCAACTGTGCCTGGCCTCCGCCAGTCTGCATCCGCTCAGAGTTATTGTGTGCGGTATTCTCCTGAAAAGGAGAGAGGAGCATTGATTAATCCACCCTGTACCAGGATTCCCATTGCATCCCTGCCACCCCCACCTGAGTGAAACATCGGAGGGCTCATGTAAATCTTGACCCTGGAGCAGCTGTACACTCACACCAAGCAGCCAGGGCTGACCCCCTTGCCCAGATGCTGCCTCCATCACATTTGCCACCCACACTATATGACCTTCCAAAGCAAGGAAGCACAACCACGTAGAATGCCAAGGGCAGCAGATGGATGGGTGCCCCCCCTCCCAGTCAGTCCGCATCTTGACTTTGAAATATTTCGGAGTTCCGGCACTGCACCTGGTACAGATCCTTGAGGTCACCCCCAAAGCAGTACTGTGGGTGTAAGTGTACTACATGCAGTGGATACAGAAGCGAGCTAAGCACCACCCTCTTGGGGTGAACTAGGCATGGGCAATAAATGCTGGCCCACCCAGCGAAGGCCACATGCCGTGAATGATTCAATGCAGTAACTGCATTCAGAGTTGCGGGGGGCCCGGAGGTGGAACCTAACTGCTGTGATAAGTGACTCATGCCAACAAGGTACTCAACCTTCCCTATTGCAAGAGGTCGTTGAAGCGCTTGCAGCACTGAACCCAGGTGCATCGCACTACATCGTGTGCACTGATCCTTCCTGCCACCTCCTCCCAGGCACATTTCATCATGTGGGAGGGCCTCCTCCTCCCGTCGCTAGGCACGAGGATTTCACCCCGTGCTGCCACCTCTTCGAGGATGGCAGAAAGGCACTTGTCTGAGAAACAAGGGGCACAGTGCCCTGCCGACCTGCCCTCCTGTCTGGCCTGCTCACCAGCAGCGCTCTCGGGAGCCCCTCTGCTGGCCATGGTTGACAGCCTTTGGAAGGCTGCCTGTGAGCTCTTAGACTTGTAAGCTTTGCACCCTGTCTGCTATTATTTAACTCTCTGTCCATGTGCAACACACAGAAATTTTAGAGGAAGAGCTCAACTCCACAGCTGTGTCTCCAGCAGGACCGATAGATCATCTATCTGCAGTTTAAATCACCTAGTGCTGAAAGCAAGGCCACCGGGTTCAACCTACTACACTATAGATTGTGAATTCCTTTTAAATTTAATGGACTCTGATTTGACCAACCTATTCTTCCCCATTTTGTAATCTAAATTTGTGAATGTGTGGACTTCTTTCAGTGTGTGTGTGTGTGTGTGTGTAAGCGTCGGTGTGTATTTTATTATTTTACTTAGATTGGTTTAACTATAATAAAGTTAACTTCTTTCTTTGTTAAACTCAATAAAGCCTGTCCGATTTGTTATTTTGTGATCTTAGCACATAAACAGTTAAGTACTCACTGAATTAGCAAATTCTTTTCCAATGTTATGACGTGGCAGATGATGTGTGCCAGGCAGACCAAATCCACCAGGTACAACTTGATCATGCTATCATGACGGTTTTGCAATTTGTATTTATTACGAGAACATGTGTGTACTGAATTCAGAAGTAATGAGCCCACTAAGACCTTTAGAGATTTAAAAAATTAAATTAAAATGTTTATTAACAAAATAAAAGGTTTTGAGCACCAACAGAAGACTACAATTACTTACTACTATTACAACTCCTAAAATTCCTAATTAACCTGACTCCCAGTTATACACCCCCTTTAAGGCAACAGTCCAAAATAGATTTTGGATTTGAAATGAAATCAGCAAGTTAACACAGTACAAAATTGACAGTGGAATTCCAAATGGCTTCCCCAACTTCAGTTGATTTACATAGCAGACTTATGCCAAAATGGCTGGAGGCTTCTTGAAGGCTGTTTCACACACTCCTGTTAGATCTTACATGGCCTTCTCTCACATAGCCTTTTATTCTCCTTTATATATGTTTCTCTCTCTTTAATATGTAAATTCTATTGTTCCATTGTCTTTGAAACTGTATCTTCCTCATAATATAAAAACTTTCATGTTGTCAATATTGTCAGTAACCTTTGGGAAAAATCAACACACTTCTTAGCCTTGCTTACCTGGCTAGTTGTAAACAGACTAATGCCCCTTTGAAATCCAACAATCCCTTCATTTCTCTAAACATGCAAAGTCCTTTCACACCTTACATGCTAAGCCAGCGCCCACGTTTACTCTTTGGCATGTCAAGCACATTTCTATACCTAGCTTCTTTTGAAGATTTCAAACTTGCAGTCTACTTGACTCCAAATGTAATTAAATCACATAGACAGAAGCACCTATACTTATCCCCATAAACCCATTTCACAATAAACCAGAACAAAATTATGAATATTATTATACTTTTGTCACACCAATAAAAAAAACTGTTGCAATCCAATGAGAAGAGAACAAAGAGGGGAACCATTTGACCCCTTCTCACCTGGTCATCATGTCTATTTTTTAAACTAGATAAATAATCTTGTTGTGCTTATGCCAGATGCTGTATGGGTCTTAATCTTTAATCTGAATGCTTCTAAGGATTATATTTTATTCATTTATGTGCTTGATTATAGTAGCACATTGAACCCAATGAAAGTGGGAAAATAATTCAAAACTTAAATTCCTCTAATTTCTAAATTACAATACCTTGTAAAATAAAATCTTATTGTAATATTCTGTGACTGAACATAGCATGTAATAAAATGGTTTATAGTTTAGCATTTTTGGATCACAGTTGATTGAAAACCAGAATTATTTTGGCTTTACATTTAAAGAACAAGAATTTGAATTTTAAGATACAGCAGCAAGATTTAGGAAAATCAAAAGAAACATTATAATGTTCTGACGTGTTTTTGGCAAAGTAATTTCTCCAATTCAGTTCTTATAGTTGTTTCTAATAAATAAATAATTAAATATTGTGCGGTGAACTTTTAAGTGGCCTTGGGGATTTTTATTGATGATTGATTTATCACCCTCCAAGTGTTAAAAACCCATGATGCCTTGTTAGGAAAAATATGTTGGCACAACGATTCTGATACATGTAGAAACTCCCGCTGAAATTTGTGAACATCAACCACCGGCTAAAATCACTGATTAAAAATAGCAGATTTATAAAGAAAATATCCTTTGGGTGATTTCTGTGATGTGAGCTATTTTATGTGAGTGGTGGATGGGACCTACTCAGCAACCACCTGAAAAAGTCAGCATTTACTTCAATTTATTTTGGTCTTGGATGCTAATTATGTTGCAGTTGGCAAGATATCAGCACAATACACATTTCTCAAGTAAGCAGTTTGCCAGTCAGGATCTAGGAGGGCAGTTGGGATGGGGAAGAACAGCCAGTAGTGAAGGGCGTATAGCAGTGTCCAGCAAGAAGGAATATAAGAATTGGGAATAAAATGAAGCAGGACTTTGGAGAACCAGGTAACAATGTACAAAAGCTGCACCAGCAAATACGTTAACGTGAAAGATGCAAAACTGACAAGTGACTGCCATAAAATGTCTTCCAAAGCTATATCCATCTTTCTCTGACTGCAACTAAAAATCACTTTAATTATCACTGGAAATGACTATCTCTTGACTTCTACCACCAAAGTTTGGTAGGAAGAAATAGGGAATGGTGGTAATCATAAATGAATGGGCCTCTTGTCTGTTTCAAAGTGTAGCTCTAGCTATCAGAATGGAGATCCACCTGAAAATTGGGGTGGAATACAACTAACCGTCATTTCATTTTAAGTACAAATGTGGCAGTCATTTCACAAAAGTTGCATTCACATATTATTGACTATGGTGCATAAAATATATGAAACATATCTCGCATGTATGTAATGAAACCTTTAAGTGCAGAAAATAAGGTTGGCCTTTTATTATCCATTTTATTTCAAATTTATTTTGAGTGTCACTCAAGAAATAATTTAATGGTTTAGAATGCAGTAAGTCCATGTCAAAGTATTGCCTTAGGAGTAATTATTTTCAGCAAGAGCTTAAACTGCAACCTGTTTAAAGATTGTAATCTTCACATAAGTTATATTATTAGACCCATAGGATATTTGATATTGTCTGCAAAATACAATGGCCCAGAGGTTTCAGAATTGTTGGTTGTAAAGTAAATTACTTAATAATTTTTCAAGTTCAACATAACATCTAAAACAGATTTATAGTACACTTTGTGTTAAATGAACCTCTATAACACTGTAATTTCCTTACTGCCTGCTTTGCTTTGACAATCATGGGTATTGTTTTGTGGACTCCATTTGCAATCAAAAGTAAAATAACCTGCTTGAAATAATGTTTGGAGAGAGAGATTGCTGAACCTTCAACATGCTGACCATAGGTCTTTGGCTAAGTGTTTGGGGTGTATTGATTAAGATTGACTACATATTAGAATTCAATAATCTGATTAAGTGATATGAATTAGAAAAATTCCACAGCTGTTTCCTTTGCCTTTAGTGATTGTGAATCTTGAAGCAAGGGATTCTGAAATGTAATTTCTGTGTTTCTGTCCAATAGTATTTCAGTAAATGGAGTTTAAACCCAACGGTGAAGTTAAAACAAAATCCTCCATTTTGAAATGTTGTTATAATTACCTTAGGACAAAGGTAATGGGGTGGCTTTGAGGCTTCCTGCCTGACACAAGTAGAATGGTGATGTCCAGAAAATGGTGGGAAATGATTTACTGGCCTGTTCCCACTGATGGTAAGGCTGTTTCTATCTTCTCTCAGGGTCAGCAGACAGGACACCTGCTTGAGTCAGACTCTTTTGATAAGCAAACTGGATTATTTTGCAACTTTAGGACAATGATTGACATTTTTAAGACTGTACTGAGCGGAGCAAGAATTGTGCACACACTGCTCATTGTCAGTTGGCTCTTCAGCTGAAGACAAGCCTAGCAGTGCTTTGTAACTTATTTTTCTGAGGTCGGAAATGCCAGGAGAATCAACGCATTCCATGGCCTCTTTCTTCTTTTTCTACCAACCCAAATCCAGAAGGGTTGCCCTGGAGTGTGCACTTTTTGGCTGTAGCCTGTCAGACCTATGCTAGTGAGGCCTGGCCTCTAAATAGCTCAGGTCTTCTGATAGGGACTACCAGATAGATGTTAGCCTCATTCCATAAGCTGGCTACCTGATCACTGCTCAGGGTTGGAAAAATCAACCCCATGTGTGGCAAAAGTTTGTTTTTAACTGGCATGAATTTCTTTGAAATGTATTTTGGCAGTGACTTTACATTAAAAGGCCAACAGCACCTTCACAGCAACAGCAGGAGGTGCTCGAAGCTAGGTTTGACAGCCAGAGCTTTCAATTTGTTTATCTGCTTAGTTAGGGTTGGCTAAACACAACTAAGGAATTGCTGCACCCTTTTATCAAACATTTATTTAAGGACTGAAGTATACTTTCCGATTTCAGAAATGCCTGAATTGCACAATGTACATTTGTTATCATTCTTCTTTTTCTAATGACTTGTTCACTTCAGTTTCACATTGCAGGGTCTTTAATGCTGAATCCATATTTAAACGTATGGTTACATTTGATTATTATAATTCAGAATAACGTTAGGAGTCCAGCACCGATCATCATATAAGTGTGCACAACTACTTTAAAAGCTCAACAGGTTTAGAAAAAATAGTTATTTGTAATCTGTATCTACGGAAGATAGTGGCAAGGTTAAAAGTGGAAGTAGAAATTATACATGAAAGCAATGAATACTAAAGCGCTTATCTAAATCCCACCAAAAAGCAGCTGCTTTGTTTGAATTAAAGTTCTTTTATACTTCAGCCAAACTCAACTCCAGCTGAGTCATCAGTGGTTATAATAGGCCTGAATACTGAATGTGGAATAAAGGTATTTATAGCAAAAGAAATCCTACTTAACTTCACTAACTGCCAGAAAGGTTACAGTAAACAGGCACCAAATGACTTTGGAAAGGATTGTGTAACAGCACAACCGGTCTTTATCAACAGCCAGAGGTAGCTTGTCCCTGCAGGGTGAAATGTTACAAGAATTTTAGAAAATTATATAGTTTGCAGAGAGCATTCAAAGTAAATTACAAACCACAATCACAGCTTTGTCAATCATAGTCATTAATAGCATACATAAAACATGCTATCTTTTCAAATGAATAATCTTGACCTTGCCTTTGCCCAACAATGTTAAGATGCTTTAAAAAAATCTGTGAGTAAGAGTTATAATTATGTATTAATTAAATCGTGCAGATTTGTACTTCTCCAGTTTTAGTATAAATTTATGTACAGTTTCAAATTCAGGCCTAATACTGACCTATTTCCAGCCACTATGGTAAAATATAAGATATATAGTAAATTGCTGGCAACATTTTACCAAATCTATGATCTTGCACAAGTATATCAACTGTCTACAATATTTGTCTCTGTTATGTCTAAACTTGTTCAAATATAGGTGAATTATTGCATTCAACTTACAATCCGGGGGATATTTTCCTTTATGTACTCATTTTATCAAAAGGCTGGGTGCCTGAATCTTGGAGAAAAGGCTTCGTGAGATAACCATTGTTGATTAGATCTACACACAACTACTGTACCACAGCAGAGTTACAGATAATTACAGACTAATTGAATATGCACGAGGTGGGTCAAAACAATTTTTCCGATGCATGGACTAGCCAAGGGTCTTTACAACATGGTCAGAGATATTCAAAATGAGTACATCATGTTATATGCAGCAGACTGTTGTCATGTTAGAGACATGACTGTAAAATTGAATGAATAACAGCATGATCATGTCATGGAAGACAAGCAGATTAACAGTAAGCAGCAGTCACCTGCAGTAGAAACGTATACCATCAATCGTCATGCAACAAAAATACAAAAATAAAATACTGCACTTTCTCGAAACCTGAAATAAAAACAGGAAATGCTGGAAATACTCAGGGGCATTGATCTGAAACATTGGCTGGAATTTCCCAGCCTTCACGCCAGCTAGATCTTCTGGTCCCGCCGATATGAATGAAGGTTTCAATAGATCTCCGGCCCCGCGGCGGGTGAAGCCGTCGTGGGCAGCGGCTGGAAAATTCCGGCCTTTAACTCTGTTTTTCTCCACAAATGCTGTCCGACTTGTTGAGTATTTCTAGGATTTTCTGTTTTTGTACCACTACCGTGTCTCATTATCTCTTCCTGCATAAATAAAAGGCAGCTATCTGTTTGAAACCCTCCGCGAAAGTTGTCTGCAGGTGTTCACCAACTGAGTTCGAGCAAAATATGAATGCTTATATTAATCAATCCATAACATGATATGTAATATATATATTGCTCAATATAATTTGCAATTTTATTTTCCATTGGAAAAGGGGCTCGCCAAAGCTGAATCCCAAGACAACTCTGGAGAGCTCGGAAGCTGGGCTGCTGTCCTACAGCTGCACAGGTCTTACTGTCACTGCTGTGTGCATGTCCTCATTCAGCAGATGTTTGCTGCTCAATCCAAGTGGTAATGTAGAGTTTGGCTGACTGTTCCTCCCCTGTTCCATTGCATAAAGTGTGCAAAATTCACCAGGCTGTGGAGAACTCGTGCTGAGAGCTGGTCAGAGTTCCTTTTGTCATGTTCTTTTTATGATATAATTTCTTGAGCTTATTTTCTGTATAAGACACAAGGCACCAATCACTCATAATGGATTGGGTAGACACATTTATTAAGACTAGGCATATGAGAACAGTCTTACGTTGTTGTAAAGCTTGGAGCACTAGGAGCCATGTGTTTGCTCTGCTCAAAGCTAAAGTTAAACTAAGACTAGATCACATGACACATTTCCCTTCTAGTGATTTCATGCTGATATCCCTTGAAGCCTTATTACAACATTCCCCCTTTCTTTTTGAAGATATGTTACTCCTTTCAAATGAGTATTACTATTTATAATACATGTTCATCTTACTATTGCATAAGTGCATAGAACTGCTGAACCCATGAGTCTCTAAACCATAAAGGTAATCTGCTGGTATGTCCAGATCTTGTAATGGTAACCTTACCTGGAGATTTCCTTAATTGCTCACAATGATCTGTGGGATGGTCATTCTTGGATGTTGTTCCTGGTTTTATTTGGGATCTTGTCCTAGACGCAGTGGGACTGTACAGTCGTTGAAGAGCCAGAATTAATCTGATTTGTCCCTGGTTACAACTCACTGTTGCACCTTTGTGTGTAATAACTGCATAGGACCGTGTTCTGAACTAATCCTTGTCACCTCAGCTGGTTGCCACATACCTTCCGTGGGATCCAGGATGCAAGTTTTTTGTCCCAACAGTAAACTTGACAATTCTGCACCTGCATTTTTATTGTGCACATTGGTCATCTTCTATTGTAGCTCTAAAAGTTCCTCTCTAGTTTCTGAGAGAGTAGAATGAGTAAGAGTAGATAAATAGGTATGCACTGGTCTGCCCGATATGAGCTCTGCCAATGATGGAATTGTTGCACTTAAAGATGTCACTCTGAGATGTAACATTGCAATGTGTAGGTCTTGTTTGGTCTGTCTGAGAATTAGGGATTTCACTGTGCAAATCATTCATTCAACTAGGCCATTAGATCTAGGATAATGAGGAGAAGAAGTAGTGTGATCAATATTCTCCTTCACACACGTATCCTGAAATGGTTCACCAATACATTGTAGACTGTTATCTTTAATGATCTCTCTAGGCACACCAAATAAACAGGAAATAGCACTTAGATTGTGCGTGACAGTTGTACTTAACATATTGTTCAATTGTCAAATAATGAGATACTTGGTAAAGTAGCTAATGATGATGATCAAGTCAGTGCCATGGACATGAGAAAGGTCAGATGCAATTTTGGACCAAGGATAGGTAGTAACTTCATGTGGAATCAGCAGTGCTTTTTGCTGACTTGGCGTATGCTCTTGACATACCTCGCACTTCTTGATGACAATTTCAATGTCATTGTTCATATCCGGCCAACAGACTGTGTCTCTTGCGAGTGTCCTCATCCGATCTATGCCCATGTGTAAGTGATGAAGCTGCTGAAGAATATCAAATCGCAAAGATTCCAGTATGATGTCCTGCCTGCCTTTAAAAATGACTCCCTGGGAGATGCCTAGCATGACCCAAAAAGGCCAAAATGGTCTCACGTGTTCATGGACATGCTGAATTGAATCAGGCCATCCTATCATGATGGTTTTCCACAATTTCTGTAGTGTGGAATCTTTTGCCATTTCTTCTTGCAACTGCTGGCATTTGCTTTGTGCAAAATGTACCAATTTGGACAATACCTTCAAGCTTGATGTCAATGTAGATATAAGGATGTATCTTCCATTTTCGCTGGGTTGGGTAATTTTTTAAGTGTATCCTATAAACCATCAAATTACCTGGCATGTACCTAATCTCACAGCCATAACCTTGAATCTTTGTCAAGAGATGTCGCAATCTCGACGGTGCGCTGATCAATGGTTTTTAACAAATCATTTCCGGTCTCTACCACAAATCTTTTGTCAAAATAGATAGACATGAAAGCACATTATTTCAAACGCTGCATCTAATGTGTCCTGTTTGATGTTGGAGTAGTTGGATTATGTTACGGATGGAGATTTTGAAGCAAATGCCAGCAGTTTGCCTTTTTGCAGTAGTCATGTTCCCAGACCTTTCAAGAAATTAAAGAGGCCTAGACATCTTCAAAGATTGTCCTTACCTTGAGACGTTGGCATAGCTTCAAAATCCTTTAATTTACTTGGATCGGGACATATGCCAGCACTGGAATAAATGGAACTGAAGAAACTGATCTGTTGCATGTTGATGTCGTATTTCAGACTGTTGAACACTAATCCTTCATTACGTGCTGCTTGAATCAATAAGTGCAGATTATGGCCATGTTCTGATTTTGTTCTTCCCTAATGCCTTTTTTTCTGCAATATGGATGCATCCTGGCACAATGCATGTAATTCGGCCCATGTGAGCTTGAAAGAGATCCTTGTTAACAGATAACCTGAAAGGAAGCTGTTGAAAATAGTATCACCCAAATGATGTGTAAAATGTTATAATTTCTTGAGACTGCTACACGGGACGTACTGACCAGTAACTATGCTTGGCATCGAGCTTCAAAAAGAATTTTGCACCTGCAAATCTCGGATTTAACTCTTCTATTGTGGGTATTTTGTAAGGACAGTATTTCAAAGTTGCACTTAAACATCATGGATCGAGGCCTAAGGAATGTTGTCAGAAGGGAATGGGAACAAGTGATCAGGGAGGTCAGCTTCCAGAGTTCTGAACTCATGTTCAGCTATGGGTAGTTAGTACAGGGTGTTCACTGGACCTGTGCAGTTTAAGTTTACAGAAAATGTGTCAAATCAACCAAAGAGTTTGTTTGTTGTCATGACCTGTCCACTACAAAAGCTTCCGCCACACACATGGCATGCCCAGACTGGTGCCCTTTTCAGTTTGGGCTGCTGTGAGCTCAGTGCAAGAAGTGGTCAGAAGCACTGTGCCTGTGATTTTGAGGGTCTCTTTGTGCTACAAAGCTGAACTCTGCCACCTACTACTTGCTGTGCGGTAAACTGAGGTGACTAATGTACATCATGTGGAAGGAGGTAAACAGGCAATATTAAAGTACCAGAGACTGTTACACTCCTTCAATACTGGCAATGTCTAATGTAAACTGTTCAAGATCAATAAATCTACTGATATTATTGGGAAATGTAATGGAGAATGTCAACACCCTAGGATGGGCTGGGGTTGGGGGTGGGAGAGTTCAATTGTTAAAAATAGGAATCCTAACTCCAACTTTCTGTGAAGGTACCTACTTCTGGTTTATCTGTGACAGTTTTGGAGTTGCCTGGAAAACCCATCCTGGACGGACAGAAATGTAATTAGAATAATTAAATGAGGATCTGTGTCTCAGGTATTCTCAACGATTTGGAATTAACACCCCCAGTTTTTCTGGAAAAGGACACCAAACTGAGAAACAGCTGAGAGAAAGGGTTCTCAGATTCCATGATGCAAGCTCTCCCCACTGTCCACAATTTCTCCTCCGTCCTGATCTTTCATTCCCTTGCAAGATAATCTCTCCCTACCTCCTCTCCACTGTGCTCCAAGCACAACCTACACCCCACCCCTGACCCACAATTGTCAAAGACTGTCTCCAGCTACTGCCTGCTATGGCTGGTTTAATCTGACCGGTTGCCGGGTAGGAAATGATGAAAATAAAATTCTGGATATTTCCAGTTTTCCCGGCTTCTGACAAACTCGCCTGCTCCCTCTTCATTCCCACCCCAAAACAATCAGGGCTATAGATAGTAATTCACTATCAAATTATAGGAGATTAGATCATTGGATTGTGATTGTTGGAGATTAATCATCTCAGCCCTAGGACATCACTGGAGGAGTTCCTCAAGGCAGTGTCATAGGTCCAACCAGCTTTGACAGCTTCATCAATGACCTTCCCTCCATCATAAGGTCAGAAATGGGATATTCACTGATGATCGCAGAGTATTTAGTTCCAGTCACTACTCCTCAGACAATGAAGTAGTCTATGCCTGCATTCAGCAAGAACTGAACAACATTCAGTCTTGGGATGATAAGTAGTTTGCCAATGAGGTTTTGTTGAGAGCCCTGACTCTCAAAACGATTATATGAATGAGTTTGTTTACATAGGTGCAGAGAAGTGTAGACTTGGCTTGATTAACATCTCTTGAGGTTATAAAAAGTTTTTTTGTTCTGTGATCTCTTGTGTCAATGTCTCAATGCCTATTTTGTTCTTGCAGGCAGATAGTAAATGCCTAGCTGCCCAAATCCCAGAGGGAAACTTGAAGCAGCTGCCACAACTATTTGCAATTGTACTTATTTTGAGATGCAGGCTTTGAATTCAGTAAAAAGACTTATATGTTTCTTACGAAACTAAATAATTTTAAGCACGTACATAGATCTACAAATTACTACTATGGTAACTTCTAAATTCCCTAATTAATCTAAAACCCAGTTACACCTCCATTATGGCAACAGTGAGACACATAGATTTTTTAAAATTCCCAGGCAAAGTAACACACTACCTCGAACAGTCACATTTAAAGTGAGTTTTCTCAGCTTCAGTTCCTTGTAGACAGCAGCTTGAGGCACAGATGCTGGAGGCTTTTCACACTTGCTAGATCTTAGAGTTCCTGCCCTTACACACAACCTTCTCTCCTTCATACCTATTGTCCCCTTTGAACACAAATTCCCATTGTTTCACTATGCCTTTGGACTTTTACCTCTCTAATAATAAAATCTATCATAGTACCAATTTTACCAATAATCTTAGGGAAAAAATAAACACACTGTTTGTTAACTTCTCCCGAACAGGTGAAACATTTCACTCCCTCCTTTGAATCCAAGCTAGTCTGGTTTATTTAAAATGCAAATGCCCCCTTTACACCTTACATTCTAAAACATCCCCCATGTTTATCTACTTAACATTTCAAACCTAGCTTATCTCCTGATACATCAAAGGCTTCAGACCAGTTGCCTTTAATTTAATTAAGTCCCCCCTCCCCACACACACACACACACAGACACAGACCCCACTATTACTCTACTTTACAATAAATTCCAATAATAATATTATATCTTCCTGACAATTTGCACAAGGTTATGAGGTATCAGTGCTTAACATTTCTGTTATTGATACTTTAATGGTCTGCCTGATTGGCACTTTTACAGAGTTGTAGAAAAAACAGTTTCTTATGAATGAGAGTTTTTTTTAAGCAGTTTCACACATACCATTGTTACTATAGGGTTCACTGATTCTGTACATAGTGTAAACTGGGTGATTAAGCATGGAAGGACAATGAGTTGGCATGGAATGTAAGAGGGCCCATTGGAGGTGCCGGGAGCATGAGATGGCATTGAGTTGCCATGGATTCTATAAGGGAACATGGTGTTGGGTGGATAGGGCATGATGGGACTGCAATACACCATTGGTGGGGGAAATGAGTTGGCATTGAATTGGCATGGAGGAGGAATGGGGGCATGGGTAATACCTTTTGAAGTTATCTTTCAAAAGATTCCCAAATCCAGACTATGGTTCATGACTCTTCTGAGGGACAGCGAACACACGTCATGGAGAAGCTGGCCCAACTCTGTGGAAGTTGCAGAGGACTAGGAGATGCCTACCCCCATAATGTAGCTGGTTGGGTTGGGAGTGCAGGGTGTGGACTTGTTACCCACACCCTTTTCTCGCACCATCGAAAATTGGGGGCATCGGGAATGCTGATGGGAATCTTGGAATCAGATCCTGCCCGCTATTTTAATCTCCTCAAAAATCCGGCCCCATGTCTCTATCATTACTGGAGTGCATGTATGAACCTGGGCCTGGTTTTGCCAAAAATGTTTGCAATTGGAATGGCACATCTATGGTGTAAATATTGTTATTTTGTGGCAATTCCAGGAAACATGACATGATTGACTTATGCCATTGCATGTGGCTCACTTTAACTTATTGGGTTTTTGGTGCTGTTCCACAGACCCTCGCAAAAATGTTAAACATCTTCTCACCATAGCTCCTCCCCCAATAAAATCAATGGAGAGACCAAGATTGCTGAATTAACAGTATGGTAATCACACAGTAACCTGGCCTATTACAAAGAGCCAGTGGAGGGCTCCGGTCCAGTATTCAAATGCTCAGCAGGTTGCCCGAGGGTATCATTTTTGCTGACTTTTTCACTGAAATCTTAAACCTCAATTAAGTAATAAAACTAGATTTTTGACAGGCGGATATATACTGATTTTCCCCTGACTACTATTACATTTTATCAATACTTATTGAACTTGTGTGCTAAACATGGTAGTGAGATATGGCGGGGGATCACATGAGTTTTAGGAGACAACGTAAAAACAGAGGAAATAGGAGCAGATGTGGGCTAAATGGCCCCTCAAGCCTCCTTCAGATCATGGCTGATCTGATCATGACCTCAACTTCACTTCCCTGCCTGTTCCGAAGAACCCTTGGCACCCCTGTAGTTCAAAAATCTGTCTAACTCATTCTTGAATGTATTCAATGACTCAGGGGAGAATTTTCTCCCCGTCGGGCAGGCCAGTCAGGAGCCGGCGCGGAGCCAATTTTATGTGGGCAGGTCAATCAAGGCCCACCCAGCGTGATGCCCGCACGGTAGTGCTCAGCACTACCTGTGCGGGCGGGGGAGAGGAAGGAGAGTCGGGGCCTACGCTCTTTTGCGCATGCACGGAGCTGCCTCAGGGAGATTAAGTTCAGTTCGGACGTTGGAATAAATAAAAAAATAAAATTATTCAGGCATGTCCCCTCATGTGACAGTGCCACATGAGCTGGCGCATGTTTATGAACTTTCATAAATTTTTTAAATTTAATTAATAAAACCTTCATGAAGCCTCATCCCACCCATGAATGATGTTTCATGAAAAATGTGAAGGCTGCCTGGGCTCTTTGCCTGTCCGCCAACCTTAAGGTTGGACGGGCAGCCCTGACAATGACGTTAATTAGTTTGTTAATGACCTTAGCAGGCCTTTGACAGTTTGGCGGGCACGCAGCCGACTCTGGTGCGTGCCCACTGAATGGAAGATCGGAATGACGTATGGTGACGTCGGGACGCACGCCCGACGTCACTGCGCGCCATTTTACATGTCGGCATGTGGGGCCCACCCCCGCACGCTGAACAGAAAATTCTGGCCTCAGCCTCCACAGTTCTCTGTGGAAGATAATTCCAAAGACTAATAACCCCCTGAGAGGAGAAATTCCTCCTAATCTCCACCATGAATGGCTGGCCCCTTATTCTGAAATTATGCCCCCTAGTTCCAGATTCCCTCACAAGGCAAACATCCTCTCAGCATCTACCCAGTCAAGCCCCCTTAGAATCTTATATGTTTCAATAAGATCACCTCTTATTCTTTGAAATTACACTGAGTATAAGCCCAATTTTCTCAACCTTTCCTCATAAAACAAACCCTTCATAACCTAGTGAACCTTCTCTAAACTGCCTCCAAATCAATGGATGGGATGGGAACCTGAGGGGACATTCAGAGGAGAGAGGAGAAAAACTGGCAGTGGGAAGTAGAGAAGCATCAGCTGATAACAAGGACATATCAGAGAGTAATATCCAGGTAGATGGAATACTTGGAGAGTTTGATAGAATTAGAATAGCCAACTGTCATTAGATGGGGTCAGAATATGGCGGAAAGTAAAAAAGCCTAAATCAGGGCTAATGTGATTAATAAGATTGGTGAACTGCAGGCACAGGTTGACAAATGGAATTATGATATTATTGCTATAACAGAGGCCTGGCTCATAGAAGAGCAGGACTGGGCATTAAATATTCCTGGGTACAAGGTGTTTAGGAGAGACAGGAAAGGAATCAAAGTGTGTGTGGAGTGGTAGTGGGTGGTGGGTAGGGTGGTGATGGGAGTGGCAGTCTTAATTAAAGATGGCATTACAGTACTGGAGAGAGAGGATGTTCCAGAGAGGTCAAGGGAGGAATCTTTCTAGGTAAAGCTAAGGAATGAAAAAGGTGCAATAACATTGATTGGTGTAGTATATAGACCACTAACTAGTGGAAGGAATGTGGAGAAACAAATTTCCAAAGAAATTAAAGAGAGGTGCACGAGTTAAAGAGTAATCATAATGGGGGGCTTCAATTATACAATAGACTGGGGTAGGAATAGTGCAAAGGGACAAGGGGGCAAGAGTTCCTGGAATGTGTTCAAGATAATTTTCTGCAGCAGTATGTTTCCAGTCCAACAAGAGGACATGCACTTTTGGACCTGGTTCTGGGGAAGGAGTTGGTCCAAATGGATCAAACATTAGTGGGAGAGCCTCTAGGAGATGGTGATTTTGTATCATAAGGTTTAGGCTGGTCATGGAAAAGGACAGGGCACAATCCGGAGCAGGAATAATTAATTGGAGGAAAGATAACTTTGTTAGGATGAGTATCTGAGTCAAGTGAGTTGGAATCAAATGTTGGCAGAAAAGACGATAGCTGAACAATGGGTCACCTTCAAAGAAGAGGTATTGCAGGCAATGTCAAGGTATATTCCCTTGAAGGGGAAAGGTAGGACAAATAAATCCAGAGTGCCCTGGATGATGAGCGAGATAGAGGTGAATATGAAATGGAAGAAATGCGCGTATGACAGATGTCAAGTAGAACATACAATGGAGAATCAGGCTGAATATAGAGGACCAGAGGGGAAATGAAGAAACTAATAAGAAAAGCAAGGCGAGAGCATGAAAAAAGGCTGGCAACGAACATAAAAAGGAATTCCAAGATCTTCTATAAGCATGCAAATAATAGAAGGGTTCTAAAAGAAAAATTAGGGCTGATTAGAGACAAAGAAGTGGGTTTGCATGTGGAGGCTGGAGAAATAGCGGAGGTATTGAACTGTCTTTACAAAGGAAGAAGATGCTACCCAGGCTGAAGTGAGAGAGGAGGTAACTGGTACACTAGAAGAATTTACAGTTGAGAAGAAGGAGATGTTAGAAAGGCTCTCTTTACGTAGAATAGATAAGGTACTAGGACCAGATGAGTTGCATCCAAGGGTACTGAGGGAAGTGAGAGTGGCAATTGCAGAGGCACTAGTGATAAACTTCCAGTCTTCCTTAGACACAGGCGAGTTGCCGGAGGACTGGAGAATTGCAAATGTTACATCCTTGTTCAAAAAGGGCGCAAGGGTAAAGCCGGTACCTCCCCTGTGTCTAAGGAAGACTGGAAGATTATGGACCAGTCAGTTTGACATCGGTGGCATGGAAACCTCTGGAAATTATAGTTCAGGATAAAATCAATAGTCAGTTTGACAAGTTCAGCATAATTAAGGAAAGCCAGCATGGACTCATTAAAATAAAATCATGTTTAACTAACTTGTTGGAGTGTTTTGAGGAGGTAACAGTGAAGGTTGATAAGGAAAACGCTATTGATGTGGTGTATATAGATTCTCAAAAGGCATTTGATACAATTCCACACAACAGACTTGTGAGCAAAATTCAAAGTCATAGAATAAAAGGGAAAGTAGGCATTTGGATAAGAAATTGGCTGAGTGACAGGAAACAGAGAGTAGTGATAAATGGTTGTTTTTTCAGATTAGAGTAAGGTTTGTAGTGGAGTTCCCCAGGGGTCATTGTTTGGACCCTTGCTCTTCCCGATATATATTAGTAACCCAGACTGTGGTGTGCAGGGCATGATTTCAAAATTTGCAGATGATACAAAGATTGGGAATGTTGTCAAATGAGGGTAGTCTTGAAATTTAAAAGGACATAGACATGTTGGTGGATCGGTCAGACACCTGGCAGTTGAAGTTCAATGCAGAGAAGTGTGAGGTGATCCATTTTGACAGGAAGAATATGGTCAGACAGTACAAAATAAAGGGAGAGACTCTGAAGGAAGTGCAGGAACAGAGGGACCTCGGTGTATATGTACATAGGTCATTGAAGATGGCAGGGCATGTTGAGAGAGGAGGTAATAAACATGTAGTATCTTAGGCTTTATTATTGGGGACATTGAGTATAAGAGTAAGGAGGTCATGTTGAAATTGCATAAGACACTAGTTAGGCCTCATCTAGAGAACTGCATCCAGTTCTGTGCACCATACTTGAGGAAAGATGTGAAGGCATTAGAGAGAAGAAAGGAGATTCACAACAATTATTCCAGGGATAACGAACTGTAGCTATGAGGATAGATTGGAGAGGTTAGGGCCCTTTTCTTTGTAGAAAAGAAGGCTGAGAGGAGACTTGATAGAGGTATTCAAGATCCTGAGGGGTATGGACAGGTTAAGCAGTGAGAAACTGTTCCCACTCAAGAGAGGATCAAGAACTAGAAGGTACAGATTCAAAATAATTGGCAAAAGGAGTAAATGTGATGTGAGGGAAAAGTTTTTCACCCAGAGGATGGTTGAAGTCAAGAACAAACTTTCTGAAATGGTGGTGGGGGCAGGTTAGATCGAGGTATTCAAAAGAGAATTGGATCGCTACCCGAAAATGAAGAATGTGTAAGGTTACTGGGATAAGGCAGGGGAGTGGGGCTAGGTGGAATGCTCTTTCAGAGAGCCAGGGCAGACTCGATGGGCTGAATGGCCTCCTTCTACACTATAAAGATTCTGTGATTCTGCAAGTATATCCTTCCTTGAAAAGGAGACCAAAACTCTTCAGCGTACTCTAGTTGCAGTCTCATCAGTGCCATTAATAGTTGTAACAAGACTTCCCTACTCTTATACTCCATTCCCCTTGCAATAAAGGCCAACATTCCATTTGCCTTCCTAATTACTTTTTGCACCTCCATGCTAACTTTTGTGTTTCATACACAAGAAAATCCAAGTCCTTCTGTACCACAGAATTCTGCAGTCTCTCTCCATTAAAATAATATTTTGCTTTTTCTATTTTTCCTACCAAATAGACAAGTTCACATGTTCCACGTTGCCAATTTTTTCCCCATTCATTCAGCCCATCTATCTCCCTTTGCAGACTTTTTGGGCAGAATTTTTATGGCACAGGGAAGCAAGTGTGGAGGTGAGGGAGCTGGGGAAATAGTTGGAAACCACACTGAGCTGGCTCCCCAATGTGAACCTGCCGCGGGGGAGGGTTCCCAGCAATTGACAGTGACCCAGATTGGCTTCCTGCTGAATGGGGGTAGGCAGTCAGTTATCAGGCCTCAACTAGTGATTATTTAGATGTCCTGTTGGCATTTTTCTTATGGCAGAGCGGCCCCCCGGCACATAGAGAGCCTACCAGCTCCATGGAGGCCATCTCCCTGCGGCAGTGGGGGTCCATCAAAGCCAGGGACTCCATTGTACCTAGTGGGTCCCATGGGCAGGAAGGCAGCCCCTGTGGCCCCAACAAACCATCCAAAGTGGTTTCCCCTCCGATGAGAGGTGTACTAAAAAGTCCAGTTACACCTTATTCATTAATGCACATCTTTTTCAAGGATTTTTACAAGAAGACTAATAGTGTAAAAGGAAAGGTCTCATCAGCTCAATGGTTTCTACTTGATTGCAGTCTGGTGGTACCTCAACCACGTAACCTCTGGATAAGTGTAGAATTACTGACAGCAACTTCTTTAACTCCACATGTGTGGACTCCAGGTGTTGCTGTCAGTTTGAAAGGAGCAATGACAGCGTACACTGATAGTTTTACTGTAATTACTACTTCAAAATCCAGGCCACAACCATAACCATGTCCATAGCTAACAGCGATTCTTTTCTCCAGGTACAGGACAATTGTTCAATATGCCTGTTCAGTTCACTTTTGTTGTTTGTTGATCAGTGACCTACGTGGATATTTCCCAGTCAGTCATGACTACAACTACAACTGCATTAGTTTGTGAAGATCCAGTTGTTTGCTGTTGCAATATGCACAGTGCCTTCAATAGGCTCTATCATGCAAGCACCAAGTACTTTATATAGTGGGAAATAGAAGAATTTTGCTCTTGTGCATTGCAGTAACAAAAAGAACGTTCAGGATGCCTTATTAGCATTGCAAACATGGAAACTAAATCACCCAGCTGAACATTTTTTAATCTTCTTTTAATGTGCTTGAATGTTTAATTTACATGAGGTATATGCAGTGAAGAGATAAATTAAATCAGAAACCTTGAGTAGGTGCATAGCTAGCATTTCATCACTTCAAATCGCTATTTTCAAACGCCTTATTAGGACTACCAAAGATCAAAATAAACAGCTGGGAAATAAAACTTGCTCCAGCTATGAGATTATACTAGACCAGTTTTCATATTCATTTAGATCTTCTACTGAGAGGTCTCTTTATCATTTTACAATTAAGTTAAATTGGAATTTCAATGATCAATTACATCGATTTCCTGCTCACATGCTCTTGTAAATGTGCTGACCTAATCCTCGTTTGCTTGTCAGTCAATAAGGTTTCAACCCACGGCCTCCCTTTTACTCATGTAGTATCTCCTGACCAGATCTAATTTGTTTTCTAAATACTGTTTTGCTTATTTAACCGATATGACATTTTGCAAGACTTATAAGTAGGTTCAAATTTAGTTAGAGTAGTTAACAGACCTTATATCATCTTGTTATGAACAGACACATGCATAATTCTCCACTGTTCCTATGATCCATGCTGCTGAGTTGAGAAAGCATCTCTTCATATAAAATGTCAGCAGCATAGGTGTGCAGTCACAGTCCCACCTGTTCTTTCACGTCAGAGTAAGGAATAGCTATGTTGAAAATTCAAAGATTAACCTTACCATTTAAATGTCCTTGAATGATTCTTTAGAATGATTGAAATGCCAATAATTTTTGAGTAAATGAAATCAGTGTGGAGAAAACACCAAGCACATATTTTTCTGCTTGGTCTCAAGAATTCCACCCCACCACTTTATTGCTGCCAAATAGTTAAGTATTCCTTCAAACAACAAAACAGAATATCAAAATAGTTAATTACTGTTTTCATCTTGTGGCTGAATTGAATTTAAATACCCATTTCTTGAAATATAGTGGGGCCTTTGGCTTCCGACAGGAGCCATCTTGGTTAATGAGCTTTGCTTGCACCTGTCTAATGACTTTGCAGCAGTATGTAGGCAAGTTTGGATATCATTCAGTGTGCAATGGCGGTTTAACTCCAGTGCTGCCTTTTGCAAGCTCCACATTCCAGCTAATGCCTAACTTCGGAGCTGAACATGAGGTCAAACAGAATGAAAAATCCACCTCTACCCCATCCAAAGCTACTATTTAAAGATGCTATGAACAACTTATAGGCTAGTTGCTGGATCATTTCTTCTCGTGCAATTGTGCGTGTTTTTGGAGATTTGCTATACATGACTAAAGCTTGATTAGTCTAAGGGATTGTTCTGGCTCGTGCTGAAATGTATTTTGGTGCTTTTTGGTCATTTAAAATCTTGCGCTCAAAGGAGTTGCTTTCAGACATAACTGACCTGATATGGCTCCCTTTAGGAATTGAACATGACTGAGAGAATGAAGAGAGGCCATTCAGAGGAGGAGAAACTACTACAGAGAGAGGGAGCATGGTGGGGGGTGAGGAGGAGGAGATGAGCTCTTAACAGAAAACCAAATGCACTGAGTACAAACCAACTGAAAGGGATTTCACTCCCTCGATTTACAGCTTATGCAGGTAGTGCATCATGCAGGTAAATGTCAGTTATCCTGGCAGTAGACACAATTCCTTCATCCTGTGGCAGTCCTCTGTGCTTTCTGTATTTGAACCTCCACGGCAAATGAAAGGCCGATTATTTGGTGACAAGGATTATTCACTCATGATAAGGCTCATAACTTCAGTCCAGAACTCATACGCAGTGGCACAGCAAGCGGGCAGTGAAAGCCTGCCCCCAGCAAGGAGTATTATAGAACCTGCTCTTATCATCCACAATGCTTCAACTGTCTAGACAGGAGGAGTCCTGCAGTACTCAGTTGAGCAAATAGCAAGATTTGTGGTACTATGCTGCATTATGCACAATCTGGTCCTTATGAGGGAACAGCTACAACCTATCAGCTGTGAAGCTGAGGAGCAGGAAGAGGAGGAGGAGGAGAAAGTGGAACAGGAAATGGAGGAACAGGAATAAGAAGGGAAACTACAACATAAAGCCCAAGCAGAAAGAAGATGTCTGTGAAATGAAGTAATTCTTGAGCGATACCAGTAACCCCAACCACACTTCCCTGTTCATTAAGGGTCTCACTGTTCTTACCTTTCTTCTATCATTGACCATCATATCTGCCTCTTTCCCATAACACAAAAATAAGAATGACCAAAAATGCCCATTCTAATATAATTTATAAAATTCAACCATTATTTAATCCATATAAAAAATAGCTAAACTCCCTTGTACTTAGGAGCATAGGGCCAGGATTTTCCATTCGTCGGGCGGGCTCGGCTGGAGCGGTTGGGGGTGGTCACATAGGGTGATCTATTCAAGGCGTAGGAATTGAGGCAGCTTCTCGGGTATCTCGCACAAACCTGCATGATGTATTTCTGGTGGTCACATACCAGCTACACATTGAGCTGGTGGAAGCCTTTCCTGTTGATGTATTACATTGCCTGTTGCCATGGAGCTCTTATAGCCACACGAGCGCAGTCAATGGCACCCTGCACCTGTGGAAGTCCCCAGATAGCAGCAAAGCCCAGTGCTCTGACTGCCTGGTTAGCTTGATCTCTGGCGAAGTGCATGTAAGTATGGGCCTTGGCAAAAAGGGTGTCCATCACCTCCTGTATGCACTTGTAGGTAGAAGCTTGAGAAATGCCACAGGGATCTCCTTTGGAGCCCTGGAATGAGCCGCTCGTGTAGAAGTTAAGAGCAGTGACGACTTTCAGAGCCACTGGCAATGGATATTCTACCAGTCCCTTTGGCTTTAACTCCTGGAGAATGTGGTAGATGTGAGCCACCACATCCCTGGACATATGGAGGCGTCGACAACATTGTCTCTCATTCATCTGCAGAAAAGGCATGCATCTTTTGTACACCCTCGGTCTTGAGAGGCACTGATGTGCAATGTTTCTTGAGCCTCATCCTCTGGGCCTGGAGGGGGCCCTGCTGCCCCTTGCTCATCAGGATAAAGCTCCTCCATCTGATGAGCCTGGCATCACTGTAGCGCTCTTCTCCATCTTCCCTCCTGCCTGGATGCGATGGTGCAGGCAACATTAAATGCAACTTCCATCTTCCTGAAGATTTCCTCTATGTAGGAGCATTGCAAGAAAGACACAACTGAGCATCAGCCTCCAAAGGTTCCCTTTCTGTCGCTGTCTTGTGAGTGACTGTGGGTTCAAAGGCTTGGTTACAGTCTAGTACCTATTAGCCAACACAATCCTGGCCATCGCAAATGACTGCTGTCAATGCCACTGTATGCTTCCCCACCAACCCCACCCCCATCAGCTGTGCATTCCTCTTCATGTGCTATTACAGATTCCAGACGAGTGCACCTTTAATCGGTCCCCCAGTGCTGTGACCCACTCCTTCAAGGAGCCCTAACAGCTCTCCCCAGCAGAGTTTTTTCTTAGTTTCGCTTTCTGCTGAGACATTGCTTGATGATGGTCCTCAGGTTTTATTTCCAGACCAGTTTCGATCCTCCCTGTGTGACCATGGAAATCCCTCCCATCGTCCGGGATGAACATAACATTCAGGTTTCCCTCCCTCCTATTACTCTCAGCCCTCCCCCTGTAATCCTTGATCCTATTGTAATTGTGGTTGATATCCCTGTGTTACCCCTGAGTTGTTTGAGGTGGATGTGCCTGTGACCCATGTAGACCTTACCCCTCCCCATCTTGAGGTTGACTGTACCATCACATGTAGGGACCTCCTCGGCATGAGGCCATCGAGTGCCCACCCCTACACTACCTGTTCTCCATCTACAGGTTGAAGATGCCTCCCTGACTGTGACTGTTCCACATGCGGTTGAGTACTATGGCAGAAACCCCACAGATCGCCGTGCGTGAGGTGATGACCATACCCTGCGCACACTATGCTGGGCACAACGGACGCTGGGCTTACATGGCCTCCCCCTCCTTGGACTGGGACAAGGACAGCCTTTGGAAACTCAGCAATGTAAGTTGAAGCACTTCTTCTCTCCAAAATCCTTCTACTCTGGCCCTGACACGCTTATGTCCTTCTGTAAGAGACTCTCTCCCAATTCTGGCCCAGAGAGCCACAACCCCCCCCACAACTCCCACGCCCCCACCCCGATCATGTGTTTGAGTGCAACCTTCCCTAGTCTTTCCCCCCTCCCCCGGTCAAGACCCTGCCCTCCAGCCCCCTTGCCTCTGTCTTGTCTTCCCTGCACCACCCCCCCCGCAAGTCGAGCCCTTACCCTGCAGCACATTTCAGCCTAGCCCTGCCTTACTGCAGGTCTCACATATAGAGCCTTGCCTCTGTAACCTATCCCTTGAAAGCGAGGTGGTATTGCCTGTGAAGCGGGCACAGAGTCTGAGGTGTTACGAGTGCTGCGTGATGCAAGGTAGGTGAACAAACCTCAAAGTCACGCGAGAAGTGCTCGTCACTTATGGGGATGCGAATCACGCCGGTCTAATTAGAGTCCGGCATGACCTTTTGATCCAGCATGGGGACGTGATTCCGGCGAGCTGCCTTGATAATGAGCATTCCTGATATTCTAATGTATTCAAATGGCATTCCTGACATGGCCGGTGGGAAAAGTGCTCTGCCACTGAGGGCAGGAGCGGACGATCACAACCTGTTTTTACACCGATGGGAAACTGGCTTTTTTGCTCCCGTGATATTTTCCCCTCCCACCCGCCATTAGACTCACCACGGGTAGTACTGGAAAATCCTGGCCTTTGTGTAAAATGACCGGGTGATTCCTCCTATCAGTGGGTCAGCTTAAGATGAATTTCACTTTGACTGTTACTAATAATGCTATCAAAAAACATATTCCTATTTGACCTTCATGACTGTGCAGTATATGTATTCTTGAATCCATAAACAATTTGAAAAAAATTACTGTGCCTTTTTCAGTAATCTATACTTGAACTCTTGTATCTATATAATCTGCAAGTATAAAGCATTCTTCACAATGATTTATGAAAGAGATAGCCAAGGTTAAATGTAGCCCTATGACGTAACAAATCTCAGCTAGTTATACAGGTAGCAACTTTATCTACCTTCTGGAAAACTGATAAGAATAAACTTCCCTTGCAACAGATGTGCCTCAGTAAGTAAACTCAGGACAGAGTCAGTAGGTTCATCATAACATATTTTTCTTCCATAAATGCAAAACTTTTTTTACATTTATCTTAAGATTTGTTTCTGCGCATTATTAAAGGTTCTAATGAAGATTACTGACCAAGGGCTGAATTTTCAATCCAGGGTCAGGAACCCAATGCCCAGATTATTTCCGGGTCACGGCCCCATGTTGAGTCAGTGATCCTGATTTTTAAATGCAAAGTGTCTAATTGCCCGGGGCAAATTCGGTGCCAAATTAGCAGTGCCAGGAGCAGCCTGGAGTCAGGACATAGGAACTGAGGGCCCATTGAAAAGGCGGGTGGGCAGCCATGACCAGACTTGCTATTCACTGAGGAGATGGCACAGGAAGGTTCATCCCCGTCCAGAATTGGCACAGGCAAGCGTCCATGGGAAGCCCCAAGGCTTTCTTGAGGCGTTAACTGAGGAGGTTGCTGACAGGCGGGAGATATTGTTCCCTGTATCCGGCAGAAGAAATTCAAGAGACATGAACAGGGCCTGAATGGAGGTGGTTATAAGGGTCAGCATTAGAGGAGTGAGCAGAGGGTCATGAGCTCAATGTTGTAAAAGGCTCAATGACTTGATAAAATCTGGAAAACTGATTGGCAAGCAACACTCGGGTGCCAGGCCTCTATAATGCTGTATATGCAGCAACATACACACGAGCCGAGTGGACTAAATGTCCATATTTCTCCCTTACATTGTCAGATCAAGTGAACAGTTGAATCACTGAGGCCTCAGGGACCCTAAAATAATGGCTTGAAACCGGGGATGGGGCATCACTGAGGAGCACTACAGTTCATGTCAATGATATATTTGAATAGGTGAGGAAAGACAGCTACAAATACATCAATCGCTCCTCATCCTGCAGGAAAAGAGAGCTCCCAACAGTGGTGAGATGTCTCTTACAGGCAGTGTTAGCCTGAGTTCTCATCACCACCTTCTTGCATTTCCCACAGGCCCTGTGGCAGAGGGCGACCTGAGTGTTCTAGCACAGCTGTTGCCAGTCAGCAGGAAGAGACTCCACAGAGCCTGCATTGTCACATTATTCCTCTGTACCATCCATCAGTGCAGGCACACTCGCCTTGGGTGGACCTAAATCTAGCTTAGAATGGGGAGCAGTAGGTGAGCAGCCCATCACAAGTGAGCAATAGAAGAAGAGTGAGGCAGCGTCAGCTGTGGACAGTTCCCTTTGGAGGACAGAGAACAGACTCAGCAATGCTTCATTGGGCAAAGACGTTGGGCCTTGGGTGTCATAAACAAAGAGGGTCTTCCGAAGCAGATGAGTTCCCGAATGTCGGAGACCCCTGAGGCATTGCAGGGCCTTGGGCAGATAATGGAGGAGTCCATTCACTATGATGTCTCAGGGTTGTAAGCACAAGAGCTCCTCCATTGAGATTGTGTCCATCGTTGTGGAGAGCCATGTGCGGCACCACTCTGAGTGGATGCAGGGGTTAATGTGCTGGCATCCAAAGAAAGACAGAATTGTGCCAGATTTGCACTAAGTGCGATAGCAGGCAGGAAAAACAATGTTTTACCCGCCGGCCACAATGGCGGCTTCTCACGCCGTATTGTCCCAAACCCACACATTAAGTATGGATTCCCGGAAAACACACCATTTCGATGGGGGAGCGGGCTCTCATTTTCCGGCCACGTCATCACCTCGCCGCTTCATCATGCATATTTAAAGCACAGCCGCGCGTACACATCTCAGTACTTCCAGCCCAGGACTGCTGCACGGGAGACAGGATGACCCCGAAAGGCAAAAAGACTGCAGCCCTCAGGTTCAATGAGTGCTTTCTGGACGCAGTGGAGGCCCACCATGATGTCCTCTAACCCCGCTCTGGACGCAGGATGGGCAGCAGCATAACCAATCCGGCTTGGGAGGCAGTGGCAGCGGTGGTCAGTGCCAATGTCCTGAAAAAAAGGCACCCACCAGAGGATGAATGATCTCTTTTGTTCCGCCAGGGTAAGTCACTCTTCTCATCACTCTCAACTCACACACTCACAAACCCATCACACATCCACAGGGTTCTCACCCACTGCCAGTTCAAGGGACATCACCATTCACTCTCTCACACAAATATTCATTGTCTTCATCCTGCCCATGGGATCACCCACCACCCACACATGTCAGGCATACTTATCATCTGGCCTGTCAGGTGTCCTGCTTAGGCTCTCTCCATCCCTATTCATGCAGGACAAGCTGGCACACAACAACAGGGAGAGACCGCAGACTGGTGGAGGAATGCCTGAAATCAAGGTCCTCAAGGACTTTGAAAACAGAGCCATCCAGCTGATCAGCGAAGATCTGGACCCTTCCTGTGCTAATGGTGAGGTCGGTGGTGCTCTATCAAGTGAGGATGCAGCAGTGCAACATCCATCAGACAACCATGCTGTGAATGATGTGTCCTGTTTCACAGGCCCTTCCATGCAATAATTATCTCCCCTTGCTTTCGCAGGCACATCTGGGAACAGACAATCCGCAACCCAGGGCCTCTAATCAAGCCCCAAAAAAGCCTCTGAAGAGGAATCTGGAGGCACCCTCCTTGAAGTCCTGTGACAGTGCTCTCCCACACCCTCCACCAACGCAGAGACACACACCACGGTGGGACCTAGCTCTAGAGTAGCCTCGGGATCACAATCTGGTGAGCACATTGCACTTTCTGATCCATAGCAGAAGCAGGCAGGGACTTCATGTGTCCAGCACTTGGGGGACTGCTGCAGGCCAGAAATTTGTTGAGTCTGAGTCAGACGATGATCCTCTGGACTCAGTCATGTCACAGTTGTTGGAGCTGCAAAGGCAAGCCACGGGACACCAGGAAGGGATGTCCGCTGCACTCCTCAGATTGGAAGACATGATGGAGAAGTCCGTCCGCATTCAGGCTGAGGTGATAGCGCCAGTATTGCAACGTATCAAGGTCAACACTGTTAGGATAGCGGCCACCATGGAGGCCTTGGTCCAGCATTGCTGTGCGGGCTTAACTCCATCACTAATGCCAGAGTTAGCCTCCAACAGTGTGTGCGTGAGGGGGATATAGGATGGCTCGGTCTCACTCCAGCTTAACTTCCCCACAAGGAAACAGCCAGGGGCCCTTAAGCACCCACAGGGAGGCGGATCAGTAGATGCACACCCTGGGACCCAGGTGACTCCAGGAGTGTCCATCCCAACCAAATCCCCTCTTCCTGCAACCCCAGCAGCTCCAGCTTCACAGGCTGAGGAGAGTGCCACTGCCAGAGAGCAGGGCCCTGAAAGCAGGCCGGGGCCCTCCAGGTCTCGGCCCTCCAGAGGACGCCCATCAAGGTCATCATAGACAGGGTGTAGCAGTTATCAGGCTACCTCCGCTTCCGCTTTGGATTCCTGGGAAGCACCAAGACATAGCAACAGGAAGGTTAAGAAGGTGTAAGTCTTTCGAGTTATCAACAGATCGCATGTAACTCTTTCGAGTACATTCACAGTTCTTGGTTTCCGGGAGTGGGACATGAACCCACAACCTTCTGACTCAAAGGCACAGCCTGGGCATGGGTGTTAATCACTTGTACATAATGTTCACTCTTGTAAATAAACTCCCAGGAATGTCTCCCTGCCTATGGCTCCTTGTTCTGATGAGTGGTGTCCTTGTCACTCAGATGTGAAACCTTTTTGCAGAAGATAAAGGCAGGTGTCTCAGTCCAGGGCCTCTTCCCTGTGCTTTGGGCAGCCTTCAGACCAAAGTTATGGTCCGACCTCACACATCCTGGACACATTAGTGATGCCTGCATCTCGATGGTGCTTGTCATTGCTGCCAGAATGTCGTGGGCAGGCATCTACTAATTCCATCATTCGCTCTGTGTGCTCTCGGCACCTTTAAGGTGAGGCTGGCCCCCATCTCTTCAGCATCTGTGACCAGTGACGCTGTGCTCCTGAAGGGGTCAGGTGCTGAAGGCAGACAAAGGGTCAGATGCTTTTAAAATGGTTGTGTCTCCATGATATGACCCTGGATATGGCCCTGATCACAAAGCGCAAGTGAGCTGCACTCAGCCAGACAGGAGTCAGACATTCTCAGAGGCTATGTGATGATCTATGGAGTGTCCTCACTGCATGTATTCATTATCCTCCTGCAGTCGAGCGACTATTAGGGCCTGCACTGCGTCTCCATGACAGGAGCATTATCATAGAGGGTCTGTGCACTGCCATAAGCCAGACTGGAGTGAAACATTCATTGATGCAATGTGAGGATCTATGGTGTCTTCTCACTGCATGTCGTCATCATCCTCCATAAATCTAGCAGCTATGTGGGCCTCCCGAGCATGCCTGCCTCATCTGGCCAGTGCAAGGGCCTCATCGTCATCATCATCGCCTTCAAGTGCCTCCTCACCCTCATCCACATTGATGTCTTCCTCATCAGAGGAGACCTCCAGCTCCTCCATCTCCTCCTCAGACAGCTCCTCTCCCCGTTGCAGCGCCAGGGTGTAAAGGGCACAGCAGATGACGACGATGTGTGACACCCTCTGTGGACTATATTGCAGGGCTCCACCAGACCGGTCCAGGCACCAGAACCTCATTTTCCACATCCCAATGGTTTGCTCCATCAAGTTGCGAGTTGCAGCATGAGTCTCGTTATAACTTCATTCTGCTGCAATCTGAGGCCACTACATGGGTGTCATCAGCCATGTCCTCTTGTCCCTGAGGAGCCAAACATGCAGCCTCTGTGGACCCTGGAAGACATCAGGGATCTGTGACCGACTGAGAATGGAGGAGTTGCACATACTCCCTGTAAACTGTGCACAGGCCGGCAGGATGCATTCTGGTGGTCGAACACCAGCTGCACATTCAGTGAATGGAATCCCTTGTGGTTGACATAGTTGACCCCTTGTTGTGATGGAGATCTGAGCACCACGTGAATGCAGTCGATTGCACCCTGCATCCTGTGGGAAACACGAGATCTTGAGAAATCCAATCGCTTTTGCATCCTGGTCCCAGGCGAAATGCACCAAGTTGTGTGCCCTCACAAAGTTGGCATCCCTGACCTCGTGGATGCATTTGTGGCTGGAGGCTCGTGATATCCCAAAGGGGTCACCTGTGGAGCTCTGAAAGGAACCATTGGTGTAAAAATTGAGCACTGCTGGCACTTTCACGGCCACTGGCAATGGATGCTCTCTGTGTCTTCACGGTGCCAAATCCTCCAGTAGCTGGCAGATGTGACTGATCAGTTACCTAGACGTGCAGTCTTCAGCAACACTGGTTCTCAGGTCATCTGCAGGAATGAAAGGCAGCGTCTATAGACCCTGAGTCTAGATAGGTGCCAACCAGCAATTGCTTGCTGTGGCTCTTTGGTGGCGTGTGTAGGAGCCCCAACTGCCCCTTCTTCCAGAAGGTGGTGCTCCTCCCTCTGTGTAGCCAGGCACCTCAGTCACTCTCTTCTCCGTCATTTTCACTCTCTGTACGCCACGAGCCATACAGCTAGTTCACCAAGCTCCATGCTCCTGATTTATCCCTCCTGCAGGATAAAAGAGAGATACACATGGGTTAGCTTGGGTGTTCTAAGAACCTTTCTTAGTTAAGTCCCCTTAATGCATCCCGGAGAGTGCAGGCCACCATTTGGATGGCCAGAGTTGCATGGCTGCCCGAAACCCCACCCATCTCCACCCCACTCCACCAGACCAATTGGCGGCAGCTTTGCCGATTGGACTGCATGCTGTGCTCTCAGCTCAGGTGCAGGCATTCTCCTAACCCACACTGCAAGGCTGCACTGTTAGCTTTAACCATGGGGGAGACTGGTCCAAACCAGGATGATGACATTGCAAGGGGCTGTGAGCACCTCCACTAGTGACTGCTCCATGGCCAGCTTTAGCAAGGAGATTGTACAACGTGCCCAGTCACTCAACTGTTCTGCAGTCCACTAAATTGCTCATTAGTTTGCAGTCTGTGCCTGAGGGGTGAAAAGTTCTGGAGCACTTGGTGGCCCTTTCATGCCTCCTCATAGCTTGAGTGGGCAGATAAGCTAGAGGCCTGACTCCACGCATATCAATGCAGCTCTGTCTGAATTCTCTCAGCTGCAGAGGAATCATCACTCCATATAAGGTTTCCGTGGCCACTTCCCTCCCCTCCATCCCGCATGTGCTTGTGCACTACCTTCAACCACGGGGAAGCCCTTGCCCACCCAACACACCTTAATTGCAGGGCAGCCCTTTCCCCCTCCCAACTCACCGCAATTTTGAAGTCCAACAGGCAACCCTTGTGAGCACTGCGCAACATTACCATGCACTCACCTCCGAGTTCCCCTCCAAGTGCAGCCAGCCAAGTGCATGCTTTATACATGTTGTTGTGAAACTCGTCGGCATGCAACCACGCTGATGTTGGCGGGCGATCGAGCAGTGGAGGGGGGGCTGATTCTGGCGGGCTAACCTCATTATGATTTGCAGATGTATTACAATGAGGTTTCCAAGGTTTAATGGTGGGAAACATGGCCTGCCATCGACTGGCTGAGCAGATGATCGCAAACTAGTTTCATGACATTGTGAAACTGATGTTTGGCCTTCTCGCCATATTGTCCACTCATGCTGCCAAGCCTGCCCGACGTCAGCAGGCATGGAAAATTCTACCCTGAATCTCTCTGTTGAATGGAACATGTCTTGGCCCTGATAGCATAGGAATGCATAGAATGGATGCCAGCTGCATCCCAGCTGGTGACATCATCCAGCATTGAAGGACACCATCAAAGGTCTGAGGCAGTCAAAGAGGCTACTGAATGGACCGCCCCACAGGGGCACCGACCTGATCTCTCACCTCCTCGGCTCCTCCAACTAAGGATGAATGTTCCCTCTAAACTGCGTGCCTGCGCCGCTGCGTAATAGTCCATCAAGTGCTGCACACTTCATTATTACAGCCATGTACATCCTCATGGTTAAATGAGTGTCATGCAAGGAGGGGCATGACCGACTCATAACTTTTAAAACATGAACATCAATCAGTTTGGGATCTTGTGGAACTAACTTCTCTTTTCAAAATGGACATTAAAAGGCTGTAAAATATGGCTGCAGAGATTAACCTGACTTAATCTGTGGATTCAAACTGCCACACTGTCTCTAAAAGACAAAAGGACATGTTCAAATTTACGAGGTGTCAATATTAATCTCCTGAAACCATTCAATAGGTATTTCCTGACTTGAATGAATCTTTTCAGGATGAAAGACGGTGATTGTCTCAGACCCCCAGGATGAATGTCTACACACAAAGACCCAGGTTGTGGCTAATTAATTTAAGACCAACACCATATCTGGAAAGGAACTGTGAAGGACTACATGGTAAGGCAGCGACCTTGTCACCCTTTTAAAAAAGTCTTATGTGTTGTCTGCAGAACATAGAATAACAACTGCAGAGCCAATCACAGAAGTAGGGGTAGGAACATCTATGCCTTTAAGATCTGGAGGCTGTAACATCGTAAGTTCTCCAAGCCTCTGCCTTTTCAAGTCCACAAGTGCAGAAAATTGATCTCCTGGTAAGAAAACTAAAAGTAACTAACTTTCTGCCTGGCTGAAAATCCATCTCTTTGAGAGAATCCTGCAACAAGCCTAATATACAACTCCAGGGGCAGAATCTTCAGCTCAGCGAGGGGGGGGATGGGGCATAAAATGATGCGTGGGTCCCGACGTCACCGCACATCATTTAGATTTTCAGTTCCGCGGTTGTGCAGCCGACTTGGCTGTGTGCCTGCCGAACTGTCAAAGGCCTATTAAGGCCATTTTAAAAGGCAATAAAGCAACGAGCTGAGCTGCCCATCCAACCTTAAGGTTGGCAGGCAGGTGAAGAGCCCAGGCGGCCTTCGTATTTTTCATGGAACCTCATCCACAGGAGGGATGAGGTTTCATGAACTTTTTAAAGTGGTTGAAAATTTTTAAATAAAATTAATGGACATGTCCCAGCTAATGTGACAGTTTCACATGAGGGGACATGTCCTTAAATTTTTTTTTTTACCTTTATTCAATGTTTTATAAGTGAAAATAGTCTCCCTGAGGCACCTCTGTGCCTCGGGGAGATTTCTGCGCTCTTTCGCGCGCATGTGTGAAAGAGCACGCTCCCTGACTCAGGCAACAACCCCTGCCCGCCTGCACAAGGACCGCTCAGCACTTCTGGGCGCGCGTCACGCTGGGCGGGCCTTAATTGGCCTGCCCACATAAAATGGCGGCGCACAGCTGATTGGCTGTGCGCCCACCCGCGCCAACCCTCGCACAACCCCCCTGACGGAGAGACAATTCTCCCTCAGCTATTGAGTCCACCTAGTCCACCTTTCAGGAGTGAAAATGCAGGCCTGCAACACGTGCTTTTTTTCAAGATGAGACAGTCACACAAATTAGCAACTATTCTTTTGTTTATAGCTTATAAAAGTATTCTATTTTCTTTAACTGCATTTTTCCTTGAATGTGTGTGTATTTGTTAGTGGGGAGTGAGTGGTGTAGCATTAGACTTTTAGGGTGAATGTGTGAATAAATAATCCTCTGTATTTAAACCCACACAAAGCTGGCTGCTGACCATTCAAATTGTGCACACACTCAGGGATTAAGAAATACACACATTTTCCTTTTCAAAAACACATTGAATTATGGACAGTAAGGGAAGGATACAGGTGTTTCAGTGGTTCTCTCTCATCCCTGTCTGTAGCATGAGGTTTAATGTCACTCTAGCAGAGAACTGGCAGATCCCCCATGACAGGAAAGTAACAGGTGAGAGCCGATCTGTGATTAATCAGGCGGAATTAACAGCTGAAGTTCACTCCTCTCAGTTCCTGGAGACTGAACACATGTCAGAACTTGTCTCTCCTGTGGCCCACTCGCTGACCCTCCAGCTCACTGCTTTCCTCCCCAACCCTCCCACTTCCCTCTCACCCGCTGCCTCCCTCCCCAACTCCCCGACTCACCACTCCCCTCCCTCTTGGCTTTTCCCTCTCACTTGCTTCTTCCCCCCCAATTGCCACCTCTCTCCTTGACCACCTCACTCACAGCCCCTCCCAGTCACTTCCTGCTTCTCCTGAGCCCTCACTCACGGCAAAAGTTCTGGGAGAGAAGCAGCAAGTGGTAGGGAGGTGAGAGAAAGAGATGGCAAGTTGGAGATGGGAAGCATCAAGCAGGAGGTAAGTTGAGAGAGTTAGCAAGTTACTGAGAGTTATTAAGTTAAGAGTGAGTGAGTTATTAAGAGTTAATAAGAGGATTTAGGGGCTAGTTAATACCATTGATCTAGTCATTCTGCTGCAACTGGTAATGTAGAATTATTAAAGGAAGATTGATCCCAAATTACAAGTGACACATTAAAAACACAGGGGTATTTCTAGGGACTTTGTGAATAGCTTTTGATTCCAAGCTTAGATCTTCAAATAACAATGCAAAGTTTCTTGTCAGGCTATCTCAAGGGACATTTCAACTGTGTATAATTCCAAATTTTATCTCTCCCCAATTCACTTTGGTATGGATCGTGAGAGAGTTTACTTTAAAAATGGTGAATTTTATTACTTGGCAATTCATAGATTTCTATCACTTCCCCAAAACCTACCTCCAACAGTCATTCTCCCTCCTGGGATTCCATTCTCCCTTCACCACAACTCTCTCTTCACGAGTTCCCAGATGTAGTTTCCCCCTTCAATAATTTACAGGACATTATTGGCTCCCTGACCTTTACTCTCCAGCTCACAGGAGTCATCCATTCTCCAAATTCACAGAGACACTTTACCTATGCCTGATTAAGTTTGTGCATGTGAAGAAATGCCTCAGATATTTTCCTCATGATACTTAACAGTTTTAAGTAAAGAAAACACTCAATAAGCTGAAAAAATAAAATTAGCCTTTTCCACGTCTTCTATCAATTCAAAAGCAGGCTTGTCAAATTGAAACAAAGGGTCCTCATCTTGTCTTGAGCCATCGCTATGAATTCAACTTTAATTCTGTCAGATGACTAAAATATAAAAACTATCAAATGCTTCTGTATAGTAATGTAATGATTCTGTACTGAATTTAATATCGAGAGATCATGAGTTCAAATGCCACCATGGTAAATTTAAAATTGAATTCAATAAATCTGGTCATTCATGGACCGGTACGTTACAGTGTCAATGGCTGGGGGTGGTATTCTTTTTGATACCTATGATAACTTTTAAAAAGTATATATTATATACAGTTTTTTTTGTTTCTACTGGTGCTGCACATCTGGACATTACCTTGATATTGGTGCACATAACAAAACTCATTCTGCACATGAATGGAAAACATTAGAGGGAATGTTGTTCAGGACGCATCAATGCTGCTAGGTCCTGTGACAGACGCTGCTTCTGCAATACGTAGGCGCAGCAACCAGTGAAGGAGCCCTCACAGGTGCTCCAAAACGAAGATGGAAGCCACGGGCTATCTCAGCCCGATGCAGAGACAATGGAGCAGACTACCTCCACCTCATCCTCGACCAGAGCGGGAGAACCCTGTAGAAGTGAGCATGAGTGTAAGGCACCATGCTGTTAGTTTCATTTAAGGGGTCACCTGGGTGAAGTTTTCTGTATCTGTTTGTTCATTGTCATGACAACAGGTAATTGTGAATGAGTGATATATACCTATAACTTCACCAGCTAACCAAAAATATACTGAACTGTTTTTAAAGACATAGTAACTAAAGATGGCTGCCATGAGTCACCTGATGTATGGGATTATAAATTGACCTTTCCTGGAAAGTTACTATATGGATTGCACTGCAGACATGCCCTGATATGTTGTTCAGGGAATTGCACACCTAGGAGTGCCAAGGTCCACTTCAGAAAGGACTATTGAAAGGAATGGATATGTTATCTGCATCTTTATGAGCTTACTTCTCCAGCGGAGACCGAGAGTCCATCAAGGCAATGAGGAACTGCTAGCCAGCCAGGATATATAACCAACAGACACTTACAGCCCCAGTGGAGAATGAAATAACCCCATCTTCTGTTGGTTTCTACTACCCTGAAATGTGCCAAAGGTTTCTGAGATAAAACGCCAAATGTGATTATTTGTTTTACAACAATGACTACAGCCAAAACGGTAATCAAATTCCGTTAGAATGTACAGTGAGCGGAACTTTAAGAACTGGATTTATCAAACAGAGGCAGGGAATCTGGAGAAGCTGCAAATGGAGCAGTAAGGAATCTATCTCTCTCTCTCTCCATGGGAATAAGCGCAGCACCCAATTCAAATAATCAGCATACCCAAGATCTACCAGCGAACTGAGATCTTGTAAGAATTGCAACATCCTCTACATCTACCGGCTCCAAGGAACCAACTAACTTAATTCAGACGCATTGTCTTGCCTCAAAGAGAACTTCTAACTGTATAGCCTTTTAACTTTTATTTGGATTCTAACGATCCTGACGTTTGACACGTGTGTGTGTGACATGGCGTCTTTTTTTTTCTCTTGGGTTTAGTGGCTAGTAAACTTTCTCTTTCTTCCACTCAAGAAAATCTTGTTGATTGGCTCCTTAATGTTCACTGTTTAGATGGTTAAAAATACATTTATATTTGAAAAAGGCATCCACGGAGAAAATAAATTTTAAAAACCTTTGTTGTGACCAACTGAGGAGTCAGTTCATTCCTCCTCATCTGGTCATAACATCATTCATTTCTCCTGTAGTAACTATAATTGATTATGAAATTCATCAGATCTTTGCGTTTTTGAACTTTGATGTCAAGAGTGAGTTGAAGATTAAGTCGGTGGGGCGGTGTGGGGGTTGGTGGCTGTTGTTATTGGGCTTTTGTTGTTCCATGTTCTGTGAGGTGGGGCAATTGCTCGCAGTGGAGACCCCATTCTTCATGTTTGGGTAGCGATGGGGTTCTTCAGATGTGTGTGTTTGTTAGATCATGTTTATTTCTGATGAAAGTTGCATTGCAGAGTCAACCGCCATGGGGCTGAGAGAAATTCAAGTGGAGTGTATCAACATAACGCTTGCAGCCATGCCTGTCTGCCAATCACCATGAGGCTTCAGGCAGCCTTGAAAGTCTTCCTCCAATGACTTGGCACTGGGCTCCTAGACAGCACCCCCTTCGTTCCCCCTCTTCCTCTCCTCCTTTCCCCTCCCCATCCTCCTCCAAGGAAGAATGGCATTCCAGGACCTCCTTTTCATCCAGTTGCAGTCCTCTTTGTATTGTCATGTCATGCAGCAAGTAGCAGACGATCGCAATAAGGCACCGTGCCTGGCTCATACTGGAGGACACCACCCGACCAATCAAGGCAACAGAAACATATCTTTAAGATGCTAATGTCCTGTTCAATGAAGATTCATGTTGGTAATTGGCACTAGTAGTAGCGCCTTTCACCATCCATGTCCGGGTGCAGGGCCCTCCTCAAGGGATAACCCTTATCCCCTAGCAACTCCCGTGACAGGATGAAGGAATCATTACAGCTGCCTGGGAACCAAGTGAAGACCTGCAAGATGTGCTTCCTGTGGCACAGACCAGATGGACTTTAAGTGAGTGGAAGCCTTTTCTGTTCAGGAATTTGGCTGGCTGGTTTCTTGGTACCTTGGTGGCTATGTGAGTACAATTGATAACCCTCTGAACCTTGGGAAATCCATTGATACAAATATACAAACATATGAATTAGGAGCAGGAGTAGGCCAGTCTGCCCCTTGAGCCTGCTCCGCCATTCAATAAAATCATGGCTGATCTGAATGCAACCTCAACCCCACAATCCTGCCTACCCCAAATAAACTTTCACCCCCTTGTTAATCAAGAATCAATCTAGCTCTGCCTTAAAAATATTCAAAGACTCTGTTTCCACTGCCTTTTGAGGAAGAGAATTCCAAGGACTCACAACCCTCTGAGAGAAATCATTTCTCCTCATCTCTGTCTTAAATGAGCGATCCCTTAACTTTAAACAGTGACCCCTAGTTCTAGGTTCTCCCACAAGAGGAAACATCCGCTCCACATCCACCCTCTCAAGACCCCTCAGGATCTTAAAGGTTTCAATTAAGTCGCCTCTTACTCTTCTAAATTCCAGTGGATACAAACCTAACCTGTCCAGCCTTTCCTCATAAGACAACTCGCCCAAACCTGGTATTAGTCTAGTAAATCTCTGAACTGCTTCTAACGCATTCACATCTTTCTTTTAATAAGGAGACCAGTACTGTACACAATACTCTAGATGTAGTCTCACCAATGCCCTGTATAACTGATGCATAACCTCCCTAATATAAAATAAAAACAGAACACACTGGAAAAAACTCAGCAGGTCTGACAGCGTCTGGGGATAGAGAGAAAAAAACCCTCCCTACTTTTGATTTCAATTCCCCTCACAATAAATGACAACATTCTATTAGCTTTCCTAATCACCTGTTGAACCTGCATTTTAACTTTTTGTGATTCATGCACTCGGACACCCAGATCCCTCTGAATCTCAGAGCTCTGCAATCTCTTACCATTTAGATAATAAGCTTTTTTTATTCTTCCTGCCAAAATGAACGGTTTTACATTTGCCCAAATTATACTCTATTTGCCAGATCTTTGCCCACTTACTTAACCTATCTATGTAACTTTATGGCATCCCAATGCCCTCTTCACAATTTACTTTCCTACCATTTTTGTGTCATCAACAAATTTAGCAACCATTCCTTCAGTCCCTTCATCCAAATCATTTATATAAATTGTAAAAAGTTGAAGCCCCAGCATTGATCCCTGTGGCACACCACTCATCACATCCTGCCAGCCAGAAAAAGACCTATCTATGCCAACTCTCTGCTTCCTGTTCACTAGCTAATCTCCTATCCATGTCAATGTGTTACCTCCTACACTATGAGTTTTTATTCTTTGCAATAAACTTTGATGTGGCACTTTAATGCCTTCTGGAAATCTAGGTACAGTACATCCACTGGCCCCCCTTTATCCACAGCACCAGTGACTCCTTCAAAGAACTCCAATAAATTGGTTAAACATGATTTCCCTTTTACAAAGCCATGTTGACTCTGCCTGGTTGCCTTGAATTTTTCTAAATGCCCTGTTATAACATTTTTAATAATAGCTTTTGACATTTTCCCTATGACAGATGTTAGGCTAACTGGCAATAAACTCCAACACTCTTGTGTCTGCTCTGGCCCATTTGTCTCAAAATGAATGCAATCCTCCACCCTCTGGAACAGGGCATCCGTGAACTGCCTGATGGCATGTTGAGTTGCTGAGTGTGATGTGCAACCCAGGACTGCAGCTCCTCCCTGGAATAACCCAGGTGTATAGAAATTTTGTGCCATGATGTGATAGTTACAAGTAGGAGACTGGCACAGGGGTCACAATGAATCACATCATTGTGGACCAGAGCTCAAATGCCCAAGGCCATCTACCTGGAGTGTCCAACCTCAAACAGTACTGGTGCTCAGTCATTTGATGGCGGGTGACTCTTGAGAGGTACACCAAATGTTTTGGGCAGCGCATTCTTCCCCTTGCAGTTCCTCTCTGTGCTCCTCTGGCCTCCTCATGACCAGGAAGATGCCTCTACAGAAGCTCTCTCTCATTACACTGTCCAATGTTAGAGTAGCCTTCTCCCATTTCAACTCCCTCATCTGTCAATCATTTGTTCACAGGGGCTTCCTCTACCAAGTCTTCTGTCCAAGTGATGCCAGCTGCCTCACGTCCCTCTCAGGAGTTGCATCACTCAATGATCACAAATACAAGCCTCTCAGCATCAGCGATGGGAAATCTCTGCCACTGGTTGAGTAGCTCTGCATTATTCCCTATTTCTTAAGTGGTGTATCCATTAGCTCTCATGGTTCCTTGTTGTGTTCACGGCTGCTGCGCCCTGGCGTCTCCCAGACACTGTGTGTCCCCCGTGCCTCCTGATTGAAAATTTCAAACCTGGAGCCTGTTAATACGCTCATCAGTGAGCTCAACAAGCAGTTAATTGGAGGTGTGTGAGTTCCAGCTCCCCTTCCTTTGATGATCACATTGCATTCTGGAGGCATCAGGATCATTCCCTTCTGGGAATGTGATTTTCAAATCTTGCCCGCACCCGTTCTGGAGCCCGCCAGCCCCATGAACTTACTAATGGTCTTACTGGCTGGAAATCTCTTGCTTGAAATACTTGCTAAGCATAAATATCAAATAGTTGTTTTCAAGTGAGGAACATTACAGTGCAATAGAAATAAGATAGTAGTTTCTATATTTCTTCTCAGTACATAATGCATCAAAATGTTAGCATAAACTTCTTCCTTTGTACCTCTCCATAGATTAATACACTATTTGGAAACTTGTGAAATGTTTTGCAAATGTTTTACATTTTATTCAATAATCCTTCTTTCAATTAGTCCTGGGTAGTGGTTTGAGAAAACAAGAGGCAGGAAAGGACTTGTAGTCAATTTGTTGTTCGATACAATAGTAGATCAAATGGGTTGGGTTTGGAGTCTGCTCCAGACACTGTCAGTGAGTGCAGATTAGAAGACCAATTCTGAATACAGGGTCCTTGTGTCCAATGTGTGTTGAGGTATGGGACACAAGGCACACAACTGATATGGGGACTATAGTGTGCTCTGTTTAAGAGCTTTTATTGCTTTCTCTAAGCAAATATTAAACAGCAGCAATGAAAGTAATAACAAATATAGAAAGTAAAATCAGATGTCCAGTCTGATCCTGACAGCTTCCTGCATAAAGTTAAGCTAAAATGGCCCTCTTTATCTTTTCTTAAAGAGTGATTAGTAATAAGAAACTCCAGGCATTCTGGCTCCAGCATTTTCTGTACCTGGAATAGTTCTTGGTTTAATTGAAATAACTACTTTATTTACTTATGCATTTTTGAAATGGCACATACAAATTTTAACAGGCAGACGTTATATTTTAGATAGATTTAAAAATTGCTGCTCTCATCAAACTGAGCATGATGCCTGGACTTATCTGATATTTGATAGACATTTGAGTATGGCTATGTTATGGGAAACAGTACTGTGAAAAGGTAGTTGAAGAGTTGAAGAGAAAATTGAAAGGTGTCATATTACAGTAACTTTTAATGATTGACCATGCACCAGTATTATAGCAGGTTAAAGTGTCGAGTCCGATGGAAACAGTCCCTCATTTGGAAGGATTTGAAATAGAAAATACATAAAATAAAGATTTTTTTCAAATGCTGTGTTAAGTTTCAATTTATTGTCAAAGTTTCAATAGTCCTGAATGTACAAATAAACAGCTGTCAGCAATAAGCTAGCTTGCACTGTGAGCTAACTCGATAGGAATCATAAAACAATGTTCTGTTTCAAAATAACCAAAGATATTTGGCTGGTTATTAAATGATGCGAATAATCTGAAAAATATCTAGAAGTTATGCTTATTTTCTTAATGAAAACAGAATGAACAAAAAGTTCCATGTAACCCAAAATATATTTTGCAACATTGTTATGTTTACTTTTGTCAATACAGTGGACCATAGCACGAATTACTTACGGACATATTGAACTTTTAAATAAGGCGTGTCTTTTTTAAAAAACAACATACAAGCAAAAGCTAGCTGAGACTGTAAAGTAACATTTTGCTGGAAAGTTCCTATGTGGATTACACTTGACCAACTAGTCCAGAGAATGGAATGTCGCACCTAAAAAGGTGTCAAGGCCTACTTCAGACAGAGATACTTCAAAGGAAAAGATGCAATGCAAAACTGAACTGTGATCTCCTGTGGTTGCGGAGATAATGAAGGCTTATTATTATCTTAGCAGAAGCCGTCTCTTGTGAGTTATATCCCAGATTGTGGACATGATGTGAGTTGAAAAGAAAGCAGATCTGAGCAAAATACAAGCTTGTTTTTTCCCTTCTAGGGATATACAAGAAAAGGGGCTAAAAAGCCAAATGTAACCCTGATCTCTGTGTGGCAGTTTTGGTGTTCCATGCCTGGTGTGCGAGGGTGTTCTGTGAAAGTTACAGATGAAGAACATCAATTAGGTTTCAATGCGTTTGCAGGTAAAAAATCTCTCCCTAATTGCTGGAAGCAAATCACAAGTCAGCAAAGCCACAGTCAAAAAGGAAATGGGACAACTCCTTTCAGCTAACCTGTGGTTCCAAGAATCTCCAAACCAACTGCTCAACACCAAAATCAGCTCTACCGGAACCATCCAACTTAATGTAACATCATCTACTCCTCCCGGACTAGCCAAAGACTGGTTTGTATATCTTTTTAGCTTCTATTTCTGGACTCACTCCTCATTTCTAATCTGTGTGTATGTGTGTCGTGTTTTTATTTTTTTTTCTCTTGTGTTTTATTAACTAATAAACTCACTCTTTCATTAACTCAAGAAAGCCTGCTTAAATTGACTCCTTTTAAAATATATATATATTTGGACTGAGAAGAGGTATCCACGAGGGAAGGGATTCTTTTTAAATTAACCTTGTTGTGACTGACTGAGATGGTTGAATAAAGAAAGGGAGCCAGTTCATTCCTCCTCGCCCGGGAGCAAAACAATATGTGGTATCTCATCTGGGATCATAACAAATTGGGGGAACCTCACCGGGGGACCGGTCGTAACAATTTGGTGCATGAGTATACAGTGAAGTCCTGTTTTTAGGTACAGGCTTACATTTTGTGGATTAGTGCACAGCTTATTGTAATGAACAAAATATAGTTTTTACGTTATTGCTAAATAAATGATCATTTACAGAAGCATGAGGTTTGATTTCTAAGCCCACCAGGACCCAGAGCAAAACAGAGAGGGGAGGATGTTAAAGATAGCACCACCAGCCTTTGCGTGGATTCCCTGGCTTCATCCTGCCCCACACCATTTTTCTGGGGGAGGTGGCAGTGGCAGAACTATCCACCCACATGCACCAGCTAGTTAACAGCCACTTAAGACAGCCACCCAGCAGGGGGCAGTGCTCTTGGCAGGAGTAGGGTCTTTCCCTGCCTGCTTGGGCACAGCAACAGCCAGAGACCACTCTGTGAAGGGAAATACCCCATCCCATTCTCCACAATGGTGGCCTGGCAACAGAAAGCATTTTTTTAGTTCAAATTTTAAGAAGTTACAGTGTAGTTCCTCCATTTTGAAGTACCCTCTTGCTCACTTACATACCATTGCAGCCTGATGCTACTTTTAAGCTGGACAGCCTCTGATTGACCCTGCAGCTTCAAGAAACCACCGGCCATCCTTAATTTGATGGTGAGATGGCCCTCTGGCCTTTAATTGACCATTCCAGAGAAAGATCACACTAAGTGGCTGTTTGCCACACAGTGTGGGAGATTTTATGGAGCCTGTAAGAGCAGAAAAGTTGGCGTGACTGAATTAGGTGACATGCCAAATCTCAATTTCCCAATGGCGGGTTGAAATACAGAGATAAAATCAGCAGTGTGCTTGTGGTATATCGAGCCTCTTGCCGGCCTGTGGCAGGTTCATACTTACAATATGTTTGAATGCCATGAATACTCATTTGCGTAAACATTTTAAAAATTACTCCCCACTTTCAAAGTAAAGTTATTGGCGCACAAAAATCTTGTTGCAACTAGTTCACATTTGTGTAAAGGGAGTGTGCAACCCCAGTTGGCTTTGTCCAGTTGTGCATAAGGTAAGTGGTTTCTTTGTTTAACTCTATAGCACAAGGGAGGGCAGCAGGAGGGTGGCAGCTTGCATGGAGGTTCCATACTGGCAAAGGTGAGTCAATGATGTGGAGGGCTGTGGAATGGGGTTGAGGGCATGGAGGAGTGGAAGAGGGATTGAGGGAAGGACGAAGGGTGAGATCGGGGCATAGAGGAGCGGAAGAAGGAAGGGCCTGGTACTCTGGGTGTAGTGGGGGGATGAATTGGTGGTGGGTCAAGGTAAGAAAATGAGAGGCCTAAAGGGTGTCCCTCTCAGGATATTGCTTGGCAGACTCTTTACAGGGCTTTGAGTTCACCTATATGAGTTCAATTAACCCCGCTCAAAATGATCTTGAATAATGTCTATTATAATGCACAGAAGGGAGGGCCAGCTGAACCTACAAGCTCAGCCATGTCCCGCAGAGTGGTGGGTACATCACTGGACACTAACGTGAACATCCAATAAAGAGTGAACAAGAAAACACAACACAACATTTTTTCTTCCACAATAAAGGACATGTCCCTAACTCCCTTGTACCAATCCATGCATGCCAACTATGAGGCATGCCAGTACATTTAGCTCTCTGACTAAGCTTAGTCCCAACAAATAACAATGACACACATATGAATAAAGTGAAACTAATTTAATGTGAAATAGTCACAAGTGAAATTTAAACTTGAATCGCAAGTCATAGATCAGAGGCAATGGAGTTGGGCAGGAAAATTTTAGCTGTGATGCAAAGCCTCCCTTTTGACCAGGAGGCTCTTTTATGCCCACCTGTAGCTGCAGCATTGTCAGCTGATAGCAGGTTTCACCACTGAAAAGCATCCCTGATCACGTGATTGCACGTGTTTCCCTGAATGCTGCTGTAACTTTAAATTTAATTGTAATTATGTGGGAAATGGGAAAAAGTAAGAGAGTGGAATTGACACACACAGTTACGCCGTTGGGAATGGTACATTATTGACAAAATCGCCCCCCAGTGCAGACTACCGACCTACATTTGAGCATGATGGCGGGGTTCAGAGCCCATGGGGAAAATCCAGCTCAAGATTTGTGTTTCCTATTGTTCTTTTCTAAATTTAGTGCTAGACATTTACAGAAGCTAATTCACCTAATACACCTAATAACAGTAATCCATGAGTTGAAAATGTGTAACTTTGTACAATCTTATCTTTTTCTTTGGGATTTGTAAACTACTGTTGGTGTGCAAAAATTATTTGCAGTGTGAAGATATGGGCCTAGTATGTTCAGTTACTCATGCAATCTCTGAGGTTACCTTTTAGCGCAACGGTCAAATGCTGTCAATGTACGGGATTTATCTAATTCATATCTAAAAATATTTTTTGTGTTTAAGAGTATTTTATGACAAGTTGAATAGTTTCTGCTTCTAGACACCCTAAGGAGTTTGCAGCCAGCAATGTTCCCTCGGGTTGGAGGGATGTACCGGCTGCATCAACAGTTTAAACAGAGAAGTTAAAACATTTGGTGTCAGGTTGCTGTTCCATGTGTTTGAATAAAATAACATATTAATCAAACAAAATAAAAGAGCTAATACACTGAGCTATACTTTCCATGAAGAAAGTGTATTATGGCATGTAGAATTCCAGTCTAACTGGTAACCAGGTTGAAACTCTGACCTTTAAACTCAAAGCAAAAAGGTCAGATTTGCTGATGATATCCAATGGGGGGAAGGGGAGGGGCAATGAAATTGTAGGAAGCAGCTCAGATATTACAGAGTGATTTATGGTAAGTATGTGTTTAGATCATTGTCAGGCAAAATTTAATGCAAGTCAATGCTAGGTACCGCACATCAAAAGGAAAAACGGGCAACAGGTGTTATACCCCGTTATACCCCATGAATGGTGGCAAAATAGCAAAGCTTGAAGTGGAAGGAGAGACCTAAGACTCTTAGCGCTCTTATTGTGAAACAAGTGTGACCAATGCAAAGTAACAATGAAAAATGGCAATAAAATTTTGAATTACTGAGACAAAGCAATAGAATATCAGTTAAGAGGAGTTATAATTGAACTATACAATGCTCTCATCATTTGAGTACTGTGTTTTGTTCTGTTCGTTGATTCACAAGGGAAACATTCAAGACCTGGAGGCGGTGTAAAGGGGATCCATGAGGCTGAAATCTGGGATCAGGAGTCTGAATTATGGCAAAATACCAGAGAGACTCATGATTTTCAGTCTGGAAAAGAGACATCTGAGAGGTGTAAAATGCTAAGTGCTATGAAAAATGTAAAACTGAAACATTATTTTACTTTGTCAGTATAGAACAAGGGGACTACAGAATTTTGAATAAACTATCTGCTACAGTGGTGGTATCTGGAATCAAATTAGAAGCAATAAATAACTGCAAATCGGGAACAATAGCATGCATCTGGATGAATGGATTAATATAGGCAGAATGGTCTTACTCATCTGTAATGACCATTTGACCTTATAATTCTGTACTGTACATACCCATTTTTTTCAATTCTGTGAGAAAATGGTTTGAGGTCGTTGAAGGAATTGAAATGTGCCCTTTACTGTAGCTTTATATTACAGGCACCCATTGCATTTTGCTTTGGCTACCAGTTCTATTGTGAAGTCTAATGGATATGTACTGCAAACACAAATGTGGTTTCCACCATTTGTGTTGTGTCCAAAGAACACATTAAAATAGTTTGTACTAGTTATGAAAACAGTTTCAAATCAACTTTCTATTAGCCATACCAGTCATACCACTAAATTGTCAGTACTTGATTTTTCTATGAGTTATTTGTTTAAATTCTGTGTTATACATCTGCAAACACTGTTAACCCATGGCCACCTTCATTGCCATTTACCGTGTATACTCTGAAAATTATTTTAACAGGGCTCATTTAAATACACACCTTTTATAAACCATTTGCAGATGTGCTCTGTCATATAACCATAAATGATCCTTAAGCACGTTATATTATTAAATAAACATCCTATTATTTGATCAAAAATATGTAATTGCTTTGTTAACTTCAAGGCCAGAATTTTCGGGTCGACGTGTGCGGGCGGGCCCCACTCGCCGATGCGTAAAATGACACATGGTGACGTTGGGCCTGCGTCCCGATGTTACTGCGCGTCATTCAGATCTTCACTTCGGCGGGCACACACTGGAGTCGGCTGCGTGCCCGCCGAGCTGTCAAAGGCCTATTAAGGACATTTAAATACCAATTAAAATAATTAACTGAGCTGCCCGTCCAACTTTAAGGTTGCCGGGCAGGCGAAGAGCCCAGGCGGCCTTCGCATTTTTCATGAAACCTCATTCACGGTTGGGATGAGGTTTCATGAAGGTTTTTAAACTTTAATAAAAAATCTTAATAAAATTCAGACATGCCCCAGCTCATCTGACTCTGTCACACAAGGGGACATGTGTTCAAATTTTTTTTTTCCCTTTATTTAAAATTTAAAAAATCAAACTAATCTCGCTGAGGCACAGAGCCATGCGCAAAGGAGTGCTGGCCCCGACTCAGCCCACTCCCCCCGCCCACACAGGGAGTGCGCATCACGCTGGGTGTGCCTTAATTGGCATGCCCACGTAAAATGGCGGCGCGCAGCCGATCACGGGCTGCAATCGGCTGCACGCCCGCCCGCACCTGCTCCCGCCCAAACCCCCCCGACGGGGAGAAAATTCTCCCCCAAGTGATTTATTTCCACGTGATTCGCAACATTGAAATTTTTTGTTTTCTCTCAGTGAATCAGATGTAAATTCACCTTTTACTTTTGATGTACTGGCCTTTAAAAAAAAAACGCCAGGGAGGGAGCTCTTTATAAAACACCTTATGGAATTGAAATTTTCTGTGAGGGCTTAATTGGGAAGATACACCTGAAATGCCACCCATTCATACATCCATTTTGCAAATGTCCATTTACACCCAAATTTTCTCTCAATTAACACATGCCAAAATGTAAAAATAGATTGCAAACAAGTGGAAATTCCCATAAATATTTGAGATACAAGAGCCCAATACACACAATATATTCCTTATTTAAGTATGGAAGCAAGGTTCAAGCCATCGAGCTATCATTCATGCACATCGGACACGGCATGCTCAAGAACATGCAATCTTTTCAATTTTTAATGTGACTCATACTCATGCCATAAAATGTATTGAAAGAAAAAGAAAAATATAGAGCAAATCTCAGTGAGCATACATTTTAAAAATCACTGACAGAATAGCAAAAATAAAACCCTAGAAAATTGACAATTTTTCCTGCTGTGCCCAAAAGTCTTTAGCCTGAAGTGGAGCCATTATATTGAGTTGAAATGCATTCAGGGAAAGGGATCGATAGATCAGCATAAAAGTGAGAAATTATGGGTGTAGCATAATTACGTAGGTAATAACTTTGTGCCTATTGATGCATAGTGCTGGGTACTGGTTTTATAACCTGATTACATACATCTCTGGATGCAAATATATAGGAAATTTCCTGTGTTTCCAATAAACATAACCAGCCTGCAATTATAGTTGCCATTGCTGAAAAATAGGACATTATTTTAAGTGTAGGTATTCAATTAAATTACTTTTTCTCTTTAATACATGTCCTTTAATTTATTTTAAAAAGCTAATAAGTTGCAATGTCCAGTTACCATTTTCAATTTTGCTCTTATACTGGTGACATTAGTGTTATTTTGTGACTAATGCAAACTATGCATCCTCCCTGGTGAAGTGATATGGAGAGGCATAGCACCTCATGACCATACAATTAATAATATTGCTATTAGAAACTCTAGCCCTGGACTACTCGGACAAAGATATTGTAAAGGGGACAGTTCAGGGCAAATCTGGATAGGTTAGCCCTCTGATTGTGCGGGTAGATGTTTCAGTTTTGACTATTATGCCAACTATCAGGAAAGACTGAACAGGCTGGAGCTCTTTTCTCTTATGAAAAAAATACTGACAAGTGACCTGATAGAGGTCTTTAAAATTGTGAAGGTGTTCGAAAAGGTAGGTGTGAGATGTTTCTACTTGTGGAGGAGTCCAACACCAACAGCCATGAATATAAGATAGTAACTAATAAATCCAATAAGGAATTCATGAAGAAGTTGTTTACTAAAAGCGGTGAGAATGCAGAACTTGCTACCACATGAATTGTTGCAGCAAATAACCTAGTTGCATTGAACAGGAAGCTAGATAGGTACATGAAGGAGAAAGGAATAAAAGGATATGTTATTAGGGTGAGATGAATTCAGGTGGGAGGAGGTTCATATGGAGCATTAACACCTGCATGGACTGGTTGAGCCAAATGACCCATTTCTGTGATGTAAAATCTATGTAATTCTTTATAATCTTGAAAGGCCACAAAAGCTATGATTCAGTTCCAAAAAGCTGACAATTGAAAGAACTTAAAAAGAGTCTTGAATTATAGGCTTATGATCAGCCCACTGCTTTATGATGAGATAATAAGTTGTTTTATTTTATTACCCTGAATTTCAGGATTTCCCACCAGTATTTTGTTAAAACTTTGCAATTTGGACCCTCTTACCATTAGAACGAAACCTGAAGGCCTTGTCTACAAAGTGAAAACATGTGGTTCTGTGGCGAGTGCAGTGGGAGATAAATCTTTTGTACCTTACAATACAGGGATATCCAATGTTGCATCACTTGTAGATTAACTTGTAAACTTCAAAATGCATTTTCAGAAAAAATATATGAAAAAATAATGAAGGGGGACATAAGCATTGAAGACACTGTTAATTTCCGAGAGAACTGAGATTATACCCACTCACAGGAAATGTGAATTTTTAATATTTTCTTGAGCATTTTCCAACATTTTCTATTGTCCTGTAATTCAGCCATTGAAGCCAAAAATAGTTCATTCTGAATGGGCCACAATTATCACAAATTACTGTTGAACTCTTATTCCAATTCATAGTGAATATAACACAGCAGAGTACTACCAATACAAATATAATAATGATTTACCCCACATTAATAAGAGCTTCCTAGTCTTGCTCATTAACTGAAAAGTATTGCCAGGTGAATATAATCCCTTGACTAGCTGCCACTGAATACAAGACTGAGCTAGCATGGGGCTGTCGTGGGGAGAATTTTCTCCCCACCGGGGGGGGGGGGTGGGGCACTGAATGGGAGCGGGCGAAGGCGGGCATGCAGCTGATCACCACTCACGATCGGCTGCACGCTGCCATTTTATGCGGGCGGGCCAATTAAGGCGCTGAGCACTCCCTGTGTGGGTGGGGGGGAGTAGGCTGAGTCAGGGCCTGCACTCTTTTGGGCATGTGCGCATAAGAGCACAGAAATCTCCCTGAGGCACAGAGCTGCCTCAGGGACATTAGTTTGATTATCAAAAATTTAAATAAAGAGAAAAAAAAATTAAGACATGTCCCCTCATGTGAGAGTGTCACATGAGCTGGGCCATGCCAATGAACTTTAATTTAAAAATTTATTCAATTTATAAACACTTCATGAAACCTCATCCGGCCTGTGGATGAGGTTTCATGATAAATGCGAAGGCCACCTGGGCTCTTCACCTGACCGCCAACCTTAAGGTTGGAAGGGCAGCTCCGTTAATTATTTTGATTAGTTTTTAAATGGCCTTAGTAGGCCTTTGACAGTTTAGCGGGCGTGCAGCCGACTCCGGTGTGCGCCTGCCAAACTGAAATTCGGAATAACGTCCCGTGACGTTGGGGCGCACGCCCGATGTCCCCGCACGTCATTTTACGCGTCGGCGAGCGGGGCCCATCCCCACATGCCGACCCGAAGATCTTGGACCTTGCTTCTCATCCTTTTCACATTGCATGAACTTTTGACTTTCATACATATGTGAATCTTCAATAATTTAGGCATAAGCGAAAAGTCTATTGCCTGCATGGGTTTTTAATGTTTGTACACAGACAGAACTCCACAGATTGGTGCTTGTATTTAAGAAAAGGTCTTGAGGCAACTTTAACAAAAAGTGTTTCAGGTAGCAAAAATTGTCGACTTCTTTCTGCAAATGCTGACATGCTAATAGGGCTCGAAAAAAGCAGTCAGTGTGAAATCTTGATAACCGACATGCATAAATGGCAGTAAGTTGGCAAAGAAGATGCAAGATTGGTTGGTCTGGGAAAAATAAAAATGACAAAAATGCTGCAAGTGTTCCTCTGATGGTAGGTTCAGACATGTTGTTGCGCAGTATGGACAATTTAACAAGCATCTAAACCATGCTTGATGCAGGACAAAGACTGAAAAAAGAAAATGTATCCTGTTCCTCACAACTAACATCTTGATATGTCTTGTTATGATAACCACAAAAATCTCCATCCACATCAAAAAATTGTGATGTGGCATGACATTACATTAGTGATATAAATGTAATATAAAAATCCAGGGCAACATGTTACATTTCATCAACACTGCTTATCCTTCTGCTCAGGGTTCAACGTAGGGCTAGAACACAAAACAGCTAAATTTTCTTTACACTTTTCCAACTGGGCAAAGCAGTTTCAGATGTGCACTGATGTGAAAGCAGCAGGCTAATTTTGAATTTAAGTGCTAAAGGCTTGCCTGTTTAAATTCAAAACTTTTAATGCAGACTACATCTGCAGTGGTAGTGCCCTTGAGGATATCTCTCCTTTCTCTACTGTGACTGTTCTTTTATTCTTTCTTGTGTACACACATAAATATAAAGTGATTTTATTGTCCCAACGGCTCAGAATATTTATAACAAAGTAAACAAGCAATGCATAATTTTAAGTGCAAAGTTTCACGTCTTCAGAAAATAATTCTGCCCATACATCTAAACAGGGTGCACAGAGGTTTCTTTCTTATTAAGTTCCAGTGCGTGATCCAGTCAGCCACTGACACTGGTCTGCCATCTGAGCATAACACTTCCTTAGTTTCAGACTGGTGTTTGCAGTGTAACCTAATGTTGCTCTCTGCTATACACCTTGCCCTAATGAAGGTTTTAAGCAGTATGCCCCAGGGGGAGAATTTTCTCCCCGTCGGCGGGGGGGGTTGTGTGGGAACGGGCGTGGCATGCGCGGAGCCAATCGCTGCCCACGATTGGCTGGGTATCGCCATTTTACATGGTGGGCCAATTAAGTCTCGCTCAGCGTGATGCACACCCGGAAGTGCTGAGCGTTCCCTGCGCGGGCAGAGGGAGGAGGGAGAGTCAGGGCCTGCACTCTTTCGTGCATGCGTGCGAAAGAGCGCAAAAATCTCCCTGAAGCACGGAGCTGCCTCAGGGAGATTACTTTGATGTTGAAAAATTGAAATAAAGAAAAAATATATATATTCAGACATGTCCCCTCATGTGACAGTGTAACATGAGCTGGGACATGTCAATGAATTGTAATAAAATTTTTTATTAAACTTATACGCCCTTCATGAAACCTCATCCCACCCGTGGGCGAGGTTCCACTAAAAATACAAAGGCCGCCTGGGATTTTCACCTGCCCTCCAACCTTAAGGTTGGACAGGCAGCCCTGTTAATTGTGACAATTGGTTTTTAAATGGCCTCAACAGGCATCCGACTCTGGTGCTCGCCCGCCGAACTGAAGATCGGAATGACACTCGGTGATGTCGGGAGGCACGCCCGACGTCACTGCGTGTCAATTTACGCATCGGTGAGCGGGGCTCACCCCCGCACGCCGACCCGAAGATGCAGGCCATACTTCTGAAACCAATTTGGTGAATTAAAGCAGTTTGGGTTATTTCATTAAAAGCTAAAATTTGGACGATTAGCTGGGCAGGTTGTCCTTCGTCTTTTAGAGGTAACAGAAGAAAAGAATTGTTTCCACTCAGAATAATTAACTTGAGCTCTGCTTGTGCACTTTAATTTTCTTTATTTTGCTTCTTTAAAGCACTTCTGCATAGTGACACTCCTGGAGCTGGTGGCCTCTGAAGTTTCTCTCCAAGTCAGGTGTACAATGTTTGGCAACCTTCCTGACACTGTCGGTTCCCGGCTCATCCTCACCTTCCACAGATATACCTCCAGGGATGCTTTGAGAACCTGGCAGCATGGCTGCAATCCATTTCATAGAGGATTGTTCTTCTAGCAGCTTAGAAAAGATAGAAGCAGCAAATGAACACATCCTCCCTTTAAATGGTACATTCCCTGTTGCACCTGGGTGATCCGCCAGAAATTATACCCCACAATTAGACGGACTTCCAATCGGGTCAGCAAATTCAATGTGAAACCAACTGGTGAGATTATTATGAGGCCCAGGAATTAAAAGACCTGAGATTGGTTATTGGCTGAAGTGGGCATGTTTTAAATTCATAAAAACTCACCTGCCCAAAACTATCCTAGGGTAAAGTTTTGGGGTGATGGTGTTATATGTTCTTATGCCTATGCAATGTCTTTACTATTTGAATCTAGATTTGCTATACCTTCTTTAGTAGCTTATACGCGAAACCTTTTTTTTAATATTATCTACAAACACAAAGAATTCTTGGCAATGATTACTGGAAACGATAAGAAAGGGTTCAATGTAGCCCCTTGATATAACAAATCTCAGCTAGTTATACAGGTAGCAACCTTATTTATCATCTGGAAAGCTGATAAGAATAATTTTCCCATGCAACAGATGTGCCTCAGTTAGTGAACACAAAACAAAAGGTGCGTTTCTTTTACATAAAAGCAACATTCAATTTCCTTTCTTCAAGATTTATTTATTTATGTTAACAAACATGTTAAGGAAGATTATACACCATGTACATAACAGCATTTTTACTGCCCAGCTCTTTATTACTTGAAATATTTGCACTGTACAAATGTAAAAAAAAATGGTTTTCCAGAGCTACAGCAGAGCAGATGTAAGAGAGGAACATTAGGGATACAATAGAAATGACACAGTTCTTGCTGCTTTTTTTTTCAAATACAAAATGCATCAAGATGTTAAAGTAAATGTCTGCCTTTGCACCTCTTCTAAGATCAATACAGTTATTAGTAACTTGTGAAATACTTTGCTATTGTTATAGATTTTATTCAATTATTTTAATTCACTGGAGGTAATGATAATGAGCTGGCAAAAGGAATGAATGAGAAAGGTTTTGTTCATAGGTATTACAATGTACTCTATTTATGGCCTCCTGTTTATTTCTATAAACAAAAAATAAAACAATGATTTTTTCCCTATGAAAAATCAACACACATTTTGTGATGTATGTTAGAAGACCTATTAAAATTTTACAGTGGTCACTATCATTCAACTTATACTTAAAACATACAAATAAGTATTGGTACAAATTAGACTTCAAAGCTTACTTTCCATTATGAAGTGAATTAATTTAAGGTTGGTTCTATAAAAATCCATGAAATGTTTAAAGCAAGAGAACTCTGTTTGTGTTTTATCTAGAATGCTATATCAAGAGTGTGAAAAGAGACATGTTTTTAAAGTTACACTTTAGACAGAACTAGACTACTTTGATTCTAATCTTCAGATTTTGCTGTAGCAACTTGGATAGCCATTATCATAATATTGCATCCCATTTTATTATATGTTCAGAAAGCAACACTTTTCAATATGCCATTGCAATAATTGCTACATAGGCAGCATGATCAGAATAACATAATTGCAGACTCAAGTGGAAATAGAGTGCTTTAAACATTTATAAATTTCTACATTAGTAACGTGCCAAGAAAAAGAGACACGGTAAGCCTAATGCATCACATTTATTGCAAGGGAAATGTAAAGATTACTTGGCAGATTTTAGAATTCTGTAACTTTAGCCAAAAAGAAACAGCAAAATGACAAGTACAGTGATACACTAACACTAAAATCCAAATCTGTCAGCATGTGACCTTCAAAGAACCCTGAAAATTAGGAGTGTTGGGGAAATATATTAGAAAGTAGATGAACTTTACTATTTTTTTCTTTCTCTTATCTGGATTGGAGTCCTGCCCTGAGCTTGAATAAATGACAAAAATAATGATACCATCAGTCTGAGAAAGATAATGTTGCAATGATTAAAGCTATTTAACATCTGAACACTTGAAATATTCTGCAGGTCCCTCTGATAAGGCTACATCCCTACATATGTTGAATGAATCAGAATTTTGTTTCCATGCTGTCAAAGTTGCATAATAACTTAAGGATTGATGCTGATGATTTTCTTCAAGGCCCGTCTGCTTGGGCATTGCAATATTTAGAAGATCTTTATCTCAGGCAGCATTTTTATCTTGATGGAAATGTAAATATATTTTTTCTTAAGAATAACTTGGCTTTCAGTGGTCTGTGCAAATATGATAACCCTGAAAAAAAAAGTAGCACAGGTATCCTTTTAAAGGAGGCTCTTGGAACGTGATATAAAAGGAGGTGATGTCTGACAAATTGCTTTGAAGGTTTCTCGAGAGTGGAAAACAGGAGCTAGGACTGTTTCCGGCTTTGAACCTTCTGCCAGGTGTAAATACTCACGTTGGATTTTGACTGGGGCAATGTACAGGCTTTTGAAGCTGCAGCACCAATCAGAGGCCTTCCAGCTTCAGAGAAGCACCTGGCTGCAAGGAATGCTTCATGGGGCAGGATTTTCCGGTTGGCGTGCGGGGGCGGGCCCAATTTGCCAACATGTAAAATGATACGAAATGACGTCAGATGTGCGTCCCGACGTCATCGCGATATTTCATTCGGCGGGCACGCGCCAGAGTCAGCTATGCTCCCGCCGAAATGTCAATGGCCTATGAAGGGCATTAAGAAATTAATCAAAGCAGTTAAGAATACTGCCCGTCCAACCTTAAGGTTGGCGGGCAGGCGGAAAGCCCAAGTGGCCTTCGCGTTTTTCAGGAAACCTCATCCACGGGCAGGATGAGGCTTCCTGAAGCTTTTATTAAATAAATAAATAAATTAGTTTTTTATTTCCCCCCCGCCCACATAGGTAGCACTGGGCGGGCCTTAATTGGCCCGCTCACATAAAATGGCAGCGCAGAGCCAATCATGGTTGGCGATCGGCTCCACGCCCATCCGCTCCTACATAACCCGCCCGCCATAGGAAAAGTCCTGGCCATAAGAATCATAAGAAATAGGAACAGGAGTAGGTCATTTGATCCCTTAAGCCTGTTGCACCATTTAATAAGATCATGACTGACCTGATTGTAGCTTTAATTCCCACTTTCCTGTCTGTCCCCCACCCCCAAAACCCTTGACATCCTTGTGGATCAGAAATCTGTCTAACTCCGCCTTGAATATATCCAATGACCCAACCTCCACTGCTCTCTGTGGAAGATAATTCCAAATACTAATGTCTGTCTGAGAGAAGAAGTTCCTCCTCATCTCAGTCTTAAATGGGAAATCCCTTATTTTAAAATGGTGCCCCATTGTCCTGGATTCCTCCATGAGGAGAAAACATCCTCTCAGCATCAGCCTTGTCAAGCCCCTCAGAATCTTACATGTTTCAATAGGATCACCTCTCATTCTTCTAAACTCCAATGAATATAGGTGCAACCTGCTCACCGTCTTAGTGAAAATGGTGCTGGAGGCCCAAATCCGAAAGTACCCCACCCCCGCCAAATCTGGCCCCCACTATTTACGCAGGGTGTGGGAACAGGAGTGGGTTGTGGTTTGCACATCCATGGTCCATGACGCAGCTGCACATGTTAAAGTCAGATCTGATTTTCATTAGCGGTATATCCAAAACATGACTCGTGCACTTCAGTCCTAGTGGAGAAGGTCTTAACTTACCAGAATTCTTTGGAGAGGTAGGGTACCCTTTTGGATGTGTCCAGGGGCTGCTTTGGGAGAGGTCAGGTGCCTTTGGGATTGTAAAAATAGATATGAATGTGTGTAAAAGGTGTATAAAGTCATTGGAATTGTCAAGCTCATAGTAGCTGTCAATGGGAGCTGTCAATCTGTCAAAGCATTTAAATCTCCTGCACTTCAATATTTGAAAAAACTGTCTCCAGTGTTAAAAAAGTCTATGCTTGCTCTTTTACTCCATCTGTTGACATAAGGCTGAGAGCTATCATTATAGGATTAGTGCTGCATGATTGATTTCACAACCTATAACCACCAGGGTGCCTGTTAGTTCACAAATTGATTGATAGCTCTGAGTATTTATAAAGTCTTTGAAGTGGGACTATGAATGCAAATGCTTGCTTTTATAAAGGATTAAATGATGTTAAATGTAGCAAATGAGTTTTAACAATGAAATTGTTTTTTAAATTAGTGATTTCATCAAAAGGAACTTAAGAATTTTATTTAATCTCAGCATGGGTCTTAAGATCTGCTCATGGTGGATACCGGGTGAGTTGGCATTGAGGGTGTAAGGGCAAAGGGTGGTGAATGGGTGCATGGGTTGTCATGAGTTGGCATAGGGGCTATAAAGAGCCTGGGGGAGTGGGTAAAAGGGCATAGTTTGGCATAGTGGGTATGAGGGGCACAAGTAGGAATAGGGGCTTTGAAAGGACCATGGAGGGGTGGGTAGAGGGGCATAGGTTTGCATGGATTGTATGAAGGGCCATGTGGTGTAGGTAGAGGGGCATAGATTGGCATTGAAGGTATGGGGGCCATGAGGGGTTGTTGGGGGCATGGTGTAGCATGGGCTGGGATGGGTGGGGCAAGGGGAATGTGTGGGTGTTGAGGGAATGTGAGGGTGATGGTTATTTTTGGTTTTATTGTTGTTTATCACAATGCTGGAGCACCAAGGTGGGCCTTTTCGCCCAAATTGCCTGTGCCCTTAGCAACCCCTCTACTGCCTCCAAACTGCTTCCAGGGCTGGAGGGCCTGACTCCCATTTTCCCCCCACTCCCCTCCCGAAAGCACTATCCTGGGCACTATTCCTGGGTTGGGTTTGGGGAGCTGGGAATTGTTGGGAGCGAAAATTCAGGCCAACACCTTCTTCCCAGGAATCAACTCAGTGAACCTTCTCTGAACTGTAGGCAAATTTCTGCTTGTAAGAACAAGAGGTCAATAATAGTAGGAGACTTCAACTATCCTAATATCAACTGGGATTCAAACAATATAAGGGGCACTGAGGGAGAAAAATTCATGCAGTGTGTCCAGGAAATTTTTTCAACCAATTAGTGACAAACCCAACGAGAGGAGATGCAATTCTAGACCTAGTCTTGGGGAACGAGGAAGGGCAAGTGGGTGAAGTGACAGTTGGCGACCATATTGGGGACAGTGATCACAATTCAGTTAGATTTAGCATTACCATGGAAAAGGACAGAGATAGGGCAGGAGTAAAAGTCTTGAACTGGGGGAAGGCAAATTTTGCAGAAATGAGAAGGGACTTGGCTGAGGTGGACTGGACAGCACTGCTGGAGGATAAAACAGTGGAAAACCAGTGGGAAGCATGAAAAAGCGAGATCCTAATTTTACAAAGTAGACATGTCCCCTACAAAAATAAGAGCGGTGCTGCAAAATCTAGACCCCCCTGGTTGTCTAGAGGAATACAGGGGAAGATCAAACAGAAAAAGAAAGCATATGATAGACACAAAGAACTAAGCACTGCAGATAGCCTAGACGAGTATAGGAAGTGCAGGGACGAAGTAAAAAAGGAAATAAGGAAATCAAAAAGAGGGCATGAAAAAAGATGAGCAAGTAAAGTTAAAGATAACCCAAAGATGTTTTACCAATACATTAATGCTAAAAGGTTAGTTAAGGAAAAGTGGGACCTATCAGAGGTGGAAGATGGAAACTTGGGTGTAGATGCAGAGGCTGTGGGAAGGGTTTTGAATGAATATTTTGTCTCCGTGTTTATAAAGGAAAGGGAGGATATAGATATAGTAGCCCAGGAAGAACACTGCAAGATATTGGACGGCATAGTCATAAAGAGAGAGGAAGTACTCGAAGGGTTGAAATCCTTGAAAGTTGATAAGTCACCAGGGCCAGATGGATTGTTTCCGAGGCTGCTGAAGGAAGTCAGGGAGGAGATAGCAGATGCTCTGAGGATGATTTTCCAATCTTCACTAGATACAGGCGAGGTACCAGATGACTGGAGAAATGCAAATGTAGTTCCATTGTTTAAAAAGGGATCAAAGGAAATTTCAAACAGTTATAGGCAGTTAGCCTTACATCGGTGGTGAGCAAATTAGTAGAATCAATCCTGAGAGATAGGATTAACTGTCATGTAGAAAGGCATGGACTAGTCAGGGATGGTCAGCATGGATTTGTTAAAGGAAGGTCTTGCCTCACAAATTTGATTGAATTCTTTGAGGAAGTGACAAGAAGGGTTGATGAAGGTAGTGCAGTGGATGTTGTGTACATGGATTTTAGCAAGGCATTTGACAAGGTCCCACATGGCAGATTTGTCAGGAAAGTAAAAGCCCATGGGATTCAGGATAATGTGGCAAACTGGATAAAAGGTTGGCTTTGTAACAGGAAACAAAGGGTAATGGTCGATGGATGCCCTTGTGAATGGAAAGTTGTCTCAAGTGGCGTTCCACAAGGCTTGGTGTTAGGACCATTGCTGTTTGTGTTATATATTAACGATTTGGACGTGAACGTGGGGGGCACGATTGGGAAATTTGCAGATGACACAAAGATTGGCTGAGTAGTGGATAGTGTAGAGAATAGCTATAATCTCCAAAATGATATAGATGGGTTGGTGGAGTGGGCGGTAAAGTGGCAGATGGATTTTAATATGGAGAAGTGTGAGGTCATACATTTAGGGAGGTCAAACTGTTATAGGGATTACATAATAAATGGGAATATACTAAGAGGGGTAGATGATGTGAGAGATCTTGGCGTACAAGTACACAGGTCCCTGAAGGCAGCAGTTCAAGTAGACAAGGTTGTAAAGAAGGCATATGGAATGCTCTCCTTCACTGGCAGAGGTATAGATATAAAAGTAAGAATATAATGTTGGAATTGTATAAAACACTGGTGAGGCCGCAACTGGAGTATTGTGTGCAGTTCTGGTCACCACATTACAGGAAGGACGTAATAGCTCTGGAGAGAGTGCAGAGGAGGTTTACAGGCATGTTGCCAGGGTTAGAAAAGTGTAGCTATGAGGAGAGATTGGATAGGTTGGGGTTATTTTCCTTAGAACAAAGGAGGCTGAGAGGTGACTTGATTGAGGTGTACAAAATTATGAGGGGAATAGATAGAATGGACAGGATAAAATTGTTTCCCTTGGTGGAGAATTCTAGAACCAGGGGACATAGATTCAAGATAATTGGCAGAAGGTGTAGGGGGGATATGAGGAAGAACTTTCTTACACAGAGGGTAGTGAGTGTCTGGAATTCGCTGCCCAAGTTGGTGGTAGAGGCAGAAACTCGAAACTCTTTTAATAAGTACCAGGATCTGCAGCTTAAGCGCTGTAAGCTGCAGGGCTATGGACCGCATGCAGGAAGGTGGGATTAGAAAGGGCACCTGGGTGTCCTCAGACTGGCATGGACAAGATGGGCCAAAAGGCCTCCTTCTGTGCTGTAACTTTTCTATGGTTCTAACTGCTTCCAATGCAAGAATATCCCTCCTTAAGTAAGGGGACCAAAACTGTACCCAGTATTCTAGGTATGGTCTCACAAATGACATGTACAGTTGCAACAAGATTTCCCTACTTTTCTACTCCATTCCCTTTGCAGTGAAGGCTAACACCCCAATTGCCTTTCTAATTATTTACTGCACCTGCATGCTAACTTTTTACAATTCATGAACATGGACACCCAGATCCCTCTGTACCTCAGCATTCTGCAGTCTCTCTCTATACAAATAATATTTTGGTTTCTTTCTTCTTCCTGCCAAAGTGAACAACCTCATATTTTCCCACGTTACAATCCAGATGCCAGATTTTTCTCACTCAATTAACCTATCTATATGCCTTTGCAGGCGGCATCCTCCCCACAACTTGCTTTCCTACTTATCTTTATATTGTCAGCAAATTTGGCAACAATTGCTGAAGTTGGTCCCTTCATTCAAGTTATTGATATATATCATAAATAGTTGAGATCCCAGCACCAATCCCTGTGTAACTAGTGAAGTTAGTTTTTCAACCTGGAAATGACCCGTTTTTCTCAAATCTCTGTTTCCTTTTAGTTAGCCAATTTTCTATCCATACAAATATATTACCCCCAATGCCATGAGTTCTTATCTTGTGTGGTAACCTTTTACGTGGCACCTCATCGAATGTCTTTTGAAAATCTAAATCACTACATCTACTGATTCCCCTTGTTATGGTCCCTGTAGAGACCAATAATGTTTAAAAAGAAATTCGAACTTCCAGTTAATAGCTGAAAAGAATGACAGGGCAAGATTTCACAATTTAAGATTTTTTTAGGACATTAGGAACAGGAGCAGGAGTGGGCCATTTGGCCTCTTGAGCCTGCTCCATCAGACAATAAGACCATGGCTGACCTGATGTGGCCTTATCTCAGCTTTCCTGCCTGTCCCCCGTAACCCTGGACTTCCTTGTCAATCAAGGGATTTCTACTGCAACAAATGACTGAAAGCACTATTCACTAAATACTAATTTCTTTTTGTGGTCAGCTTATACTTCAAACCGCAGAAAGGTATGTTCCCTCTCTCATACTTATCACATATTGCACACTCCATGGAATTACAGTCCTAATAGCGCATAATCCACAGTTGCTCCCAGCTTCCATTGGTTCATATTTCCCTGTTTCATCGATTGTTATCTTTGAGTAACTGCCTCCAGGTGCTTCCCTTAATTTTTGGAGAATTTCCTAAATCCACTACTAGCAGTAAGGCCTGTCCCAAAGATTCTTCACCTCTGGCCACAGCAGTATGAATCTCCTGGGGAGAAATCTTCCTCCCATTGGGGGGGAAGTGCGAGAGCGGGCGCGGACAGATGTGCGTCTGATCGGTGCCCTTGATCGGGGGCGTGCCGCCACTTTACATGGGCCAGCCAATTAAGACCCACCCTCGAGACATCCGTTCGAAAGCACTATGTGCTCCCTGTGCCGGGGGGGTGGGGGTTAGATCGCCTGAGCCGGCTAAGTGCTGCCTCAGGTAGATCACTTCGTAATTAACATTTTTAATAAAAATGATTTTTAAAAAATTTTCTGACATGTGCCTTCATATGACACTGTCACATAAGTTGGGACATGTCCATAACTTTTATTGAAATATTTGATTAAAATTTAAATGCCCTCATGAAATCTCATCCTGCCCATGGATGAGGTTTCATGCTTTTTCCGAAGCCCGCCAGGGTTCCCGACCTGCCCGCCAATCTTAAGGTTGAACGGGCAGGTCCATTAATGACCTTAATTAGTTTTTCAAAGGCCTCAATAGGCCGTTGACAGGTCGGCGGGCACACAGCTGACTCGGCTGCGCCCCCGCCAATCTGAAAATGGAAATGGCGCGAGGTGATGTCGGGAGTTCCACCCAATGTCATCCTGTGTCATTTTACATGTCGGAGTGGGCCCCACCCCCGCTTGCCGACCGGAAGATCCTGCCCCTGGAATGCTTAGATGGCTGTAGAATGCATCCCTCTGGCTAGAGATGGTCTCCCTCTTGCATCTGGCCATGGTATTTCAAAATTAAACCAAGCAGCCTCTTCTCTTTGCAGATCACAGAAAATTGCTTTCTGCCTGCGGTATTCATTGATTTGTATAGAAACCTGTAACCTGATCTCAAAAATGGCTTCCTCTGCACTCTTCTCCATGGCAACATGGCCTTGCATCTAGTTAGAAATGCTATTCTTGACCCCAATTCTCTTTTAGCTTAGGAGTAAGTTGCAGCACAACTGTTTACAACCCAATACTTTCAACACCTTTCTGGGACTTTGGGAGACTCAGGGTGGAATCATCCCAGATTTGCACTATGTGCAGTAGCGGGTGGGAAAACCGGGTGGTTTTACCAGTCGACTGCACTGGCGGCTTTACACACCATATCATCCCAATCCTGCCTCATTAATCATGCATTCCTGGGAAACACGCCATTTCGATGGCAGGCAGGCTGTCATTTGCCCTTCACTGTCACCTTCCCGCTTCCTCACACTGAGTGCCATATTTAAAGTGCAGCTGCGCGAACACCTCTCAGTGCTTCCAATCCAGGACTGCTGCACAGAAGATATGGCCTCAAAAGGCAAGAAGACTGTAGCCCCCCGATTCAGTGATGCTTCCCTGGAATGCTTTTCCGATGCTATGGAGGCCCGTTATGACTGCTCTACACCCACTCTTGCCACAGGATGTCCAGCAATCTCACCACTCTGGCAATGGCAGTGGCGATCAGTGCCAATGCTGCACGGAAAAGGTTGGCCATCTAATGCAGGAAGAGGATGAAAGATCTCATTAGTGCCGTCAAGGTAAGGCAACCATCTCATCACTCTAAACTCACACATTCAAGCCCATCACACATTCACTGGCATCTCACTCACTGCCAACTCAAGGGACATCACCACTCACTCTCTCACACAAACCCACACATCTCTATCTGGCCTTATCTCCTCTGGAGACTGCCTCCTCAATCCTCACCATCTTGAGGCCACTTGCACAGATCAACTTGTGCCCCCACACACACCCTGGGATGCCCCCCTTCCCCAGTAGAGCGCTCACCCTGCAGCATCTTCCCTTGCTTGAGGCCACTTCTTCCCCTTCCCCAAGCAAGCCCTAGCCCTGCAGCCATTAAAAAGCCACCCCCATTCAAGTTATTGATATATATCATAAATAGTTGAGATCCCAGCACCAATCCCTGTGTAACTAGTGAAGTTAGTTTTTCAACCTGGAAATGACCCGTTTTTCTCAACTCTGTTTCCTTTTAGTTAGCCAATTCTCTATCCATACTAATATATTACCCCCAATGCCATGAGTTCTTATCTTGTGTGGTAACCTTTTACGTGGCACCTCATCGAATGTCTTTTGAAAATCTAAATCATTACATCTACTGATTCCCCTTATTATGGTCCCTGTAGAGACCAATAATGTTTAAGAAGAAATTCGAACTTCCAGTTAATAGCCGAAAAGAATGACAGGGCAAGATTTCACATTTTAAGATTTTTTTAGGACATTAGGAATAGGAGCAGGAGTGGGCCATTTGGCCTCTTGAGCCTGCTCCATCAGACAATAAGACCATGGCTGACCTGATGTGGCCTTATCTCAGCTTTCCTGCCTGTCCCCCGTAACCCTGGACTTCCTTGTCAATCAAGGGATTTCTACTGCAACAAATGACTGAAAGCACTATTCACTAAATACTAATTTCTTTTTGTGGTCAGCTTATACTTCAAACCGCAGAAAGGAATGTTCCCTCTCTTATACTTATCACATATTGCACACTCCACGGAATTACAGTCCTAATAGCGCATAGTCCACAGTTGCTCCCGGCTTCCAATGATTCATATTTCCCTGTTTCATCGATTGTTATCTTTGAGTAACTGCCTCCAGGTGCTTCCCATTAGTTTTTGGAGAATTTCCTAAATCCACTACCAGCAGTAAGGCCTGTCCCAAAGATTCTTCACCTCTGGCCACAGCAGTATGAATCTCCTGGGGAGAAATCTTCCTCCCATTGGGGGGGATGTGCGAGAGCGGGCGCGGACAGATGTGCGTCTGATCGGCGCCCTTGATCGGGGGCGTGCCGCCACTTTACATGGACAGGCCAAATAAGACCCACCCTCGAGACATCTGTTCGAAAGCACTATGTGCTCCCTGTGCCGGGGGGGGTGGGGGTTAGATTGCCTGAGTCGGCTAAGTGCTGCCTCAGGTAGATCAGTTCGTAATTAACATTTTTAATAAAAATGATTTAAAAAAAATTTCTGACATGTCCCCTCATGTGACACTGTCACATTAGTTGGGACATGTCCATAACTTTTATTGAAAGATTGGATAAAAATTTAAATGCCCTCACGAAACCTCATCCTGCCCATGGATGAGGTTTCATGCTTTTTCCGAAGCCCGCCAGGGTTCCCGACCTGCCCGCCAATCTTAAGGTTGAACGGGCAGGTCCATTAATGACCTTAATTAGTTTTTCAATGGCCTCAATAGGCCGTTGACAGGTCGGCGGGCACACAGCTGACTCGGCTGCGCCCCCGCCAATCTGAAAATGGAAATGGCGCGAGGTGATGTCGGGAGTTCCACCCAATGTCATCCTGTGTCATTTTACATGTCGGTGAGCGGGCCCCACCCCCGCTCACCGACCGAAAGAACCTGCCCCTAGAATGCTTAGATGGCTGTAGAATGCATCCCTCCGGCTAGAGACGGTCTCCCTCTTGCATCTGGCCATGTTATTTCAAAATTAAACCAAGCAGCCTCTTCTCTTTGCAGATCACAGAAAATTGCTTTCTGTCTGTGATATTCATTGATTTGTATAGAAACCTGTAACCTGATCTCAAAAATGGCTTCCTCTGCACTCTTCCCCATGGCAACATGGCCTTGCATCCAATTAGAAATGCTGATTAGCTATTCTTGACCCCAACTCTCTTTTAGCTTAGGAGTAAGTTGCAGCACAAATGTTTACAGCCCGATACTTTCAACACCTTTCTGGGACTTTGGGAGACTCAGGGTGGAATCATCCCAGATTTGCACCATGTGTGGTAGCGGGTGGGAAAAAGAACGTTTTACCAGTCGACCACTGGCGGCTTTTCACACCATATCATCCCAATCCTGCCTCATTAATCATGCATTCCTGGGAAACACGCCATTTTGATGGCAGGCAGGCTGTCATTTGCCCTTCACTGTCACCTTCCCGCTTCCTCACACTGAGTGCCATATTTAAAGTGCAGCTGCGCGCACACCTCTCAGTGCTTCCAACCCATGACTGCTGCACAGAAGATATGGTCTCAAAAGGCAAGAAGACTGTAGCCCCCCGATTCAGTGATGCGTCCCTGGAATGCCTTTCCGATGCTGTGGAGGCCCGCCATGACGTGCTCTACACCCACTCTTGCCACAGGATGTCCAGCAATCTCACCACTCTGGCAATGGCAGTGGCAATTAGTGCCAATGCTGCACAGAAGAGGTTGGCCATCCAATGCAGAAAGAAGATGAAAGATCTCATTCATGCTGTCAAGGTAAGGCAACCATCTCATCACTCTAAACTCACACATTCAAGCCCATCACACATTCACTGGCATCTCACTTACTGCCAACTCAAGGGACGTCACCACTCACTCTCTCACACAAACCCTCACATCTCTATCTGGCTTCATATCCTCTGGAGACTACCTCCTCCGTCCTCACCATCTTGAGGCCACTTGTACAGATCAACTTGTGCCCCCACACACACCCTGGGATGTCCTCCTTCCCCAGTACAACGCTCACCCTGCAGCATCTTCCCTTGCTTGAGGCCACTTCTTCCCCTTCCCCAAGCAAGCCCTAGCCCTGCAGCCATTGAAAAGCCACCCCCGCCTTATGGCTGGTCTGGTAGGTAGGGACCTGCCTGTGAGCCCCCCTAAAATTGATGTGGTGCTATCTGCAAAGCCTGGCGCTGATGACTGCGACTGCTGCCTGAAGTAAAGTAAGCAAACAAATCCTTGAAGTCCCAAGCGAAGTGCAGCTCGCCAGGTACACGTCGCTTATGTGCAGTTGTGAAGCGTGTCGGCATGACTCGGATATCTAGCATGGGGGGATGATTCTAGTGAGCTGGGCTTAAGCAGATGTATTACAATGAAGTTCCCGATGTCCGACTGTGGGAAACACGGCCCGCCATTGACGGGCAGGGCAGATGATTGCAAACTGGTTTCACAACGTGAACTCAAGAGATTTCTGCCATTGTCTCCAATTGTGAACACCTTACACTGTTGTCCTCGTGACACAATCTGGGCCTCCCTTTGATCTTTAACTGTCCCAGGCTTGTTGTGAAGCAGACTGCAGACTTCCAAAACATAATAATCTTCTAAACCTCATAATTGTAACACCCTTTATTGCTTGTTTAATAACTGCTTGTTACATCCTCAAAGAACGCCAACAAATTTGTCAAACACGATTTCCTTTCGCAAAACCAAATTGACTTTGCCTGATGGTATCATGATGTTCTTAAATGTCCTGCTATTACCTCTTTAATAATGAATTCTAGCATTTCCCAATGACAGATGATAGGCTACCTGGCCTATAGTTTCTTACTTTCTATTTCCCTCCTTGCTTGAATAGAGGTATTATATTTGCAGCTTTCTAATCCATTGGGACCTTTCCAGAATCTAGGGAATATTGAAAGATTACAACCAATGCACCCACTATCTCTACAGCTACTTATTTTAAGACCTTAGGATATAGGTCATCAGGACCTTTAGTCCCATTAGTTTTCCCAGTAATTTTTCTCTAGTCTTCGTAATTGCTTTAATTTCCTCCCCTCCCTTTTGCCTGTTGATTTTCTACTATTAACAGGAAGATGCCTTCTCAGTCACATTTTTTGAAAATTCAACTAAAAAAATAGAGAAAGCAGCAAGATGGTGCCAGTATGGTGGGGATTATCCACTACAGGGTGGCCTGCCTGGAGGGCTGGCACCCTGACCTAGTTGGAATGCTGGAGACTGGCTTGAAAATCTCCTTAATCCCTTGGTTAACAAGACTCTTAACCAGCCTAATCGCCAGCCTGATGGGGACAGGTGACCTTGCTGGGCCTCGAACTGGCTTCGACCAAATCGGCCTGTGTCGGGAATGGGGTCAGTAAAATCCGGTACGCCGGCTCGCCTTATAATTTTCAGGCCCAGTCCACCTTTGATCCCATCTTCAGCCTGAAAATTCAGCCCATCGAGTCGAAGGGCTAAATATTCTCTGCTCTGGAATGGCAGCTTCCAGGAAAATAACAGGCAGTCCCAGTGGGATGTTTCTCCAACACACTCCCCACAGGTGGGGAGCTTTCCCAAGGGCAGGCAGGAATGCAGGTCGGCTACCCACACCACAGAGGCAGGCATCCACTTTAAATATTTAAGGCCCCAATTAAGGATGGTTTCGAGGGCCTGCTGGCATTTTGCTGGTGGTGGATTGGATCGCACCCTCCCCTCCCGCTCCACCCGGAGACTGTAGGTTAATGGGGGCAGCCTCCCTGTGGCAGGCTGGGAGACCATTGACGTCAGAGGCTCCATCCCCCAAAGAGAGGGCTGCTGGCAACAAAGACTGGTCCTGCATCCCCAACAGAGGTGTCCAAGGGACTGACCACCATCCCCATTAAATAATTAGTCATTTTTATGGCTCCAAAGCTACCTCCATTTTGAGGTGCTCTGAATTGCCTATGCTGGTGAAGCTCTCAGAACTCCAGAGCTGCCGGCCCTCTGACTGGTTTTGCAGCATTAGGATTCCATAAGCATGGCGAAGACTGAGGCAGCAAATTAGGAGATCACCTCCAGGAAAATAGCTCCCTCAGTCTGGCTCCCACTCAACTACGTGCTCAGGATTGTCAATTGGTTCCAACATCAGAATCCCAAAGCCCATGGGAAAATCCTGCCCATAGAGTCATTACGTCACAAAAGGAGAACATTCGACTCAACCAATCCAAGCTATAATGTAATCCAGTCAGTCTCATTCCCTGCTCTATCCCCCGTACCCCTGAAAGTTTCCTTTGAACATCATTGATCATCTCCGCTTCTGTACCCTCAGGGGCAGTTTTCCTTTCATCAACTTTCTCTGTTATTTCATCAAAAAATTCAATTAGATTAGTCAAGCACAACCTGCCTTTTACAAATCCATGCTGGCTCTCCATAATTAACTCAAACCTGTGGAGTGCCATGTTATTACAACTTTTATACGTAAACAAGGTTCTTCCTCAAATCCCCTCTGTATCTCTTGTTCAAAGCATCAATTCTGTGTCCCCTAGCCCTTGTACCATCAGCTAATAGGAATAGATATTCTTTGTCTGGCTTAAGGGGAGGTGGTGGTATAGTGGCATTGTCACTAGCCTAGTATTCTAGTAGGTCTAGGTTAATGCTCTGATGACCTGGGTTCAAATCCCACCACTCAGATGGCAAAATTTGAATCAATAAAAATTTGAAATTAAAAGTCTGATGATGACCCTAAAGCCATTGATGATTGTCATAAAACCCCATCTGGTTAACTAATACCCTTTAGGAAAGGAAATCTGCATTCCTTACTTGGTCTGGCCTACATGTGGTTGCCCTCAAAGGCAATTAGAATGAATTTTAAAAAACCTAAACCTGTCTTAATCTTGTGCACCTCTATCAAATCTTGCCTCCCTGAACTTCCTTTGCTCCAAGAAGAAAAACCCCAGTGTCTCCAACCTAACCTTGTCATTCTTGGATCTATTCTGGTAAATTTCCTCAGCACTCGCTCAAGAGCCTTGACATCCTTCCCAAATTGTGGTTGCCAGCATTGGATGTAATACTCCATTTGTAGTCTAACCAGAGCTTTATAAAAGTTCAGCATGACTTCCCTGCTATTGTACTTAATACCTCTATTTATGCAGCCCAAGATCCCATATACTTTGTTAACTTCTCTCTCAGTATATCTTGCCTACTTCAAAGATCTATGTACCTGGAACCTGAGATCCCTCTGAACTGTGCTATTAAGTATATATTTCCTCTCCCTTCTGCTAAAAGACACAGCTTGTGTGTCTTAAATTCTATCTACCACATGGCTGCCCATTCTGCCAATCTATCCATATCCTGTTGCAATAGATTTGTATCAAGTTCAGTGTTTGCCACACCTTAAGGTTTCGTAACATTGGCAAATTTTGAAATTTTACTCTGTAATCCTTCAGCCTGAAAAACAACCATTTACCATGACTTGCTGTTTTCTGTCCTTAAGCCATTTTTTAAAAATCCAAGTTGACACTGACCCTCCTATTCAATGAGCCTCAATTTTGTTAACCAGCTTTTTATGTAATACGTCGTCAAACACTTTCTTAAATTTCATACAGACAACATACCTTGTTTTCCTTTCATCACCTTTCTCTGTTATTTCATCAAAACATTCAATTAGATTAGTCAAGCATAATCTGCCTTTTACAAATCTATGCTGGCTCTCCATAATTAACTCAAACCCGTGGACTTGCACGATACAATCTCAACTCCCGTATTTAAAGGGCCAATTCAAAAATAGAAGTTGGAGGAGTTGAAGAGAAGAGCAAGTCTCACAATGGAATCCAAACACAAAGACTGCATTCCACTTTACAGACTCCTCCCTTGATGTGCTGGTTGAGGCTGTGAGGAGTCAGAGAAAACAATCAGCAATGGTTCAGTTGGTGCTTGTCTTCCCTCTGAGCTACAAGGTTGTGGGTTCAAGTCTCACTCCAGAACTTGAACACAAAGTTCAAGGCTGACACTCCAGTACAGTATGGAGGGAGTGCCTCACTATTGGACTTACTGGGCAGGATTTTACGCATCGGCGAGCAGGGGCGGGGCCCGCTCGCCCACGCGTGGTGACATCGGGCTGAACTCCCGACGTCACCGCGCCCCATTTAAATATTCAGGTAGGCGGGGGCTCAGCAAAATCAGCTGTGCTCCCGCCGGCCTGTCAATGGCCAATTGAGACCATTGACAGAGTCATTGAAGTAATTAATGGACCTGCCCGTCCAACCTTAAGGTTGATGGGCAGGCCAGGAATCCTGGCACAAATTAGAAAAAGCATGGAACCTCATCCACAGGTGGGATGAGGTTTCATGCAGGTTTTAAAAAATTTTAATAAAGTTTTTGTAAAATTTATGGACATGTCACAACCCATGTGACAGTGTCACATGAGGGGACATGTTAGGGAAATTTTATTTTTCTGTTTTTAGCTTTTTGACATTTAGAGCCGATCTCACTTAGCCTCAGAGAGATGAGTGCGTTCTTTCGTGCGCATGCGTGAAAGAGCGCACTCTCGATTTTGGGATTCCTCCACCCGCGGCTCCCCACCCCCGCACAGGACGTGCATAGCGCTTCTGTGCAGATGTCACACTGGGCGAACATTAATTGGCCCGCCCACGTAAAATAGCGCCGATCTTAAGCGTGCCTGTGCGCCCACCCTTCAACTTCGCCCCCGATGGGGGTTGGGGGGGGGTGGAATTCTGCCCACTGTCTTTCAGATGAGGCATTAAACCAAGGCCACATATGCCTTCTCAGGTGGATGTAAAAGTTCCCATGGCATTATTTCAAAGAAGAGCAGGGGTGTGATATCTGGTGTCCTGTCCAATATTTACCCTTTAAACACAAAAACAAATTATCAGGCCATTATCCATGGTGCTGGTGCTGCAGCTAGTTATGCTGCTTTTCAATTGACATCCAATCTAAGGCTGCATAAAAAGCACACATCTAGAGGGGTTTGCTTGCATGCTGTCTTAAGCACTGGAATGAAATCTGGAAGTTAGCATTTTAGAGCTAGGCTCCTAACACACTGCCTATTTCCCTGGTTTTGACACCACCCTTCCACCGCCCCAACCCCCCTTCCCCCCACCCAACCTGCATCCAAACCCACATGCTCCACCACATTAAAGTTTATCCCATACTTCAAAAAGTACTTTGTTGACTGGAAACCAGGTTGGATGTCCTATGAATGTAGGAAGCACAATGCGAATGTGAGTGCTTTCTTTCTTTATTTTACCTTAGCAGAGCTACATCTTCTGAATTAAGAAGGATGAATCATGGCAGCAATGAAAACTCCCATTGCATTGTCTATTCCATTTTATGGCTCAACTAAAGAAGGGATTAGAAAAGAGAAACACTTTAGAAGAAAATAAGGCCTAACATTATATGACATACTCCCACAATCTAGGGCTTTGTACCTATCACAGGATTTCTTACATATATTAAACAACAGTAAAGGACAATTGGATCTGATGTTTGCCTTTGGCCTAACCTTTTGTCTTTGCTGAATGTTTTATACTCATTATTTATGCCTTAATTCCCCTTGTGCGATCTTTTTATGTTGGTGATTTTCTTATTAAATCTCCAGAAAATTTGATTAAAAGGGCCAATTTACATGAAAAGTATTTAACCACAGCTAAATGCTACACAAGCTCAATTTCCATTAAACCTCCATGAGGCTGATGAATACTAGTGCTGATTCTGGCAGATCCATTTATGAGGGAAGTTTGCCGAATAGGAGGATGTGATGAGGCCGTGCATGGTTGATCCTTTGACAGAATCCAAGTGGTCAGCAGTGGGGGCAAGAACTGGAAGGAAATTGGCAAAATGAGCTTCCGCAGGCACACTGGGTTGGAAGGTTGGGATGAGATCAGGATGGGGCAGTTAGGTTTGTTCATAAGGAGGCAGCATTGAGTGCCTCAATGAAATAGCAAGGGAGGCACAAGGAAAAGCTGTGGGCTTATTCAAGAGTGAGTCAAGCATGGATTGGTGACAGGAGAGTAAGGAGACAAAGGAATTATGAAAGCTTAAGGTAGGGATTATGAGGGTGAGGTTAATAAAGCACCCAATAGCGGAGGAATTAAAGGAAACTTAACTGGGTAACAGAAAGGGGAGGAGGCAGAAGTGAAATGCCCATTAGGGGCAAAGAAATGACAAAGAAGCAATAAGAGAGAAGCCAAAGTTAAAATCAGAGGTTCCATGGTGAGGTCCAGTAAATTTGTAAACAGGATGGGATCAATTTGGAGCGCCATTGAACTAATGCCAACTTTCAGAGGCAGGGGTGGAGGGCAAGTGAATCCAGGAGCTGTTTGAGGGGAAGAGTACTCATGGGAGCACTGCTGAAGGATGTTTCATGAAAAGTGGAGAGCTGGTGAGGTAAGGGTTCCAGTGGAGGCAAGTAATAGTCTTGGTGATTAGCAATCACATCAACAGATTTAGTATGATGTTACAACCACGTGAGGAGGGGTGAAAAGACTCCGCTATTCTCCCACTCCACATTTGGCCATAACATTTGGTCTTTTAGATAATTTAGAGAGGTTGGGTTTCGCTCATTCTGTAACAGTCCCACTATTTATGCTTTGATGATGTGTAGAATTATTCCGACAGGTTTTCTTAGGTTAGACAAAGAACAAGATAAGTTTATTGAAACTATTTCCTGAGCTAAAAGACTAGGTAAGCACAACCACCATTCATATGGTCACACACCTTCATCTGGCCCACACACACATACACAGCAGTACAGAGGGCAGAGTAAGAGGATATGCTTATAGAATTTTTACAGCTCATCATAACAAAAGGTTAGCTGTTTCTTGGCTGGTCTCGATGTGGTAGTTCAAGGTTGTAGCAGTTTTGTTTAGCAGTTCTCCTGGGAGTAGTTGTATGCTGCAGATTTCTGTATTTTTTTGAGAAGATCTCAGTTTGCATTCATTTTTTCTTTTCAGGATGGTCACTTTGCAAACCAGGCACAACGTTTCCAAGAGAGAGAGAGCACACAGCTTCAATCAGTCTGTGTTCAGTACAGCATTGTCTTTTTTTCTTCTCCCTCCTGCTTGGTAAGGCCTTTGAAGTACCTCACTGGTTGTGTATTACAGAGAAATTCTATTAGTTCATGCCTGCTGCAGTTACTATTTCAGAACAGATAATTGTATTTTGATGGCTCACTTCAGATACATTTGAAAAGTCTCAGGATGGTGCGGATCAACACAGGATAGGGTCTTTCACACTCCTCAGGGGATTGAGTGTCTGTCTTCATCCCACTTGGTGGAATGCGAGATTGTGTATATTGCAGCAATCTGAGTAGTTTCCCTATTAACTGTATATGATCCCAGTTTTTTGTTGAAATCCAGGAGAAAAAGAAAAATTAGAAATTGTATCTTCAAAAAGCTCATCCTCGTAACAATGAATGAAAATTTAGATGAATGGGGGTGAATGCAGTCAGCAGCAATGGGAAGTTGAAGTTGTGTTTTGGTGGAAGTTAATGTTGGTAATGCCAGTTCAGCCCACTGGTGGGAGAATTAGTGGGGAACCCATGTCTCCTTTTCAAGGGGCACCGTTAATGCAATTAGGCACTTAATTAGGCAGCGTCAGGCCTCCCACATAATTAAGTCCCCTGAGAGCTCCCAGACAATCAGAGGCAGGCAGCTCTGTATCGCAGTGGTGGCTGCAGCCAGTAATTCAGTAAGACCTTCATTGGAGATCATTGCTGGACCTTTGGAGACAGGTAAGTGGGGCGGATTGGGTGTCGTGGCGAGCATGTCAGTGGCGAGGGGGAGGAAGAGAGACCGATAAGGCCAGGGGGATGGATCGCAACGGGCACCCCCTCCTTCCCAATGCCTCACCTCAGGAACCCTTCATCCCACTTGGTGGAATGTGAGATTTGTTCCCCGGCCTGGCCTTTGAAAGAGGGACCCTTTGGGAAGGCCGCGGGCAAGCTCAACAGATTTTTCTGGGTGGCCTTCAGGAGGCAAGGGTGTACTTGGAAGAATCTCTGAGCCACCAATAAATCCCAGTGGGCTCAGAGATAATGGTTTTTAAGTGGCTCGATAATGTGCCTAATCAGCCAACGAGCAGGGTCCCCACACTAAATTGGGGTCAATTTTCCAGCTGGCAGGAATGGGCCGCGTGGCCTCCCCCACGATTATGTGGGCTCACCCATCGCTTAACCTGCTCCAGATAAGAAACCTGAGTAAGGAGTTGCGATTTCCTGAACAGCTTTCCACTATCTCCTGCTTGAGGTTTGGGTAAGGAATCAAATCTTTATTCCAGATGTTAGTGAGCTGTATCCAAAAGTGAATGGGCTTGATTTTATGGGGTGCCTTGATCCCCATCGCCCGGCAAAAAGCCGAGGGGAGCCCGCCCACTATCCCAATGGCTGCCCCACCGCAATGTAACGCTGGGAGAAGCATTAATTACTTTAAGGTGAGAATTCTGCTCCTTCGTTGGGAGGAAGCTCCACCTTAGTGAGCTGCTGGCCAACCCGATTGGCCGGCTGCTCTGTAGTCCCAGCAGCACCGCCTGGAGCCACTGCTGGGTCTACAAGTAGTCTCCATTGCTGAGGAGCCTGGACCGACAGTTAGGTCCAGGATTGGGAGTTGTGGCGAGAGGGGTGAGTGAGGATGAGGCGGGTGAGTGGGGGATGGGTCGGGGGACCGGGTTCAGGAAGCCGGGAGGGCTAAACGGGGGAATTAGCTTGGGGGCAGGGTGCCCCCAATAAGCCCCCCCCCCCCCCCGTCCCCCCCCCTGCCATCCCTTGTCCAATACAAGCCCATGCAGCTAAAGCTGCTGGACTTTCTGCCTGATGTGGGTCCCCCTGCTTTCACGGGTAAAATAACATTAATTGGTCACTTAAGGGCGTCAATAGGCCCAAGGGCGGGTGATGCCTCTGCCGTGCCTCAAAAATTTCAGACAGGTCGGGGTTGGGCCTGGAAGCAGCGGGAAAGCCAGCCACTGGACTTTACATGCCCCTCATCTTCAAAACTGCTGCAGAGAGAGCCTAAAATCCAACTCAATCTTTCAAATATCTTTAAATTGTCCATAATTTGAGGGATGAGAAGTCACATAAAAATTCTTGGAGTTGACACCTGAGTCGTTAATTTTTCATATCCTATAATGGGATGTGGGCATCACCAGCAAGGCCAGATTTGTTGTCCATGCCTAATTGCCCTTGAGAAGGTGGTGCTGATCTGCCTTCTTGAACCGCTGCAGTACATCTGGGGCAGCAATTTTCCACCGTCGGGGGTGGGGGGTTGTGTGGGAGTGGGTGGGTTCCCAATCAGCGCCCCCAATTGGGGGCGTGCCGCCATTTTATGTGGGCAGGCCAATTAAGGCCCGCCTAGCGTGACATCCGCCCGGAAGCGCTGTGCACTCCCTGTGCGGGCGGGGGCGGGTATTTCCCTGAGCTGAGAGTGCGCTCTTTCAAGGATGTGCACGAAAGAGCGCAACCATCTCCCTAAGGTTAAGTGCTGCCTCAGGGAGATCAATGTTATTTTTAAAAAGATAATAAAAGATGAGAAAAATTTTATTGACATGTCACCTCATGTGACACTGTCACATGAGCTGGGACATGTCAATTACTTCTATTAAAAACGCAACACAAATTTTAAATCCCTCATGAAGCCTCATCCCGCCCGTGGATGAGGTTTCATGTTTTTTCTGAAAGCCGCCTGGGCTCTTCACCTGCCCGCCAACATTAAGGTTGGACGGGCAGGTCTATTAATCATTTTAATCATTTTTTTAATGGCCTTAATAGGCCGTTGACAGGTCGGTGGGCGTGCAGCCGACTCGGGACACACGCCCGATGTCACTCCGCGTCATTTTACACGTTGATGAGTGGGCCCCATCCCCGCTCGCCGACCGGAAAATGCTGCCCCTGGTGCAGGTACACACAAAATGCTGTTAGGAATGGAGTCCAGAATTTTCATCCAGCGACAGTGAAGGAAAGGCAATATGTTTCCAAGTCAGAAAGATGTGTGACTTAGGCGGGGTCTTGCAGGTGGTGCTGTTCTCATACATCTACTGTCCTTGTTGTTCTATGTGGTAGAAGTCATGGGATTTGAAAGTGCTATCGAAGGAGCCTTGGTGGCTGTAGTGCATCTTATAGATGGTATACACTGCTACCACTGTGCATCGGTGGTGGAGAGTGAATGTTTAAGCTGGAAGAAGGGGTGTCAATCAAGCAGGCTACGTTGTTCCTGGATAGTGTCGAGCCTTTTGAGTGTTGTTGGAGCTGCACTCATCCAAGCAAGTAGACAGTATTCCATCACACTCCTGACTTGTGTCTTGTAGATGGTGGACAGGCTTTGGGGGGTCAGGAGGTGAGTTATTCACCACAGGATTCCCAGCTTCTGATCTGCTCTTGTAGCCACAGTATTTACTAATGATCAATGAAATAATTAATTTATTAACAATCAATGAAAGTAGATTACAATAATTAATCTATTACATGATAGGAGAGTTTGAAGTTCTAAACAGGCTGACATATGATATACAATCAGTGACATGAGCCCTCCTGTTCCACTGACTACAGTGATCTGCCAGATGAATCACTTCACAAATACAAATACGTGAAGGTGCCAAAAATCATAATAATCCAAATCAAGTAACATCTAACAGCTAATATAAAAATATTTTCCTGGACTTTACTCTAAGTTCCAGAGTCACCACATTAGAACAGTTTGAACTGAATTCAATGTGAGAATTTCAGTTTTGCTTAATCATTTGCAGCCATGGAATTTCAAAATAACAGAGCTTCTCACAATAAAAATCAGTGCACTTCAAAACGCAAAATTGACATGGCAAGACAAATCATAAGAAATCCATTTATGACTTCTTTCACCACTTTCTGCAAAGGAATGCTACATTTTGAAACTCTGATGCTTATAACATTCTTTAACCTATAGTCAAGCTGGTTTCTTTTCTTATATAAATTTCTCTGCAGAGTTCCACCGAAACAGAATTTTATTAATATGTATATTTATTAAGAGAGAGGGATAGGCAATTTTGATCCACCTATTCTAATTTGTATATTGCTTAAATTTACATTCCCAACATGTCCACATTCTATAACTGTCTCTGGGAAAATCCCTGAACCACCAATAACTCCCAGTGGGTCCAGCCTTTAAGTGGCTTTATGAACCTAAATAGCCATTGAGCAGATTCCCTGCACTGGCCCATTCCCGCTGCTGACTAAACTGAGGTCAATGTTCCTGCGGCAGGAATGGGCCACAATGCCCACATGGTGGTGGTGGTGGTGCCTCCAAAGGCTGCTGCATCAATAGCACTACAAAAGCAGCCTCTGTCACAGGGGGGTATTTCACAGATGCTTCACCCATCAGAGGGGCCAAGGATCAGGTGATGATTGTGGAGCCCCATGATGAGTGGCCCCCTCATGACCATCTTTTGTCTCTCGCCCTTTCATGATGCCACTAACCGTTGGAGGCACAGTTGGCATCAACTCCAGGCTTCTGTGTGCCATTTGCCCCACTGATTGGTTAATGCTTACATACTGTGGCATGCATTCCAGGCATGTTAGTGTCTTATTCTTACATCCACTCAGAGTGCTGCCACATATGGCTCCCCATGAGACTGGTCCCTCTCTCTTTGGAGGGGCTCATGTGCTCAAAACACTGAGGCATTGTAGGGCACATGAGATGAATGGACTCCTCCATTCTCAGCCCTTGACCCGACACTGTCTCAGGTACCTCAGACATGTGGACACACATCTCATGCTGGTTCACCACGTGGAGCCTCTTGTTTCTTCATCTCTACCCTACTGAGTATGGCCGTGCCTGTCTATCATCCTCCGTCGAGGACTGACCACAGTCAAGTGCCTCCTCAAGTTCTCTTGCTCCGATGTAATGTGTGCTTCACTCTCTATAATAATGCACAACAACCCACCAAGTTGGGACTCAGACGTGACCGCGACCTTAAAATATGAATCCCATCCATGGTATCTTATTCCCATATGCCTCATCATGCTCCAAAATCTATCTAAAAAAAAGTCATGTTTAGTTCAGGGTATGCAACCATTCATAAAATGCCAATCCCAATTAATGTACTTCATATTGTTGGGTCCCTATGAAATGAAAAGAAATCCAGAACTTCATTCTTATGCCATTTTAAAAAAAAGGACTTTCTGCTGAACCCAAAAAAAAGATGACTGCTACAAATCATTTGACCACAGGGTTGGCCCTGTATTCTGGGAGTCACCACTCGGATATACAAGAACAAAAGAATTCCTGTGGCATCTCACACCTCATTGTACTGATCCCTTATAATCAACGAAAGCAGAGGAAGTGCAGATGAACTGGCTCCCCAACCTGAACTATCACAAAAGAGAGAGATTGAAATTCATATCAGAAGACATGCTAATAACCACTTCATCTCTCTCTTAAGGAGGAACAATAGAATTCTGGCCAGAAGCACAGAAACTAATTGTTAAGCTACAATTAACAATTAATGAGCCACATCACATGATCCAACCCTCTGGCCTTTTGGACAGTTTTAACATTACATCTTTGGCCTCACAGGCGGTCTGCTGTTTATATCCAACTGGTGAACCCCCAAGAAGCAAAACTCTAGGCAGAACAATAGCCTGCACTTTGAAGACTGTCTCTGCTGGAAGATTTCCCATCATCGCCTGCAGAACTGACCCAGTCTCTGTGTACCTACTTCATCTTGTGACATCAGCACCAACTGTAAAGTGAAATGTACAACTCCAGTCTTCAGCCAGCTGAAGTCGAACTCCTACATGAAACAATTCCTCATTGGACTCTGACTCTGAAAATCACATGAGCTATTATTCATTTCTGTGATTCTTGTGCTGTTGCTATCCATTGTTGTGCAACCCTTTTTTATCCCCAACCCCCACCCCGCCAACAACCCCTTAATGTATGATTGTGTGTGTGTGTGTGTGTGTGTGTAGTGGAGTGAGAAGTTGTGAACACTCCCAGGTTTTGAATATGGAGTAAACAAACGTTCTGAATTAATCATAACGCGAGTTTGCTGCGGGCTATTTGTAAATTGGATCTCACACTCTGAGGATTTGGGAAACCACACCACCGCATACTTTAAAAATAATTCAAAACACCTTCTGCTTATGGACAGTTGGTGAGAGGAAATAAGTGCACTTTGTCTATCTTTCTCCTGTCCATAACAATATGAAATCTTCAACCTTACATCTGCTATCTTCAGCACTTTTTAGTTAATTTATGGTAGCGTATGTATGCATGCATGGAAGTTCAACCAGTTCAGAATGTGTTAGATGCTAAGCCTTCTTTAAAAATTCAGTGATGTGGTTAACATGCATATTAATTTCGAAAACTACTAAGGGCAGGATCTTCCATTCATCGGGCGGGCATGCGCCCGACCCTGATCGGGCATAAAATCACACAGGATGACGTCAGGCAAGTGTCCTGATGTTATCGCCCACTCTGGCGATCTTTCAATCAATGGGCGTGCATTGGAGTCGGCAGCGCGCCCACCAACAATTAAGAGGCCTATTAAGGCCCTTAAGCGATTAATGACGTTGCATTTTTCGCTGCCTGCTCAACCATTCGGTTGGCAGGCGGGCGAATAGGCCAAGCAGCCTTTACATTTTTAACAAAACCTCATCCACGGGTGGGATGAGGTTCCCAACGATAAGTAAAAACGCCAAAAAAAAAATTCCATTTCATTTTAAACATGTCCCTTTTCATGTGGCTGAGTCACATGTGGGGGGACATGTTTATACCATTTATTAAATCTTTATTTTCCTTTGTCCAAATCTTCAGCTCCCCAAAGCAGCTCTGTGTGCTCTCAGGGAGTGGTCAGCGTGCGCTCCCCTGCGCATGTGCAGACTTCTGCACTTGCCCTCCTCCCGCCCCCGCCCCGGCAGCACTGAGCGTTTCAGCGTGCCTTTGACGCTGCCTGGCTGCAGCCAGTGTGAATTCGCATTTGGGGCCTGATCGCAGGCGGCGGTCCATTTCGCAGCCACTTCCAGGCCCGCCTGCCACGCCCGCCCGATGAAGGGAAAATCCTGCCCCAAGAACTGACTAACGACCTCATAATAGCTGAGCCCCTCCCACCACCTCCCTGGACAGCTGGCAATTCAAAAACCCCCCCTGAATATACAGCGACTTTGTAACTTCATATTCTTTCATGTGTACTGGGGAGAAAAAAAAATGTAGATGAAAGCTTGGCAGTATAAATGTTGAAGGCACAATATTGCTGTTTGATTACTAAATGTTTGTTTGTTCGTGGAAATTTATGATCATGGAACAATGTTTCTTCCCTGGAAAATGCAAGGCCAGCAGTTGGCAATTGGCATGTGGGAGGGAACTCCTTAGATGCCACGTGAATGCCCAAGGCTTACCTGGTGTAATATTATGGTGGGTCTGTAAATGGGTGAACATGCTTCCTTGTTTTGGGGGAGAGCTACTTAAATATGCAAATTGTAGTCCTATAGGTCTCCAGTAACAGTTTTCATTAGAAATGCAGGATACGAGTATCATGAACAGTCTTCCCAGTTGTTCCAGATATTGAATGGTCTAACTAATGGCCTTTAAAGGGACTGCGAGTGGATGCTCAAGACAAGGCCCCAAAATTAATTTTATTTGTTTTTGTGAGGCCAGGAGGAATAGGAATGCCACTGCCTCCTCATTTTCCACCTCCCAAGTGATCACCTCCTTCTCCACCTTAGCCCAACCTGCAGGCCAGCCCAGCACAGGAGCTGACTAATTCCCCACCCTCTCACAATTGGCGAGCTGCAGCGTGCACTCACTTAACGCAACACAGCTTGAGGCCTAAACCCGAAAATAGTTTGAACTCCTGATAGTAGACTATAGCAGGGGATGCTTCTCCACTTGAGATGCACCCGGCGGGGGGAAAATTTATTTTTTGGGGAAATTTTGCACTCCAGCTAAAGATCTTTCATCCATTAAATTTAAAATGGAGAAAAGGTACTGTAGGAACATAAAGATAGGACCTGGTTGACAATCAGGAAAGTGTTGGGAAGGTATCTGAGGAAGCAAAGGAATGGCAGATGGATGTTAGGAGTTTGTTAATGGGCAAGAACACAGGCTGCATATTCCGGTCAGCGAGCGAGGAGCGGGGCCCACTCACCGACGCGTAAAATGATGCAGAGCGACGGTGGGCGTGTGTCCTGACATCACCCCGTGTCATTTAGATTTTCAGTTCGGCGGGCGTGCAGCCGAGTCGGCTATGCACGCGCCGAACTGTCAATGGACGTTTAAGGCCTTTAAAAACATAATTAGGCTAATTAAAGGACCTGTCCATCCAACCTTAATGTTGGTGGGCAGGTGAGGAGGACAGACGGCCTTTAGAAAAAACATGAAACCTCATCCACGGGCGGGTTGAGGTTTCATGAGGGATTTAAAATGTTTATGAAATGTTGAAAGAAAAGAAATTGACATGTCCCAGCTCGTGTGACAATGTCACATGACAGGACATGTCAGGAATTTTTTTCCACACTTCCACAAATTTTTAAAACTTCCAGCAATCTTCCTGAGGCGGCACTTTGCCTCAGGGAGATCTGTGTGCTCTTCCGCGTGCATGCGCAAAAAAGTGCACTCCCGCCTCAGGGGATTCTCCCCATGCGGAGGGGGGAGTTTATTTTTTGGGGAAATTTTGCACTCCAGCTAAAGATCTTTCATCCATTAAATTTAAAATGGAGAAAAGGTATTGTAGGAACATAAAGATAGGACCTGGTTGACAATCAGGAAAGCAATGGGAAGGTATCTGAGCTCCTGAGCGGACGTCACGCTGGGCAGGCCTTAATTGGCCTACCCACGTAAAATGGGGGTGTTCCCCGACTGGGGGCACCAATTGGGAATCCGCCCACCTGCGCCTGCTCCCACACATTCCCCGCCCCCCCCCCCCCCCCCGGCCGACAGGGGGAAAATGTTGCCCAGTGTAGTTTTGAGAGCTGATGATTGGAAAAGAGGAAACAGCAATTTGGGCCCTTCACTCAAAAGTCTGTTAAACCCTGCTATCCCCGATACAGCCAGACCCTGGTAATTCCCAATACTTCTTGACCATGGCATTCCGATACTCCCTCTGCTTAGTCCTGCTGGATTCAGGACCTCCTCCTCAGACTTTCCTCTATGTACATATTCTGAGACTCCCTCAAAGTTCACTAACCCCTAGACATCACTTCCAGTGCTTCCTGATCCCAGAACAGCACTAATAACCACAGACTTTAAGATGCCAGATCCCAGGACCTGATCAACGTTCCTAGAAGCTGCTTTCAAAGGTTCCTGGCATCCTAAAACCAGCCAACATTGCTCCCCACCTCGGTAGCATCTCCCGCTGTTCCCAATTTCTCAAGGTATGGCATTCCATGCCAGAGTCTTTCCCAGTGTTTCCAGGTCCCAGGATTACCCTACAGCACTGGTAAGTCAGTTTCTCTAGTAATAGAACTTGGTATAACACCTTTGTTCATATGAAATCTCCAGCTTACCTTCAGCAATACCATGAAGATCTGCTAGTAATTCAGTAAATATGTTTCAAGGCATCAGTTTTCCCCTTCTCTTGAAATTGAATCCACATGGCAAATAACAAGGAATTTGACCAAGACTGCTAGAAACCTATTGGACTGAGGTACCTGGGAATCAGAGCCTTTTAGTAACAGCAAGCATTTGAAATGGTGAACTAAAGGCCATTTGATATATATAGCTTACAATAATTATATCTTGAAAGGAAGCTATACCCTTGAAAAAGAAATAGTATAATTACAGTACTCATTGCAAAGATAATCTGAGTGCAGTACAATTACTGTTTTTACAAAGGATTTACAATGGGACTGTAAACTAAAATGTACCTTGTAAACTCTTTTTGTAAGTATTTCACTTTTCACATCAGCAGGATATGTGAAACACTGTTTAGCAAATATAGATTTGAGTACAGCTAATATAGCATTGTTTCTTGTTTTTTTTGTAGCATTTTTACCTGGATGTGCACTTATCAAATGAGAAAAAGTTTTGATATTTTATAAAAGGAAATAAACATGTGATATATATCTGCCAAATCTGATTCCACTTAAAATTTGCACGAGAAATAAAATGTTACTTGTTTCTCAGCTGAACATTCTATGTGAATGAGATATTTTTCATCAAAGCCCTCAGCTCTATTTCTAACATGATAATTCCTTGTTAAAGATACAAAGGGATTAATTTGGTCATTCAAACATAATCATTCACTCATCCCTTATTATGTTTCATCTGGGATGGAGGAGTCAGATCTTCAGGCTACAATTGCTCCAGTCACTGAACAAGAGTCTGAAGTGGAAGTCAGACTCACATTTGCAATCTCCTTATGAGCATGTGAACGTATGAAAATCATGGACAGGAAAAGACCAGTTTGTCCATAGAGCCTGGCCCATACCATCTTGGCACATCTAAGTATCACGATCCTGATTACATTTCACCCAACATCAGCCATGTAATATTGTGGAAGGGTCAAAAATCAGAGAAAAACTCCGGGCTCTAAGTTATCAATCCTGGTTCAATAGTAGTACTCTTGCCTCTGCGTCAGAGATCACGGGTTCAAGCCCCACTCCATGATGTGAGCACATCATTTAGGCTGACATTCCAGTGTAGCAATGTTGAAGGTGCTATTCTTTGGATGAGATGTTAAACTGAGACTCTGTTTGACCTCTCAGGTGATCCATGATACAATTCGAAGGAGAACAGAATAGTTCACCTAGTGTCCTAGACAATATCACCAAAACTGGTCATTTATCACTGTGTTGTTTGTGTTACCTTGCTGCATGCAAATTGCCTGGCATGATTCCCAGCATTAGAACAATACCTTCACTTCATTAGTTCTCATTGGCTGAGAAGGGCTTTGAGATATCCTGAGGTCATGAAAGGTAGTACTTAAATGCAAGGCTAAAACAAAACTGGAATATCCTACTTTGACACCTTTCCCACCCAAAAGCAACAAAAACCAATAAATGGAAGCTACAGTGTTCACACTGTGCACATCACCCAATACCCCAACTATCATTCATTCACTCTGACATCAGTCACAGCCAGGAACATACCCTGCTCCTTTTCGAAAACTTGCTGCAGATCTGCCCTCACTGCAGAAGCTGGCAAGTTGTTACAGAGGTCGAGGACCCTCGGTAAAAGCAAAACCTCCTGACATCCGACATCAAAGCTAGACATACATTACCTAACTAGTACACACATCTCCTATGTTGACCTAACCTATCTAATTCAAATAGTTTACCTACAAGGAAAAAGTCTCACCCTTACATTTATTTAAAGACATCAAGTAAGTCTCCTCAAAGCCTTAGTATTTCCAAAGTAAATGATGCAGCTCTATAAGCCTACCTTTCTAACGAAGGGGATATTTTACCCCCTACACCATGAGCTTTTATCTTCCACAATAACCGACCACCCTTGCCTGCCTGCCCATGCTGAGCACCGCCACCAAGGGCAAAATTCTGCCCCCAGGGGTCTTTGTGTGAGGCTGTGAGTGGGAGAGGGAGGTTCTGGTTGGGGGTTTGGGGGGTTGGGGAAAGCAGACTTCCTCTTCCTGGCCGACAAGCAGTGCTGTAAAAGCACATACCTTCTTCTGATTTTGACCTCTCCTCCTTCCACTGACAAGTTTCCGAGGCCTGGGAAATATGGGCACCTTGGTTAAAACAAAGGTTACCAGCCTTGTTAAAATATTTAAATTGGCAACCCGCCTGGAAATGGGTGAGTTGGGGCCGGGTTTCAGATTTTTACAATGTTAAATCTGACCCAACTCATCCATTTTTTGGTACTGAAATGCAGCTCATGCCTCAGGTTTACCATGGCCAGAATTTTATGTTTGGCGTGCGGGTGCACGCCCAACATGCTGGAGTGTAATATGACACGCGATGCTGTCGGGCGTGCATCCCAATGTCATCGCGTGCCCACGCGGTATTTCATTCGGTGGGCATGTGCCGGAGTCGGCTGTGCACCCTCCAATAATTGAAAGGCCTATTAAGGCCATTAACAAGGTCAATAAAATCAAATTTACACTGCCTGTCCAACCGTACGTTGGTGGGCAGGCGAAAAGGCCAAGCGGCCTTCACATTTTTTAGGAAACCTCATCTGCAAACGGGGTGAGGTTTTCTAAAGCAAACAAGCATTAATTGAAGACTTTATTTTTGAATTAAAAACATATCCCAGTTGATGTGATAGAGTCAGATGAGGGGACATGTTTTTTAAAAAATTTTTACAGTCTTCATTGATTTTTTTTTTAAAGAGCGCTTCAGTCTCCCTGAGGCAGCTCCGTGCCTCATGCGCAGGCGCAAACTGCGCGCCGGGCCCACTCGCCGCCCTCCCCCTGCCCGCACAGGTAGCGCTCATCGCTGCTGCTCGTGATCCATGCAGGGCCGGCCTTAATTGGCCCACCCACATGAAATTGCAGAGCGGAGCCCATCGTGGGCAGTGGTTGGCTTCCCAATGCCCCAGCCCGCTCCCACCGAGCCCGCCCGACAAGGGAAAAATTCTGGCCCATTTGTCAGTTCCATATAGGGGAAACATGATCATTTAAGAATTTCTGTTTAACGTCAGTTTCTGCTCATGTCAAAGATCAGGTGGAATTCAGGACTCCTCAAAAGTCTTCCAAACTGTATGGCTTAATCCTAAATTTAGAATGTAGCCAGCACTGCAGTAGTATGCCATTTTCATTTTACTATCATTCTGGAATAGGGTTTAATTCTAAGAGCACTAATTCATGCAGAATCCCTTTGTTTTGATTAAGTTGTAGACTCACATCCAACTGGATTGAGAAAATTTAGGAGAAGATTATAACTTGAAGTCTCAGATGGGGTTATGATTTATACATACTTTGTTGTAGTAGTTGTTGAATATTCTCTGTATTGTAATTGGAAAGATACACAAGCTGATCTTGTCCCTGAGGTTCAGTACAGTCTGGGTTGGAGATGTTTTGTTCAATTTAACCTGCAGCATTTGAAGACTTTTCCTTGTTACAGTGCCACAATATAATGCCTACAGAAACCACAGCACCTACAGTCAAATTGGATTCATTAAAAATCCTTTATAAAATAACTGAAAATTCTTGCCTGTAAATTTACAGCTGATGTACTCCAATTGATTTACTCCAATTTCACAATACATTACCCCTTCCCATCATTACATCGCTGGACTGGTATAAACAGTCTGTCTGGATTTAATCTACAAAAGTAGTCAATGCATGTGCTGGACAATTAATTTGTTACCTCCTGACAAACTAATAGACTTGGCCGCAGCAAATATTATCACTGATAGATCGCATTCAGTGTGGGTCATCCTGACCTGAGCTGAAAGCAAGCACATGAAGCTAACAGCATAAACAGGTGACAAGTGCTTGAACCATAGAACAAATTTTACTTGACTTTTGACACACTAATGCAGAATTACAAATGAAAAACATAAAGAACCTCAATAATGGAAGCATATAAAGAGCAATGAAAGGATGAAAATAAGTGAAAACGAAAAGAAGGAAATAAGAAGTTGCTTTACCAACTTGTTTTTTTAGATAAGAATAGATTTTTTTTTCCATGTTCTTCCATCTCCATGGAAAATCTTGCAAATGACTGGCCTCCTTTGTTCTGTACTATAACATATCAAAAGAGAAATCATTCACATGCATCACAAGCCAACATCAATATAATACACATATAAATTAACTGATGTCTTAGAAATCTACAAAATACACTGTGGTTTATTAGTTTTAGTGATCATAATCCCCAAATGCATTCACAACTAAAGATGTTTACCTTCTTTGCGAAATGTGAAAACAGTCAGATTTCTTGCTTAGGTTTTCTATCTTTTGTTATGTTTGCTAGCATGTTTTAGCCATTCTTGCACTATACATAAACTCTAACCTTTATATTAAAATTGTAGTTTTCAGTTCAAATATAGAAATTAAAAAATAACTATTAGCTGACTGTCCTGTTTCTATAAATGGAATGTAAAGTTCCAAAAGATTTTGATTACTTTGGAATTCGTCTAACATATGAGAAAGATAATTTGATATAATTTGATAAGTTGCCACATCAAAGGTTATTGCAGAAAATAAATGCTCATAGTGTAGGAGATAAAATATTAGCATGGACAGAAGAATGGCTGGCTGACAGAAAACAGAGAGTATGCATAAATGGGTCTTTTTCTGATTGGCAGGATGTGATGAGTAGGGTTCCGTAGGGGTCTGTGCTGGGGCCCCAAGTTTTTACAATTTATATCAATGAATTAGATGAGGGTGGTGAAGGCATGGTAGCTCAATTTTCAGGTGACACACAGGTAGGTAGGAAAGTATGTTGTGAAGAGGACATAAGGAGGTTGAGTGAGTGGGCAAAAATCTGATAGATGGAGTATAACATAGGAAAATGTGAAGTTGTTCACTTTGGTAGGAAAAACAAAAAATCAGAGTATTATTTAAACAGAGAACAGCTGCAGAATTCCAAGCTGCAGAGGGATTTAGGTGTTCTAGATCATGAGTCACGAAAAGTTAGTACATAGGTACAGCAAGTAATTAATCAGGCTAATGGAACGCTATCCTTTATTACAAGAGGAATTGAACATAAAAGTAAGGATGTTATGCTTCAGCTACACAGGTCATTGGTGAGACCACATCTCGAATATTGTGTGCAGTTTTAGTCTCCTTATTTAATGAAGGATGTAAATGCATTGGAGGCGGTTCAAAGGAGGTTTACTAGATTGATACCTGGAATGAGTAGGTTGTCTTATGAGGATAGGTTAGACAGGCTGGGCTAGCTTCCACTGGAGTTTAGAAGAGCGAGGGGTGACTTGATTGAAGTATAGGATCCTGAACAGTGTTGACAAGGTGGATGTGGAAAGGATGTTTCCTTTTGTGGGTGAGCCCAGAACTAGAGGGAACCATTTTAAAATTAGGGGTTGCCCTTTTAGGACAGAGATGAGAAGTGTTTTTCTCTCCGAGGGTTGTGCGACTTTGACACACTCTGCCTCCGAAGGTGGTGGAGGCGGGGTCATTGAATATTTTTAAGGCAGAGTTAGATAGATTTTTGTTAGGCAAGGGAATCAAACTTTATTGGGGGTAGATGGGAATGTGGAATTTGAAACTCAGCCATGATCTTATTGAATGACGGAGCAGGCTCGAGGGGCCAAGTGATCTATTTCTGTTCCTATTTCGTAAGTTTGTAGGTCTAAGGATGAGTATGTAGTGCAATTAACAATATTTATATGCCACTTTATTGCTTTACACTTTGCAACAACACGAATGTTCATGTCTTGGGTCTGATCCTAGTCTCTTCTGGGGATTGGCATGAGACATATTAAAAGGAATAGGTGTGTCACATAATTCCACTACAAAGTTAAAATAACTTTCCAAAATGCTCAGGAACATACTAGATATTTTATGAATTTATATGCACAGTTTATGTATAAATACTGAGAGCTTTCTACACATTTCAAATCTTATCCCTAGAGTATAGTGTGATGACATGGGAATGTCTGTATTTAGAACACTAGAACCATAGAACACTACAGCACAGAAAACAGGCCATTCGGCCCTTCTAGTCTGTGCCGAAATATTATTCCGCTAGTCCCATTGACCTGCACCTAGTCCATAACCCTCCAGACCTCTCCCATCCATGTATCTATCTAATTTATTCTTAAAACTTAAGAGTGAGCCTGCATTTACCATGTCAGATGGCCGCTCGTTCCACACTCTCACCACTCTCTGAGTGAAGAAGTTCCCCCTAATGTTCCTCCTAAACCTTTCCCCTTTCACCCTAAAGCCATGTCCTCTCGTGTTTATTTCTCCTAATCTAAGTGGAAAGAGCCTACTCGCATTTACTCTGTCTATACCCCTCACAATTTTGTAAACTTCTATCAAATCTCCCCTCATTCTTCTACGTTCCAAGGAATAAAGTCCTAACCTGTTTAATCTTTCCCTGTAACTCAACTCCTTAAGACCCGGCAACATCTTAGTAAATCTTCTCTGCACTCTCTCAATCTTACTGATATCCTTCCCGTAGTTAGGCGACCAGAACTGCACACAATACTCCAAAGTTGGCCTCACCAATGTCTTATACAACCTCACCATAACATCCCAACTCCTATACTCAATACTTTTGATTTATGAAGGCCAGTGTGCCAAAAGCTTTCTTTACAACCTTGTCTACCTGTGACGCCACTTTCAGGGAATTATGTATCTGAACTCCCAGATCCCTTTGTTCCTCCGCACTCCTCAGTGCCCTATCGTTTACTGTGTATGTCCTACCTATTTATTTTATAAGATGTGACTGAACATGCATGCCAATTCTAGACCCACAGATCTTTGGGCACATGGGATAGGATGTCCCAACAGGTAGTAAGATCAAGAGTGTAGGATTTGATTCTTTTTCGTTCCTTCTTTGCTGCCACCCTGCCTCAACATTAAGGTATTGTGTTTCAAAGTGTGATGCAGTTTGATAGTTGTTGCCATTTTGGACAATTGGTAGCAAGCTCCTCCCAGTCATTAAGGTCACTGCTGCACTTTAAGGAGAGCTTCAGAGTGTCTTTGAAGCATTTTCTTTGTCCTCCCATAGAATGCTGGCCATTTGAGAGTTGAGAAATCAGACCTGGTGGGAGAGAGGCTTTCCGGCCATCCGGACACTATGTCCAGTCCAACGTAGTTGATTATGTAAGATTTTTGCCTGAATATTTGTGGAGCTGGCTTCAAAAAGAACACCAGCATTTTTTGATGGTCCTCCCATTGAATCCAGAGGGGCTGGTGGAGGAAGGGCCATGAGGGCTCGAAACGTTGACTGATTTCTTCTCCGCCGATGCTGCCAGACTTGCTGAGTTTTTCCAGGTAATTCTGTTTTTATTTTGCATTGCTAATGGAGCTTCTCAAGTGCTCTTATGAGTCGCTGATATACAATCCAGGCCTCACTGCAGTACAGCAGTATGGTGACATCTACTCAGGGTCGCAACTTTCTGCCATGGGTCTTTTTGTGACTGAACAGGCAGATTCTAGCCCCACAGATCTTGGAGCACATGCGGAAGGATGTCCCCAGAGGTAGTGAGATCCAGCATGTAGGATTTGCTTCTTTATCTTTTCTTCTCTGCCACCTTTGCCTCATCATTAACACGTGTCTCAAAGTGTGATGCAGCTTTACAGAAAGTTGTCATCATTGTTTTGTACATCAGGACTTTTGTTGACTTGCGGAGGCCTTTGTTGTCAAACACTCACTGCCTTAGCTTGTAGATGTATGTGTAAGGTTGCCTCCTGGAACTGACAGGCAATAAGCAATATAAACAATTAGCTCTGAATTGATAGTGGGGCTGGTGATCCCAAATGACAGATAGTTTTTTAAAATAATGATATTGCTCTTTGAAATAAATTTTTGAATAAATTAATTCAAAATACATGAGATAGAACTAAAAAAACTGAAATAAACAACTAAACTTACCAGTGGATTAAGCAGAAATGCTTTAAAAATAAGATGGACTCAGGTATAGTTAATGCATATTTAATAACCAATTCACTTTTATCTTCACAGAGAATTGATTTATCATTGTGGTATTCCTTGAACTAAGTACACATGGACCAGATATAATTCAGCAAAGAATTTAACAATATCAAACACAAATCTCAGAAGTGACAACTGCAGGCATGATTTTCAAGAGATACAACATTGCAAATGCATTGGGAATTTTATTTTTTGTCACAAAATTTCTCTGGGATAAATTTAGAACTGAAACATATTTTCAACCCTGAGTTATCAAATTTACAGGTATTAATATTGCCCTAATATTTCATTTTTTGATTAGAGAGGAGATAAGATTTTAAAAATTGTGAAACTTTAATACCTGAGCCATTGTCTCCCCACATGATTCTTCAGAATTTATTTTTTATCACGGACCACAGCTTGCCACAAGATGGTTGAGATGATTTTGACCTTTCCTGTAACATTCATAAGGGGGTAGATAGGCTGACAACAGAGAGAACAATGAGGCACTGTTAGGGATTTTAATTATTTTAGTCTGTGGGCCATGCATTTTATAAGTGAGCTCACTTAGACTATCTAATGAAATACATATGGAACACTCTGAAACACACACATGGTGAGAGGTGAGAGTAGCTGCCCTTGACATCAAGGCAGCATTCAGCCAAGTATAGCACCAAAGAGCTGTAGAAAAACAGAGGTCAATGGAGTCAATGGGAAAACCCTTCAGTAGCTGGAGTCAAAACTAACACAAAAAGAGATGATTGTTTCTGTTGGAGGCCAGCTATCACAGCTCTAGGATATGGCTACATGAGTTCTTCAGGGTTGCTTCCTTGGCTGAAATATTTTCAATTGCTTCAGAACTGATCTCTCCTTCAGAAGATTAGAAGTGGGACTGTTCGCTAATGATTCTACAGTGCCCAAATCTATCCATGGCTCTTCCACTAATAGAGAAACACATGCCAGTCTGCAGCAGGTCCTAGATAATATTCAGGTTTGGAGTGTCAAGTGGCTGGTAATATTTGGACCACATAATTACCAGATAAAGAACGAGCCAAGGCATCTCTCATTGACTTTCAGAGGCACTGTTGAGACCCCACACCATCAATATCTTGAAGATCACCATTGATCAGAAGAATATCTGGACCAGCCTTATTAATACAATAGCTACAAGAGCAGTGCGCAGGATTGATTTTCCTCCTAATTCCTCAAAGCCAATCCACCATTTAAAAATCTCAAAGTGTGATGGAATATTCACCTGGATGGGTATGGCTGCAACAACAGTTAAGAACTCAAATTCATCCAGGACAGAGCAGTTCGATTCATTGATAGCTTTAGCAATGGTCTCAATATCCACACATATCACAATTGGCACAACATGACTGTAAGGGACATGATCTATGAGATACCCTGCAACAGCTCACCAAGGTTATTTTGATGGCACGTTCTTCCCTTACATGCATAAATCATTGAAGCTGGCAGGACAAGTTGTGAGAGTTGTTAATAAAGCATACAGTATCCATAAGGCCATAAGACATTAAAGCAGAAGTAGGACATTTGGACCATCGAGTCTGCTCTGCCATTCAATGAGATCATGGCTGATCTGGTAATCCTCAACTCCACTTTCCTGCCTTTTCCTCATAACCCTAGATTCCCTTACTGATTAAAAATCTTTCTATCTCAGCCTTGAATATACTTAACGACCCAGCCTCTACAGCCCTCTGCAGTAAAGAATTCCACAGATTGACTACCCTCTGAGAGAAGAAATTCCTCTTCAACTCGGTTTTAAACTCTGAGATTATGGCCTCTGGTCCTAGACTCTCCTACAAGGGAAACAACCTCTCAGCATCTACTCTGTCAAGCCCCCTAAGAATCTTATATGTTTCAATAAGGTCGCCTCTCATTCTTCTAAATTCCAATGAGTACAGACTCAACCTACTCAACCTCTCCTCATAAGAAAATCCCTGCATACCTGGGATCAACCTAGTGAACCTTCTCTGAACTGCCTCCAATGCCAGTATATCTTTCCTTAAATGAGTGGACCAAAATAGTTTACCGTATTCTATCTGTGGTCTAACTAGTGTCTTGTATAGTTATAGCAAGACTTCCCTATTTTCATACTCCATTCCCTTTGAAATAAAGGCCAACATTCAATTTGCCTTCCCTATTACCTGTTGAACTTGTATGTTAGCTTTTGGGGATTCATGCACAAGGACTCCCAAATCCCTCTATGAAGCAGCCTTCTGCAGTCTTTCTCCATTTAAATAATATTCAGCTCTTCTATTCTTCCTGCCAAAGTGCATAACCTTACAGTTTCCCACATTATATTCCATCTGACAAGTTTTTGCCCACTCACTTAACCTGTCTATATCCCTCTGTAGACTCCTTGTGCCATCCTCACCACTTGCTTTCGGATCTATTTGTGTCATCCGCAAACTTGGCGATAGTACATTCACTTCCCTCATCTAAGCCATTAATATATATTGTAAATAACTGAGGCCCCAGCACTGATCCCTGTGGCACCCCACTAGTTATAGGTTGCTATCCCGAAAGTGCCCCTCTTATCCCAACTCTCTGTCTTCTATTAGTTAGCCAATCCTCTATCCATGCTCATATACTACCCCCAACATCATGGGCTCTTATTAAGTAGCCTTATGTGCGGTATCTTATCGAATGCCTTTTGGAAATCCAAATATATTGCCCTTTATCTATCCTGCTTGTTACTTCCTCAAAGAATTCTAATAAATTTGTTAGGAACGATTTCCCCTTCATGAAGCCATGTTGACTCTGCTTGTTTAGATTATGTATTTCTAAATGCTCTGCTATTACATCCTTCATAATAGATTCCAACATTTTCCCAATGACAGATGTTAAACTAACTGGCCTATAGTTGCCTGTTTTTTGTCTCCCTCCCTTTTTGAATAAGGGTCGTATATTGGCCGTTCTCCAATCCTTTGAGACTTTTCCCGAATCTAAGGATTCTTGAAAGATTACCAACAGCGCATCCATTATCTCTGTAGCTACTTCCTTTAATATCCTAGGATGCAGCCCATCAGTTCCAGGGGATTTATCGGCCTTTAGCCCCATGAGTTTCCCTAGTGCTTTTTCTCTAGTGATAGTTACTGTATTTATTTCCTCCACCCCTTTTGCCACTTGATTATTTAGTATTTTTTGGAATGCTATTAGTATCTTCTACCGTGAAGACTGAAGCAAAATATTTATTCAACTCCTCTGTCATTCCCTGGATCCCCATTATTATTTCCCCAGCCTCATTCTCTAAGGGACCTATGTTCACTTTGACTTCTCTCTTCCTTTTTATATATTTAAAGAAGTTCTTAATGTCCATTTTTATATTACTTACTTGTTTACCCTCAAAGTTTATTTTCTCCCTCATTATTTTTTTTGGTCTCCTTTTGTTAGTTTTCAAAACTTTCCCAATCCCCCGGTTTACCACTAATCTTTGCCACAATGTCAATAGGTCATTGACATGTCCCAGCTCATGTGACACGAGGGGATATGTTTCAGAAGTTTTTTTTTCCTTTTTATTTAAATTGTAAAACCTTAAACTGGATCTATTTTAGTTACAAGTAGATTAAATTAAATATTTACCTCTAACATGAAACTACTATTTGGAGGCAAAAAACAACACTTCCTTTGCCCTCTACACTGAATTCCCACTTGTTCCGGATTCTCAACTTTTACACTCTGTTTGTAATGCACTCTTACTGCAGCCACTATTGACCCAATAATGATGATAGAAAAATGATATACATCCAAGACAGCACTGTAACTTGGGGTTGAAGGCTTCCCAGGATATTGCTGCTGGTTTACGTTTTTACAGAATCACAGAATTGTGACAGTGTAGTTGGAGGCCATTTGGCCCATCATGTCTGCACCAGCTCTCCAGATCAGCAATTCACCTAGTGCCAGAATGTTGTGGCTAGGCGTCACAGAGTTCCGTCATTCTCTCTGTGTGCTCTCAGCACTTTAATGTAGGGCTGGCCCCCATCTCTTCAGTATCTGTGACCAGTGACACTGTGCTTCTGAAGGGGTCAGGTGCTGAAGCAGGACAAAGGATCAGATGCTTTTAAAATTTTGTGGCTGCGTCTCCATGATATGACCCCGATCACAGAGCGCAAGCGAGCTGCCCTTGGACAGATAGGAGTCAGACATTCTCAGAGACTATGAGAAGATCCATGGAGGGTCTTCACTTCATGTCATCATCCTCCTCCTGCAATCGAGCAACCACAGTGTCTCAATGACAGGAACATTATCACAGGGGGTATTTGTGCTGCTGTAAGCCAGACTGGAGTCAAACATTCGTAGGTGCATTGTGACGATCTTATGGTTTCTTCTCTCTGCATGTCGTCATCATCCTCCACAAATTTAGCAGCTATGACGGTCTCCTGAGTGCACTTGCCTCCTCTGGCTAGTGTGAGGGCCTCATCGTATTACTGTTGTCTTCAAGGACCTCCTCATCTTCATCACTGTCAATATCCTCCTCATTGGAGGAGACCTCCAGCTCTTGCACCTCCTCCTCAGCCAGCTCCTCTCCCCGTTGCTGGGCCAGGTTGTAGAGGGTGCAGCAGATGACGATGATGCATGACACTCTCTGTGGGCTATATTGCACCAGACCGGTCCAGGCGCCAGAACCTCATTTTCAGCATCCTAATGGTTTGCTCCACCAAGTTGCGAGTTGCAGCATGAGCCTCGTTAAACCGTCACTCTGCTGCAGTCTGAGGCTGCCGTACGGGTGTCATCAGCCACATCCTCTATGGGTAGCCCTTGTCCCCAAGGAGCCACCCCTGAAGCCACTGTGGACCCTGGAATACATCTGGGATCTGTGACCGACTGAATGTAGGAATTGTGGACACTCCCTGGGAACCGTGCGCAGACCTGCAGGATGCGTTTGTGGTGGTCACACGCCAACTGCACATTCAGCAAATGGAAGCCCTTGAAGTTGGCATAGTTGACCCCTTGTTGCGACAGAGACCTGAGCGCCACGTGAGTGCAGTTGATCACACCCTGCACCTGTGGGAAATCCAAGATCTGGGCAAATCCAATCACTCTTGTATCCTGGCTCTCCTGGTCTCGGACGAAATGCTCAAACTTGTGTGCCCTCATGAAGATGGCATCCGTGACCTCATGGATGCATTTGTGGGTGGAGGCTTGTGATATTCCACAGAGGTCACCTGAAAGGAGCCAATGGCATTAAAATTGAGACCCAAGGTCACTGTCACAGCCATTAGCAGTGGTTGCTCTCCATGTCTCCATGGTGCCAAATCCTGCAGCAGCTGGCAGATGTGACCAGCCAGTTCCCTAGACGTGCGTAATCTTTAGCGACACTGGTTGTTGGTCATCTACAGGAATGAAAGGCGGTGTCTATAGACCCTGACTCTAGCTAGGCGCTGACCAACAATGTCTCACTGTGGCTTTTCGGCGGGGTGTGCTGGAGCTCCGGTCGCCCCTTCTTCCTGCAGCTGCTGCTCCTCCCTCTGCGCAGCCAGACGCCTGCATTGCTCTCTTCTCCGTCATCCCCGCTCTGTACGCCACGAGGCATACAAGTAGTTCACCAGGCTTCATGCTCCTAATGTACTCCTCCTGCAGGATGAAAGAGAGATGCCTGGGTTAGCATGGGTATACTAAGAACCTCTCTTGGTTAAGTCTGAAGGCCCCTTAACGCACCCCAGAGAGTGCTGGCTGCCACTTGGATGGCCAGAGTTTAGTGCACTGCATGGTTGCCCGAGACCCCACCCAACTCCGCCCCACTACACCTGACCGATTAGCGGCAGCCTTGCCCATTGGACTGCATGTTCTGCCCTTGGCTCATGCGCAGGCATTCTCCTAACCCACACTGCAAGGCTGCACTGTTAGCTTGAACCATTGGGGAGATTGGCCCAAACCAGGATGATGACATTGCAAGTGGCTGTGAGCTCCTCCACCAGTAACTGCTACATGGCCAGCTTTAGCAAGGAGATTGTACAACTTGCCCGGCTGTCCAACTGTTCTGCGGTCCACTTAAATGCTCATTAGTTTGCAGTCTGTGCCCAAGGAGTGAAAAGCTCTTGAGCATTTGGTGGCACTTTCATGCCTCTGGGTTGCTTGAGTGGGCAGATAAGCTAGAGGCCTGACTCCGCAAACGTCAATGTGGCTGCATCTGAACTGTCTCAGCTGCAGAGGAATGGTCACTTTATACAAGGTTTCCCTAATATTTGGCCACTTCTCTCCCCCACAACCCTGCACATGCTTGTGCACTTCCTTCAACCGCAGGGCAGCCCTTGCCCCCAGCCCCAGCCACGCCCCCCCCTCCCCCCCACCAACTTGCCTCAACCTTGAAGTCCAACAGGCGACCCGGGCTAGCACTATGCAATGTTACTGTGCACTCACCTCTGAGTTCCCGTCAAAGTGCAGCCTGCCAAGTGCACACCTTATATGTGCTGTTGTGAAACATGCCAGCGTGCAATCACGCTGATGTGGGCGGATGATCCCAGAGGGGGATGCTTCCGGCAGGCTGGCCTTATGATGGTATGTAGATGTATTACATTGAGGTTCCTGACATCCGATGGTGGGAAATGCTGCCCGCCATCGCCGGGTTAAGCGGATGATTGCAAACTGGTTTCACGATGTCACGAAAGCAATTTCTGGCCTTCGCACCTTATTGTCCGCTCAAGCTGCTGAGCATGCCCAATGCCAGTAGGCACAGAAAATTCTGCCCTATAAGCCAAGTTCATTAAATTGCAACTCTGGCCATCTAAGTTAGACCATCGCCCATATATTGCACTTCTGAATCACAACCATTCAATGTATGTCAGCTGAAGATTTTGGATGGATTGTTAACCTCGACATTGAATTATAACTGCTTCCCAAGCCTTAAGAATAAAAATAAATAAATAAATAGCTTTTTTATCCCAATCACATCTGCAATTAGTGTCCACATCTTGAGGAACTTCAGCTCAGAGTTGTTCAGCTGGATTATGACCTGCAAATATCATAGGGTATAAGGAAAGGGGACAATTATGTGGACACTTCGATCCAGAAGGCAGTTACCACCACATCCCCCCTGCCTCGATCAACCCCCCTCCCCAACACCACCTTAGGTTAGAAAGTGATACATGTCTGGTTAGTGATCATGTTGAAAACAGGAAGTGGCTATGATTCAGGCAGGCAAGGGCATTCCAGGCACAGTGTTTGAGGGTTCTTGGTCTTTGCCCTTATCCAATAGGTATGAGGTTTTTGCTGCACATGAACTCAGGAACATAGGACTGCAAATGACTGCAAAGTCTGCAGGATACATGAGCAAACTGACCATGGCACCATAGCAGGCCATTCAAGAAAGAGGAGTGGAAAGAAATGTGGTAGTAAGGCACAGTATAGCTGGGGGATAGAAACTCTTTTCTACAATTGTAACTGTGAGTTCCAAAGGTTGTGTTGCCTGCTCTGTGTTAGTGCTACTTAACTTTCTTATAGTTTAAAAGAACTTGGAGTGGGAGGTGGAGGATCCAGTTGTCACAGTCCACATAGGAACCAACAACATAGAACAAAGAATAAGGTTCTGTTGAGGAACTTGGGACCAAATTAAACAGCAGAACTACAAAAGTAATAATCTCTATTATTACCTGTATCACACACATAGGAACAAAAAGATGAGAGTGATGTGGCAGACAGATATTTTGATCCATGGGGCGCTGACACCAGTACTGGGGAAAGATGAAGCTGTTCTGTTGTGATGGGCTCCATTTAAGCTTGGCTGGGACCAATGTCCTTTGTGGATTGTATCATTAGGGCTGTAAATGGGGCTTTAAACTAAAAATGTGGTGGGAGGGATCAAGCGAGGGGAAATGTATAAATCTAAAGAGAAATGGCAAGACCCTGAGCATTCTAGTGTTTTGTGTAAAGATAAGCAGAGCATGACAGAAAGGAATAAAAAGTTTAATGGCAATGGTGCATTAATGAATAAGGTCAAATCAGGGAATAATGGTAAAAAATTAAAATTAGAGGTGGTCTATCTGAATACAGAAAGCATTGTTAATGAGATAGATGAATTAATAATACAAATAGAAATAAATGGGTTTGACCTAATAGCCATAACAAGTGCTATTACATTGCGTGTTAGCCAAGGTTGGGAACTAAAGATTCCAGGGTACTTGATGTTTTGAAAAGACAGATATTGAAAATGGGCTGGGGGTGTAGCCCTGATAATAAAGGGTGGCATAAGGACAATTGTGAGGATCTTGGTTTGGAAGAGCAGGAAGTAGAATCAGTATGGGTGGTGATAAGAAATTTCAAGAATGAGGAAACATTGGTAGTTTATAGACCCCTAAAAGTAGCTATAATGTTGGACAGAGTACTGAACTTACACAGGTATTAGGGGCAAGTTGGCTTAAATAGATTGGGAAATTAGATTAAAAAGTATGACGGTAGATGAGCATTGGTGAACATTTAAAGAAATATTTCATAATTCTCAACAACCCTACATCCCATTGAGAAATAAAAACTCCACAGGAAAGGATATCTATTTGTGGTTTACTAAAGAGATTAAGGATCATATTAGATTAAAAGAATAGGCTTATAATATTGCCCAAAAGCATAGTAAACCTAAGGATTAAGAAAATTTTAGATACAGGCAAAGGATGATCAAAAACTTAATAAAGAGGGAGAAAATAGAAAATGAGAGTTAGCAAGGCAGATCGTAAAAATTCTACAAATATACAAAGAGGAAAGTAAATGTAGATTCCCTCAAGGCTGGGATAAGACAAATTATAATGAGGAATTAAGAACGGGCAGGGATGTTAAACAAATATCTTGTATTTTTCTTCACTATAGAAGACACAAAAAAACAGAAATAACACAGAACCAAGGGTCTAATGAGATGAGGGACATAATTAATATTAGTAAGAAAATATACTAGAGAAATTAATATATTTAAATGTGACAAATCCCCTGGAATGAAGCTTTATAAAAGAGGTGACTTCAGAGATAGTGGATGCATCAGTTATGATCTTTCAGAATTCCCTACATTTTCGAATGATCCCAGAGGATTGGAAGGTAGAAAATGTAACAAAGCTATTGAAGAGGGAAGGATGGAAATGGGAAATTATAGACCACTTCATCTGATATCAGTCATCAGCAAAATTCTGGAATATTTTGGATGTCATAACAGGCTACTTAGAAAATCACAATAAGATTAGGCAGAGTCCATATGGATTATGAAAGGAAAATGTCGCTTGGCCAATCTATTGAAGTTTTTTTGAGGATATCATGAGCTGGGTAGATAAAAGGAAACCAGTGGATGCAGTATATTTGGATTTTCAAAAGGCATCCGATAAGGGACTACACAAATGTTTTTTTCACAAGGCTCATAAGATTGGGGGTAACATATTAGCATGGGCAGAGGATTGGCTAAAGGATATTTTCAGGTTAGCAGGCTGTTGGCTGGTCAGGTACCACAAGGATCATTGCTGGGGTCTTCAATTTTAGCCATTATTGTAAATATTTTTCTCCCCTGAAAAATTAGGCTGAATTCTAACATTCAGAGGCTGGCAATGCATCAGGAACTCAAAAGTTTCAGCAGCACATTTGTCATAGTTTTTTAACCTAGTCGCTGCGTTTGCATCTGGTTTACATATTTCCTGATCAATTAGAGCAAGCAAGCATGATGGCGACCCCCATCAGTCCATTTCAGTTCCAATACTTAAAGAGATGCTGCAAGGATCAGAATAGAAGATTGTGAAAATGTCGCAACAGATTCAGCTGGAGTCTTGCGTGGCAATTAAGGCAGAAGCGTGCTTCGGTGATGATGTGATGCTTGAGGTGGATTCTGGTCTTTCCAGGTGGGAGGAAGAAGGAAGCCTTGGAGAACAAGCAGGCTTGGCTGGAGCGACCGAGCAGATCAGCATCAAGAGTGTGTTGCCTTGCTCCGAGATACAGAGCTGCAAGAAGTTCAATTACCTAATCAGGGCAGGAAAGGTGAGTGGTGGCACATTCCAGTACCAACCCCCTCACTCTGCCTTTCCCAGCTTTTTCCTGCACATCACTCCTCAGACCAACACAACTTGCAGGTGCTTCTATATCGCTCTGTCTCCCTTTCTGTTAAGGCACCTCTGATAAGCTGCCACTGACACTCACCTTTAGCTTATAGCAATGTCACAGTGACCCTTCACAAATGTTGTCCTTCCACCCTCTCAAAACATTCCATAGCTCACACTCATACACTGAGATTTCACCCACCTCCCCCACCTCCCCCCCCCCCACAAAAGTGGTGGACATTGTTGCGGGCAGTATGGGTAAATTTGGAGAGTGGCCTAGTGGGGCCAGAAAATCCCACCCATTGGCAATGCATTCCCACCTGTCCGCTTGGAAGGAGCCTTTCCTCCAGGAGGCTACAAATGTCAGCAACAACCTGATGGGAAGCTCTAAGCCCCTTGGGGAATTTCATTCCCATATCGAACCACTGATCGTGAACTCCGCTGAGGCTGATGATTCACTTTATACAGACAGCATTGATGAGTTACATTTAATGCACCCCATGAGCTCTTGTCATTTTACCAAATTTAGCAGCTGGTCATATTGGTCAGATAAATAAAACAAGTAAGTCTAGCAATTTAGATTTTCCTGTAGTCTCACAACAGGATCATGGTCAGGGCAGGGAATGGAATAGACTTATTTCTGCAAATTTGAAAAATAATGATGCATTACAGGCAAGATTTTGCCCATGATGACTCAACAATTCCAAAAACGATACACCCTCTTATTTGGAAAAATGGATTTTTTTTAAAAAATGTACTAAAAAATTCTACCTCTTGCTGGCCTTTGTGTTAATCATATGCATGCTAATCCTAAAAATAGTTTCTAAGGTGCATCGTTCAAGTATTTAAATTCTGAATGCTTGTTAATTAAATCCCTGCACACCAGCAGCAGGGCAAATTGAAATTTTGTACTCTGGCAGAAGTCAGCTATGCTAGCCTCGATTAGAATCAGTGTCATGCAAAGGGAAGATCGGGACCACACAATATTGTTACATTATAGAAGTTCAGTGCAAAAATTTCCATTAACCCTCCAAGGACTGAAATAGCATTTCAGGAGCAAAGGAAAGAATACAATGCAATTGTAATGTTTGACTTAATTCCAAGGATACTACATGTTCTTTGGTTGTCCGTATTTTGCTAAACATAGTTCAAAATTTTCAACTTGAAAATGTAGCAGAAAATCATTTGACAGATCTTACATAGAACCATAGAGAAGTTACGGCAGAGAAAGAGGCCATTCAGCCCATCGTGCCTGCGCCAGCTGAAAAATAACTAGCTGTCCATTCTAATCCCACCTTCTAGCACCCAGGAAATAAAAGAGGACATATTTTGAAAACTGGAAGTTTGTCGCACTCAGAGCTGAGCGCAATATTTTTGAAGGGTCAAACGAGTCATTTTTCAAAGTATAAAGCAATTAAAGATCTTCAAAAGTATTAAATGCATAACCAAAAAATAGTGTTGAGTTCAATAAACACAGCAAAAAAGATCCTGTTTCTTTCATATAACAGCTGCACAAATGAATTAATGCAAATAGCTAATTAAGTATTACTTCATGCATTGCAACAGACAAGGTTGTAATTGAAGACAGGTAGCACAACTGAAGGACAAGATAGAAGGTCAAAATTTTCATTCAGACTGCTGTCCCCAATTACAACCCATTGTAAATCTGTAACTTCATTATTGTAATTCAATGCATTTCAATTATATGATGAATTGGGCTTCTGCTTTATTCTAGCTTCTAAGTGGGAAGCAATTTATCTTATATGCAAATATATTATAAATATTGAAATAGAGATTTTTTTCAACTGCCATTTTGCATAGACGTTTTTGAGCTCTGGTCATGTCTGAGGTCTTTCATTAAGGTCAGAAGTCAAAGTATACATTGTGGTTTTATTTACATAGGTGATGACTCTTGTTAGACTTTATTTTTATATAATAGTTAATAACATTCTGCATTGTTTCACATTGTTAGTGAAGTTTATTACAGTAGTAATGGAGGTGCATTTTTAATCTGCCATAAACATAGATTAATCAGAAGCTAGGAAAATATAGGTCAGATATCAGCAAAGATACCAAAGTACAATAAAAATGTGAATAATAAACATTTTAGATACCGAAAAAACTATGAATCACCAACATACTATGCCATGAAATGGTGAGGTAAACTCAATCTCCCACTTGGGTGAATGCTCATTCCCCACCACATCACCTTGAGAGGCACTCCTGCAAAGGAAGACAGGGGAAAAAAATCAAATGAAGTGTCCTAGCCAGGTGTTGTAGGGTGGCCAAGTTGTACTATTGTTGATAGAGTTGATCTGCAGGCACTTCTTGGGTGGAAACTTTAAGTTTATTTACAACATACTCAGCAGCAACTACATGTGTGCTTTCAACCCCAACTCTACCTCTACACTGACTGCTGAGGTGTCCCACGCTACTCTCTGATTGTTTACTACAGATCATGTGATCTTCCTTAACAAGTAGTATTCTTAAAGATATATTACACAGTAACTAAAACCATAATTACAACACTAGACCATTAATGTCTTCCTATTGGTCAGGTTAAACTGGTATTGGCTGAGGCCTATAATTAGTTTATATATTATCCTGACTTTGTTTTATTCCTTCATTCTTGGGATATAGGCATCATGCAGTAAAGCTAGCATTTAGCCTCTATCCTAATTGTCCTTGAGAAGGTGCTGGTGAGCTAACTGCTTGAACAGAACCGGGGGCAGAAATCTCCCCCACTGTTGGGGGGGGGGCGTGGGGGCAGGACCCCAATTGGAGCCGCGCTGCCATTTTACATGGGTGGGCCAATTAAGGCCCGCCCAACATAACGTGCACCCATAAGCGCTGAGCACTCCCTGTGCAGGCTGGGGCGGGGGGGGGGGGGTGGCGGGGTGGAGAGAGAGAGAGAGAGAGAGAGGGGGGTGGGGGGGAGAGAGGGGGGTGGGGGGGAGAGAGGGGCGGGGGGGGGGGGCGGGGGGGGGAGGAGAGAGAAGGGGAGGGGTGGAATTCCCTGAGTTGCAAGCACGCGAAAGAGCACAGAAATTTCCCTGAGGCACCTCTGTGCATCAGGGAGATTAGTTTAAGGTTTAAAATTTAAATAAAGAAAAGGAAATATTTTAAGACATATCCCCTCATGTGATGGTGTCACATGAGCTGGAACTTGTTCATGAATTTTGATAAAAAAATTTATTTGATTAACGAAACCTTCATGAAACCTCATACCGCCCGTGGATGAGGTTCCATGAAAAATGCGAAGGCCGCCTGGGCCCTTAAGGTTGGATAGACAGCCCTGTTAATTGTTTTAATGACTATTTAAATGGCCTTAATAGGCCTTTGACAGTTCAGCGGGCACGCAGCCTGACGTTGGGATGCCCACCCGACGTCACCATGCGTCATTTTACGCGTCGGCCCCGCCCTTGCTCGCTGACCCGAAAATTCTTCCATGAGCGGTTTGCTAGGCCATTTCAGAGGGCGGTTAAGAGACAGTCACATTGCTGTGGGTCTGGAGTCACCTGTAAGCCAGACGAGGTAAGGACAGCAAATTTCCTTCCCTAACATACATTACTGAGCCAGATAGGCCTTTATGACAATTGTCTGGTTCATGGTCACTATTACTGACATCAGCTTTTTAATTCCAGGTTATATTTATGTAATCGAAGTCAAATTCCCCACTGCCTTGGTGGGACCTGAACTCTTTTTCTGGATCTCTGGGTTACTTGTCCAGTAACATGACCACTGTGTTACCATATCCCTGTGGGCTGGGGAGAACAATGAGTGGAAATTACGAATCTTTGTCACCAAATAAAACTTGTAATGAATGTTAGAAATGTGCAAAACCGAAAAGGTGTATTAATTAAGTTTTTTTGTATTAAGTCAAATAAAAATAAGGTTCAATTCCCAATCTGGGCTGAGTTATTTTAACTCAGAAAACAAATTGGACTTTGCAATTGACCTCACAATCCCTGGACTAAAGAAAGTCTCTACTCTCAAGTGCAATCCAGTGGTTTAAATATGAACATACGAAAGTACGAATTAGGAGCAAGAGCAGGCCACTCAGCCCTTAGACTCTGCTCCTCCATTCAATAACATCATAGCTGATCTGATTGCAACCTCAGCTCACATTTCTGCCCAACCCCGCTAACCTTTCAACCCTTTGCTTATCAAGGATCCATCTACCTCTGCCTTAAAAATATTCAAAGACCCTGCTTCCACTGCCTTTTGAGGAAGAGATTTCCAAAGACTCACAACCCTCTGAGGGAAAAAAATTCTCATCTCTGTACAAAATGGGCAACCCCTTATTTTTAAGCAGTGGTCCTTAGTACCAGACTCTCGCACAAGAAGAAACATCCGCTCCACATCGACCCTGTCAAGACCCCTTAGGATCTTATATGTTTCAATCGAGTTGCCCCGCACTCTTCTAAACTTCAGCGGATACAAGCCTAGTATATCCAACCTTTCCTCATAAGACAACCCACCCAATCCAGGTGTTGATTTAGTAAACCTTCTATGAACTGCTTCCGATGCATTTATATCCTTCTCCAGATGTGGTCTCACCAATGCCCTGTATAACTGAAGCATAAACTCTCTATTTTTGTATTCAATTCCCCTTGAAATAAATGATAACATTCTATTAGCTTTCCTAATTACTTGCTGTACCTGCATACTAGCCTTTTGCAATTCATGATCCCTCTGAATCTCACAGCTCTGCAGTCTCTCACCATTTAGATAACATGCTTCCTTTTTATTTTCCTGCTAAATTGGACAATTTCGTACTTTCCCACATTATACTCCATTCATCATGTCTTTTTTCACTCACTTAACCTACCTATAGCCCATTGTAGCCTCCTTGTGTCCTTTTCACATCTTACTATCCTACCTATCTTTGTGTCATCAGCAAATTTAGCAATCATATCTTTGGTCCCTTCATCCAAGTCATTTATATAAATTGTATAAAGTTGAGGCCCCAGAACTGATCCCTGTGACACACCACTTGTTACATCTTGCCAGCTGAAAATTTGTGCTGGAAAGAAAATATTGTAACATTCCTACTAATAAAAATAAATAGAAAACTGAAACTAACATTGAAACGCTGTAAGCACACAGAAAAGAAAATAAATTCATGATGCAGTTATGTAATCCTATTTCTGGTCGGGGGTGAACAGCCAGAGGTCGTGGTCCACATTGGTACCAATGACATAGGTAGGAAGAGGGATCAGGTCAGGTCCTGAAAGCAGGTTTCAGAGAGTTAGGAAAGAAATTAAAAAGTAGGAATTCAAAAGCAGTAATCTCAGGATTACTCCCAGTGCCACGTGCTAGTGAGCATAGGAATAGGAGGATTGAGTGATTGAACACGTGGCTCAAGGATTGGTGTAGGAGGGAGGGCATAAGATTTCTGAGGCATTGGGACTGGTTTTGGGGCAGGTGGGTCCTGTACAAGATGGACAGTTGCACCTTAGCAAGACTGGGACTAACATCTTTGCAGGGAGATTTGCTAGTGCTGTTCTGGAAGGTTTAAATTAGATTGGCAGGGGGTAGAAAACCTGGGAGGGAACTCAGACTGGAGGGAAGTAAAACTGGTAACAGGAAGTGGAGAATTAGTAAGCAAAATTAGAAGGCTGATGAAACAAAGACAAGCGTCAAAGAGGATCAGAGTGCAGAATAATGTTAAAAAGGCAAAGTTAAGGGCATCAGGGTGCATTGAAGGCAGTTAAAAGGAGGTTTACTAGATTGATACCTGGAATGAGTGGGCTGCTTTATGAGGAAAGGTTGATCTGATTTGAAGCTGCAAATAGGGGTAAATGGGTATGATTTAATTGCTTTTTCAGAGACATGGTTACAGGGTGACCAGGAGTATAAACTGAATATTCAAGGATATTCATCATTTAGGAAGGATAGACGGAGGGGAAAAGGAGGTGAGGTAGCTCTGTTAATAAGGGACAACATCAGTACGTTAGTGAGAAAGGATCTTAGATCGAAGGATCAAGATGTAGAATCAGTTTGGGTGGAGCTAAGAAACAACAAGGGGCAGCAAACATTGGTGGAAACTGTTTACAGGCCGCCAAACTGTAGTGGTAATGTTGGGCATGGTATAAATCGGGAAATTGGAGCTATAAGTAATATGGATAATACAGTGATAATTGGCAACCTCAATTTACATATAGATTGAGTAAACCAGTCCAGCATTAATGCTGTGGAGGATTACTTCCTGGAATGCGTACAAGATGGGTTTCTGGAGCAGTAAATTGAGGAACCAGTTAGGGATTGGGCTCTTTTAGATTTACTATTATTTAATGAGAAAAGGCTAATTGATAACCTTGCTGTAAAGGAGCCATCAGGAAATAGTGATCATAATATCATAGAATTTTACATTAAGTTTGAAAGTATATAGTTCATTCTGAAACTAGGATCCTAAATCTGAACAAGGAAATTATGACGGTATGAGGGGCAAGTTGGCTATGGTGGATTCGGAAAATACATTAAAAGATTTGATGGTAGGCAGGCAATGGCTAGTATTTAAAGAAGCTTTATTTGGTCTACAACAAATATATTCCTTCCAAGGTATAAAAATCCAACAGAAAAGGTGAATCAACTGTAGCTAACAAAAGAAGTTAAAGATAGCATTAGATCAAAAGAAGTGGCTTATAAGGACGCCAGAAAAAGTGGTAAGCCTGAGGATTGGGAACAATTCAGAACCCAGAAAAGGAGGATCAAGAAGCTGATAAAGAAAGAGAAAAGAGAATATGAATACAAGCTAGCAAGTAACATAAAGGTGGACTGCAAACGTTTCTTTAGGGTATGCGAAAAGGAAAAGATTAGCAAGGACAAGTGTGGGTCCATTACAGGCGGAGACAGGAGAATTTAAAATGGAAAATAGGGAATTGGTGGAGAAACTAAGCAATTACTTTGTGTCCATCTTCATGGAGGAAGATGCAGAAAATCTCCCAGAAATACTAGGAAAGCAAGGCACTGGTGAAAATGAGGAACTGAAAGAAACCAGTATTAATAAAGAGGGAATACTTGAAAAATTGATTGGATTAAAGGTTGATTAACCCCTGGATCAGATGAGCTGCATCCCAGAGTGTTGAAGGAGGCGGCTTTAGAGATAATGGATGCATCGGTGGTTATCTTTCAAAATTCTATAGATTCTGGAAAGGTTCCTTCAGAATGGAAAGCAAATGCAACCTCACTTTTTAAGAAGGGAAGGAAAGAGAAAATAGAGAATTATAGACCTATTAGTTTGATGTCAGTAGTATGGAAAATGTTTGAATCTATTATAAAGGATGTGATAACTGGACACTTGGATCTGGGGACCAAATGTAATATTTCCAAATTTGCTGATGATACAAAACTAGGTGGAAATATAATTGTGAGAATGCAAGGAGGCTTCAAGGGGATTTGTACAGGCTAAGTGAATGGGCAAGGACATGGCAGATGGAATATAACGTGAATAAGTTTGAAGTTATCCACTTTGGTAGAAAAAAAAAGAAAGGCAGAGTATTTCTTAAGTGGTGAGATGTTGGGAAATGTAGATATCCAAAGGGACCTGAGTGTCCTTGTTCATGAGTCACTGGAAGCTAGCATGCCAGTGCAACAAGCAATTAGGAAGGCAAATGGTATGTTGACCTTCATCACAAGGGAATTTGAGTACAAGAGTAAAAATGTCATTTTGTAATTTTATAGGGCCTTGACGAAATTGTACCTGAAGTTTTGTGTACAGTTTTGGTCTCCTTATCTAAGGAACTATTTATCTGCCATAGAGGGAGTGCAATGGAGGTTCACCAGACTGATGCTGGGATGTTGGGATTGTCTTACGAGGAGAGATTGAGGAAATTGGGCCTGTATTCTCTAGAGTTTAAAGAATGAGAGGTGATCTCATTGAAACTTACAAAATCCTTACAGGGTGTGACAAGGTAGATATGGATCAGATGTTTCTCCTGGCTGGTAGTCTCATCATAGAGTCATAGAGGTCTACAGCACAGAAAAAGGCCATTCGGCCCATTCCGCCTGCACTGGTCAAACAAGTTCCTAGCTATTCTAATCCCATTTTCCAGCACTAGGCCCATAGCCTTGTATGCCATGGCATCGCAAGTGCACTTCCAAATACTTCTTAAATTTTATGAGGGTTTCTGCCTCTGTCACATTTTCAGGCAGTGAGTTCCAGATTCCCACCACCCTTTGGGTGAAAAGATTCTTCCTCACATCCCCTTTAAACCTTAAGTCTATGCCCCCTGGTTATTGATCCCTCCACCAAGGTGAAAAGTTCCTTCCTGTCTATCCTATCTATGCCCCTCATAATTTTACACACCTCAATCATGTCCCCCCTCAATCTCCTCTGCTCCAGGGAAAATAACCCCAGTCTATCCAATCTCTCCTCATAACTAAAACTCTCCAGCCCAGGCAACATCCTGGTAAATCTCCTCTGCACTCTCTCTAGTGCAATCACATCCTTCCTATAATGCGGATTCCAGAACTGCACGCAATACTGTAGCTGTGGCCTAACCAGCATTTTATACAGTTCCAGCATAACCTCCCTGCTCTTATATTCTATGCCTCGGCTAATAAAGGCAAGTATCCCATATGCCTTCTTAACCACCTTATCTACCTGTCCTGTTACCTTAAGAGACCAGTAGACATGCACACCAAGGCCCCTCTAATCCTCAGTTCTTCGCAGGGTCCTACCATTCATCGCGTATTCCTGAGCCTTGTTTGTCCTGCCCCTCACCTCGCCTCACACTCATATGGATTAAATTCTATTTGCCACTGATCAGTCCATCTGACCAGCCCGACTATATCCTCCTGCGACCTAAGGCTAGCCTCCTCACTATTTACCACCCCACCAATTTTTGTGTCATCTGCAAACTTACTGATCAACCCTCCTACATTCAAATCTAAATCATTTATATATACTAGAACCAGGGGATGCAGTCTCAAAATAAGGGGCAAGCATTTAAGACTGAGATGAAGAGGCATTTCTTCACTCAAAGCGTGGTGAATCTTTGGAATTCTCTATCCCAAAGGGCAGTGGAAACTCATTGATTGAACATGTTCAAGATGGAAATCAATAGATTTCTGAGTACTAATGACATCAAGGGATATGGGGTTAGCGGGAAAAATGGCGTAAGAGGTAGATGATCAGCCATGATCTGTTTGAATGGTGGAGTAGGCTTGATGGGCCGAAGGGACTTCTCCTGCTCCTATTTCCTATGCTCCTATGATCCTAACCCTTAGGGTAGTTTGGTTGTTAAAGGTTAAAGGGGACCCATGTTGTTTTACTGGGAAGAAGGTGCAAGGTATTCACACCTGTCAACAATGACCCACATAGCTATGTTGATCGTAGATAGACTGTTAGCCTTCAAGTCCTAGGGAAGTGTTAGGGATGTCAGGTTTTGTAAATAGTTATAATTTAAACTGGCTATTTAATTCCAAGATAGAATAGAGTTGGGAGTCTACTGAATAGCTAATTAGCATTTCTACCTGGATTCAAAGCACATGTGATTCATATTGCCATGGAGATGGGCTTTGAGAAAACAAGGGTCCATAGGAAACCATTGTCAATTTAGGTTGTAGGTTTTCTTAAAATATCTCTTAACCTCACAGACATAGTCAGTCTGCAAGGATCTAAGAGAGAGAGAGAGAGAGAGTTGAAATATAGATAGCAAGCCTCTATGGTTCACCATGCAGAATGCGGGTGGGAGCTCATAGCTAATGCACAGATTGAAGGGACTGAGTTCATGAGAACTTAAACAAGGCTGGAAGATTCACCTAGCTTTGGCTAGAAAGAAGAAGCTCTATTTATCCCTGACCATGAAAGTCAGTTCAAAGATTAGGAGTTACCTGGCTGGGAAAGGAAAAGAAAGGAAGCAAGACTTCAGGAGCACTTTGGGCTGGTTCCAGGAGAATAGTATATCACAGAGTAAAGTAGAACCATGGCAGGTGATTTTCAGTCATTTTAAATGTTAAAAGAAGGATCTTTTCTGCAGTTGGGAGTAAAAGTTGCCGACTGAACTAATGTTTATTCAATGTTGCTTTTAATTTGTTTGTTACAGTTAAAGTTTTAAAACTTGAAATCTTGTCATGTGATCCTTTCGGTCATTCAGCGGGGGTGCAGCCGAATCAATTGAGTTTCTTTTTAAAAGTTATCAGTCTTTATAGGAATAAACAGTAACACTATCAAGCACCGAGAACCACATCCACAATGGCAGCAGTCTGTGCCTGGTTGGCAGCAGTCTGATCATGCAAACCAGCAGCCAAGGATCTCACAATCTCTGCCTGAGTTTGCATTGCAGGACAGAAACATCTGGAGGCCTCTGCCTGTGCAGCAGTGAAAGCTGATACAATGGCCATCATACACTACATCGGTTAATTTGGCAGCACTACCATGGAGGTGCCCATCACTACCCGGTGCAGAAGGAGGCCATTCAGCTCATCAAGTCTGCACTGGCTCTCTGAAAGAGTATTCTACCTAGTCCCCTTCTCCTGCCTTATCCCCGTAACTTTGCACATTCTTTCTTTTCAGATAGCAAGCCAATTCCCTTTTGAATACCTCGGTTGAACCTGCCTCCACCACCCTCTCATGAAGTTTGTTCCAGGTTCCAACCACCCTCTGGGTGAAAAACTTTTTCCTCACATCACATTTACTCCTTTTGCCAATTATTTTGAATCTATGCCCTCTAGTTCTTGATCCTCTCTTGAGTGGGAACAGTTTCTCACTATTTAACCTGTCCATACCCCTCAGGATCTTAAATACCTCTATCAAGTCTCCTCTTAACCTTCTTTTCTCCTAGGAAAATTGTCCCAAGCTCTCCAATCTGTCCTCGTAGCTACACTTCTTTATCCCTGGAATCATTCTTGTGAACCTCCTCTGTACTCCATCCAATGCCTTCACATCCTTCCTCAAGTATGGTGCCCAGAACTGGATGCAGTACTCCAGATGAGGCCTGACAAGTGTCTTATACAAATTCAACATGACCTCCTTAATCTTATACTCAATGCCCCAATAATAAAGCCTAAGATACTATGTGTTTTATTAACTGCTCCCTCAATATGCCCTGCCATCTTCAATGACTTATGAACATATACACCGAGGTCCCTCTGTTCCTGCATCTCCTTTAGAGTCTCTCCCTTTATTTTATACTGTCTCTCCATATTCTTCCTGCCAAAACAAACTACCTCACACTTCTCTGCATGGAACTTCACCTGCCACTTGTCAGCCCAATCCACCAACGTGTCTATGGGCAGGATATTGAGTTCGGCAAGCGGGGGCCAGAACTCCCAACATCACCCCGCGTCATTTCAATTTTCAGGTTGGCAGGGGGGAGTGCAGCAAAATCAGCTGTGCACCTGCCAACCTGTCAATGGCCAATTGAGGCCATTTAAAAACTAATTGAAATAGTTAAAGGACCTGCCCGTCCAACCTTAAGGTTGGCGGACAGGCCGGGAGCCCTGGCGGGCTTCAGAAAATGCATGAAACCTCATCCATGGGCGGGATGAGGCTTCATGTAGGCTTTTAAAAATGTAATGAAAGTTTAATTAAAAGTGATGGACATATCCCAACTCATGTGACAGTGTCACATGAGAGGATATGTCAGGGAAATTTTATTTTTCTATATTTCACATTTTTGAATTTGGCGCCGATCTCTTTGAGGCAGCACTTCTCCTCAGGGAGATGAGTGTGCTCTTTCGTGCGCATGCGCAAAAGAGCACACTCTCAGCTTAAGGAATCCGCCCCCCCCCCCCTACCCCCACACCCGCCCAAGGAGCGCATAGAGCTTCCTGGCGGATGTCATGCTGGGTGGGCTTTAATTGGCCCACCCATGTAAAATGGCGTCGCGCCTCCAATTGGGGGCACCGATCGGAGGCACACCTGCACGCACCTGCTCCTAAACTTCCCCCCCAACAGGGGTAAAATTCTTCCCTATGTCTTTTTGAAGTTCACGACTATCCTCATCACAGTTGACAACGTTTCCAATCCTTGTGTCATCTGCAAATTTTGAAATCATGCCCTGAACACCACGAGTCTAGATCATTAATGTTTATCAGGAAGAGCAACGGTCCCAACTCTGACCCACATGGAACTCCACTACAAACATTGCTCCAATCTGAAAAACAACCATTTATCACTACTCTCTGTTTCCTGTCATTAACTGTCATTCACTCTGTTTCTCTCTCCATAGATGCTGCCAGACCTGCCGAGTATTTCAGCAATTTCTGTTTTTGTAACCGTGAACTCTTCAGTTTTGGCAACGTGACAGGACAGTGTTTTGTCAGCAATTTATCTTTTAATGCCTAACTTTCTACATTTGCACTGGTGGAAGATGTGGTTGAAGAGGAAGGTTTGGAAGAAATTCTTGAAGATGGAAGAGATGTAACAATCAGAGAGACTGTCCATTTCCAAAGCATAGGCACACAATTTCAGAAGGCTGTACCACTGATAATGGGGGGGCAGGGTGGTTAGAAGAGTATAGCATGTGAGCTGAGATGTTGGATTGGCCAAGTTTGCAAGGCAGATTTATTAAGAGGAGGGTGAGGCTTATGTTTGGGTAAAAGATACTCCAACAGTACAATAGTATAGTCCTATTAATGATTTAGTTTCATGCCTGATGACTAGTCACTTGTGTAAAATCCTGGGAGTTTGCCAGAACCTGTGAAATTATACTCCCAGATGAAACAGTGCCCTCAGAGGAAGAAGGAAGAAAATTGAAAAAAAAAAATCAGTATGCTTGGAAAAAAGCAATGCAAAATACCTTTTGCAAACAATTGTGCAAAAACACTACACAACCCTTAAAAGTCAAATACACCTAAGCAAAATATTGGCAGTGAATACATTGCTTTAATTCTTAACTAAATTAGTATTCAATTATTAATCTGTAAATTACAATTTTATTACATTGCCAGATACAAATGGGAGATGACTGTATGAGGATGGTGTGTTTTAAATAAAATGTCTCATACACAATTGCAATTTTCTTTTTTTTAATGCTGATTCAAGTTACAATCAATCAGAAATGTGACACAGAGGTAAGTAAATTGAAAAGATATTAAAATGGGCCATTAGTCAAGTATTGCATATGAATAATTAATTCTGATAGTCTGCAACAGTTACATTTTGATTATGTAGCCTTTCACTTGTCAAGCCCTTTACCAAAGGAGGAAACAGAAATTCAGATATTATTTAGTTATGAAAAATTCTGATTGTACAGATTCATCAGAGCCCCTAGCCTGAAATAAAAACAATTTTATTTTTATGGGCTGTAGGTGTAAGAATCAATATTCAGCTAACTTGCAATTCTCATTGCAATTTGCTGGTCTCATTTTGTTTTTCTATGTGCTGTGTTGCCTTCGAGGCAGTAATCTATAAGCCTGCAATAAATTGGAATGATATGGCAAATTTGCACTATGTGGTCATTTCACAATTCATTCAAGAACTGGTATTTCTGATATACCCACTAATAGCCATTTCTAATGTTACTTGTTTGTAAAATTTCAATTGCAATTGATAACAATGATAATAAAATAACCAGATGGAGAAACATAAATTAATAAACATTTAAGATAATATTGTCAGCATGCTGGTAACTCAACAGGTACTATAACAGTCATGGTAGAAATTACTGCAATAACTTAATGCAAGAACATTACCTTAGCAATAAGAAAGATAAATGTAGTTCATTTCTTTCAGCCTTCTAGATAAGTTTGCAGCATGTGCCTTTTCACCCTAGCAATTTCAAAGTGGTATTACAGAACATTCTGCCTACTTGTCAGGTATGAAAGCAATGAAATTCTCTACCAAAATCCATGGTTGGAAGGGAAGAGAGAGAATGAGAGAGATTGGAAGCTGACATAAAAGGGAATTCAAAGTCTTCTGTAAGTATCTAAATAGTAAAGGGGTGGTAAAAGGAAGAGTGGGGTCGATTAAGGGCCAAAAAGGGGATTACACGTGGAAGCAGGGGTCAGGGTTGAGGTACTAAATGATTTCTTTGCATGAGTCTTTACCAAAGAATATTCTGCTCAGGGCATGGTGAAAGAGAATGTAGTTCAGTCATTTGAAGGGTTTAAAATTGATGAGGAGGATGTATTAGATAGACTGTCAGTACTTCAAGTTCATAAGGCACTAGGTCCAGATGAGATGCATCCAAGGATACTGAAGGAAGTGAAAGCGGACATTACAGAGGCACAGGCCATAATTTTCCAATCTTTCAGAGACTCAGGGTGGTGCCAGAGGACTGGAGAATTGCAAATGTTGCGCCCTTGTTCGAAAAAGGTTTAAAGGTAAGCCTAGGCCAGTAAGTTTAATCTTGGTGGTGGGAAAGCTTTTAGAAATGATAATTCAGGACAAAATTAATAGTCACTGGGAAAATGCAAGTTAATTAAGGGGAGGCAGCATGGATTTGTTAAGAGCAAATCATGTTTAACTAATTTGCTTGGGCTTTTTGATGAGGTAACAGAGAGTGTTGATGAGGGCAATGCTGTTGATGTGGTGTACATGGACTTCCAAAAGGCATTTGATAAAGTGCCACACAACAGACTTGTGGGGTGAAATCATCTGTGCCTGTTGAGCTGTTCGGTGGCGTGAGTGGACAATATGGCGAGAAGGCCAAAAATCAGTTTCACAACGTCATGAAACCGGTTTGCGATCGTCCGCTCTGCCCGTCGAAGTCGGGCTGTGTTCCCTGCCAATGGACATCGTTGAACCTCATTGTAATACATCACCATATCATTATAAGGCCAGCTCGCCGGACACAACCCCGCCCACCGCCCCTGCTGGATCATCTGCCCACGTCAGCTGGAAAACACGCTGGTGTAGAACACGTCTTGACAAGTGTGACGTGCAGAAGTCAGGACTTACCCACCAGGGCCTTGCTCACATCACGGACATTCAAGGAGCTGAAGATGCTGGAGCCCGACACCAACGGCTCAGTGGAGGAATATCCATGGCATGCTGGGTGGATTCTCATGGACATGGGTCTGCCATGAAGCAGTGCACAGATCTTGGATAGTCACCATTGATGCTCACAATGGATGCTGGTCGAGGGGGTGGGAAAGGAAGATCTAGGGTTGGTTGGGAGAGGAAGAGGTGCTGCAGGTGTGAGGTTGAGAGGGGGGGAAATGAAGGTGTCGGAGGGGTGAAGTTGGGAGGGTGGAATGAAGGTGTCAGGGGGTGAGGTTGAGAAGGGGGGAATGAATGTGTCAGGGGGGTAAGATTGAGAGGGGGGGTAATGAAGGTGTCGGGGGATGAGGTTGGGAGGGGGTGAAGCTGTTGTGAGTGTGAGGTTGTGGTGGGGAATAAAGGTGTCGGGGGGAGGTTGGGAGTTTGGTGGAGGGAGTACGAGGAGAAGAGGTGGTAACAGGGGAGAAGACAGCAACTGGGGAGGTAGGTGTAAGGAGGGAATGGAAGATGTAAGGCAAGGAGTACGGAGAGGGGAGGGAGCTGGGGGGAGGAAGGGATGCAGACAAGGGAGGAAGTCAGGGTTGGGGAAGAAGTATGAGTGGAGGAAGGAGTCTGGAAGGGGGAAGGAGTAAAGCTGGAGGAAGAAGTGAGGCTGGAGAAAGAGGTAAGGCTGGAGGAAGGAGTCGGATTGGGGGAAGGACGAAGGGTGACAGAAGAAGTAATGGTAGAGGATAGAGCCAGGAAGGGGGAGGGACTAAGCGGGGGGAAGTACGGGGAGGGTGGGAGGGTTAAGGGGGGAGGAAGGGGTTCCGGGGTGGATGGAGTTTCAGGGGGGGATGGGGCTCTGGGGGGAGGGCAGGGGTGTGAAGGGGGGAAGGGGTGCAAAGTGGGGAAGGGGTGCGAAGTGGGGAAGGGGTGCGAAGTGGGGAAGGGGTGCGAAGTGGGGAAGGGGTGCGAAGCGGGGAAGGGGTGCGAAGGGGGGTAGAGGTGCAAAGGGGGGAAAGGGTCTGAAGGGGGGAAGGTGTCCGGAGAGAGTGATGTGCGGGTGAACATACAAGGGAGGGGTTTGATTGGTCCATGTCTTCCTCCTGGGGAGCAAACTGAGGGTGGGTGTGGTATGAGGTAATGGTGAGAATGACTGAGGACAGAGTGAGGTGGTAGGGTGAGGGTTCGATGGTAACGATAGAAGGGGCGGCGAAGGTGGTTGATGGGGACTTGGATGCAGGCACAGACCCTGGGGGTGGGATGGAGGAGGCTGGGGAGGTTGATTTGGATGGGGGTGGGATTTTCAGGAAGGAAGGGAACGTACACACTCACCTGGACATCCCCGAAGGGAAAGGGTTGTGGCTGGTAGGTCACGGAGGGGAGGTCGAAGGTGATACCAGGTTGTCAACTGTGATGGGGGAAAGGAAATGGGTGACAGCGTTGGGGGTGCGGGGGGGGTGTAAAGATGGGGGAGCTGATGAGAAAGCGAATCCAGACCAGGCAGCCCAAATCGAAAATGAAACGACAGTTGTGGTGGGCGAGATCGGGTGCTGCATGGGACTGTGATCAGTTAGTGGGCAGAGATGCAGGTCAGCTCAGATGGTCAACTGAAAGTGAACCCCAGCTGGCAGCATTGAAAATGTTCAGGACGTTGAGCTGGGTGTGATAAGTGAAAGGTGCGTGTGTGTGGGAAAGTGCTTGCACGAGACTCCGAAAGGCCCTGCCACACACACACTTCTCCCTCCAGAATCACTCGTGAGCCAGCTGATCCCTTTGCGATGACAGAGGAGAGGTTGAGGGGGTCACAGACAAAGGGGTCTCAGAGGGAGAGGACAGCCTCTGAAATTCCTGAGTGGATAACCCAAAGATGTCCAGCAGCCACTCCTCCTCCCTTCGGGTGCTTGAGGGTGTGGGTAAGCGCTGTGACGGGGTTTCTGGGCTGCTTATTTCCACCTCTTCACTGGAGGATGTGTCCTTTGGGTTGCCTCTGGGTTGCAGCTGGGGACATGGATGGAGCTGAGGGACTGGCTGGCTGAGGGTGTTGGTACCTTGATAGTGCTCCCTACCAAGGAAAATTAATTGTGTTAAGCAAAATAGAGATAATAGTCCATAGCAGCAGAGTCAAAAGCAGGAGAGAGAGCACTCACAGCTGTGTTGAGAGAGGGATGATGTGGTGCAGGATCTTCAGGTGTTCGCCACCAAACTCACCATTGCCACAGGCACGGTCCCTGTCCTCGCCAGTCAGCGCAATGACACACTCCTCAAAGTAAGTGAGGGGCCTAATGTGGGCCACTTCGCCCCCAGTCTGGGACCTCTTCCTGCTGATGTGAACATGCTTCTCCTGCATGAACACAGATGGAGAGAGTGTGAGCAGGACACATGGCACTGCATGGAATGTTTGTATGGTGAGCAGAGTCGTGGACAGGATGAGGATGTGAGCTTGAGTGGATATGAGCCTGATGGAGATGTGAGAGTGTGTATTAGAGTTAGTGGTGTTGCCCCTTGATGTGTCAGATCCCTGTGGATGTTTGATGGGTTTATGAGTGTGTGAGTTGAGAGTGATGAGAAGAATGACTTACTCTGGCAGAACAGATGAGACCATTCATTCTGTAGTGGCACTGGGCTCTTTTGCAGGGCATTGGCACTGACCACTGCTGCCACCGCTTGCCATGCTGGATTAGTGACTCCACTGCTCATCCTGTGGCCAGAAAGAGGGTAGAGGACACCATGGTGGGCCTCCACAGCGTCCAAAAGGCACTCGAGGTACCCGTCATTGAACCCGGGGGCTGTAGTCTTTTTGCCTTTCGTGGACATCTTCCCTGCAGTCGTCGTGGGCTGGAAGCACTGAGCTGTGTGCACGCAGCTGGACTTTAAATGTGGTGCCCAGCATGATGAAGCTGCGAGGTGATGGCGTGGCGGGTGAATGAGAGTCCACTCGCTGTGGAAACAGTGTGTTTCCCGGGAATGCATAACTAATGCGGCGGGTTTGGGACGATACTGCGTGAAAAGTCGCCATTGCGGTTGGCAGGTAAAACTTTGTTTTACCCGCCCACTACTGCACTTAGTGCAAATCTGGACCGATTCTGCCCGTGATCAGAGTTAGAGCTCATGGAATAAAAGGAACAGTAGCAACATTATTAAAAAAATTGGCTGAGTGACAGGAAACAGAGAACAGTGGTTAATGGATGTTTTTCGGGCTGGAGGAAAGTTTATAATGAAGGTTTCAGGAGTTGGTTTTAGGATCCCTGCTCTCCCTGAAATATATTAATGATCAGACTTTGGTGTACAGGACACAATTTCAAAATTTGCAGATGATACAAAACTTGGAAGTATTGTACACCATGAATAGGATAGTGTAGAGCTTCAAAAGGACATAGACAAGTTGGTGGAATGGGTGGACAAGTGGCAGATAAATTTCAATGCAGAGAAGTGTAAACTGATTTATTTTGGCAGGAAGAGCACAGAGAGACAATACAAAATAAAGGGTACAATTCTAAATGGGGTGCCGGAGCAAAGGGACCTGGGTGTATATGTGCATAAACCATTGAAAGTGGCAGGACAGGTTGAAAGGATGGTTAATGGAGCATGTGTCATCCTGGGTTTTATCAACAGGGGTGCAGAAAAAAGAGTGGAAGTTTTGGTAAACCTATATAAAGCAGTGGTTTGGTCTCAACTGGAGTATTGCATCTGGTTCTGTGCACCACACTTTAGGATGGGTGTGAAAGCATTAGAGAGGATGCAGGGAAGATTTATGAGAATGGTTCCAGGGTTGAGGAACTTTCGTTACGTGGAAAGATTGGAGACTGTTCTCCTTGGAGAAGAGAAGGTTGAGAGAAGGCTTGATAGAGGGATTCAAAATCATGAGGAGTCTGGACAGAGTAGCTAGAGAGAAACTGTTCCCATTGGTGGAAGGATCGAGGACTCAGATATAAGGTAAATGGCAAAAGAAGCAATGGCGACACGAGGAAAAACTTTTTCACGCAGCAGGTGGTTAGATTCTGGGATGCACTGCCTGAGAGTGTGGTGGAAGCGGGTCAATCGAGGCATTCAACAGGGAATTGCTGCAAAGGAAGAATGTGCAGGGTTTCAGGGAGAAGGCAGGGAAGTGGCACTAGGTAAATTGCTCCTTCATAGGGCCAGCAGAGACACAACGAGCCAAAAGACCTCCTGTTCTGTAACCATTCTATGATTCTTTGAATAAGAATTTATAAATTAATTTAAACACAATTAGCTGCATTAATCATGGAATTTACAGCACCGAAGCGCAACAAATCCATATCCTTTCTCCCGAGTTTTTCAAAATTTTTGTTTTAAAATATTTATCCACTCTTTTAAAAATTGTGATGGAGTCTGCTTCTACCAATGTCCCTGCTCCCCCCACAGCAGCCATGTACCTTATCGTACTTTTTCTACTGCTCCCCACTGAAGTACTTTTCTTATCCTGTGCCCACATCCCCACTGCGCTAATGGCCAGAATTTTCCCGTCGGCGATTTGGGGGCGGGGCCCGCTCGCCGATGGGAAAATGACGTGGAATGACGTTGGGAGGAACCCCCGACATCACCCCGGTCCCTTTAAATTTTTAGGAAGGCGGGCGGACAGCGAAATCAGCTGTCCACCTGACGACCTGTCAATGGCCAATTGAGGCCATTGACAGGCTAATTAAGATCATTAAAGAACTGCCCGTCCAACCTTAAGGCTGGCGGGCAGGCCAGGAGCCCCAGCGGGCTTCTGAAAAAACATGAAACCTCATCCACTGGCAGGATGAGGTTTCATGTCCGTTTTTAAAAAGTTTAATAAAGTTTATGTCGTTTTTATTAACATGTCCCATCTCGTGTGACATTGTCACATGAGGCGGACATGTTAATAATTTTTTTATTTTTCTATTTTTTAACTTTTGTGCACTGTCACTAATCTCCTTGAGACAGCACTTAGTCTCAGGGAGCAGTGCGCTCTTTCGCGCGCATCCGTGAAAGAGCGCACTTTGACAGTTGGGGATTCCCTCCTCCCCACACAGGAATTGTGCAGTGCTTCCTGTCGGGCAGGCCGCTGGGCGGGCCTTAATTGGCCCGCCCACTTAAAATGGCGGCAGGCCCCGTTTCGGTGGCGGGGTTCAGCTGTCCACCCACCGCCGAGCCGGTGGGGCCCACATGCCCACTAAGGGCAAAATTCTTCCCAATATATTTAACGCTGCCTTTTACATTAGGTACAGTAAGCTCCCAAATATTGGTGAATACCTGCTTCCTGTGAAAATCTTTTAGAAATAACACCCTGCATGCTCAAACACCAGCAAATAGTGTGCAGAATGTTTCCCTCACCAAATGAATTACTTAAGTGTTCGAGATGGGCACTTTTTATTCTGGATGCTGATCCCCATCCATTGGAAACTACTCTGCAGCATAAAGTGAGCAGAGCTCTTGCAGGGTGAAAATTCCCACCATCTTCCACTTCCAGTCAATTGATTTATGAGCCTACAACTGAAGGTCGGTCGTGAAAATCTAAGTTTGAGTTTTGGTTAAGTTATTTAAGCGAGGGAACATAGAGGTTATCCCCAGTCCTGTCCTCACCTGATTCCCACTGCATAAATCTGGCTGCTTCCCAATACTTTTTCTTGTGTTCAATGCAAAATTCAGAAACCACTTTTAAATTGTTACAGTACCTAGCTACGAATAATTAGAATATACATAATACGTACATTCTTTTGATCTGAAACAGGCTGGATCCCTAGATGCATCACCATACATGCATACTTTCCAGAATGGATTATTGGGTTGTGATTGGAAGTGGGAACCCTAGATGATTGTTCCCTCTCTGGACTTGGAGTAGCATCTGTACCACTTAGACACTGACATCAAACATGGGAGCTTACTAATCAGTAAAAATAAGTTCCATTAGGGCAGTTACATCTTTGCATGGACTTTTTGAAATAAAAATTGTACTGCCTCCTAAAGGATTTTAAATATTTTACAGAATCTTATAATGCACCCTTTGACCATTCCAAGCTTCTGAATGATTTACTGGTAAGGAAATAAAACTTCTATTGTGTTTGTTGTGTTTAATCATAACTATTAATCAGGTCTACTGACTGCAACACTGTGTCATGAAAAAAGAATGGGGAGAGCAGAAATACATACTGACAGCATTTGGATCAATTCCAGATCCAGTAAACGCTGGAACTTAGGTAAGTACTGGATTGACAAAAGACTCTGAATTGCTCAGAAACTAATGTTTCTCAATCACCTGCTCTGTCAAGTATCTAATCAGTTTTTCCTTAAATTTTTCTGCGCTATCTGCCTCCCTAGACAGACTATTACATATGTTCAGCACCCGTTGGGTAAACACTTCAATGTAAACTGCCTATGTACCTTTCCTCTTTAAATCTTGAACCTGTGGTGAACTGCTTCTAGAATTTGTGCAATCTCGAACATTTTGTAGGGTTCATTTATCTCCTCCCTTGAGGATCTTGAGTACTTGAATAACATCTGTCTGAGCCTTCTCCTCTCCAGAATAAACAATCCAAGGCTGTTTCCTCTCTTCATAAATTAGATGCCTTTGGTTAGGTATAAGTTTGATTGTCCTTTCCAAACTGCTTCCAGTACCTGGAGAACCTGACAACCAGAATTTCACATGTTTCTCCAGGTTTGGCTTTACTGTGTGCCTTATACAAACTCAAACTGTTATCATTTCCTGGGAAATGTACTCTCTTCCTCTGGCAGCACATTCCAAGATCTAGTTGGCTTTCCTTACTAATGACTCATACCATAGAGGGATATTGGTTTGAGGAGGAAATTATATTAAAATTGATCAAATAGGATCTGAAATAGAAGCTAAGTACAGAAGAATTGGATCAGCTGAATGGTCTTTTCTCTTTGGTACATCCTTATGTTCTTCCAATAATGAAACGCTGTGCCTTCAGCAAATAATACCTTCGCATAAATGTGGTATATGGAATTCATTTTGTTGTTGTGGGCTGAGTTTGCAGGTGTACCTTTTGGCTTACATGTGTGTTCTAAATTGCCAAAGGTAATAAGTAAGTTGTGTGACTCCAAAATCGCTCAAAATGCATTTATATGTGCCCACAATTAAACCTTGTAGTTGGATCCTGGAGGAGATTTCTGATCCATCAAATAAATCATTCTGAAGAATCCCTGTAGAAGTAAAGTAAAATATTGTCAAGTTGATGGCTGAGGACATATCCAGATAACTACAGTACACAATATGTGTAAATGGAAAATCAAAAGAGGGCAAGTTTCATTTATTCGATGTTGGGTCTTTTTGACCATTATTCACAAGGGACAGATTACGTTTAAACTAGCTTCATAGACTTAAAATTGCTTTGAAAAGCTGTTTACCTTTGACCTTGTCTGGAATGAATTTGTGGCATCCAATAGCTTGATTTGATGGGGAAGTCTTGTGGCCTTTGGCTTACAAGATGTGAAATTGGAGTATTATGGGATGATTAAATTACCACACTAATCAAGGTACAGAGCTGCTGTAGTATCACTGAATCCTCAAAGGGCTACAGAGGTATTTCTGTACCAATTAATCATGACAAGGTTAGTTTTTTCTTTGAGATATCACTGCTAATGTACAGAAGTTATCTTACTATAATTCTCCATTGATTCGTACCATTCTGATATTCATAACAAGCAAGAAACTAAAATATTCTACACCTTAATACCAGTAATATAATTCTTTTCAGCCATTACACTTCTCACATCACAAAGTATGTGATTTTTTTATTCACCTTTGCTAAATCTAAAACAATTTTTCAAAACAATTTTGACATATGATACAGCTCAGAGAAATGGGTATGAAAATAAATGCTATTACTTTTTGTAACTCACTTCATCCACACATCTCCATTTCAATTACATTTATTTAAACATAACCCTGGACTGTATGTTAATGCAGGTTGTGTGGACAAAAAATAAAATATTTCCATTTTTTTTTTACATAGCCCATGTTAAGCCATGCACCAGATTTATTCCCAAAGTTGTCAAGTTAGCTATCAGAGTGTTTAATATTTTGACTTTGAGTGCTGTATTTCAAACAGTTCGGGAAAATGTCCTTTCAGAACCTGTGAGATAGCAATACAACAGGCTCTGTTGCATTTCTAAGCCTTGTTTTATTGCTCAGTGTGAAGCCTAACAAAAAGGGGGAAGCAGTAAAATTGTGTATATGGTGGGATGAAGAGAAGTGAAATGACAAGGAGACAGCACACCATCAATAAGTTGCATTTATATAGCATTCCTCATGTAACTGAACCATAAAAGAAAGTTTAACAAGGCAGTTAGGTGGATGACTATCAGGGTAAAAGGAGGAAATGTGGATCTGTAGCAGGGTGAGTATAAAGGAACAGGAGGGCTTTACAGGTTTCTGAAGATGAGGAGGAAATTAAGAAGTGAAATGTTTAAGAGTATAATTCTGGAGGCCAAAAGTGCAGTGAATGAACAGTTTCTGAAGGTGAAATTTTGGGGTGAGAAAATAAGCAGTGATTCAGCATTAGAGGAGCAAATGGTGAGGAGAGGGATGTTTGGCTGAGGAAGATCACTCAGGTGAGTGTGGAGCCAAGTCATACGAGGGTTTGAAGATGGGATCGAGGATTTTGAAGTGGCTCACTGGAGTACGAGCTAGTAGAATCTGGCAAGGACAGGAGTAAGTAAGTGAGATGAAGCAAATATTTTACTCAAAGGTAGTTCATTAATTAAAAAGAAAAGGCTTCCATTAACACCACACCTTTTCCATTTTGCCAGCCTCTTATTTTGAAATGAATCAAAAGTGCTGTGCATTCATTTAACATTATCTAATCAACCAAATAAAATGCTTTTTTCAATGCTACAGTACAGTATAATGAAACAATTGCTGAAAGCTTTTAAAACCACGTATCTTACACAAATTAAACTTTTTCCTGGCGCTTGCACATGTTTCCAGCATTACCTGCAATCCTTTGAAGTTAACAAAGTTAAATTGATTTTCCATTTTTCTCTTGGACCTAAGATCCTGAGTTGAAAAGGAAAGGGTGAACACTAAACATATCAGCTGAATCATAGAAGGCGAAAAGATAAGATGAAAAACATGAGTGGTGGATACATCTAACCCAATTTATGGTTTGCAGAAGTTGCATTCCTTTTGAAACCTTTTACATTGTGAATGGCAAACAAGCTAAAACATCTCACAATGCTATTCTTTGTAAAGAATAGTTTATGTTTTATTTTTCTTAAGTATTGATTCAGCTCTCAGATAACAAAATAAAATGATCTTTTAAAATGTAGCCCTTCAGCAGGATCTCAGACAGTTTGTGCTTCTTGTGCAGCTCTTCAATCATCTGACAAAAAAAAAGTTATTGCTTCTTTTCACATGGCATCTATTTTATTTTTTATGTTCACTGTGGTTGTGCAGTGCACCAGGTCAGAAAGAAAAATGCAACCAAATCAACTAGGTGTGACCAAATTACCAATAAGATAAAATGGGACTAAGTTATTTAATTTGATCGAAGCAAGCTAATAAAGCTAGCTGGAAAATCACATTAGGTAATTTATATCTGATGCCAAGTAAACATGTGAAAAAGAAGAATGGTATTTTGCTTGTAACTTTTTCAGAGAAGGATTGGTTTGAAATGCCTCCAGTAGAGGTATACAACAAACTGAAGCATGAGTGCCTGAAATTATCAAGTTTATTCTCCAATTTCAAACTTTCAGGATATTAATTTAAAACAATCCTGCCCATCTATGAAATAATAGTGAACTGCAAGCACCAACAGGAAACAAAAAGCATCTTCTCCACTCCAGGCATAAGGACAAAATACTTTTTGTGTTTTATGATGCCATTTACCATGGGCGGAATCGTCCCAGATTTGCACTAAGGGTGGTAGTGGGTGGGTAAAATGACGGGTAAAATCTCACGTCGTATCGTCCAAAACCCACCGCATTAATTATGCATTCTCAGGAAACATGCCGTTTCAATGGCGGACGGGCTCTGATTCGCCCACCACGCCATCACCTCTCCGCTTTGTCACGCTGTGATAAAGTACAGCCTCATGCACACCTCTCAGTGCTTCCAGGCCTGGACTGCCCCAGTTGAGCCCTAGCCCTTGGCCCCGAATGGCAAGAAGACTGCAGCCCCCAGGTTTAATGACGAGTCCCTCCAGCGCCTTTTGGCCGCTGTGGAGGCCCACTGTGATGTCCTCTACCCTCACTCTGGTGGCAGGATTGGTATAGTGGTATTGTCACTGGACTGGTAATCCAGGGACCTGGGTTCAAATCCCACCACAACAGATGGTGGAATTTGAATTCACTAAAAATCTAGAATTAAAAGTCTAATGATGACCATGAAACCATTGTTGATTGTTGTAAAAACCCATCTGGTTTACTTTAGGGAAGGAAACCTGCTGGTCTGGTCTGGCCTACATGTGACTCCAGACCCACAGCAATGTGGTTGACTCTTTAAAATGCCCTCTGAACAAGGGAAATTATGAATGGGCAATAAATGCTGGCCTAGCCAGTGATGCCCACATCCCATGAATGAATTAAAAAAAATTACCACTGTGGCTTGGTAGGTGAGACAATGGCAGTGGTGATCAGTGCCATTGCTGTACAGAAGAGGTTGGCCATCCAATGCAGATGGAGGATGAATGATCTCATTCATGCCACCTGGTGAGGCAACCATCTCATTACCCTAAACCTACATACTCAATCCTACCACACATTCACTGGCATCTCACTCACTGCCAGCTCAAGGGACATCACCACTCACTCACACACACCCTCACATCTTGATCTGGCCTCATCTCCTCTGGAGACTGCCTCCTCAGCCCTTACCATCTTAAGGCCACTCGCACAGATAAACATGTGCCCCCACACACACCTGGGATACTTTCCTTCCCCAGCACAGCCCTCGCTCTGCAGCCTCTTCACTTGCCTGAGGCCACTTCTCCCCCTTCCCCAAGTGAGCCCTAGCCCTGCAGTCGTTGAAAAGCTACCCTCACCTTATGGCTGGCCTGGTAGATAGAGACCTACCTGTGAGCCCCTCTAAATTCCGTGATGCTGTCTGCGAAGCCTGGTGCTGATGACTGCGAGTGCTGCGCAAAGCAACATAGGCAAACAAACCTCGAAGTCCTGAATGAAGTGCAGCTCACCACATGCAAGTCACTTATGTGCAGTTGTGAAGCACATCAGCATGCAATCACGCCGATGTGGGCAGATGGTCCAACATGGGGGGATGAATGCAGCGGGCTGGCCCTATAATGATATGCAGATTTATTACAATGAGGTTCCCAACGTACGATGGCTTGAAATGTGGCCTGCCATCGACGGGCTGAGCGGACGATTGCAAACTGGTTGCACGACGCCATGAAACCAATTTTTGGCCTTCTCGCCATATTGTCTGCTCATGCCGCCAAGCATGCCCGATGCCAGTGGGCACGGAAAATTCCGTCCCAAGTCTCACCAACACAGTTGCTAACAAGTTAGCAAAGCATTAGGAGCCACAATAGTAAAAGTCGGTTTCATTTGTATCTATTTTTCAAATTTTAACAAACAAATATATCTTAGTTTTTATTTAATATTTGGACCCTGGTGCTTGGCTTTCTATGTCTGATCTGTGGAAGTCTTGTGATAGGTAAGTGCCTATGGAAGAAAGCTCTTGAAGGATGAATTCATCAGGGCAGCTCCCTGGATACTTGGCACACACCTGCTTTACCTTCTTGCCGTGGTCACATACCAGCCGTACATTGTTCTGAAATTCCAACTTACCTTAACATTGAGACCAGAGGTCGAGGACTTCAATTCCTTACAGGCCTCGGAGCTTTTGTGCATGCACAGGCCGGGAGCGGGCTGCACATGTGCAGATCGGCATTTTTACGTTCCTTGGGCCATGTGCAAGAAGGAAGATGGTGCAAAAACCAGGCCAAGTGACCAGGAGTGGAGCACCATGTAAGAGTAATATCCCAGCCCAAGAACATGGAGAGGTCCCAAGAGAAGAGCCCCAGAGAGGGGACAGGGGCAGGGACAGGAAAAATTCCTAGTTCAGTTAAAAAGAGAGAGCAGAGAAAGAGGCTCCAAACAGGAAAAGAGTAGCAGGAAGCAGGCTTTAAGTGAAGAAGGCAGTCAAATGTTGGTGACTCCATCTGCAGGCTGCTAGGGCAGAGTTACCCCTTTGGAGCAGTACTGTTCTGCTCAGCACAGCCGAAGCTCTAAAGTTGTGCTTGCAAGTTGGTGCTTGGGTGCATACTTGGGAATCCAGGGGAATGGAAAGTCAGGAGATGAGATTGAAACCCTACAATGTGGGCAATTGTTGATGGCTGTCTGAGTCTGATAATTGAACAGGGCTCAAAAGAAGCCTTGAAGATCCAAGAAGGCAGCAGAAGATTGGTGACTCCGCACTGCAGCTGTTGGGGGAAAGGTACCCCCTTGGCGCAGTAGTGCCCTGCGTGACATGGCCGCAGAGCTGAAGTTGTGCTTGTGAGTTGGTGTTTGAGTGTATACTTGGGAATCCGGTTGAACAGAACCTCGGGAGACGAGATTAAAACCCTGAGGGATGGGTCGTCATTGTAGCCACCTGAGTTGGAGCGACTTTTGCATAGAATTCCAGGCGACATCCTCGAAGGTAAAGACTGGAATCCCTTGTGAGAGAAATAAAGAACAGAATTCCATGCCCGCTGGCATCGGGTATCATGGCTGGCATGAGTGGACTATATGGGGGGAAGGCCAATAATCGGTTTCACAATGTCATGAAAGCAGTTTGCAACTGTCTGCTCCGCCCATCAATAGCGGGTCGTGTTTCCACCACCCTCTGTCAGCAACTTCATTGTAATGCGTCTGCATATCATTATAACCCCAGCTCGCCAGAATCATGCCCCCATGCTGGATCATCCAGGCACGTTGGTATGTGTTTCACAACTGAACATAAACCAGTGAGCACCTGGCGACTGCACCTCACTTGGGACTTTGAGACATATTTGCCTACTCGCGATCATCAGCTCCAGGCTTCACAGGCAGCACATCACTTTAAGGGGGGCCCCTGATGCAGGGGTGGCTTTTCAATGGCTGCAGGGCTAGGGCTTGTTTGGGGAAGGAGGAGAAGCGGTCTCAGGCATGGGAAGAGACTGCAGGGCTAGGGTATTACTAGGGAAGGTGGGCATCCCAGGGTATGTGTGAAGGCACATGTTGATCTGTGCAAGCGGCCTCAAGAGGGTGAGGGCTGAGGAAGCAGTCTCCAGAGGAGATAAGTCTAAATGAAGATGTGAGCGTGTGTGAAAGAATGAGTGGTGATGTCCCTTGAGCTGGCAGTGAATGAGATGCCAGTGAATGTGTGAGTTTAGAGTGATGAGATGGTTGCCTTACCATGGTGGCATGGATGAGATCATTCATCCTTTTTCAGCACTGGATGGCCAATCTCTTCTGCGCAGTGTTGGCACTGACCACCACTGCCACTGCCTCCCAAGCCGGAGTGGTGACACTGATGGGCCTTCTGCGGCCAGAGTGGGGGTAGCGGACACCCCTGCGGGTCTAACGGTGTCTAGAAGGCGTCCCAGGGATGCATCACTGAATCATGGGGCTGCAGACTCCTTGCCTTTTGGGGCCATGTCTTCTGTGCAGCAATCCTGGGCTGGAAGCACCGATAGGTGTGCGTGCAGCTACACTTTAAATATGGCATCCAGCATCAGGAAGTGGTTAGATGACGGCGTGGTGGGTGAATCAGAAGCTGCCCGCCAGCCAAACAGCATGAATCCTGGGAATGCATGATTAGTGAAGCGGGATCGGGATGATACAGCACAAAAACCCGCCATTGCGAGCAGTGGGTTAAACGTCCTTTTTCCTGCCTGCTACCGCACTTAATGCAAATCTGGGAAGATTTCGCACAGAGTTTCAGTGAGATTGGTTGACTCACAGTGTTACCGACTTTTGGGTGGGTCATTGAGATAGTTGTGGACTCTGTTTTGGTCGCATGTGCCATTTATTGTGTCATGTGGTGTGTTCAACAACAGTTGGCTTGTTAATTTACATGGACCTCTTACTTTAAGGTTTACTTTTTGTTTGTTCAAAACCTTTGGAATCTTGTTGCTTTGTTCACTGAGCAAGTGCCTTGAATCTCACACTTTACCTGCTTTAAACAGAATGTTATTGTCCCAAGCTAGGCCTTACCAAAACCTTGGGGGTATGGTCTAGGATCATAACAACATGATGGGAGTGGAAGCCATTCCAATTTACAAATATGCCTTCCTTGCCACATGGGCGCAGTCTACAACCCCTGGACTTGTGGAAATTCTGAGAGGGAAGCATATCCAAAACTTCCCTGCCTCATCTGTCTCAAAGTAATAACAGTTGGAAGGCCTTGCAAACAAGGCATTGGTGATCTGACTAATGCAGGTGTGGACTGCAGGTTGTGTGATCTTACAAATGTCACCAGCTGATCCCTGGAATGCTCCAGATATGAAAACAATTGAGGGCTGTGATCACCTTGACTGCCACTGGCAATGGATGGCCACCTGCTCCTCTTGGCAGGAAATCAAGAGGTTGCAGATTCTGAGACCACCTCCTGTGAAAGCCTAAGCCTTCAGAGGCATTGCTGCTCAGGGAGGTTGAGGAAGCTGACCCTTGGCCTATAGTCACTGTGCTGAGGGTATTGCCTCCTTTGAGGTGCAGCCCCTGCCCATTCTCTCTCTACATCCGACTGCATGTGGTTGTGGAGAAGGCAGTAGCCACTGCTCCTGAGCCTGCTGCCCCTGTCACTGTGGCTGCTGAGTAGGCAGATGCTGCATCTCCTCCTCAGAGATCCAAACAAGTACAGAATATTTAGTTACTGTGTTACAGGGAAGTTTGACAGGCAAAAGCTGAAATTACCCTCAATGATATCCAAGGTACTTCTTATATGTGCTGCCCCCTCAGTGAGATTAGTGTAGTTAAGTTGAAAGAACTGCTCCTGACAGTGCAAACCATTTATGATGGCTGACCACGGGCTTGCTGGTTTCACTATTTACACTACTCATATTAGGTTAGATTCATTCTATAATGAGTTCCCACTGCGCATTCGCCTTCTCCAACCTAGCGGGTTGCAGACTCATGTGTAACCAAGGTGCTGTTGGAAGGAGGTTCTTAATTGCCTTTTAAACAACCTCAATTGGCTTCCCCTCACAGACCCACAGGGGTTCCCTGCTGCACTCACAAACCACCCTGGGGAAAGCATAAGAAGGCATGATCGCATTGGGAGAAGTTCTTTTCCCAGCCCATTGCCCATGAACCCCCAATGGGCTGGAAAAATTCTGCCCATAGCCAATGTTATTTAGGCAAATATCAGCTGACAATTTACACACAGAATACGCTTGCAAGCGATAAATGAGATAAATGAACAATTGTTCTATTTTAAGGGATGAATATTGGCCAACGTACTGGAAGAACTCCCCTTGCGTGACAAGAGATTTTATATCTACCTAAACAGGATGAATAGGGCCTTAGTTTAATTTCACACCCAACAGGTGACACATTCCATAATGCAGCACTCCCTCTGTACTAATACAATTAATAGAGTGTCAGCGTGGGTTACATGCTCAAGTTTTAGAGTGAAACCTTGATCCAATGATCTTCTGCCCAAGAGGCAAGAGCTCTACCATTAGGTCAAGCTGACATTTAAACGGGTTTACACTCATTGAATGTTTTTCCCAGGTATAACAATAAAGGAAGTTTGGTTACCTGTCAGTTTGATTACCTGTCAGTGGGCTGGTGCCTACACAGTTATCTGTATAGGCACCAGCCCACTACCACAATACCAACTTGTGTCAGCTGCACTTAGGAAAACCAGCTCTACATGTGGCCTAACAGATTCTCCAAAAACTAGCAGCAGCAGGATCTCTGACCTACTAATCATCCCCACCATTACAATCTCTTTCTCACATTGTTGTCCAGGCCCTTCTTGGTTCACTTTTCATTACTTCCTTCATCAGCACAAGCTTGGCCAATAATACCCCTTAACAACATGTAATGCTCAATATTCACAAGCTGCATGCCACTTTCTTCAGAATTTAACCTCACATGTGTATTAGGTAGATTGGAGGCAACCCCATAGATTCACAGGGCCTTTATTCTTGGCTGCCAGGCAATGATTCCAAACTAATGAAATGTGTGGCTCTGCTGTACAGGGCAGCAGTAACCTGATGTATCTTACTGCTCCATGATTGATATTACAGGGATCCTTCATAACTACATGAAAGAAGCCTGATCTGTAAAAGTTGAGGGCAGTGAATACTTTCCTTGCCATAGACAGCGCAGTTCTGGCAAATATGCATGGTCTGAATCTTCATGTAGCCTATCAAAGAGATGACCAGATGCAGCTTTTGAGAAGTGATCTCTTCTGCTGCACAGCTTCTCAGAGGTTCTTTCATAGAAATTGGGTTGCATTTTTCTGCCCACATTGAACTCGTAATTTAAACCCACTTCAGGTACAGTATAGAGGAACATTGGCTAGAGTACAATCAAGTATCTGATGATTTACAATTTTGTTTTCTGTCTTCTGATGCAGAGCTATTTTTCTCCTGCCCTTTTTCTGTCATCTTCAAATTTTTCCAGATCTCCAACCTGCCAACCACTTCTACTTATGGCGTTGTCATTTGGCTATGACAGGGTCAATGCCTATGATGATGGCCTTTGTCAGCACTGATAAAGGAAAATAACCATTTTCACTAGAATTAAGCATAGCATGGTTGGATCAATGGCGAAAGATGAAAGATGAACAATTGCAGATGTGATACTCAATCTGCCCGATCTATGCCTGATTGATGTGCTGTTGTGTAACTGTATTTGCTGCAGATTATTTCTTCCAATCTGTTAGCTGGGAAAGTATTTAGATGAATTTTGATGAAGATATTGTTGAATCTTAAATGAATTATTTTAAAATCTTTTTACATATATGGATGATTTTTTCCAACGCATTTGCAATAGCGTTGTCATTAAAAAATCTCCTGTTGTCCAAGACAAATGGTCTAGAGATTGGGTTTTTAATTAGTATTGATAAATGGGGAAAAAATTCTGAGAGGTCATTACTATTCAACCCAAGAGAGTTAGTTCCATTTATTTGAGATTAAATTTATTCATTGAGTCTAGTTTTAATGATTGGACTATTAGTTTTTAATGGCTGTGTATCTTCTGGTTTGTGTCCTTAAATGATGTTTCACAAATTTGGGAAAGCAAAGTAGCAGAATTAATTATTAAATATACAGGGGTGGAATTTTCCCAATTGTCTGCTGTAATTTTGATGGAACATCCACAGAAATCTCAGAGAAATGAATTCAGCAGTGTTTACAGAATTTCTCCAGGGTTTACATGGATCTCCTGTCAAAGTACAGTGGACGAATGGGAGAATCCCCTGTGGAAAGCTATTGCAATAGCTTGAGGGGGGAATTTCTCTTCTTGGAGGAGTTCCGTATCTGCTACAACCCCATCACGGCTCATTAAGTATGCATGGAGGGCTTCTCACCGTCATGAGGGAGCCCGCTCTTACAAAGACAGGGAATTTTAGCAATGCTGCAGAGAGTTGCTGCATCACCTCAAGAGGCAGAGAGGGATCCTTAAGGGGAAGAAAGACCCAAAGGATTGAAAGGAAGATTCCGACTGAAGGCCTCAATTGTGATTGAGGCTTTCGGCATTTAAGTGATTGTAGTAACTTCGAAGGAAATGAGATTCCTCTCCACTGGGGGAAACACTGGGCCTCTGCTTTTCTACTCCTGCTAGTGAGTTTTCTGGTCTCTGTCTCATAATCAAATAATTGAGATTCTAATCTCCTTTCTATAACTTTTCATCAAACTGTAGTTAAGGTCTCTGTGTTAAAAATGCAGTAAGGTTATACTGCAATGAAGCCTAAATGTAATTCCCTCTACCCTTTTTACCTTCTTAAACATCTTACAAAATAATTGCCACTGCAAGTGATTACAATCAATATTCAGTAGCAATGATTTCTGCAATAAAATCACCACTTTTATAATAAAATGCTTTAATTCAATGTGATTATTATAAAGTCAGTACACAAGGTTGTACTTCCAAGCACAGATAAAGTAGGATTGTGAAAACAGTTCCAAAACTATGAGACTGAAAATCCAGGAAAATTGTGAACATCTGTGTGGCATGTCTTACAGCTGCTGCTTCATAGCAAGTAATAGCTGCTTTGCAAAATCTATTGCCTGATTTAAAAAAAAAATTAAATGGCTATGTGCAGTGCATGTTTGTCATGCACATTGTTTTTTATTCATTGATGGGATGTGGTGTTGCTGGCTAGACCAGCATTAATTGCCCATCCCTAATTGCCCTTAAGAAGGTGGTGGTGAGCTGTCTTCTTGAATCACTGCAGTCCATGCATGTGTCTTTATCTATGTTGCCATCTATACATCAGACAATTGTATACAATTAGCAATACATTGAAACAGAGCCGATTCAATACCAGAAATATGAAACACAGAAGGATAGAAATTGGTACGCACTTGTATTCTCACCTGAACATGTGAAGTCCATTAAGTCGAGAAATTGGTCCCTGTGCCTCATTAACATTGAACAAGCGGCTGCCAGCAATATTCACGTTGCTCACTGGCAACTCGCCAAAACGGGGCCCTGAATATAGTGGATCAATGATGCTATTTAAAGGCAAACTGCATTTCTTAAAGGGGAGGTGTACTGTGGCTGATGAACACTGGAAACTGCCACGGATACTACAGACACACTGAAACAGCTGCAGTGAGGGCCTGAAGGCTCTCAGGTGTTGCAGTGGGATTCTCAATGGAGGCATTCCACTGGAGAATTGAGGTAATTTTGCCATCCCAGAAGGAAAAAAAACACAGTTAAAGCTGGGAAATAAGAATACTGGTCCAAACTGGTCTTGTATATCTTGATATGGAACACCAGTAAAAACTGGGAAATAAGAGTAGTGGTCCAAACTGTTTTTTTTCATTCTGGGATCAGAGGTGGGGGAAGGAATTGGGCTGTTGTTGTTGAAGAATTTCAAAACATGTGGCCATGCAGCAGTGTTAAGAGGCAGAATAGGAAGTTGATGTCAGGAGCATTATGCTGATGACGTGGTTGTAATGTTACAGAAATGTAAAGTCTCTGCAAGTTTGCAAAGGTAGGACTCCTAACTCAGATCTCACATTACTCTCTCCTCAGTATTGCACCACCTGTTGCTCCACTGTTCAAAAGCCTTCCCCCCGGTTTCCATTCACTCTCCCAGAATCACGGCAGCACATTTAATTACACCTCCTGCTGCTCCTACTCACATTCATCTTGCTGCTACTCACACCTGCTGGTCTCCTCATTGTTTCTTGCCTCACTTTCCCACAGCTCCGCTATCTTTCTCACTACATTCTCAAAACATCTCACAATGCTACCACTGACGACTTCCTTCTTTCTTGTAGGGCAAACGGACAAGCAATAGAAGGCAAGAGGTGAGGACTGAAGGAGTGAGATTCTATATCCACGGTATGTCCCCACTTTAGGCGATGATCCTGGACATCATATATAGGGGACCAGTAAAGCCAGTTAGTGGTGAGACTGGAGGATGAGTTCCAACGGGTTTCTGTGCATTTTCCCTCTTTTTCCTTGTCACTCCAATATCACTCAACACGCTCTGTGTACCTAGTTTTCAGCAGCCATTCATCTTAACCTTGATATTAATTGCCTCCCTTTCCATTTCAGATGGAGAAACTGTGCAGAGGCCTAGGTGAGCAGAGGAAGAGGAGGGCAGCACCTGCGGAAGAAGTTTCTGAATTTGGACATTCACTGCCATCTTGGGAATTCACACATCCCTTCATTTAAGGTTGGATTCTTAACAAAAGGTGATAAAATTCCGTCATCTTGCCTATCTCTTTCACCACGGACAAAAGGAAATATCAAAGTTCAATGTGTGCAAGATGAATGTGAATGGATCCTATCAACCTTCCATTGTATTGTGATGGTGACCCTCGTTCAAACTAGGCTAGGTAAATCTCAAAGTGTTAAATGACAATACAAGATGATTGGAATAAACAGGCTCATCATCCTTTGGAAAAAAGGACTTTGAATTTGTGGAAGTCACATGATGAGAGCCAGTTTTAGTCATTTGCTCTTGCAATCAGCAGAAGCTGCTTATAGACATAGTGATTCCACCTAAAGCCATGAAACTAGCTGCAAGCCATCCAAGCAGCCAAGGTAATAAATAGCAATACCTTGAAAGTGGGAGAAGAACTCCCTGCAATTTGTTCCAGCTTTGAATTCACCTAAGAACCAACCTCCTGGAAATCCGACTACAAGGATACTTTGCTTTAGCAGATATTCACTTCACCTTTAAAGCATCACCTCCATCTAAGAAACTACAGGCCTGCCACAAAAGAGACTGAGAAAATTATAAGTTACAACCGTATTGTTTCACCTTCATCTATATTTAACCTTTGTGTGTGTGAGACTGTGTGTGAGATCAGTGAGTGTGATGTCAGGTTTTTAAAACCCAGGGCAAGTGTGTGATAATAAATAATCTTCTTTATTTTTAAACTCACCAAAAGCTTGCTGTTGGAGCTATTTAACTGAGACACTCACTCCGGGGCTAAGCAAACACACGTCTTTTATATACCAGCATACTGATCACATGCAGAAAATGGAACTCGTAAATTCAGCCCATGAAAGTAAGTTAGATGGGTCTACATAATTTAAGCAGTTCATATTTACTTGTTTTCACTGGTTTCACTGACATCAGAGGTTGACACAATTTATATTCAGAAACTTCAAACTTTCTTAAAACTGATGACAATAGGTTACATCTAATAATTGAACATCTACTTATTTTCTGAATGATCATATTCCTGTGGATACTTATTTCATTTGTTTTTCAGTTTATGGGCACAATTAGTTCCGTGAATAGGGTAACTTTTGTTCACCTGGTTGACAATAGTAACTGCACTTCAAAGCATTTCATTGAATGTTAAGTGCCTTTGAGATGTTTCTGAAAGATGTGATAACATGCTGTATAGTTAAAAACATTTAAAATACAGGACAATACTTTTCATGTTTGACAGAACATGTAACAATAAGGAGTAGTGGGTTACATTTCTGTGCATGTGTTTTGATCCAAATACACAAACTAATGTCCTAACTTCTAGCTGTGTGAAAAATACTGATTTTTCAATTTAGCCACGGGGACCAGCAAACACAATACAAGTATATGTGAAGAAAGATGCTTGTCATTCTTGATTCAAATGGAAGAAATTAAAGCATGGCCTTAACTGTCAATTCATTGTTCTTTCCATTGACACTTTTGTTTCAATTGTTGTAATGAGGCTGTTAACCCTCTTATTGCTGCTCAAATAGGGGTCTACAACCACAAACTGATAAAAAGTGGTGAACCCAAGTCTTACGCATATATATAGTTGGCCAAAGCCAGCAGAGAACAAATAGACCAGGAATTTTCAGATGGCAGAGTCTGCTTTCTTGCCATCTGAGGAGTCGGAGGTGAACATATTGCCGTTCACATTGCCCTGCAGCCATTTAACATTCCAAGCAGTATGAATTGGCTGGAGGGGGCCTTCCACCCTTGACTCAGGAAGAAGTCCTACCTCAAAGACCTACAGGCCAGTATCTCTTTGATTGGCCAGTAACTCTCTAGACTCAGCATTGCCAAAGCTTCAGTGGACAGGATTAGGACTGCAAGCAGTCCCCAGTGGCCAAGTCATGGGAGTCCCGGGTGAGGTAAGCTTTGGGAGCTTCAGGGCGCAGAGGGGTGGTGAGGCCTGGGGGAGTGGGGAGGATGGGGTAGGGATGTTGGTGGAGATGCCAGGAGGAGGAAGGACCCACAGTAGCCAGGTCTTTTGTTGGGGGTGCCTAATGTTAAAAGGAGGTGTTAATGGAGGCATCCAACCCCTTCCTTTCTGAGGCCTGAGCAGGGTCACTCTTTGAGGCTTCCCTCTGCCCCTGAACTCCTCCCAACAACCTGAAAATTGAGGCTGGGCTGGAAACGGCCTTTAAGTGGTAATTAATTGGGCACATGGGCCTCAATTGAGGCAAGGGCTGGTGTAGCTGACCTAGGCCTCATCCATACTGCCATAAAATTGTAGAGTGGTTGGGGTGGGCAAGAGCTCACTGGGAAATCCATGCAAAGAATTTCTAGGGCCACCCCTGCCTAGAAAATTGTTGGTGGAGCAATGTAAAATTCTGCCCATAATCTGTGGGGAAATATAACTGCCAACAAGTATTCTTTTGCAGTTTATATTCTTTGCATTGTCAGTGCATGTGGGCAAAGCACTGTGGAGAGAATTGCAAGCATTGTATCTATGGGCATGTTCACAATAAACATATGTTGAAATGATGACTAACATTATAGATTAGCACTCTGTGAATGTGCCCAATGAGAACAAACATTTTACCCCATTAGTAATGAGAGCGCTAGGCATTCTCTCACTCTGAAGAAGTGCCTCTGTGATTCATATAACTTCAATGTTTGCAGATGACATATCTTTCATGTTGCCTTTTCTCATCAATGAGCTATCTTCCAATTCTGCCAATGCACAATCTGTACATTGTACAGATTTTAGCAAATATAATTTACACCTATTTGGTTCACATAGACTGTATTAATCTCATAATGCATTCTGACATTTTGCCTGTAGTTATGTTGTGCTAGTGATCTGAAACTAATTATAGAATTAGTCTGTGCCCAGCAGCACCTGGTGGACTGGTTGGAATCACACTTTTTCTACCAGCGTACAAGTCTAGAAATGTGTGCTTACATTTATGTGCAGTGTTCTGTTCCTGTGTAATAACCTTTGAATGTTATGAAAGCAGTAGATTGGTATCTTCATCTTCAAAGCATCAACAAAAAGCTCATCATAAGTTTATAAAGAGCTCAACAAGCTCACCCAGTTTGGTATTGTACTGGAGTTATACTTTATACCAAAAGGCTTTTAATGTTGTTTGCTCAGACACCAGCGCCATCAGAAGACCCAGAGCGTGTCTGTCGATGATGTGGAAACACCACCAGAAGGCCAAGAAGCACCTGGTCTCAATGGTCACATCTGACCTCAGGTTCCAGAACATAGAGATCTTCTCCACCATGCAGAGCTGAGGACCATGAGAGATGCTAGAATAAAATAATGCTCCAATAAAATGAAAGTGCCAAGTCCAAGAGGTATGAGACAGCCTCCTGATGCCTTGGTGCAAACATGGATAAAAGGAGTTGAACTCAAGAGGGGAGGTGACAGTGACTGCCCTTGATATCAAGTCAATTGACCGAGTGTGACAGCAAGGAGCCTTGGCAAAGGTTAAGTCAATGGGAATCAGGGTAAGTCTCTCCACTGGTTGGAATCGTCTTGCACAAAGAAAGATAGTTTTGGTGGTTGGAGGCCAATCATCTCAGTCCCAAGACATCGTTTCAGGAGTTCCTCAGGGAAGTGGCCTATGCCCAACCATCTTCAATTGCTTCATCAATGACTTTCCCTCCATCATAAGGTTAGAACCGTGGATGGTCGCTGATGATTTCAGAATATTCGGTACCATTCACACCTCCTTAGATACTGAAGCAGTCTGTGTATCTACGCAGCAAGACCTGGACAATATCCAGGATTGGCCGGACAAGTGGCAAGTAATATTTGTACCACACAAGTGCCAGACAATGACCATCCCCAGCAAGAGAGAAGCTAACCATTGTTCCTTGACATTACAAATGCAGAATCCCCCACCATCAACATCCTGAGGGTTACCATGGACCATAAATTGAACTGGACCATTCATATAAATACTGTGGCTACAACATCATGTCAGAGGCTGGGAATTCTGAGGTGAGTAACTTACCTCCTGACTCCCCAAAGCCTGTACATCATCTACAAGGCACAAGGAGTGTGATGGAATACTCTCCAATTGCCTGGACGGGTGCAGCTTTAACAACACTCAAGAAGCTTGACACCATCCAGGACTAAGCAGCCTAGTTGACTGGTACCCCTTCCACCACCTTAGACATTCACTCCCTTCACCACTGACACATACTGGCAGCAGTGTGTACCATCAACAAGGTGCACTGCAGAAACTCACCAATGCTCCTTCGACAGCAGCTTATAAACCTGTAATCTCTACCACCTAGAAGGACAAGGGCAGCACATGCATGGGAACACCAACCCCTGCAGGTTCCCCTCCAAGCCACTCACCATCCTGACTTGAAACCATATCACCATCCCTTCACCGTCACTGGGTCAAAGACCTGGAATTCCCTTCCTGACAGCACTGTGGATGTACATGCACCATATGGACTGGGGATGGGCAATAACTGCTGGCCCAGCCAGTGAAGCCCACATCCCATGAATGAATAAAAAAAAGTCAGCCTCACCACAGCTTCTCAAGGGCAATTAAGGATGGGCAACAAATGTTAGCCTAGCCAGCGACACTCACATCTTATGAGAGAATAAAAATGAAATGTGTTGATTTGATTCACCAGAGAAGTAATAGCTTAGACTGAGGGCTAGATTCCCAACCTGTCACCCAGGTTTAAAACTGATAGTGTGAATCAGTCACCCTTTGGAAAACATCTGATTTCCATCTCTATTGAAACCAATATAGAAGAGTCAAACTTTGTGTATAATGGACAACTGACCCGCAACTGAGAATTAACTGAAAATGAAACTCACTCCCTTTAATTTTCTTTGAAATATTACAGACTATTACTACATAATTACCTCGATATATGTGGGTCTCTTTTGTTTAGTGTAAGAAATAAACAGATGAGTACAGACTCCCAGTGCTCTCTCTCAGGTTGCAATCCCTCATACAGTTCAACAAAAAAAATTGTTCAACTTTTGTCTTATATTTTCTACTTTTTCAAACGTGTCTTGACCGATGAGTAAGGTCGTTCTCAGCTTTCCTAATGCAAATCTGAGATGAGATACTAGTGGATACACAGTAAATGCCAGTGGCAACTTGCCTTCTGGTTTTCTTTACTTCCATGCAGTTAGGTACCTTTCCCTCACTCACCATCTGCTCTGACAATATAACAGATCAGGAAGGAAGGATTTCCCTGTTGGGAAACTGAGATCAACATCTTCATTCTACAGCTCTGAATCTGCGAGTTGTAGTGCCAAAGTACAGAAAATCACAATGTTAAATTGAAGTATATTTCCATGAGTTCTTGATGATTGATGCTAAACCGAATAACTGCTGTAGGCCAGCCAGATTAAAGAAGACACCCTTTGAAATTCAGCAATCCACAGATGTTGCCTGACATTGTCTAACTCCCTTTAATTTCATTTAGAAATACATCACGGTTGTGCTATAAATACAAATTAATGTTCCATAAATTCCATCATTAAGGAGATTAAAGTGGGGCACTTAGAAAATCTCAATGCAATCAATGCAATCAAGCAGAGTCAACATGGTTTTCTGAAAGGGAAATCATGGCCTACTTATTTATTAGAGTTCTTTGAGGAAGGAAACATGGGTAACGGGAATCTGTGGATGTGCTTACATATCCAGAGGGCATTTGACAAGGTGCCACATCAAAAGTGCAAAATAAGAGCTCATGGTATAGGGGTTAAAATAGCATGGGTAGAGGATTGATTAGCTAACAGGAAGCAGAGGGTAAGGATAAATAGGTTTTTTCTCATGTTGGTAAAATGTGATGAACGGAATGCCACAGGGATTAGTGCTGGTGCCTCGACTCATTTCAATTTATATCAATGACTTGGATGAAGGGGCTGAATGTATGGTTGCTAAATTTGTTGATGACACAAATATAGGTAGGAAAGTAAGTTGTGAAGAGGACGTAAGGAGTCTGCAAAGGCACGTAGATAGGTTAAGTGAGTGGGAAAAAATTTGCAGATAGAGTATAATGTGGGAAAATGTGAACTTGCCCACTTTGGCAGGAAGAATAGAAAAGCAACATATCATTTAAATGGAGAGAGATCGCAGAACTCAGAGGTACTGAGCGATTTGGGTGTCCTGGTACGTGAATCAGGAAAAGTTAATGTGCAGGTACTGTAAGTGATTAGGAAGGCAAATGGAATGTTGTCATTTGTTGCAAAATGAATGGAACATAAAAGTAGGGATGTTTTGCTACAGTTGTACGGGACATTGCTGAGACCACACATAGAGTTCTCTGTACAGTTTTAGTCTCCTTATTTAAGAAAGGGTATAAATATATTAGAAGAAGATCAGGGAAGGTTCACTCAACTGAGACCTGAGATGAGAGGGTTAGCTTATGAGGAAAGGTTGGACAGGGTTACCCTGTATCCATTGGAGTTTAGAAGAATGAGAGGTGATCTTATTGAAACATGTAAGGTCCTGAGGGGACTTGACAGAGTGAATGCTGAGAGGATATTTCCCTTGTGGGAAAGACTAGAACTAGGGGACACAGATTAAAAATAAGGGGCCTCTCATTTGAGGTGGAGACGAGGAGAAACTTTTTCTCTCAGAGGGCTGTGAATCTTTGGAGCTCTCTTCCCCAGAGAATGGTAGAGGCAGGGTCATTGAATATTTTTAAGGCAGAGGTGGATAGATTCTTGAAGAACAAGGTAGTCAAAGGTTACCGGGGGTAGGCAGAATGTGGGGTTGAGGCCACAATTAGATCAGCTATGATCTCATTAAATGGCAGAGCAGGCTCAAGGGGCCAAATAACCTATTCCTGCTCCTAATTCGTATATTCATATGTCTGTATACATGTTTTGCTGAAAAGATCTGCTAATGCCTTTAATGAAAGCAATCTGTTTGTATTGTATTAAGCGGCCATTGATAGGTTTGAACTGAAGGTGGACTCAAGAGATATTTCCTTTCTTTTCCTGGTTGTTGTACAGCACGGACAAATAGATATCCTGTATCATGCATAATAGTTCACAATGGAGTATAAACATATGCTTTAAATAAGAATGAGGACACCAGGTGTTCTTATGCTTGGATTTAACAGCAAAGGCATGTCTGAATTAATTTGTTTTGTGATATGTATTTGTGTTTAAGCATCTATATAATAGCTGTAACCACAGCAACAGCCTTCATGCATCTTTGCTAAAAATAATTTTGAGAACCTGTAAAGGCCTGTGGTTTCCCTTGTGGTATTCTTGAACGTCACATATCGTGCTAGTTACATACAATCTTGGCATTTGCTGTCCAGTTGTGTGACATTCTTCAAAGACAAAGATCCAGTGATTGTAGAAAACATTTGAAACAAACATTGGAATTGTAAGCTGCTTAATTATATTCTTTCTTTCTAAACTTTCTAAGCTGTTGCCCCCCATAACTTGCTCAGCTCTTGATGAGGAGGATCAGAAGGGACATTAAAAATGTCATAATTTTTTTCCACTTTCATATTTTCATTATATTTTGCCTGATTATTGGCAAAGATATGATGCTGGTACCATTTCAGAGCAATGTGAAGGGGTGGTGTATAATGATAATTCCCAACCAAATTCATCCATAACCAAAAAAATCCACATATTTGGACACATATTTATTGAACTTTGCCAATTATCCTCCACTTTGTGTTGTTAAGCTTATAATATTAGAAAGAAACTTAGAAAGAAAGAACAGCAGGGCGACTACCTTGAAAAATGTACTATCCACAAAACTCCCAGCTATTTGGCGATGCCACCTGCTCTTCAAGCTCCAAAATTCAGAGTGCAAGCTGCTCCACCTAACAATACTCCCTGCACATGTGGTTGTCCAGGACACCTAGAAGGGAGCCAGCATAGATTCAACAGGCTGAATGGCCGCTTTCAGTGCCAGAAATGACTCTGCTCTTTTGTCTCTACTATGTTATATATCATGCTTTATTGAGTTTAGAATAGCAGGAGAATAAATGCATGGCTGGAGGAACAGTGGAGAGCAAAGACTTTAGATTCCTGGGATATTGGGGCCAATTCTTGGGGAGATGGGACCTGAACAGATCATCACTTTTGAAAGATTAATGAGAAGTCAAGTGGCTTGCTGAACAGCTTTGAAGTTCATAGCCACACATTTTGCATGTATAATGCCTATTTTTTTGGTGCTACAGGTGCCAATTTGCCTTCAAAATGGCATCCGTGGGGCGTGCACATATATCTGCTGGTGGCGCACTGGACACCTTTTGGTGAGGGCGTTGGTAGGTCCGCAGCGAGCAACTTCTAGAAGTATGCAGAAATGCTAGGCCAGCATTTATTGCCCATCCCTAGTTGCCCTTGAGAAGGTGGTGCTAAGCTGCCTTCTGAAACTGCTGCAGTCTATCTGGGCCAGGATCTTTAGGTCGGCGAGCAGGGGGTGGGGCCCGCTCGTTGACACGTAAAATGATGCGGGATGACATTGGGCAGAACTCCCGATGTCACCCTGCGTCATTTCAATTATCAGGTCGGCGGAGGCACAGCCGAATCAGCTGTGCACCCACCGACCTGTCAAAGGCCTATTGAGGCCATTTAAAAAGTAAGTGACATAATTAATGGACCTGCCCGTTCAACGTTGGGATGAGGTTTCATGAGGGTTTTTAAAAATTTAATAAATGTTTGATTTGAAGTGATGGACATGTCCTAACTCATGTGACAGTGTCACGTGAGGGGACATGTCAGGGAAATTTTGTTTGTGCACCTTTACGATTTTTAAACTTGGCAGTGATCTCCCTGAGGCAGCACTTAGCCTCAGGGAGATGAGTGCACTCTTTCGCAAAAGAGCAGACTCTCAGCTGAGGGGTTCCTCCCACCCCCCGCCCGCAAAGGGAGCGCATCGTGCTTCCTGGCAGACATCACGCTAGGTGGGCCTTAATTGGCCCACCCACATAAAATGGCAGCACGCCTCCAACTGGGGGCACCGATTAGAGGCACGCCTGCCTGTGCCCGCTCCTACACTTCCCCCCCGATGGGGGGAAATTTTTTCCCCTGGTGTAGGTATACCCACAATGCTGTTAGGGACAGGGTTTCAGGATCTTGACTCAGTGACAGTGAAAGAAGGCAACATAATTTCAATTCAGGATAATGTGTGGCTTGAAGGGGAACTTTCAGGTGGTGACGTTCCCATTCATCGGCTTCTCTTGTCCTCCTAGGTGGTAGAGGCTGCAGGTTTGGAAGGAGCCTTAGCGAGTTGCTGCAATGCATCTTGTAGATGCTACACACTGCTTCCACTGGGTGTCAGTGGTGGAGAGAGTGAATGTCTAAGGCAGTGGAAGGGGTGCCAGTCAACTGGGCTGCTTTGTTCTGGATGGTTTCAAGCTTCTTGAGTGTTGTTGGAGCTGCACTCATCCAGGCAAGTGGAGAGTATTCCATCATTCTCCTTACTTGTGCCTGGTGGATGGTCAACAAGCTTTGGGGAATCAGGAGATAAGTTACAGAATTCCTAGCCTCTTACCTGCTCTTATAGCCACAGTATTTATTTGGTTGGTCTAGCTCAGTTTCTGGTCAATGGTACAATGGTAACCGTCAGGATGTTGAGGGTGGGGGATTCAGTGATGGTAATGCAATGAGCTAGGGATTTTTAACTTACTATTATATTGCCATATAAGATATCCACGGGGCGGCGGGTGGGGGGGGGTGCGGTCGGGGGGTGGGTGGGGGTGGGGGGAGAATGGATACCTTGAATTAATCTTGTTATGACGAACTGAGGGGGTCAAATTAAGAAGGGGAGCCAACTCTTTCCTCCTCACCCATGAGCAAAACAAAATTGGGGTCCCATTCAGGAAATTAACAAATTGGGGGACCGAGCCTGGGGACAGGTCATAACAATATTACTAAATTAGTAAACTGGATAAACTTATATGTGTGTAAGTTTTTAATGTCTTTAGATATTTCTGTTAATGTTAATCACTCCAGTAAATAGGGGCATGGCAGGATGCCTCAGTCCCATAGAGTATGCATTCTGTTCCACGTGGGAACACCAGGACACATTTTGTGTCCTGGACAGTCACATGTGCAGGGAGTATTGTTAGGTGGAGCAGCTTGCACTCTGAGTTTTGGAGCTTGAAGAGCAGCTAGCATCGCCAAAAAGCTGGGAGTTTCGTGGATAGCACATTTCCCTGCAACACAAAGCTGTGCAAGCAGAGAGGGAATGAATGGCCACCGAGAAGTCAAGGGGGACCAGGCAGGTAGTGCAGGAGTGCCCTAAGTGCATCTCGCTCCACAACTAAATACTGGTAAGGGTTATGGTTCATCTGTAGAGTGCTGCCAGGATTAATTCCATGGCGCCATGGGTGGCTTGGCTGCATGGTGCTGGGGGATGGGGGGAATAGGAGGAATATTGGGAAAGCAATAGTAGGGGATTCTATAGTTAGGCGAACAAATAGGCATTTCTGTGGTAGCAAATATGAATCCAAGAAGATATGTTGCCTCCCTCGTGCCATGGTCAAGGATGACACTGAGTGGTGACAAAGCACTCTAAGGGGGGAGGGTAAACAGCCAGAGTGCGTGATCGATATCAGTACCAACAAGATAGGTAGAATGAGGGATGAAGTCTTGCAGATGGATTTCAGGGAGCTAGGAAGAAGACTGGCAAGCAGTACTTCAAAGATAGTAATCTATGGAAGGGCCCTTGAAGGAAATAAACTTGCAGAACTACGGGAATCTAGCAGGGGAGTGGGACTGACTGGCTTGCTCCACAAGGAGCCAGCATAGATTCAACAGGCTGAATGGCCCCATTCAGTGTCAGAAATGACTCTGCTCTTTTGCCTCTACTATGCTATATATCACGTTTTAGTGAGTATAGAAATGGGAGTATAAATGCATAGCTGGAGGAACAGTGGAGAGCAAAGACTTTAGATTCCTGGGGTATTGGGACCAATTCTTGGGACCTGAACAGATCAGTCAGGTTGCTTTCAACAGAGCTGGGACCATTGTCCTCACACAACAATTTGCCAGTGCTGATGGAGACGGCTTGATTTGGCAGGGGAATTGGATGGAGGATGTAGCATTAGCAAGGAAAAACAAGGTGCACAAAGGATTGGGAGAGACAGATAGTTAGAAATAGTAAAGTATTAGGTTTGGTCAAATTAAGAAGAATATAGTAAGATCTAATTCATGTTTACAGTGCATGTATGAAAATGCATGGAGTATGGTTAATAACGTTTGTGAGCTACAGGTGCAAATAGCCACATGAAATATGAGGTTGTGGTGATTGTGGTCTAAGGGTGTTTGGGCAGAGCAAGTGGTAATATGGGACTGGGAAAACCATACTGCCCACATCGTGATGTAGAGAGTAACATGATGGTAGACTCTGTGGGAGAGTTTGGCAGAAGCCAGCATGGAGACAGCACCCATGCAGGGTTGTACCTTGGAGATATATATAGTTATGGGTTACCAACAAACACTTTATGTTCAAACTTAAAAGCCTCCAGAACTTTTAGTGAAACACAAACAACTTTACAACATGGTGAAGGGTGACACTGAAATCTCAAAAGCGTGGAAAACTAAAGAAATTGAAGCCTGACCTAAGTAAAGTCCACCTGCATTGAAGACACAGGTGGAGATCACCTTAAAAAGTTCCATTGCCAGACCTGATCAATTGCAGAGGCAGAGTTAAGAGACCTATCCAGATCACAAAAGGCTGAGCAAAATACAAAAAAAAACGAGAAAATAAGGCAGAAAGGCAGCAGAGGAATCCACTGTGGAGATGAAAAGCCAAACCTGAATGAACATAGAGGCAGAGTCATAGGATGTAGACAGGTCACAAAAGGCTGAGCAAAATTCAAAAAAGGAAAAAAATTAGAAGGCAGAAGAATCCACTGTGCAGGTGAAAAGAAGAACCTGAGTGAACGGCGAGTCAAGAGTCCTGACCAAATCACAAGAAAGGTGAGAAAAATACAGTAAAAGGCAGAAATGACCTTTTAAAACTGGCAGCAATCAGGATCAGCATAAGCATACCAGAGCACAGCTGCAGCAATGGATCCACAGCCAGCATCATAACGCATGGCATCCGAGCTCCATTGAGAGAAAAACAAATTTCTTAAAACAGCAGCCAGAGCTAAAAAATTGCCTTCAATTACATTCTCTAAGCTTAAAAAACCAAGAACATGGCCCAAACAGATTGTTCGAGGCTTTCCTGGTTAATTAATTGCTTTGCAGAGTCAGGTCCACTAGCGCTGCAGGATCCCGCCAAGGTTGGTTAGGCATGGGAAGAACAAAGAGAGAAGGAAACAAAATCATCTGCTGTGGAGCCATCTTAAAGAAAAAAAATAAAGCGATGCTTACCTGTTAAAACTACTGGACCAATCTGAGCTCATACAAGGGCCAAATGAGATGCAAATTGGGCATCTTGGAGAAGAAAGTTTTTAGATTACAGGAGCACATCAGCATTAAACAACAAATCAGAAGTCCAAGTTAATATGTTTTTATACTTTTTTGGTGCATGTTTAGATGAAGTAATCCTAAAACAAGGTATAGAATAACCCTCAACCACATTTGGTAAGCAATTAAAAGCCTTTGATCAGGATTTTAAATTCCATGCCGTAGAGAGCACAGACCTTCAAAGTAGGTCTAGAGCACCTCCAGCAAAGGACCAAAGAGGCAAGGGTACCTCATGGTGAAGGAGACCAGAGATCCCAGGCCAAGGGAGACAGGAGACTCCAGGCCAAGGGAGACAGGAGACCCCAGGCTGAGGGAGACAGTACTTAAGCAAATTACAATAAGGTCACAGACCATGTCAGTGCAATGAAGTGCACAAGCCAAAAAGTTTAGTGCAGGAGGAAGAAGAGTCTGAGAAGCAGCCAAAAGGCTTCAAAATAGAACCTTTTGAAAAAGCTGACACAGTGCCCAAACTGCAACAGCAAGTGGTGGTGCAGAGTAAGCAGATGGTTATGAATGAAGGAAAGCTATCTGTTGTAATGTTGCAATCCAAAAGAAACAAAATATGAAAAAGAAAATGAAGCTATTCCATAGGAAAATGTTTGTATCAAAGTTGAGTTGGAAGAACTCAGCCAGATGTACAGTCAGGCACTACAGCCAGCTGCAAAGGTACTGAAAGAAGTCGCTGTCCTGAAAGACTCTTTGACAAGTCAAAACCTGGCCCTGGGATAATATGAGGAGTTAAAAAAGATGTTGAATACTACTTCAGCAAAAGTTAAGTTGGAACTATCCATAGCAACAAAGCAATGCACTGATGTCCAGTGTGAGTTGGCAAGAGATCAACAAGAAAATAAACAGTTGAAAGAATAGCTAATTGTCCTTCAAGATCAAATGAAAAAAGAATGCATAACACATGCATAAATGCATAAATGAAGACTGTCTTGAACAGCAGAATGGAAGAACAGCAGAACAAAGTCAAAGAGACTCTATTGAATTACAAGAAAACTCAAGACAAAGCAATTAAGATTCACAAAGAAAATGAAAACCTGTTGAAGGACTTTCACATGCTACAAGGATCCCTCAGGTCAAAGTTTTTTCTTCTGGAAGATTATGAAGAGAATAAAAATGAATTTATAGTCACTGTGAATAAACTGAAGGATCAGTTGGCAGAGAAGACTCAGCAGTGTTCAATATTCCAGAAAGAAACCAAGAGCACAAGAAGGGGACTAAAGAGCTGAAGAGCCAGCTGAATGGAAAAGGGGAGGCATTGAAAGGAAAAGCTGTAGAACTTTCCAAGCTGCGAGCAGATAATGAAGATGTGAATGGCACAATTATAAAACTGAAAGAAGTTAAAACTTCACCAGAGACAGACCTGGCCAACAGTGAAAACAAAATGATGAACAAGGACAAAGTCCTGCTGCAGACAGTGAAAGAAAAAACAGAAATAAGATCACAAAATGCAAATCCAATGCTGAAGCTCAAGGAACTAGAAGGAAATGCATTGCATGCCTCAAAATTACTGAGAACCATTGAGCTGTTGAAAAACGCAATGGTTGAAATTAAAATCAAGAATGTAGAGAAAAAGTTGACCAGTTGCAAGAGAAGGTAGAAGTTCTCACAAAGGAGCGCAAAGCATCTCAGAAACAACTCGCAGAAGTAAAATTAAAGAATATGAGCTTGAAGGATAGCACACGGGAATCATGCTCTGCTAAGGAAAAACTGTTTAGCGTAGAGAACCAACTTTCACATACAAAAGACGAGTTTGCTAACGTAAAATTAGAACTGGATTAACTTCAAGCGTCAGAAGTATTTATTAAGTATTGTGAAAAAAGGCCTGAAGCAGGAAAAGGAATTGCTGATGAATCAGAACAGTCTGTTGAATGCAGAATTAACAGCCAAACCGGATGAAATTTTGGAAATTCATGATGAAAAGAGCAATGAAATTCTTGAACTCCGATCCAATCCAAAGAGCATGAAAGATGTAATGTACAGTATGGAAGAGCAAATCCAGGCATTAAAAGCAGATAACTCTGAAACAAAGACAATTGAACACACCAAGATAGTTGTTGAGTTGAATGAAAAGATTCCTAAGCTTGAAAAAGGATTAGATAATAAGTAAGTAAACAAATATTTGGCTGAAATTGTGAAACAAGTGGAAATGAGGGTTCTATTTTTGAAACCTCAATGTCCAGTGGGATCATAGCTGACCCCACAGAAAAAGAAAACCCACATCGGTCCTCAGAATGAATGGAGTGAACATTCCCTTCAGAAAGAACAGGACAAATCAACAGTGTTCAAAACAAAACAGATGGGTTGCCGACAAAGAGAAACGCAAATCAAAGGAGTGCAAAAAGCAAATCAAATGGAGAAAACAAAGTGCCGGAAACACTGAACAGTACAATTTCACTGCCAAACCAATTTATCAGCTGAAAGCAACTGAGGCTACCATTCCTCCAATCATGACAGGACGGGATCTGGATGAATTTCAAGCCACCAGACTGTCTGAATTTATAAAGTCGGAGACTTGAGGGGGGTGAAGGGGAAGCAAGTAAAGAAGATTGTATTGTAAATATGTTTGGGTAAGAACTTGGGTATGTAGCATAAGGGTGGTTGGGCAGAACAAGGCTTAATGTGGGACTGGGAAAACAGTACCACCCACATAGTGATGTAGACAGTCATATGATAGACTGTGTGAAGAAGAGGCTGGCAGAAGCCAGCCTGGAGGCAGCACCCATGCAGAGATGTACCTTGGAGATGTATATAGTTATAGGTTACCAATAAAAGGTTTATGTTCACCCATACAAGCCTCCAGACCTCTTAGTGAGACACCAAACAATCTTACAACAGTAATAACAGAGGCCTGGATCAAAAAAGGGAGGACTAAGCACTTAATATTCCTGGATACAAGGTGCTCAGTAAAGATAGGGAAAGAAAGAAAGGAGGAAGGGTGGAAGTATTGATTAAGGAGAATATTACAGCATTGGAGATAAAAGATGTCTTAGAGTGTTCAAGGACAGAATCTATTTGGTAAGAGTTAAGAAATAACAGGGATTCTATTACACCACTGGGTGTATTCTATAGACCACCAATACGTGGAAAAGATATTGGGGAGAAAATTTGCAGGGAAGTTACAGAGAGGTGCAAAAACTATACTGTTGTGATAATGGGTGCCTTATTTATCTTAATAGAGGGAGAAGATTTTCTGAAGTGTCTTCAGGAGAATGTACTTAATTAGTAGATCATTGAGGAAGGAGGCACTGCTGGATCTTGTTCTGGGGGATAAGGTGGGCCAAATAGATTTAGTGTCAGTAAGAGAACATTTAGGGAACAGCAATCAGAGTATAATGAGGCTTTAGGTTAGCTATGGAAAAAAGATAAAGAGCAATCCGGAGTAAAAATTCTTAATTTCAGTGGGTTGAGAATGGAGTTGTCCTGGATAAATTAGAATAAAAAATTGTCAGGAAAATCTGTAACAGAATAAGAGGAGATGGTTTGTGTGCATTCAAGGTATATGCCCATGATAGGGAAAGAAGGAGCACCCAAAGCTAAAGCTCCCTGGATGACAAAAGAGGGAGTAGGATGAAGCAGAAAAAGCAGGTGACAGATGTCAGGTTGACAATGCAAGTGAGAACCAGGATGACTATAGAAAATTTGGAGGGATAGTGAAAGAGAAATAAGGAAAGACTATGAAAAAAGACTATCAGCTAACATAAAGGGGTATTCAAAGATTTTCTATAGCTATATGAATAATAAAAGGGATAGGATTACCCATGAAGGGTAAAATGAAGAGGAGAATCTATCTGAACATTTTGCACTCAGAAAGGAGAAAGGGCTCATTGGGATGAATATAAGATCACAGAAAATAAGCTATAAGCAGAGAGACAAAGAGAAGAAGAAAAAAATTGGGGGAAAATATAACTTTAAAAAATCAGTGCTGTAATGGTGAGAGAATTGTTAGAGAAGTGGTAGGAATGTTAAATGATGAAATTGGCTTAAAACAGAGAATGACTAATACTTCGAATAATTATTACCTCCAGTATTCATAAGACATGCATATCATATCCTCCCACAAAAAAAATACCAAAATAAAATTTAGCACTCTGATAGAAATTAGATGGAAGTCTTAGGCAAGCTGAGAGGACTTAAAACAAATCCCCTGTGATAGATAACATTTCCCCCAGAATGTTGAGAACTGCTGGTGCGATTTGTAAGGCACTCACAATTATTGTCAGGGAATTAGAGAGCACTGATGTCATATCCATATTCAAAAAGGTTGTCTTGCAGTCTTCAATTCTGTAAAAATAGTGAAATTGCTTATCATTACATTAACCTGAGGCTTATCTCTACAACAATTTAGCAAACAGCAGTTAGGCCTTTAGGCAGGGGCTCCCTGACTAATCTTTGATTTCTTTGAAGATGTGATCACCCAAGTCATATATGGCAAAGAGTATTAAAATGCACCCTTAGTCTTCCAAAAGCATTTGATAAAGTTCTGCAAGAAAGATTGCTAATTATCCTCAGAACTGTGGGGATTCAGGACAAAACTTGGGATGGATGAGAAATTGGCTGAGAGGTAGAAAAGACCAGGTACCGGTTAAAATGGTAATGTTGGGGTGGAACTGAGTGGAGAAGCCAAGGGCTCAGTTTTAGTTCTGATGAAGAGTCATATGGACTCGAAACGTTAACTCTGTCTTCCTCTCCACAGATGCTGTCAGGCCTGCTGAGTTTTTCCAGCAATTTTTGTTTTTGTTTCAGATTTCCAGCATCCACAGTATTTTGCTTTTAGCTCAGCTTTAGTCTCACGATACTGTTTTAGTTTTACCTTGAGTCAGAAACTCAATGCAAATTGGTCAAATTTGGTGTTGCAACTAAATGTGGAGGCAACCCATAAATTATGGAATGAGTTAAACAAGTTAAGTGCAGGACATAAAATAAACTTAATGCAGGCAAGTTAAAGTATTTCACATAGCCAAGAAAGGATGAGCTACACAGATACTCCGCGAGTAGTGGTGAAATTGTTCGGGGTGAGGTTGAGAGACAAGTGAATCCTAATAAGCTTAATATTAAAAAAATTCAACTAAGGTAGTGCAGCAATCAGCAAAGTCAGTACAGTTAGAGAGCTGTGTGAATTTGGATGCCCCATTATAGAAAATACATCACTGCCATAACGAGCACACAGCAAAGATTCACCAGGATGATATCAGGGAAGGGAGACAATTTATAAGGAGAGACTTGAGATTTTGGGACTATTTCCAATGAAAAGAAAAGCCTAAGTAGGGCTTTAAGTAAGGTTTTGAAAAATATGGTGATTTTTGACAGCGAGAAGGAGAAGATTATTTCCTCTCATTGGAGAGAAAATGACAGAGTCGTTAATTTAAACTTGTCATCAAGAAAGCAAGGATAAAATTGAAGATTTCTTTACAAAGAAGGTTGTTTTACTATGGAATGAATTCCCACAGGGTGAGGTTGAAAGAAAGGTGATTGTCATTTTTAAAGGAAAAATTGAACAATGTCTGAAATAGGTAACAATCCGGAAATGTGGGGAACACAAGGCATTGCAATTAGTTTAGAATTGCTCTAGCTAAATGCTGGCATAGATACAAATGGGCAAATACACTTCCACACTGTAAATTTATAAGGTTCAATTACTACAGAAGTGAGCATTTTGATTCTGTGTCTGGAAGTTGCATTTTCTAAATCTGTCACTCATTTAGCAAAAACAGTGAAGTCAGTTCAGGGAATTTAAATTTAAACCAGGTGTCTGTTGTTGACACTGGTTTAAACACATCTGTTACTTTAACAGGGAACAAAAAGATAATACAGACAATTTTGACTCAGGCAGAGAATGGGGGCATGTGGTGGATGGGGAATCCTAGGGCGGAATTTTCCCAGAACTGCACTAAGTGCGGAAGCGGGCGGGTAAAATGGAATCTGACCCACCGATGAAAATGGTGGGTTTTCACGCCGTATCTTCCCGAGCGCACCTCATTATATATTCACTCCTGTGAAACACACCATTTCCATTGCGGGCGGACTCTCATTCGCCCACTCACCATCACACCGCTGTTGCATCACGCCGGTCGCCATATTTAAAAGGCAGCAGCCAGCAAAGCGCTCATCATCACCAGCTCACCACCGCTGCCCGGGAGACATGGCCTGCAAAGGTAAAAAGATTGCAGCCCCCCCCCGCTTCAACGACGGGTTCCTCAAGCGACTGCTGGATGCCGTGGAGGCCCACCGGGATGTGCTCTACCCACACTCTGGCCGTTTGATGGGTAGCAATGTCACCAACCCGGCTTGGGAGGCGATGGCAGCAGTGGTCAGCGCCAAAGCCTTTCAGAAGAGACATCCACCCAGTGCTGCAAAAGGATGAATGATTTCCCCCACTTCACCAGGGTAAAACATTCTATTCATCACTCCCAACTCACACACTCACAAACCCATCACACGCCCACAGGGCCCTCACTCACTGTCAGTGCAAGGGACATCACCATTCACTCCTTCCCATACAACATCATTGTCCTCATCCCGTCCAAGACACCACTCACCACCCACACAGGCCAGGCATATTTATCATCTGGCCCGGCAGACACCCCGATACACTCTCCCCACTCTATCCATGCAGGACAAACTGGCTCACAACAGGAAGGAAAGGCCTCAGACAGGTGGAGGGAGGCCGGAATTCAAAGTTCTCACACAATTTGAAAACAGAGCCATCCAGCTGGCCGGCGATGACCGGGACCGGTCCTATGTTGACAGTGAGGTCAGCGCTGCTCTACTAAGTGAGGATCCAGCAGTGCAACATCCATCAGACAACCATGCCGTGAGTGATGTGTCCTGTTTCACAGGCCCCTGCTATGCACTAATTATCTCCCCTTGCTCTTACAGGCACACCTGGGAAGCAGCAGATGGAGTCCATGACCCAGCGCCTCCAATCAAGCTCCAAAGAAACCTCTGAAGAAGAATCTGAAGGCACCCTCCCTGAAGTCCTGTCACAGCGCTCACCCACACCCTCCACCAGCGCAGAGACACACACCTCAATGGGACTTAGCTTTAGAGTGGCCTCGGGACCACAATCTGGTGAGCATATCACACTTTCTGATCTACAGCAGGCGGTGGCAGGGACTTCCCAGGTCCCCAGCACTCGGAGGACGGCTGGAGGCCAGAATGGTGCTGAGTCCGAGTCAGATGATGAGCCTCTGGACTCGGTCATGTCACAGTTGCTGGTGCTGCAAAGGCAAGCTCGGGAACACCAGGAAGGGATGTCCGCTGCACTCCTCAGATGGCAAGGCACGATGGAGGAGTCCATCTGTCTTCAGGCTGAGGTGATAGCGCCGGCATTGCAACATACCAAGGTCAACACTGGCAGGATGGCGGCTGCCATGGAGACCTTGGTCCAGGACATCACTCCTGCGCTCCTGCACGGGCTTAACTCCATTGCTGATGCCATAATTGGCCTCCAACAGTGTGTAAGTGAGAGGGGTGCTGGGCAGCTTGATTTCACTCCAGCTACCCCTTCCACTCACAGAGTCAAACAGGGACCCTCAGGGACCCATAGGGAGGAGGATCAGCAGGTTCACGCTCCGGGGCCATTCACCCAGGTGGCTCTGGGAGTGACTGGCCCATCTGACTCCCTTTTCCTGTGACCTACACAGATCCAGCTTCACAGGCCGAGGAGGGGCCCTCCAAGTCTCGGCCCTCCAGAGGACGCCTGCCAAAATCATCACAGACAGGGCGTCACAGTCAGCAGGCTGCCTCCACCTCTGCTGTGGATGTACAGGGAGCACCAAGATGTAACGGCAGGGTTAGGAAAGTTAGGAAAAAGTAGTTGCACAGCCTGGGCACCAGTGTTTATCACTTGTACATAATGTTCACTATTGTCAATAAACCCCCAAGAATGTCTGCCTGCCTATGGTTCCTTGTTCTGATGAGTAGTGTTCTTGTCACTCAGATGTGAAACCTTTCTGCACAAGGTAAAAGGCAGGTGTCTCAGTCCAGGGCCTCTTCCCTGTGCTCTGTGCGGCCTTCAGACCACAGTGATGGTCCAGACTCACACTCCCTGGAAACATTACTGATGCCTGCACCTCGGCAGTGCTGGTCATTGCTGCCAGAATGTAGTGGGCAGGCGCCACAGAGTTCTCTCATTCACTCTGTGCTCTCAGCACCTTTAAGGCAGGGCTGGCTCCCATCACACCAGCATCTGCGACCAGTGATGCTGTGCACCAGCTCCTGAAGGGCTGAGGTGCTGAAGGCGGACACAGCATCAGATGCATCTAAAGTTTCATGGCTGCGTCTCTCAAATGACTCTGATCATGGAGCGCAAGTCAGCAGTCTTCAGCCAGACGGGTGTCAGACATTCCAAGAGGCCATGTGAAGATCTATGGAATGTCCTCACTGCATGTTGTCATCATCCTCCTGCGATCGAGTGACTATTAGGGCCTCCACTGCATCGCCATGACAGGAGCATTCTCACAGGGGATATTGGCGCTGAGATAAGCCAGACTGGAGTCAAACATTCACAACTGTGATGTGAGGATCTACGAGGACATCTCACTGCATGTTGTCATGGTCCTCCATATATCTGGCAGCTATGAGGGCCTCCCGAGTGCTCCTGCCTTGTCTAGCCAGTGTGAGAGCCTCATCCCCATCGTCGTCACCACTGAGGATCCCCTCACCCTCATCCCCGTCAGCGTCTTTATCATCGATGCAGACATGCAGCCCCTCTGCAGACTGTATTACAAGGCTCCACCAGACCGGCCCAGGCACTGGAACTGCATCTTCAGCATCCTGATGGCCTACTCTACCAAGTTGTGAGCTGCTGCATAAGCCTCATTATAGTGTTGCTCTGCTGCAGTCTGAGGCCACCGCACGGGTGTCATCAGCCACAGCCTCTGTGGGTAGCCCTTGTCCCCAAGAGGCCATCCTTGCAGCCTCTGTGGACCTTTCAAGACTGCAGTGACTCAGGATGTAGGCATCATGCACACTCCCTGGAAACCGTGCGCACACCTGCAGGATGCGTTTCTGGTGGTTGCATACCAGCTGCACGTTCAGTGAGTGGAAGCCCTTGCGGAGGATGAAGTCCACCGAGCGTAGCGATGGAGACCTGAGCGCCACATGAGTGCAGTCAATCGCACCCTGTCCCTGTGGGAATCCTAAGAACAGGGCGAATCCAATGACCCTTGCATCCTGGCTCTCCCGGTCCTGGGCGAAATGCACAAAGTTGTGTGCCACGGAGAAGATACCATCCGTGACCTCATGGATGCATTTGTGCGTGGCGGATTGTGAAATCCCACAGAGGTCACCTGTGGCGCCCTGAAAGGAACCACTGGCATAGAAATTGAGCACCGTGGTCACGTTCACAGCCACTGGCATTGGATGCCCTCCATGTCCCCTTGGTGCCAAGTGCTGCAGTAAGTGGCAGATGTGAGCCACCAGGTCCCTGGATATGCGCAGTCATCGGCAACACTGGTTCTCAGTCATCTGCAGGAATGGCAGGCAGCGTCTATAGACCCTGGGTGTCACTAGGCGCTGACCAGCCAAGGCTCACTGTCACTCCTGGGCAGCGTGTGTGTGAGCCCCTGCTGGCCCTTCTTCATGAGGTTACTGCTCCTGCCTTTGCACTGACAGGTGCCTCAGTCACTCTCTCCTCCGTCTTCTATGGTCTCTTTAGGCCATCAGGCATACAGCTAGGTTACCAGGATCCATGATCCTGACCTGGTCCTCCTGCCCCATGAAAGAGAGAGAGACATAGTTATCATGGCTGTACTTAGCACTTTCCTGGCCCTGTGTGTCGTTAATGCTTCCCGGAGAGTGCTGGTCACCCCTCGGATGGCCAGAGATGAGTGCTCTGCATGGCTGCCCTGTCAACCTGTGACATGTGGGACACTGGTCCAAACCAGGATGCTGAGATTGCAAGGGGCTGTGAGCGCCTTCAGCAGTGAATGCTACATGGCCAGCATTGGCGAGGAGATTGTACAATGTGTGCAGTCCAACTGCTCCGCGGTCCAATAAAGCGGTGGCGGACTCGAAGTCTGTGCCGGGGGAGCAGAGGGGGCAGGGAGTAGGTATGGAGCGCTTGGTGGCTCTTTGGTGCCTCTGTGATGCTTGCATGGGCGGACAGGCTAGGAGCCTGAGCCCAATCATATCCACTGTGGCTGGACCTGATCTGTCTTAGTTGCAGAGGCACGGTCAGTTTATACAGGTGTCCCGAATGCATGGCCATTTCCCTCGCTTACCCTGACCCCCACCTCGATTGCCTGTGTGTGGGATGCAGTGCCAGGGCAGCATTTGACCCCAGGCACTCTCCCTCAGCAGTCGCATGTGGGGCCAGGCATCAGTTGTTACCAGTGCCCCTGAGGCCTTTAAACAACCAGCGAGTTGTCGAGAATGCTGCTGCTCACCCACCTCAGTTCCCCCATAGTGAAGGCCGCCAAGTGCATGTTGCCTGCATGCTGTTGTGAAACATGTCAGTGTGCTTTCCTGCTGACGTGGACAGGTGATATGACAGTGTTCCAAGAGCCTGGTGGGATGGCCTTTTAATTATATGCTAATGTATTACAATTAGCTCCCCGCTGACCGATGGCGGGAAACGTGGCCCGCTGTCAGTGGGCTGAGCCGAAGATCATGACCTGCCTGCACGCCATTGTGAAGTGGGTCTGCCATATTTTCCACGCATGGCACCTATCATGACCGCCACCAGCGGGCTCAGGGAATTCCACTCCGAGCCTATTCTGGTTGGCGTGAAGTCTGCAATGTCCTTCTCCTCTTCAACTTAAATGTACAATCATATTCAAGGTATGGTAAAACAATAATGTGGGTTCTTTATTTGAAGGTAAGATTGTGTACAGATAGAGCTAACCAGGAGGTTAAGTACGGTACATCTGACTTCTACTACTGCTGCTTACAGACTGACTACAAGTCATGGGATGAATACATCAGGTGCTGTTGAGGTAGGTAATGATTGATAGTTGTTTAAGATTCCCTTAAAGGTGCATGCACATCATATCACAAAACGCCTCTTTTTTCCAAACAAAAGGTTTACCTGTAAAGAATCAAACTATTTACATGAAAGCAAAACAAAATTGCATTGGGAAAAAAATCCTCCCCCCGGTCAAGGGAGTTGTGCGAAGGCGGGCTCGAACCCATCAGCACCCCCAATAGAGTCCGGGCCACCATTTTATGTGGGCGGGCCAATTAAGGCTGAGTGTTCCCTGTGTGGGATGGGGGGCATGCGCGCGAAGGAGCGCAGAAACCTCCCTGAGGCACAGAGGTGCCTAAGGGAGATCAGTTTGATATTTAAAAACTGAAATAGAGTAATTAAAAACTTTTAAAACATGTCCCCTTATGTGACACTATCACATGAGCTGGGACATGTCAAAGAATTATTTTAAAATTTTTTATTGAATTTTAAAACACTTCACATCCCGCCCGTGGATGAGATCTCATGAAAAATGCGAAGGCCGCCTGGGCTCTTCGTCTGCCTGCCAACCTTAAGGTTGGACGGGCAGCTCATTTAATTGCTTAAATTAGTTTTTAACCAGCCTTAATAGGCCTTTGACAGTTCAGCGGGCGTGTAGCTGACTCAGCTGCGCACCCGCCGAACTGGAAATCTAAATGACGAGTGGTGACATCACGACACCCGCCCAACATCACCGCGCGCCCCCACTTGCCCACTGGAGAATTCAGCCCATTGTGTCTGAATGTGCTTTAAAAAAGAGCACTAAATTTACAGGTCTCTGAAACATATTGGTGGTTTGCTTATCTGTCTAGCTTTAGCTATGGTGAACTTTGCTGGTGGCTACTTTACATTTTCAGCATGCTGGTTAGAGTTGCTTTGTTTGTGCTGCATATTAGCCTGTGTTCTGTTTGCAATCGGACTGCTTGATTTTTCTGGCTGTGATACTGTTCCAATTTGAAATCTGTTTCATCACACTATCATGCCATTTGGTGTTCGTACTTGATACAATTTTGATTCTGGGCATATGCTGATGATTTCTGCTGGATTCCATATGTCATCAGTTGGGTGTTAGACTCAAATTTTTGTCCAAACTTCAGGTTGAACATTTCATTACCTGCATGCCGGTCATGGGCACCTTTCAATTGTCCTTGTTTTTCAAGTAATGAATCACGTACCCCTGGAAGTATTGAGAGTGATGACTGCGGAGGTTTATCTGCACTGGTGTGCCTAATAGTATTCTACATTTGTTCCATAGTATAATGAAGTATGCATGTCCCGAATTAGTGTACATATTTAGTTCCAATCGTACCGTGTACCCTGTTGACTGATGATCTGCATTGCAGAGTTAGGTGATCTTCTCCCAGCATTAGCACGGGGTTTCCAATGGTGCACCTCATGGTCTGTGGTCCTCATCATTGTTTTGATGATACTATGGATGGTGATCAAGGACAGATCCTTACATGCCAGTAGGCCTGCAACCACTGGACCTCTGATGTCCACAATATAAAATATCTGGGGTGCCAGTGTGAGTTGTTGCAGCAACACTTGAATGTAATGAACTCCAGAGATGAGATCTCCAAGCCATTGTACATGGTGAGTTTGGCAGTTGTTGGTTGTATCATAACTTGCTACATCTGTGGGTACGTACATTTCTGTGCGCAAAGTGAAAGGAAGTTTGCACCTGCACTAGTGTCCAATTTTGCATATAAATTATGCTGACCCTGTATCTGTGGGCATATAATCTGGATGGTGGCAGTACTGTGCCAGTACATTATTTGATGTTCACCATGCTGTATGTTGGATCGCTTTGCGTATCAATGGTCTGTTCATCATCATCTGAATGTGTAGTTTGGCTAGAGACTTCACGGATCTTGTTTTGATGCTGTTTGGCTTGTGTTCTTGGTTGATTGAAATGCTACACCTGCTTGGCCTGTGTTTGTGGTTTCTCTTGACATTGAACCACTTGTTCCAGCCTTTGCTTTCTGCATTGGTATTTCTAGGGCGCACTGGAGCTATATGCCTTGCATAGAACATTAAAACCTGGACATTTTCTGGGTGCAAGTATGAGACCGCATTGCCTGCATTGCTTACTAGGCTTGCCTGCTTTGGCTATCATGCCAATAGTTGATGAATTACACATACGCTGTAGGCTCTGTCTACCCATTAGAGTGGCTTTGTGCTTGCATCTGCTTTGTAGGAGCATTTCCGTGGTGTAACCTTTGGGTTGGTTCAAGAGATCTTGTTGGAACACTTCCCTTGGGGTAGATGCTATTATGCGCTTGATTATTCTGTCAGCTGCCATGAAATCGTAATGATGCCCCTTGTCTCACATCTACTTATGAACTGGTCAAAGGTGTCTGATGGCTGTTGCCCAAAGGACATGAATTCCAGATGCTCTATTCTGAAATTGAGCTTCACTTGTAATTGATCTTCAAGTGTTGACCATATTTTATCTGGGTTTTTCAGATAGTCGTTGGGCAGACCTGATGTGTTCAGTCTGTGGAGGCCTTCAATGCCTACATCAATTTTAAATTTAATAGCTGGTTTATCTAGTTCAGAAATATTAAGGTCCAGAAAACACAGATTGATGCATTGTTGGAACAAAAAAAAAAATTCAGATAGCAGATCAGTTGCCTTCCAATTGAGTTTTGGAAATTTTGTGGTCTTCTTTTAGCTTTTAGCAGATTTTTGATACTATCTGGATCTTCTGACAGCTATGCAAGTTTCTTCCAGTTCTTTTAGAGTTAATTTAATTCTGAGTTGCTGTACCTTTGGTGGCCACTGCCTTAGGTGGTCATATGTTAAGAGCACTCTATCTGAATGCACACAGCATTTGTAACAAGGTAGATGATGTGGAGGCACAAATAGAGGTGAATTTGTTTTTAATTGATTTAATTGCCATTACGTGGTTTTGGGCGACCGAGGCTGGGAACTGGATATTCAAGGATATTGATCATTTAGGAAAGATAGGAAAAAAAGTAAAGGAGGTAGTGTAGTGCTGTTAATAAGGAAGAGGTTAATGCGTTCTTGAGAGAGGATCTTAGGTCAAAGGATCAATATATAGAATCAGTTTGGGTGCAGCTAAGAAACAGAAAGAGGCAGCAAACATTGGTGGGAGTTGTTTATAGGCCACCAACTTGTAGTGGTAATTTTGAGCACTTTATAAAACAGGAAATTAGAGTTGCATGTAACAACAGTAATACAGTAATAATGGGTGACCTAAATTAACATATAAATTGGTTAGACCTATTTAGCACTAATACTGTGAACAATGAATTCCTGGAGCATGTATGAGTTGGGCTTCTGGAGCAGTACATTGAAGAGCCAACTGAGGATCATGTTATTTTGGATTTAGTATTAAGTAATGAGAAAGGGCTAATTAAAAACCTCGCTTTTAAAGGAGCTTTTAGGAAATAGTGACAATAATATGATGGAATTTTGCATTAAGTTTGAAAGTGATATAGTTCATTCTGAAGCCAGGGTCTTAAATCTGAACAAAAGAAACTATGAAGGTATGAAGAGTGAGTTAGCTATGGTGGATTGGAAAAAATACACTAAAACAATTGACGGTAGACAGACAATGGCTAGTACTTAAAGAAATATTACATGGTCCACAACAAATATACATTCCTCTAAGACACAAAATCCCAACAGGAAAGGTGAATCAACCATGGCTAACACAAGAAGTTAAAGATTCCATTAAGTCAAAGGAATTGGCTTATAAGGTTGCCAGAAAAAAGTGGTAAGCCCAAAGATTGAAAGCAATTTAGAGTCTGAAAAAGGAGGACTAAGAAGCCGTTAAAGAAAGGGAAAAGAGAATATGAATGCAAGTTAGCAAGAAACATACAGGTGAACTGTAAAAGTTTTTTTAGGTAGTTGAAAAGGAAAAGATTAGCAAGGGCCAATGTGGGTCCATTACAGGCGGAGGCAGGAGAATTTAAAATGGAGAATAGAAAAATGGCAGAGAAACTAAACAATTACTTTGTTTCTGTCTTCATGGAGGAAGATACAGTAAATCTCCCAGAAATACTAGGGAACCAACAGGCTTGTGAAAATGAGGAACTGAAAGGGCAGCCCTGAAGTTGAGGTGACCTGGGCGGGCTGGGGGATGACAAGGGGTTGCTAGGGCTGCCCTGTGGTTGAATGTAGCGCCTAGGCAATCAGGGTAGGGGTAGAATGGGTGAGGGAAGTGACCACGCATTAAGGACACATGATATAAAGTGACCATTCCTTTGCAACTGTGACAGTTCAGGCGCAGCTATTGATGTGATTGGAACCGGGCTTCTAGTGTATCTGCCCACTCAAACAAGGCAGAGGCATCAAAATGCCACCAAATGCTCCAGAGCTTTTTACACCTCCCAGCACAGACTGCAAAGTCATGAGCATTTTAGTGAACTGCAGAACAGTTGGACAATTGGGAACGTTGTACAATCTCCTCACTAAAGCTGGCCTTGGAGCCGTCAATGGCAGAGGTGTTCACAGCCCCTTGCAATGTCATCACCCCAGTTTGGACCAGTCTCCCCCATGGTTCAAGGTAACAGTGCAGCCTTGCAGCGTGGGTTAGGAGAATGCCTGTGCCTGGGCTGAGAGCACAGCATGCAGTGAAATGGGCAAAGCTGCCACCAATCGGTCAGGTGAAGTGGAACGGAGGTGGGTGGGGTTTCGGGCAGACATGTAACATGCAAATCTCTGGCCATCCAAGTGATGGCCTGGACCCTACATGATGCGTTAAGAGGCCTTCACACTTAACCAGGACAAGTTCTTAGTACATCCATGCTAACCCATGTGACTCTCTCTTTCCTCCTGCAGGAGGAGTACATCAGGATCAAGGAGACTGGTGAAATAGCTGTATGCCTTGTGGAAGATGACACAGGTGATCGACTGAGGCACCTCGCCGTGCAGAAGGAGGAGCAGCACCCTCAGGAAGAAGGGGCAGCTGGGGGTGCTGCACACGGTGCCGAAGAGTCACAGCGAGCCATCGCTGATTAGCACTTAGCAACACCCAGGGTCTATAGACATTGCCTTTTATTCCTGCAGATGACTGAGAGCCAGTGCCGCTGAAGACTGCGCATGTCTAGGGAACGAGTCTCTCACATCTGCCATTTACTGCAGGATTTGGCGTCATGGGGACATGGAGGGCATCCAATGCCAGTGGCCGTGAAAGTGACAGCAGTGCTCAATTTCTATGCCAGTGGCTCCTTGCAGGGCTCCACAGGTAACCTCTGTGGGATATCGCAAGCCTCTACCCATAAATGCATCCATGAGGTCATGGACGCCACCTTTGTGAGGGCACACAACTTTGTGCATTTCGCCTGGGGTGAGGATAGCCAGGATGCAAAAACGATTGAATTTGCCCAGATCTCGGGCTCCCCACAGCTGCAGGGTGCCATCAACTGCACTCAGGTGGCGCTCAGGTCTCCGTCACAACATATCAACCACAAGGGCTTCCATGCACTGAATGTGCGACCACCAGAAATGCACCCTGCACGGTGTGCACAGTTTCCAGGGGGCGTGCACAACTCTTACATTCTCAGTCAGTCACAGATCCCAGATGTATTCCAGGGTCCACAGAAACTTCAGGGATTGCTCCTTGGGGACAAGGGCTACCCGCAGAGGCTGTGGCTGATGACACCCGTTTGGTGGTCTCAGACTGCAGCAGAGCGAAGGTACAATGAGGCTCATGCTGCAACTTGCAACTTGGTGGAGCAAACCATTGGGATGTGGAAAATGAGGTTCCGGTAGTTAGACTAGCCTGGTGGAGCCCTGCAATATAGTCCACAGAGGATGTCACGTATTGTCATCGCCTATTGCGCCCTTTACAACCTGGCGCTGCAATGGGGAGAGGAGCTGGCTGAGGAGGAGATGCAGGAGCTGGAGGTCTCCCTGGATAAGGAGGATGCTGATGGGGATGAAGGTGAGGAGGTCCTCACAGGCAGCAATAAAGGTGATGAGGCCCTTGCACTTGCCAGACGAGGCAGGCACACTCAGAAAGACCTCTTGTCTGCTAGATTTGTGGAGGATGATAACGACATGCAGTGTGGAGACCCCATGGATCCTCACATTACATCTGTGAATGTTTGACCCCAGTCTGGCTTATGGCAGTGCGAATACCGGCTGTGATAATATTCCTGTCATGAAGATGCAGTGGAGGCCCTAATAGTCACTTGATTCCAGGAGGATGATGACGACATGCAGTGTGGACACTCCATAGATCTTCACATAGCCTCTGAGAATGTCTGACTCCTGTCTGGCCAAGGGCAGCTCGCTTGTGCCCTGTGATCAGGGTCATATCATGGAGACGCAGCCATAAAACTTTAAAAGCATCTAATCTTTTCTCTGCCTTCAGCACCTGACCTCTTCAGGAACACAGCAGCATTGGTCACAGATGCTGAAAAGGTGGGGGCCAGACCTACCTTAAAGGTAAAAGCAAAGTACTGAGGTTGCTGGAAATCTGAAATAAAAACAGAAAATGCTGGAAAAACTCAGCAGGCCTGACAGCATCTGTGGAGAGAGAAGCAGGATTAACGCTTTGAGTCTGTGACCCTTCTTCAGAGGGTCATACAGATTCAAAACGTTAACTCTGTTTCTCTCTTCACAGATGCTGTCAGATCTGCTGAGTTTTCCCACCTTAAAGGTGCTGAGAACACACAGAGAGAATGACGGAACTCTTTGGAATCTGCCCATGACATTCTGGCAGCAATGACGAGCAGGCATCAGTAATGTGTCCAGGAAGTGTGAAACCAGACCATCAATTTGGCCTGAAGGTTGCACAAAGCAGGGGGAAGAGGCCCTGGACTGAGACACCAGCCTTTATCTTGTGCAGGAATATTTCACATCTGAGTGATATGAACACTGCTCATCAGAACAAGGAACCATAGGCAGGGAGACATTCTTGGGAGTTTATTAACAATAGTGAACAATACGTACAAGTGATTAACATCTGTGCCCAGGATGTGCAACTACATCTTCTTAACTTTCCTAACCTTGCCACCACGTCTTGATGCTCCCCGGTCATTCACAGCGGAGCTGGAGGCAGCCTGCTGACTGCTATGCCCTGTCTGTGATGACCTTGGTGGGCAGCCTTTGGAGGACCGAGACCTGGAGGGCCCTCGCCTGCTTCTGGGGTCCTGCTGTGTGGCAGTGGGTGCCTCCTCGGCCTGTGAAGCTGAAGCTGCTGAGGTCACAGGAAGAGGGGGTTCGAATCGGCCGGACACTCCCAGAGCTACCTGGGTGGATGGCCCCAGGGGGGACACCTGCTGACCCTCCTCCCTCTGGGTGCCCAAGGGTCCTAGGCTGCCTCCTTGAAGAGAAGGAATAGCTGGAGTGGGATCAAGCTGCCCAGTACCCTTGGTGATGTCCCTTGAACTGGCAGTGAATGAGATCCCTGTGAATGTATGATGGGCTTGTGAGTGTGTGAGTTGAGAGTGATGAGAAGAATGACTTACCCTGGTGGAACAGAGGAGATCATTCATCCTCTTGTTGTACTGGGTGGCTGTCCTCTTTTAAAGGGCGTTGGCGCTGACCACATTTGCCACTGCCTTCCAAGCCTGGTTGGTCACGCCGCTGTCTATCCTGCGGCCAGAGTGAGGGTACAGGACATCACAGCAAGCCTCCATGGCATTCAAAAGGCATTGCAGTGACATGTCGCTAAACCTGGGGGCTGCAGTCTTTTTGCTTTTCCCTGCAGCAGTTGTGGGCTGGAAGCACTGAGAAGTGTGTGCGCGGCTGGACTTTAAATATGGCGCCCGGCGTGCTGAAGCAGTGGGGCGATGGCAGGGTGGGCGAATGAGAGCCCATCAGCCATGGAAACTTCCTGTTTCCTGGGAATGCATAAGTAATGTGATGGGTTTGGAATGATAAGGCGCGAAAACCCGCCATCGCGGCCGGCGAGTAAAACATCGTTTTACCCGCCCACTACCTCACTAAGTGCAAATCTGGAATGATTCCACCCTGAGGCTCTGGGCTGAAGGTGAATCATTATCTCGCACTGGCATCCACAAAGCATAATTAATCGAGGGCTTAACCAAGCATACAGCCAATGTTTAGTATGTATCTGAAATGCTTTCAATGCCAAGAGGTTATATAGATGGGCTCTACAAACTTCCATGAACAGACCTAAATGATGGAAGGAATGGACAGATAATCATGGTTCAAGATCCTAATTGAAACTGTAGTTATTTATATTTGATATGAAGCATATTGTTTGACACATCACTTTTCTAATTGTGTCATTGCACCCTGCCCAAGTGAAAATTGAGAAAACTATTCACATGTAGAGTGGTCGGAACGTAGAGCTTGCTACCACATGGTGTGGTTGAGGCAAGTAGCATGGATGCACTTAGAGGAAATTAGATAAGTACAGGAGGGAGTAAGGAATAGTAGGATTTGTGATCTAGTTAGATGAAAGTAAGGTTGGAGGAGGCTCATGTTTTGCATATTTAATGATCTGTTTCTATGCTGTCATTTTTTTCCACCAATATCAGCTGATCCTGGCAGATGCTGCCTAAGTTACTTGGAGTACATCAGGAGTGTAAAATTGGAAAACTTGAAGCTGCTACACCACTGGTTCTCATTATAAGATATATCAATGAGCTCAGCTGAGACCTTGTGGGCAGATTGTCAGAGCTCGTGGAACCATTTTTGTGGCACAAATTGGGCAGAAACAGTTTGTTATTGATTTTCCAACCAGGAACAAATTCTGAGCAGATCTATACACTGCTAACATGCCAAAAATGGTGAAGAAATTCATCCACAGTAGCTCGAAGCCTGTACTTTGAATCTTTATTATCTGCAAATGCAGCATCCACACCAAGCTGAATTCCAAAGTAGCAAGGTTAAGAGAAGTGCAGAAAAAAAAATAGCTAACTTCACTGCACCCTGGGATTGTGCCTCCACTGTGTCTATGTAAATGATTATATTGTGGTATGCTCACAGCCTGAGGTAATACTTATTGTGACTGATGACCCTCTCACTCTCTAGATCTTCATCTCCTCCTCATCTTCAACAATGATATGGCTGGCAAAGCTCATTACATAATGCTGGTCTCCACTACTTTAAGTTCTTTGCATTCATAATCCTTACTGAGATGAGGTCTGAATTACTATAAAATATTTACTTTTCAATGTACTTCCAGTAACTGTAGATGCTGCACTAATTGCCCATTTATGATCTTCAACAAGGCCCTAACGAATTCAATTGAAGTATTTTTCAACATTTTGCAAGTGTTTCTAACATCTGTTTTAGGGGGTAAGAATATTGAGAACTTGAATGATTAATCTATTGCTACTTTCTTCCATCATTCCACTATTGCTTTATATTTCCAGACAGTTTTTCACTGTTTCTGTGAAATGTTCCTACAGCTACTGCTTCCCCATTTTGCCATAATCAGCCTGCAGATGATATTTGGAATTCTCGTATAAAGTACTTTGAAGTGTCCCAAAACACCAGATTTGTCAGATGCACATTACAAGTCTGTGTGATATTTATCTATTTATCTTTCTGGAACTAAAAATAAATAAATGAATAATGACCAGTTACTGTTTAAGCACAAATTTGAATTTATGTTCATAATCTTTTATTACTGTAACTCTAGGAACATGGGTAATATCAGCAGCAGTGCAAATACCATTCATATACATAGCATGTGTAAATGAATGGCTAAATGGAGACAGAATGATGTGAAATAATTCACCTTTGAAATTACCTGCATCAATGCTGCCCGGAGCAGCTCTCATCTGTTCACACTTCAAAGCAAAGTCAAAGTTGTTGTAATAGCTGACATCAGTGCCTTCAGGCACTCCATGTAATCTCAGCAATACTTCAAACTCCTACGCATGCCTATGTCAAGCTATAATGGCCCCAACTTTCCTGGGGCTGGAGACGGCTGAAAGTCTGATTTCCACTCAATGGAACCAGGATTTATTTTTATTATTTGTTGGGCATCGCTGGCTCGGCCAGCATTTATTGCCCATCCCTAATTACCCTTGTTCAGAGGGCATTTAAGGTCAATCACATTGCTGTGGGTCCGAAGTCACATGTAGAGCCAACCAGGTAAGGGCGGCAGATTTCCTTCCCTAAAGGGCATTAGTGAACCAACTGGGTTTTTATGACAATTGGCAATGGTTTCACGGTCGTCATCAGACTTTTAATTCCAGATTTTTATTGAATTCAAATTTCACCATCTACTGTGGTGGGATTCGAACCCAGGTCCCCAGGCATTACCCTAGGTCTCTGGAATACTAGTCCAATGACAATGCCACTACCGCCTCCCCTTAAGATGGTAAATCAAAATTTGGTGCCATTTCCTGAGAGAGGTTCTGGTGGTTGAGAGGAGTGCAGGGTCAAAGGATGGGGCTGCAGGAGGTCCTGGTCCATGTGGATTTTGGCAGCTGTCTCTGGACAAAGAATCCAGATTGCTGACCATATTTATAATGCCATTTGATCATTAGTGTTTCAATAGATTACCATTTAGAATTGCGTCCACTCCTGAAATTTTCTAGAGAGCGATGCCTAAAACCTCAGGGGCATGGAAGGAGTAAGAAACATATGGAAGACTTACTTGTACTTGTCTCCATGAAAGAAGAGCATGGTCACAGGGTTAGAGCAGTCCTAAGTGTCTTACAGGGTGTAAGCCAAGCATTGAATGAAAAATGTGAGTTCACCAAACCTATGATCATGTTTCTAGGTCACATAGTACAAGCCACTGGAATCAAAGTTGATCCATAAAAAACGAAAGTAACCAAAGAATTTCCACAACCCAGGAACATAACTGAGCTTCAAGCAGGATGGTCAAACAGGTAGGCAAGTTCTTATCAAATTCAACAGAGGTCAAGGAGTCTTTGAAGCAGCTGTTGAAACATAGTCAACAGTGGTGATGGAACGTGGGCCAGCAAAATGCTTTTTAAAATATTAAACAACTTTTAATCTCCTCTGAAATTTTGGCACATTACATCCCAGAGCTACTGACTATAGTAGTAGCAGATATATCGTCAACAGAAATAAAAATACCTGGAAAAACTCAGCAGGTCTGGCAGCATCTGCGGAGACGAACACAGTTAACGTTTCGAGTCTGTATGACTCTTCAACAGAACTAAGTAAAAATAGAAAAGAATTGAAATATAAGCTGGTTTAAGGTGGGGGGTGGGGGGAGGTAGAGGACAGGTAGAGCTGGATAGAGGGCCAGTGATAGGTGGAGATAGCCAAAAGATGTCATAGACAAAAGGACAAGGAGATGTTGAAGGTGGTGATATTATCTAAGGAATGTGCTAATTAAGGGTAGAAAGCAGGACAAGAAGGTACAGATAGCCCTAGTGGGGGTGGGGTGGGGTGAAGGGAAGGGATCAAAATAGGCTATAAGGTAGAGATAAAACAATGGATGGAAATACATTTAAAAATAATGGAAATAGGTGGGAAAAGAAAAATCTATATAAATTATTGGGGGAAAAAAGGGGGGGATCGGAAAGGGGGTGGGGATGGAGGAGAGAGTTCATGATCTAAAATTGTTGAACTCAATATTCAGTTCAGAAGGCTGTAAAGTGCCTAGTTGGAAGTTGAGGTGCTGTTCCTCCAGTTTGCGTTGAGCTTCACTGGAACAATGCAGCAGGCCAAGGACGGACATGTGGGCAAGCAGCTCACAGTCATTGACTTATTCATCTTGATGTACTAGTCTTCAATGACAGAATAGTTATACCGAGAGCACTTCAACTTGACATTCTTCAAAGACTTTACTTAGGTCACTTAGGGATTGCAAAATGGCATACGAGAGCCCAGCAATCAGCCTGGTGGCCAGGCATTACTCATTCTATAGAAGAAATGATTTCTAATTGTCTTACATGTGCAGTAAACAGCCAAGAGCATAAAGAACCACTATCACCTTCTATTTTCCCATCTAAGCCGTGGGAGCACCTGGGAATGGACTTATTGATTTTAAGGGGAGAACATTTCTTATTGTCATTGATTACTACTCAAGGTGGATTGAAGTAAACAGATTACGCAGCATCTTAGCAGAAGCAGTCATTCAATCACTGCAGGAAATTTATGCAACTCGTGGCATTCTGGACATTGTAGTGTCAGACAATGGGCCACAATTTGCAAATGAGTTATTCCAAAATTTTGCAAAGGAAGACAGATTTGTTCACACCATCAGTTCACCTCATTATCCGCAGTCTGGTGGAGGGGCTGAGAGGTATACAAAGCATCAAAGGTTTTCTGAAGAAGAATGAAGAACTTAATCTAGCCCTTCCGAATTACTGAACCACACCACGACAAAATGGTTTCTCACCATCTGAGTTATTGATGGGAAGGAGATTGAGAACACAACTTCCATCTCTGATACAGAAATTGAAACCCAATATCACCATAAATGACCATGAGAGGATAAAACATTGTGAGGAAGAACAGAGAAACAAATAAGCTCATATCTTTAACCACAGGCACAGAGCACATAAGTTACCAGTGCTGAAGCCCAGGGAGAGACAACAGGTCTGAGAACAACAGAGAAAAGGCACAATCCTTGAAATAACTCTACAACTGTGATTGTACAGGATTGAGGCAGACCAGGGTGCCATAAAGAAAAATGGTAGCACATTAATATCCTTGGAAAGAAAGCCAATAGAAACTTGGGCTTACTGCTCAGATCCTGAAGAGAAAGAAGAAGAAATAAGATAAAGCTCTACAGCCACCCAGGAGAAGAACAGTCACACTGACAGGAAGGAGAGCACACAATATCTTTGACCTCAGAAAGAGATCAGAACAAGATCAGGGAGATTGGCCAAGACACCGGAGAGACTAATTCTGTGAAGTCTGAGACCTTGGGGGGAGATGTAGCAAGATGTAAATATGAGGATAAGACTGGTGGGAAAATGTAGAGTAAAAGGTTAACATCAGAAGCACATGATGCTGTTGTAATGATGATGTAACATCACATGATTGTGTGACAGAGATCTGGAAGGAGAAGTTCCAACCTCGTGCAGAGTTCCCAATATGTTCAACGTAGTTGTAAATAAAGAGTAATGGTTTTAACTAACTACAGTCTCAAGCAGCTTACTTCAGGAGAATAGACAATCCCCAAGGAACCCTGTCTAGGCCCCAAACATACTGCCATGTCACCAGTACCCTCACTGTTGCCATTCAAAAACGCCAGCCCAGTCTGCTGTCACCCATGTCAAGGCGATGCGGTTTGAAGTCAGGCCTTTTAGACCCAGAACTGAGCAGGGTCATCCTACAATGCCATCTGCAGTCCCTCCACTGTTAGTCAGCAGCCTTCATGCAGCCATAGGGGCACTAGGACAAGCAAAGACACGTGGAAGAACTGGGGATGTTTCTTGATAATTGATCAGTGTTCAGAATCATTTACAACTCTTCAGATACTGATGCAATCCATGCTACATTCAGCAAGTCCTGGGCAACATTCAGGCTTGGGTTGATAAGTACCCAAGTACTATGGGCAAGTAACATTCTTGCCACCCAAGTGCCAGGCAATGATTATCTCCAACAAGCGAGAACCTAGCGAATCTCCCTTTAACATTCAATGGCATTGCCATCACTGAATCCGCTGCCATCAACATCTTTGGAGAGGGCGGGAGTGTAGGGGTATCATTGGCCAGAAATTTAACTGGACTAGCTATATAAATACTGTCTATAAGACATAATGGCTACAAGAGCAGGTGAGAGGCTGGGAATTCTGCAGCGAGTAACTCAGCTCCTGACCCCTCAATGACAGTCCACCATCTATGGGGCGCAAGTCAGGAGTGTAATGGAATAACCGCCACTGCCTTTGATGAGTGCAGCTCCAAGAACACTCAAAAAGCTCAACACTATCCAGCACAAAGCAGTACACTGGATCAATACCCCATCCACCACCTTAACATTATCTCTCCATAACCAGCACCCAGTTGCAGAAGTGTGTGTCATTTACAAGACACACTGTAGCAAATCACCAAGGCTCCTAGGACAGCATCTTCCATCCCTGCAACTTTATCACCTAGAAGAAAGGGAAGCAGTTGCATGAGAACACTACCATCTGCAAGTTCCATTCCAAGTCACTCGCCTTTCTGACTTGGAACTAAATTACCATTCCTTCACTGTCACTAGGTCGAAATCCTGGAACTCCCTCCTTAGCAGCACTGTGGGTGTACTTACACTGTAGAGGAAGCATTCAAGAAAGCAAATCACCACCACCTTCTAAGGGGCAATTAGGAATCGGCAATAAATGCTGGCTTTGCTGGTGCTACTCGCATTCCAACAATGAATTTTTAAAAAGCCTTGCTGGTAAATCAGAAGAAATTGTGGGATGAGGATGAAGTGGGAAGTGACAAGGAAGATTAAGTATGAACATACCATCATCTTCAATGGTTTCAGCCCTGTTGCTGGCCATGGTCCTAGTTATAGCTGCTCCATTAATGGTGAACACTGTCTCTTCCATGGGAGCAAAAACATGCAGCCATGTTTGTTCCCACAAGTTAGGTTCTACTGCTTCCAGTTATTTGCCATTTCATCTTGCAGGGAGAGAGAAGTGTATCAGGGAGTGGGGTGCAGTATGTTTGGGTGGTGTGACTGTCATGGTTGAACAGCTAGCAACGTGGGCAAGCTGACAGATATGAATGTGCAACTTGCAGCAGTGCTAAGTGTCTGAGGGTGACATAAAGCTATGAATTCCATGCTAAGATCAGTGTCAATTTTTTTAAATTAATGTTCCTGTGAAATTCCTAAGGATGTTTTCAAGCTTAAAGACGATATATAAAACCAAATTGTTGTTGTTGATTATACATTGCTGTTCATCAAATAGACAATAGTACTTGGGTCTTCTGCATCGGGGATTTTAATGCAGGAAGTTCTGCAGTTGTTACTTGCTCCATGGGTTTCTCAAACTCTTTCATGTGCCATGGTATTGTCAAGATTCCCAAATGATGCAAGAAAAGTTTCTGCTGATTAAGCAGTGCCGCTCAGAATACCAACCTTTGCTTTTCCTTATTGCTGCAGCTGATTTTTCTTTTATTTATTCCCTCACCGCATGTCGCTAACCCAGTCTAGCAGCAATGTCATTTAGGACTCGGCCAGCTTGGTCTGTGATGCTACCAAGCCACTCTAGGTGATGGGCATTTAAGCCCCCCCACCTAGAGTACATTCTGAGCCCTTGCCACCCTTGATGGTTCCTCCGAGTGGTTTTCAACATGGAGGAGTACTGATCAGCAGGAGGTTCCCTTGCCCATGTTTGACATGATGCCATGAGACTTCAGGTGGTCCAGAGTCGATATTGAGGACTCTCTGGGCAATTCCCTCCCAACTGTATACCACTGTGCCACCACCTCTACTGGGTCTGTCCTGATATGATTCCATGAGTATGACTATGTCAGGCTGTTGCTTGACTAGTCTGCAAGATAGCTATAATTTTGGTACAAGCCCCCAGATGTTAGTAAGGAAGGCTGGTCCAGGGTTCAGTTTGCCATTGTTGTTTCCAGTGCCTAGGTTGATGCCAGGTGGTCCATCAGGTTTCATTCCTTTTAGGCTTCGTAGCAGTTTGATACAACTGAGTGGCTTGTTTAGCCATTGCAGAGAGCATTTAACAGGTCCAGAACCAGAGGACAGGGGTTTCCTTCCCTAAAGGGGTAGGGGCATTAGTGAACTAGATGGGTTTTACAACAATCGGTTCATGGCCAACATTAATTCCAGATTTTTAATGAATTTAAATTTCACCATTTGCTCTGGGGTTTGAACCCAGGTCCTCAGAGCATTACCCTGGGTCTTTAGATAACTAGCCTGGTGACAAGACCACTAAGCCACCACCTCCCCTGTGCTCCCTTATTGGATGCTCCATGCTCCACTACCCCTGTGGAAATCTCCATCTGTTTCCCTCAAAGGAATGTTCCATGGATGGTGTTTTGAGAGCCTAGAGTGCTTAAAGGATGTTGTTGTCAAGGGGCTGCTTCCTACTTCTCCTTATTGTTGCTGACATTTTAATTTTGGTTGAGCCATCACAAATCAAATGAAACATATTAGAATAACTGATATTACTAATAACTGTGAACACTGTAGCAAGGTGTAAGTGGTTGTTTTTAACTGTGGGGCCAATATTACACTCTCTTAGCTACTAAATGAGTGCAAAATGCTTGCAAGGAGGTTGATGTGAGGCACTAACTCTATGAATTCGTCCAACCTTTTTCTTTATCGACCGGTGGTCACTACGCAAAATTGTATACTATCACTGTAACTGCAGAAACCCCTTAAGAATGAGATTTAAAGTTTTTCATTCTCCATGTTCTCTGTGCTTCCTGTGCACATTGGAAAAAGAAACATGCAAATTAGGTAAATTATTTAAATTAGCTCGCACCACATAATCTGGTCTGGTTGACTGATCACACAAATAGCGTTTTTGACCCAATCCCTGAATCTAGCCCATTGTGTGAAACTTTGCGCACTGTTCCTTCAATGTCAGAGATAGATTTCATATTTTTCAACTGCTCTATTTTAATTGGTCTTTCAAAAAGCTGCATTAATTTATAAGAATGCCAAGATGGAAAGATTCACTGAATTGCCAGATCTACTTCATCTATTATGTATGTCATGCATTGTGTTATCCTGGAGCCCTGCCACATTGCCTAAAGTGTTCAAGTCAAAGTTTAATTGGCATTTTTTTACACTGACTCCCATTGTTGGGATTTTGGGTGCTGCATGTGATGAGCAGAATTAAATCACAGATTTCCATTATTCTTATGTGTACTAAAACCAATATGACTCATTCTTATAGGAGATGTATTGGCAGCCATATTACTGCTCAAATACGAAAACTAACATCATGGGCAGAATTTTCTGCCTGTCAGGCAGGTGGGCCTGACCCAACCTCTGGCGGGCAGGGAGCTGAACCCCGCCGGAGAAGCGGGCCCCACCGCCATTTTACGTGGGCGGGCCAATTAAGGCCCGCCCAGCGTGATGTCCACCAGGAAGTGCTATGCTATGCACTTCCTGTGCAGTTGGGGGGGATTCCCCAAAAGCAAGAGTGCGCTCTTTTGTGCATGCGCACGAAAGAGCTCACATCTCCCTAAGGCTAAGTGCTGCCTCAGGGAGATCGCTAACACTTTTAAAAATGTTGAAAATAGAAAAAAAATCCTTAACATGTCACCCTCAATGTCACATGAGGTGGGACATGTTCATTAATTACACTAAAACTTTATTAAACTTTTTAAATCCCTACATGAAACCTCATCCCGCCGGTGGATGAGGTTTCATGATTTTTCTATTGCCTGCCGGGGATCCTGGCCTGCCCGCCAACCTTAAGTTTGGACGGGCAGGTCCTTTAATTGTTTCAATGATCCTGTCAATGGCCTCAATTGGCCATTGACAGGTCGGCGGGCCCGCAGCTGATTTGGCTGCGCCCCCACCTTCCTGAAAATTTAAATGGGGCAGGATGACGTCGGGGGTTCCGCCCTACATCATCCCGCATCATTTTACGTGTCAGCAAGCGGGCCCCGCCCACTGCTCGCCGATGGCAAAATTCAGCCCCATGTGTCTAAGAAGAGCACTATTTCTAGATAGATGTCTGTGTGCTCTGCTTGTTCAGAGAAATCTATGGTAGAGGGGAAACTGTTCTAGGTTTCATGTCTTCATGTCTTATAGTTTTATGTTATTAGCACAGTGGTGTACTGTCTCCATAGGTCACAGCTGTGCATGTAATGTATGTGCATGGTCCCCTTTGCAGGAATGCACAGAATGCATTTGTCTGTTAATAATTATGCAAAATAATTGATTTAATTGTATTGTACAACAGTGCTATCCAAAAATAAATTCAGTAAAACTAGTCTTTCATTTGTATATCCTTTAATCAACAGACATTTCAGTATAGGCAATCATTGTTCCTGAATCCTTTATTAATAGTTAAGTACTCTGTACATAAAGTGATTATTAATATTTTTTCAATAGTTCATGGATATCATCCTGGAGAAAGTTGGTTGTATGTGAATTATGAATGACAACATATTGATGGCAATGAAGTTTATGCACAATTAATACAGACAACACAAATTGAGGCTTAATTGAGCTATCTGAGGTGAGCTCAGTCAGGAAATAAAGTAAATGTTGATGAGGCAGTATTCCTGAATTGCTCTACATTGCCACCATTTAATTCAATAATACTGTTATTTGCTCTATATATTTTCCTACATTATTACAGTGAAGACTCTTCAAAAGATTGGCTGTAAAGTGGTTTTGGATGTTCTGATGTTTGTGAAAAACATTATACTCATGCAAATCTTTCCTTCTTTCATATAGCTTACATCACAGATAAATACCATCCTGTTGAGATGCTGCTACTCAGTGAGCACTAATTTATACAAGTGCTCAGAAGAATTTTTTTGTATTTTTTTACAGCAATGCAATACATTTCTGAAATTTTAGTGGATTAGCAGATACAGTTTTTTTCTGTTATTAAAATAATTGTTCTAATTTTAGGGTAACAATATGAACTATCTTGACATTGGGGAGAATTTTCTGTTCGGCGTGCAGGGATAGGCCCCGCACACCAATGCATAAAATGATGTGCGGTGACATCAGGCATGCGTTCTGACATCACCACGCGTCATTCCAATCTTCTGTTCAGCGGGCGCGCACCGGAGTTGGTTGCGCGCTCGCCGAACTGTCAATGGACTGTTAAGGCCATTAATAAACCAATTAAAGATATTGACAGGGCTGCCCATCCAACCTTAATGTTGGCGGGCAGGCAAAGGCCCCAAGATCCTTAGCATTTGTCATGAATCCTCATCCACAGGCGGGATGAGGTTTCATTAAGGGTTTATTACATTAATAAATATTTTTCGAACATTTCAAAAACATATCCCAGCTCATGTGACGCTGTCACATAAGGGGACATGTGTAAATGATATTTTAGCTCCTTTGTTTAAAATTCACATTGTGAAATTAATCTCCCTGAGGCAGCTCCATGCTCTGCGGAGATTTCTGCGCTCTTGCGGCTCCACACCTGCCCGCACCCACACCCAACCGGCCCGCCAACAGGGAGAAAATTCTTCCCATTCCGTAAGACAAGTTGTTTCCTAATGCTAGGAATTAGATGCAGAAGAGATTTTCCTTTACGGATGTCTAAGGTGTGATGTAACAAATTGCTACTGTCGCTTTGCCTCCACTGGGCCATTCACGTGGTCAAAGGAAACTCCAGGCACATACACTTGAAAAGCCGAAAGGAAAGTTGGATATAACTGCAAGCCTTTCAAAGAGCAGAAGTCAAAAGATGCCAGGTACTTTGACATCTTAGGAGTAAGCTGTCAAAATAAAAATCTCATGCCTGTGTGCAGTGTTTGCAGTCTGCTCCCAAGGCCACTGATGACCAATGATCAGTAACTTGCACCAGCTTTTTTACAGATGCCTCTTTATGGAGCACCCAACAAATGTGATTCTAAGTAAATGAAGCAGAGACCTCATTATCATAGTAATACTAGGCCTTTGCCTACTACTACAGATGCATATCCATTGATGTGTGCTGGGAAAATCCCAGGAAATCTAAGGATAATGCAGGTGGGACAGAAACTCAACAGGCCTCCATCCATTTCTCTCTGCACTATGCCCAAAGAATGCTGGTTTTCTAGGTATAAGGAAGAGAAAAATCTCTCCTTATACTCATTATATTAATTTCTTTAGTGCTTTGGGAGATAATAATGGTTCCTACACTAAGGAATTGCGATGGATATGACAACAAGGAAATTATCTCAGATCTATAACAGATATGTTATTATCATGTATCTATGTTGGTGCAAGGTTTGTTTGATAATTCACTACGTCTAGCCTTGTACCAAGTAGAGAAGGCATGAAGGTTTCTTGTCTTCTTACAAGATTCACTTTGCTGCAATGAATAACAGTCAGATCATAAAACAAAAACAGAATTACCTGGAAAAACTCAGCAGGTCTGGCAGCATCGGCGGAGAAGAAATCAGTTAACGTTTCGAGCCTTCATGGCCCTTCGGCAGAACTGAAGCATAGTTAGGAGAAGGGAGAAATATAAACTGGTTTAAGGTGGGGGGGGGGCGGTTGTGGGGGGGGGGGGGGGAAGAGAGAAGTTGAGGGTGTGGTGATTGTGGAGATAAGCAGTGATAGGAGCAGGTAATCAAAAGATGTCACAGACAAAAGGATCAAAGAGGTGTTGAAGGTGGTGATATTTGTCTAAGAAAAGTGCTAATTAAGAATGGAAGACAGGATACTCAAAGTACAGCTCTAGTGGGGGTGGGGTGGACAGACTAACAAGGTTTTAGTTTTAGATTTAAAAATAATGGAAATAGGTGGGGAAAGAAGAACCTATATAAATTATTGAAAAAAAAAAGGTGGGGGGGGGGTGGAGAAACGGGGTGGGGATGGGGGGAGGGGGAGTTTAAGATCTAAAGTTGTTGAATTCAATATTCAGCCCGGAAGGCTGTAAAGTGCCTAGTCGGAAGATGAGGTGCTGTTCCTCCAGTTTGCGTTGGGCTTCACTGGAACAGTGCAGCAAGCCAAGGACAGACATGTGGGCAAGAGAACAGGGTGGAGTGTTAAAATGGCAAGCGACAGGGAGGTTTGGGTCTTTCTTGCGGACAGACCGCAGGTGTTCCGCAAAACGGTCGCCCAGTTTGCGTTTGGTCTCTCCAATGTAGAGGAGACCGCATTGGGAGCAACGAATGCAGTAGACTAAGTTAGGGGAAATGCAAGTGAAATGCTGCTTCACTTGAAAGGAGTGTTTGGGCCCTTGGACGGTGAGGAGAGAGGAAGTGAAGGGGCAGGTGTTGCATCTTCTGCGTGGGCATGGGGAGGTGCCATAAGTGGGGGTTGAGGAGTAGGGGGTGATGGAGGAGTGGACAAGGGTATCCCGGAGGGAATGATCCCTACGGAATGCCATCAGGGGGGTGAAGGGAAGATGTGTTTGGTGGTGGCATCATGCTGGAGTTGGCGGAAATGGCGGAGGATGATCCTTTGAATGCGGAGGCTGGTGGGGTGATAAGTGAGGACAAGGGGGACCCTATCATGTTTCTGGGAAGGAGGAGAAGGCGTGAGGGAGGATGCGCGGGATATGGGCCGGACACGGTTGAGGGCCCTGTCAACGACCGTGGATGGAAAACCTCGGTTAAGGAAGAAGGAGGACATGTCAGAGGAGCTGTTTTTGAAGGTAGATCATTCCTAACTTATCATTCTAATACAGGTACAGACTTTTGATGGCCTTCGTCCTCCAAGACATGGGTTCTTTCCAATTTAATTTTGAGATGGAGAGCTCTTTGAATGGCCAGGCTATGCAGTATACCAAGAAGATTGTGTACAGTTCATCTTGTTCATTCTGCAAAAAACTGGGTACTAAAATGAAGATGCTGAACAATGCCTCATATTTCTGGTTGTATATGTATTATGTTGGAGTTTGTAGATCTTACAGTGGATCATGAGCTGCATTTTTAGCCTCCTGTCCAACACGCCCTTGCAATTGAAATGCCACAGGAAAAGTTAAAGATTAGGATGAAGGAGTAATTTGTAGAATCTCTCAGCATAACTTTGGCACAATCAGTAGAAACCTCAAGAGAAAATGCGTAAATGGAAGGACCTTGGGAGAAATTCTACCTCATCATATTTTTTGAGCTTTGGAGGTGTTCTTAATATTAAGGAAAAGAAGCACATGCCGTTGTTGTTCAATTGATTGTTAGTAGCTTTAGCCCCACAAGTAATCAATCACATCCATGACCCTAAGGAACTGCTGCTGTTGTTTCAACTGTTTATTTGTGTATGATTGAAGATGGATAAGAAACACCTTGGGAATAATGCATCAGTCACTTCTTCAATAACATAGCTTTTTGGTCTGAGAAATTCATCCACCTCTATCCCCAGTGGTTGAAATGGCCAAGAAGTTAAATACAAACACTTGTCATCTTCACAGCCATTTCACAAACATTTGGAAATGCTTTCTTGTAGCACTGGCAGGTTTTCATGCACCACCCCTGTGTTTGATCCATGTAGGCCATTCTGCACCTGTTAATTATCTTCCCAAGATATGGTCATCTATGAATAATTCACCATTTAAATGTCCAAAACCTCTTGTTTGACTTTTCCCCCTCCAAAATGCTATATTGCTCTACTGTATTGTATTCATTTCAGGACTATTGCCTTATGAATCCTGCTGAGGGTTATTTTGAGTGTGACTTACATCATCATGTGCACATGCCATGCAATTAGGGGAACTGAAGCCACTCAACAGTGGCTTTAATTACTTTTTTCAACTCACTCATTGAAAAAAATCTTACTGTCATTGTAAAGGAATGTTGACAGAAATGATCAAGCATCAACTGCATCTAAATGGGATTTTTATACCAAGAATTTCAATTTCCTATTAGCAGTAGGTTACTGTTAAAATTAATAATAGGTAAGAATGGCCATGTATTCAGCAAAAGAAGTGGAATGAATATTCTGTTTGTTATAATCAATAAAATGCATGAAGCGTTTCTCATCAAAGTAATCGCAAACTGAAATATAAATTTCTTCCCATCATAGATTATTGAAAGATATTACCTTAGTAACTATTTATACAGCAGTGTAATTCACACTTCAAAACTCCATAGTGGTGCAGCTAATCAATAAAGACATTTCTTTGTAGGGTTTAATTGGTTCTTTAAAATCAATTAAATCTGAGCAGACTGTTACACTTTCTCAAAATGAAAAGCAATTATTTAGTTTGCTGAAAACCAATGATTCTAGGACTGAATTAATACTAATTGAACAACTGTTTGTTTTCAAATCATACTGTTTATTAAACATGAAAACCAAGATCGCTTTTGTTATATGCTAGACTTCAGTCATCCATTCACAGCTATAATAAGAACCAATAGTAATCTACCAAAACTGTTTGATTAATTATGGTCAGGATAGAGCAATTTTTGGCCATTTATCTTTTTTTCCTGCTTTTCCTGCTATTTGTTATCAGCTTCTTTATGTTAACATCTTAATGTTTCATTTTCCTCAGAAGGAGTGTGGTTCTGATGCAGTGTCTTGCTTGATGTTAGCTTTCAATGTGCTTGTCAGATACAGCTGATGCATTCATTTTCTTGTGCATCTTTCTGCCACTTACTAAATCCTTAATTGGTTCATGTGGAAGATTCATTTGTGAGGATTTTGCCTCCATTCAAACTGAAAGACAAATAAAAAATGTGTGGAACTCTGTGATCTAATAGATTTCATTATTTGCTTTGTCACAAGTTAGATTAAAAGATGACTGTCTATTGCTTGTGTGTAAATTCTTAATTTATTATCCATGAATGCTTTACACAAACCAATTAAGACAGGCAGGGCTCAGAGAATTGGTCAGAAAATGACTGCAAATTTTTTTTTAAATCATGAAATGGAATTTTATTGATTCAAAGTGCATTTACTTTCATATAATTTTAAGTACTGTAATCTAAAACTAATACCATATTAAACAGATTAAGTTTGATATTTGGAAAACAATTTAAAATTTATTGTGCAATTACATTCTAATGTTACTTCAAACAGTTGGCTATTTGCACTTAAATGACAGGAATTCATCTTTTGAGTGACAGTTCATTCATTGTAGCAGGTGAACATGGCGCCCATTATGTTGCACATAGGGAAATACTTTTTCTATCTTGTCTCCACGTCATATCCAACTGTTAACTGAAAGGTAACAGTTGATCTTAGTTGTATCACATATTAGTGTTTTCCTTTGTGCCATTTTTATTCCCTAAACGACTACTGGCTTATGTCCCAAACTCAGAACTCACGTCCCGACTCAAGACACTTGTGTACTTTTATAGTCCTATTTAAAACGGGCAAATTATATAAAGCATGTAAAAAAGTTGAAACATGTAGGCATAGTTCATGAATAGTTCAAAACACATTGGACCGTTGCCGCTCCATGTGTCATAATCCTAAATCTGGGCAGATTTCACACTAAGAATCAAAAAGTAATATAAAGATCCTATAGGTATACCTTAGATCTGGCAGGAACTACAACTATAATGGTTAAGAGGCACCTGGTCTGGCCTACATGTGACTCCAGATTCCAACGCATGATCTTAAATGAAAGAGTTGGAACAATCTTAAACTACTTACAAGTGAGCTTGGATCCATAATTTCACACAATAGATGATGTTACTTAGAGAAGTCAGTAAAATGGCTGGCATGGGAAACATATAAATTATTAATTCTGATGCTGTAGATATGCTTTGCCATGATTGGTACTACACTAAGATGAATGGCTGGAGAAGTACTTTACTGGGCAAATGGATGAGCTATACCTGACCTCAGAGCATGACAGTAACATTAAGAGCTTTATATGTACTTGAGTCAAACTTATTTTTCTTTATTCTTTCATGGGATGTGGGTATCACTGGTAAGGCCAGCATTTGTAGCCCATCTCTAATTGCTCTTTAGCTGAGTGGCTTGCTGGGCCATTTCAGAGGGAAGTTAAGAGTCAACCACATTGCTGTGAATCTGGAGTCACATGCAGGCCAGACCAAGTAAGGATGGTAGGTTTCTTTCCCTAAGGAATATTAAAGATTGGTTATTCTCCAGGGAAAATTAATTAAGTACAAAGCTGTCGAGGTGGGGGAAAAGCAGAACTGTCAATCAACTTTTCCCTCTGTTAACTATTGAGCTATTGAGAATAACAACATTGAGCAGCAGGGCTGCAGCATTGCAAAAGCAGTAAGACAGATGTGCTGATAAATGATTGATCGAAGGCATCTAAGCAGCCAGCAATGGTAGGCCGAATCATCCAGTGGACTGAGTGGCCATTTAACATACAACTGAGGAAACAGAGGCTCAGCAACTGAAGCAAAACTGCCATTAAACTGAAGGGACTGAAAAGCAGAGCAAGCCCCAGAAACGGAACCCATGCTCCTTATGAGGATAATGTTACCCTCCTAGCAACAATTATAGGTGCAATACCATCTGAATGCTCCAATCTTACTCTTCTTTTATGTATGATTTTGAATAAGATAAATAATATCTAATTCATGCATTGATTTAAGCTAAGTAAACTTGCACTGACAGTTTATCTGGTCATCTTTGACACTTAGGTCATTAGTAGCAAATATATATAACTGTTTTATAGACCTCTGGCAATATTTTAGCAATAAATCTCCTTTGTGAATGCAATGATTTCTTATTAATAATGCCAAAATATTTACTTACATGTCTATGGTGCACATTTTATGGTGCCTGATAGCTTTAGGTTCACTAAATAAGTGTGGCTTTCATCAGTCTTTATTTCTCTATACAGTTTAGGGAATATTCTTCTCTCAGATCCTTTGGTCCTTCCTTGTCTTGGGCCATCAGTCAACTGAGAAATAGTTTGTTGGTAATAACATAAGAACATAAGAAATAGAAACAGGAATAGACTATTCGGCCCCTTGAGCCTGTTCCGCCATTCAATAAGATCATGGCTGATCTAAGTCTTGGTAAATGTTTTTCTGAATGATTTCCCGGATGGTATAGAGGAGTAAAGCGGATTGACTTGAGTTTTTTGGTCCTTATACTGGAAAAATACCTTGCCAATGCTGACAGCCTGTTCACAGAGTCCAAATGGAACCAAGACTTGCCCTGTAGGAAACAGTGTATTTTCTATGAGGCTGCTTCTTAAAAGTTCAATGAACAATAAACAGTCAAAGCTGAAAAAGTTGGGAAGAATTTCCAGGTAATTTTTGAGGCTTTTGCTGTGCAGGTTTAATTTTGGCAGAACTATTGGGTAGGAGGCATTTCTACCGCGAAAGTATGGTTGCCACCAAATTGGGGGCTATGGCTAACACGAAGACTACAGCCAGATACTAGAAGACATTAAAAGCTTTCAGAATGAACAAGTAATTGGCAAATGGAATTTCAAGAGTTAAGTGTGAGATGATGCAATTTGGTAAGAAGAATAATGAGGTCACCTACTCCTTGGAAGAATCAAAATGGAAAAAGATATAGGTAAACAAATACACAAATCACCAGAGGTAGTGGCAGATTAATAAGATCATACAAATAAACCAAGCCCTGGGATTGATTTCTAGAGGGATAGGGAGGGTTGAGGTGTCTACCAGAAACATGTGAGGAAGAAAGGAATAGAGAGTTATGCTGCAATGCTTAGATGAACAGGGGTGGGTGGAGGCTCATGTAGACATTAAATGTCAGCATGTTCAGCTGGATCGAATGGACTGTTTCATTGCGGCACATTCCCTGTAAATCTACGCAAATCCCTTTCTCGTGTTTCCTTGCACTTACTGAACTGAGTGATTTAGTTCTCTTTTTAAAAATTCATTCACGGGATGTGGGCTTCGCTGGCTGGGCCAGCATTTATTGCTCATCCCTAGTTGCCCTTTCACATTAAAATGAAACCCAGTGATGTGGCCGCTCTGAGTTTCCTGGATTTATGCCACTAATGTACCCTGGATGACTTAAACTCAGATTTATGAAGTGCAGCACCTGGCAAAATTAGCTGAGTTCAGTTACAAGTGAGGAGTTGCTGCCACAGAAGAGTCTGGAGGATCTGAAAAGTGATTTCTGTAGCTGGGTAATGCTTTTTGCAGTGATTCCAAGTCTATATATATATATATATATACACCATCTTGGCTTGTCACTGCTTGCAATAGAATCAGACCACTAGCAGGTTTTTGGAAGCAAACTATCAGCCCGCAGCTATTGCATGCCTCTGGCTTTTTATTTGATTGTCATTATCAAGCACTTCTTTCAATTTAGTAGACTGTATTCACTGCTGACTATGCGTTCTCCTCTATATTTCTGACAGCAAAAGCAGATTGGGTGACGACTTTGCTGAAAGCCTCTGCTCAGTCCACAAGCATGACCCTGAGCTTCCAATCACTTGTCATTTTAATTTTCTATCCCACTTCCACTCTGACCTCTTTGTCCTTGATCCTCTGCACTGTTCCAATGAAGTTCAATAAAAGTTCAAGAAATCTTTTGATTAGGCACTTTACAATCTTCCAGATTCAGCACTAAGTTAATCAATTTTAGATCATAACCGCTGCTCCCAATTTTTTTAAATTGAGAATTTACAGCTCCTCTAAACCTATCTTTAGTTTCTTTATTTGTCCCTTTTCACCAGCATCCTTTCTGTCATTTAATCACTTTCGCCTTCCACCCTATCACAGACTTTCCCTTTCATTCTTTCCTCTCCCCCCTCCTTTTCCCTGTCTCTGTACATGCTTAAAACTTTTATTTCTAACCTTTGCCAGTCTGATGAATAATCAATGACCTAAAATGCTAACTCAGTTTCTCTCTCCAAATAAGCTGACTGACCTGCTGAGTATTTTCCTCATTTTCTGTTTATATAATACAATATTAATCTTTGGATTACCATTGAAATTGATGGGTTTACTGTCCCACTTCCAAAGGGCAGTGACAGCAGCAATAAATGCATCTACATGTAAACCTCATATAGGAAACTCGACCACTGTCTTCCTTGCCATTTGACTAGTTCAAGTATTGGGTACAAAGGTCATCGCTGAGGCTGTAGGGTCCAGGATTCAAAAGTCAACAGAGGGACGTTCAAAATCCTAATCACAAACTGATTTTATACAAATGCTCTTAGAGGATACTCATTTACATAGAATCATAGAAGGGCACAGGATAGAAAGGTGGCATTCGCTCCATCATTGCTCTACTGGTTCTTTGAAACACCCATCCAATTAGTTCCATTCCCCTGCTCCTACCTTGCAAATCTTTCACTTTCAGTATTTGTCTTATTGCCTTTTGAAAGTTATTTCATCCTTTCAGGCAGTGCATTCCAGATCATCATAACTCACAGAAAAATCAAAGCCCTCCTCATCTTGTCTCAGGTTCTTTTGCTGACCATTTTAAATGTGAGTCCTTCGATTACCAACCCCCTTCTGCCACTCCAAGAAAACACTTCATGATTTTAAACAACTCTATTCAATCTCCCCTTATCCTTTTCTGCTCCAAGGGAACAACCTTAGCTTTTCCACATAACTGAAGTCCCACAGTCTTGGTACAATTCCAGTAAATCTCCTCTCCACCCTCTCCTTCCTAAAATGAGGTCCCAGGATTGAACACAATTTCAGCCGTGGTCTACTCAGGGCTTTATACTTTGGCATAATTTTCTTGCTTTTGCACTCCATGGGCCAGAATTTTACCAGCCCCTGAGTTGCTGGCTGGGAGGTGGGATCATGGGAAAATAGCAGGGAGCTGCCTTGGGTTGGCTCCCTGATGCAGTCCCACTGCTGGGGAACTTCTCCATCAACTGGTTGCGAGACAGATTGGCTATCTGCTGCAAGGAGGCAGAAAGACCATTTGCACAATTAAAGGCACTATCCAGGCCCATTTTCCAGAGCTGCTGACAGTTTGCAAGCAGTGGGACAGCTCACCACAACACGTGGAGGCAGCCAGCTTTATAGAGGCAGCAGCCCTCTGGCAGCCCAGGGCACCTTAAGAGCCAGAGGCTCCACGGCCCAAAGCGGGCAGGAAAGGCTATTCCCATGGCTCCAACAATACCCTTGCAGGGGTTTCTACTCCAACTCTTGGCCCCTGAATTTTTAATTTACTTAGCTAGTGGTGCTTGCCTCAGCAGGAGACTCCTGATGGCACTGCTGGGGTTTCAGAGCTGCCTGCTCTCTCATTGGGCTGGCAGCATCAGGAGGCCGCCTGCCATGCTTAACTGGACAGCAGGCCTGCAGGTAATAAATTAGGAAGCCGCCTGGGTTAAAGTCACCGAGTCGGTCCCGCTCCTGGCATGTTTAGGCTCAGGCCACTTTTCACCCTGACATCGGGGTCCCAAATCCTATGGTAAAATTCAGCCCTCAATCTCTTTAGAAAGTCAAAGATCCCATATGTTTTTTAGCAGCCTTTCCAACACATCCTGGCACTTTGAAGGATGTGTGTATGTATATTCCCAGATTTCACTGTTCCTGCATCCCCTTTAATATCACACCATATTAAATATATTGCCTTTCCTAGGGGGGGGGGGGATGTTCAGGAGTGGGCGTGTGGAGGCGTGCTTCCGATCGGCACCCCAGTCATGGGCCCACCGCCATTTTACGTGAGCGGGCCAATTAAGGCCCGCCCAGCGTGACATCCGCAAGGAAGCGCTATGTGCTCCCTGTGCAGGAAGGGGTGGGGGGGTAGATTCCCTGAGCCGAGAGTGCACTCTTTCGCGCATGCACACGAAAGAGTGCACTCATCTCCCTGAGGCTAAATGCTGCCTCAGGGAGATCGGCTCTACAGTAAAAATGTGAAAAATAGGGAGAAAAAAATTCCCTGACATGTCTCCTCATGTGACACTGTCACATGAGCTAGGACATGTCCAGCTTTTATTAAATTTTTAAAAACCTACATGAAACCTCATCCCACCCGTGGATGAGGTTTCATGCTTTTTCTGAAGTCTGCCAGGGCTCCCAGCCTGCCCACCAACCTTAAGGGTGGATGGGCAGGTCCACTAAACAACTTAATTACTTTGTCAATGGCCTCAATTGGCCATTGACAGGTCGGCGGGCGCACAGCTGATTCAGCTGAGCCCCCGCCGACCTGAAAATTGAAATGAGGCGGGGTGACGTCGGGAGTTCCGCCCGACATCATCCTGCGTCATTTTACGCATCGGCGAGCTGGCCCTCCTCCCCCCCCCCCGCCCCACTCGCCAACTGGGGAATCCTGGCCCTAATTTTTCCTGTCAAGTTCTGTTGTTTTACAGTTCTCTGCTTTAAATTGTATCTACCATGTGTCTGCCCATTTTACCAATCTGTCCCTCTGAAGTATATTACTATCCTCTGCACTATTTACTACATTTTCAAGTTTTCTGTCATCTGAAATCTTTGAAATGATGCCCTGTGTACCAATGTCCAGGTCATGAAGATATATCAAAAGGGTCAGTGATCATCATACCCCTGCCCCAAGAAGCAAGATGTTGGAATTTTAAAAATAATTTTCTTCAAGCAGCTACCCAGTATCCACCATTGACTGAACTGAATATGGCCAATTTTGACCTGATTACTCCCAATTCTGACCCAATGAGACCATACTGCAGGGGAAAATCTATTTTTAAATTCTTGCAGTAATTAGTAGCAGCTAAAAGATGCACTTAGTGCAAAAACTGAGATTAGGAGTAGACTTTTCTGATTAATATTCAGTTAATACCCATTTAAAAAATGGCCATTAGGAGCTTAAGCCAATTAATAGACAATCAATTAACCATTCTTTGCATTCAGGCATTTGGACTATCCTGTCAGATATAATTATTCAACAGCAGTCAAATACCCCATAGACCTACTGCTAAAATCTTCAGCTGTCTGCTGTGAGATGAGAGTTCAATGTTACCAGATTTATGCTGCAATGTATCATGTCTAAAGAAAGACAACTCATAGTTTGAATATTCTGCAATGATTATACCAGATGGTAAAAGAAACCTTGCTTATTTTGGATACTCCTCATATAATAAATGTCCCATAATGGTTAATTAGCTAGTTTTGCATGGTGGCCAGAACAGATATTGATTGTTAAGTACTCCCTGAAGTGGAGCTTTATGTGCTTTTCTTATTGTATTAATACTGAATCAAAATGTTCCAATTTCCTAGTTCAGGTTTCGAAGCACCTTATTTCCTCTCGTGTTTACACAGGGCTAGACTTCCCAGAGTAACACACAATGCCAATGATTGGAAGTTTGTAATTTGATTAAACATTGTTTTTTGGTCAGCAGCTAGATTAATATTATTAAGTTGTAGAAAAAAGTGAAAGCTATCTTCAAAAGCCTGCAGTCTAGCAGTTTGATATGGCAACAGTGACTATTTGACAAAGCTCCACTTACAAACATAATTTGTGCCTTTTGTCAGTATCGCAGTGTTAATGGTCCAATAGATGCTTCTTCATACTCACAACCAGCTATGTCTTTGAAACTGGTAATGTGATGTCAAGCACGTGATATAATTGAACTATTAATATTTCAGAAATGGCATAAAAATGAGAAGTGTTATGCTTTGTATATCTTGCTAAAATTTAGGGCTTCATTGCTGAAATTTTGACTGGTTGACATTTTGTTCATGGGAGGATAGAGCTGGACAGAAGGAAAGAATTAACTCTCATTGCCTTTATAAATAGGTTGAAGCAAGAATATTGATATAAGTTCACCCCCAGTGATTGTCTTTTCACAAGGAAGATGAAATTATGTTTAGAAGTCTGTGCATTTTACCTCAAATGCAGACATATAAATTACCTTTGTGTAACTAGCTATGATTAAATGTATTTTCATAGTGCCAAGGTTTTACAGAATTCAAATTCCTTGGAACATTCTTTGGCAATAGGTCCTACTCTACTTAATATGGACAAGATGTAACAATGATTCATTATTCCTCTTATGCACTTTTAAATCAGATCTATTTGAAGAACCATTGGGAAAAATGTGGCCATTGTTGTAATCTCAGTAGTTTTTGTTCACATGACCCTGTTCGTATTTGGGAACAAAGGAATTTAGTAATTGTTTGAGCCAGTAAAAATGAGGATTAGCTAGCCTGGGTAATTGTAGTCGAACAAGGTAACTGGTTTTTGTTCAGCAGAAAGATTGTTTCAGAAATATCAGTGGTGCTAAGGAATTCACTTTACTTTCTTTCCTACAAAGTCTGGCTTTTTAAGACATCATGAAATATTTTTTTCCAATTAAAACACAGGTGCTCATATTTGCTGATGTTATAATTCTCTCAACTCTTGTACCCACTTATTGATGTTCCATTAGTTCAAATTGCAGTTGTGACCAAAGTGAGCAAGGTGAACAAATCAATTGAACTTAAACAAAAACTATTTGCCTTTTATATTTCAATTTTAATGCAATTAAATATCCCAAGGTGCTTCACAGCAGCATTATAGAACAGAGTTTCCAAGCAAGCCAGCAAGGGGATAATAGACCAGATGAATGAAAGCTGGCTTAAAAAAGCCAATTTTAAGGAGTGTCTTAAAGAAGAAAATAGAGTTAGAGAAGCAGAGGGGTACTGGGATACAATTCCTGAGCTTAGAGCCTGGGCAACTGAAGGCATGGCTACCTCTGAAGTGATTAATATTGTGAACATTCAAAATTCTAGAATTGGTGAAATGCGGAGATTTAGGGAAGGTAAAAGAGATTGGAGGTAGGGATCGGGACATAAGGGATTTGAAAGCAGAGATGAGAATAATAAAATAGAGGTGTCGCTTGACTGGGAGTCAATGTAGATCAGTAAGCACAGGGGAGATAGGTGAGAAGGGCTTGGTGTAAGTTAGGAGATGGGCAGCAGAGTTTCAAAAACCCTCCAGTTTACAAAGGATAGAAAGTGGAAGGCCAGCCAGGACTATGTTGGAACAATCAATTATCAACCTTAATGCATACGTCATACCTTTGCTACATGTATTAAATGATTACACAGTAAACATGTAAAATGAAGTGGAAAGATTATTTAAGCATCTGATTAATAAATATAAAACAAAATCCCTTCCATGAATCTATGAATTTTTACAACTTTCATGGTGCCTGTAGGAATTTGGAGGTTTTAATATCATTTCTGTTCTTAATTGCCTAATAATAGTTTCTATAAACTGACTTATTCCCTACAATCTTGGAAACTTTATTTTACTTTCATAGAGACATAACCTTGATATCAGCTATTGGCTCAGTGGTAACAATCTGGTGTCAGAATTAGAAGATAATGGATTCAAATCCCTCTCCGGAGATTTGAGTACATTGTATGGATTGACATAAGTGCGGTGCAGTACTGAGGGAATACTGTGCGATAGTTGTACAATTGCATGCCAAACTCATTTGCCCTCTACTTTCCTCAATGAACAAGTATTTGTTCTATGCTCCGATTCATAATACGGGGTACAAACATACATGAGATTCTACCCTGTGAAGTTATTCCTCCAGCAGGAATTGAAATTGAGACACTAGTTCTGATCAAACACTAACCGTTGAATAAACTATCATGCTGTTTCAATCTCTTCTGTTTCTAACCCTGATTTCAATTTTAACCAACATCCCTATCAACTCCTTTATATGCAATTAACAATAGAAACCAAATGTCATAAAAATTGTGCTGAATATTCCCTTTTTGCCAGTCTGCAACAAATAAACAAATTCCCACAATGAAACAAGTTAGCTATTTTCGCTCAAAGTAATAATGCTGCTAATTAAATAAAGGGAACAAACCAATTTAATGGTTTGATCAAAGACAATTGGAGTAATAAAACAAGCAATTCTAACTTTATTACAGAACCACTGATATAATCTTACCTTCGCTCAATCTGTTTTAAAGGTTATACATTTATTAAATGGAATTAATCACTTCTAGCAGGCGTAGACTAACCAATGCAGTGGCTGCAGTTATTAACTGTGTGGAAGAGCCATTTAAACATCTGCAATAGGATAGAGAAATGCTGAACAAGGGTTGTAAAAGCAGATTTGATAACCAGACATAAGAAATACTCTTCCATGAAGTTAGTTCAAGTCAGGATGGATAGGCACCTTCCCAAAAATACTTACAGCAGCAGGCTTGGGAACAGATTGCAGATATGTCCAATGCTGTATAAAAGACCAGTAGGCTTGAAGAAGTGGGAGTAAAATGATTAACTGTAGGTAAGGCAAGTTTAAGGTACTGTTCCCCACAAGCAGGCATGCCACAACTTTAATTTTCAGACTTAAATAATTTTATGAACTGTGCTAACCAGGCTGTGAGACAAAAGACACTTTTATTTTTGCAAGGTAGGACATAATAGAAAGGAGCAGACAGGAACTGGAGATTTTAGACAGTGCAAGCACTTTTTGAGGAGGATACTTTGGAGGTCCTCCAGAGATATACTCTGGAGGTAGTTGAAAGAAATAAAGGTCAATACCAGGAGTGTAGCTCCAAGAACATGACTGCATTGCAAATGTACCAGTGTCTCATCTACTGCTCAATTCATTATACCCCCATCACCCACCTTCCAATAATTTCTCTCAATGTGTACTCAACACTTTAATTCATATATTTTACCTCATCCTAACAGACTTTGTATTGTTAGAAGCCTAACAACTCAATCATGACATCCATGTCATCCAAACATATTGTAGAACACTCACTGATGTACTTCCCTTTTTCTCAGAGAAGCAGGTACTGCATAACAGGAAGCAGCGAGAAAGAACCAGAAGAGGGTAAGTTCGCCTGCATGTTCTAACCCTCCTGGAGGAGCCAGTGCTGGCCATCATGGGAAGGAGCATCACTGAGGCCCTGGTGGCACTGGATGGATTGATGATGAGACCATCAGCAAACCTAATCCCACTAACCTCTCTATTCCCACTTAAACCTACAATTCTTACTTTCTCCTTTCCCCTCATCACAAGCCAATCCTTCTCCTGTTTTCATTTCAGATACTCAAGAGCTGCAACCTTCGCAGTCAGAGGTAGAAGAAGACTGAAGATGAAGAGACTCCTTCAGTCTATTTTATACTTGCAGCTTCCAGTTTAGAGACTGACACTATGCATATATGGAGGCTAGCGTAGAGCAGGGATCAGTATGCAAAGGGACATTAGGCACAAATGCACGGGAGCCATGTTGGGATGAGGATAGTGTAGATGCCAGCTTGCTAGATGGGGAGGTCACACACTTGATCTCCTGAAGAGCAGTCAGATAAGGGTGATGCTTCAACATAACCAAATACTTGGTACACTTGAAAGCCTGTGCAGATTATTAAGGAGCCATGGAGTCCAGCTCTAACATGGCACAGGACTTTCTGCAGAGCTTGGAGTCTGCCCTTTCCAGTATAGAATTGTTGTCACCTCCATCACACCTGTGGAATCCAGGTCTTTAGTGCAGCAGAAGTTGGTTATTGTCACAGGTTCCATTGCATGGCAGGCAGCTCCTATCAAAGATCTGGCTACTGCAGTGGCAGCTCAGACCACCTCCAGTGTGGCTCCAATACCGCTGTACAAAGAGCCTCCAAACCCTCCCAACAAATCAGGAGGATTGCTGAGGCACCGTCCAGGGAGAATGGCTCTATGGAACACAAAGGCCTGGATTTTCTGTCCCCACTGGCACTGGGTGTGTTCAGTGGCGTGGGTGGACAATATGGCGTGATTGGTTTCATAACAGTGTGAAGTCAGTTTGCGATCATCTGCTCAGACCGCCGATGGCGGGCCATGTTTTCTGCTATTGGACATCGGAAACCTCATTGTAATACATCCTCATATCTTTATTAGGCAACTCTGACAGAATCATACCCCAACAGCCCCCCCCACCCTCCCCCCCCCCGCCGCCACAGCTGAACCATCTGCCCATGTCGGCATGTGTTTCACAACAGCATATATATAAGGTGTGCACTTGGCGGGCGGCACTTTGCTTGATACTCCAAGATTTGTTTGCCTATGTTGCTTCAGTCGGCACTTGCAGTCATCAGCGCCAGGCTTCACAGACAGCACCACATCACTTTTAGGGGTGCTCACGGGTAGGTCTCCACCTACCAGATCAGCCATATGGGGGTGGCTTTTCAAAGGCTGCAGGGCTAGGGCTTGCTTGGGGAAGGGGGAGAAGTGACCTTAGGCAAGAGAAGAGTCTGCATGGCGAGTGCTGTACTGGAGAAGGCGGGCATCCCAGGGTGTGTGTGGGGGCACATGTTGATCTGTGCAAGTGGCCTCAAGATGGTGACGGCTGAGGAGGCAGTCTCCAGAGGAGATGAGGTCGGATGGACATGTGAGGGTATGTGTGTGAGAATGGGTGGTGATGTCCCTTGAGCTGGCAGTGAGTGAGATGCCAATTAATGTGTGATGGGCTTGAATGTGTGAGTTTAGAGTGATGAGATGGTTGTCATACTCTGGCTGCATAGATGAGGTCATTCATCCTCTATCTGCATTGGATGGCCAACATCTTCTGTGCAGCATTGGCTCTGATTACCACTGCCATTGCCTACCAAGCTGGAGTAGTAATGTAGCTGCCCCTCCTGTGGCCAGACCGGGAGTAGAAGACATTACAGTGGGCCTCCATGGTGTCCAAAAGGTGCTTGAGGGCTGTAGTCTTGCCTTTTGGAGCCATGTTTTCTTTGCTGCAGTCCTGGGCTGGAATCTCTCAGCTTGGCTGTACTTTAAATGTGGCTCCTGTTGTGATGAAGCGCCGAGGTGATGGTGTGGCAGATGAATCAGAGCCCGCCCACCATTGAAATTGTGTGTAGCTTGGGAATGCATAATTAATGCAACAGGTTTGGGATGATACTGTGTGAAAAGCCGCCATTGTGGCCAGCAGGTAAAATGTAGTTTTTCCTGCCCACTGCCGCACTTAGTACAAATCTGGGACAATTCCGCCCAAAGCTTTTATCCTCTTGCAGGATGATAGCATTCCTGCTCCCACCACCACCAGATCCCACCTGTTGCTTGTCAGTCAGCTGGCCCAAACTGTTGCTGCCTCTGTCAAGATGGTGCAGTCTGAAACTAGCTCTTCTAAACACTGTTCTGTCACACGAAAGCTGTCTTCCAAAGCCATCTACATTCTTTTCAACTGAAGGTCAACTCCCACCCAACACCATGATGCAACCATTGGGGAAGCACCTTGTTTTACTACTAGAAGAGAAAAAATATGGAAGACACACTAAGGGAATGTACGAGTGTCATGAAGCTATTAATGTATATAACATTTTGGAAAATATTTTTCTTTTAAAATGGAGGTTTAGCCTGTGGGTGTGCCTTAGCTCGATTAAAGCTAGCTAGTCTGGGTGCTTTGTGTACTAGTTTTGATATGTAAGAGAGATAGCACGTATTTGCATTTTTTGAAAGAGCATTCAAGAAGTAGGGTGAAAATGGATACCTGTCTAGCAGCTACCGAGCAATATGTTTATATTATTAATAAAATTGGTACTATGAAAGGGGTTTTATTGTTAGAGGTTTAGTTCAGAGGTTGATGATACAATGAGAATTAACATTCAGTGGGCAATGGTAGGTATACCAAGACAACTGTTTTGGGTGTGCAGAGCGGAGGCAATATGAGATCAAAAGGCAGCTGGAAGCCTCCAACTGGCTCCACAGGAACCAAAGTGACAAGAACCTCATCTTGAATTTGTAAGGTGAAAATGCTTTGCCTGGTGTCTGGTTAAGTCTATGGGTTGCTGTTGCCTTAATGGAGATTAGTTTGGGAATTTAAGTTATGATAATAATTTGTGTATATATATTTTTAACCTGTGTAAATTAATAAAATGTTTCATTTAGTTTAATGTAAAATCTCGACCTAGTGGTCTAATTCCTGAATTTAGAGTTGTATCTCAAACATAGCACTTAAAATTATAGGTTATGACAGTAGTTTAAAGCTTCTCTCTGGGATTTTAAAATAACTTTGCTTTACCAATTGCATCGGTCATAACAATGAGTGATTACTTTAATTTTGTATCCATAACCCAATGAGAGAATTGTTAAGATTAGAATGGAATAGTTTTTATTTTTGAGTTGCCAGAAAGAGGACAAAGTGATGGTCAGTGGTAGGGGAAAGGTTAGGAGGTATGGAAATGTTGGCGACTGGGGAGATAAGGTCGAGGCAACTACCTACGTTGTGATTCTGTAGAGCCTAGGCAAAAAGTGCCCATCTATGTTGTTTCCACCTCCTCCACTTCATGTTCCTCCTAATACCCTTCCTCCTCCTCTTCCTTGTGCTCCTGTTCCTAATTTCCTTATCTGATAGATGAAGCAATAATGTTATGGACAGCATGCAGCATATAACTTAAATCTTGGTCTCATTCCTGACTGTAATCGTGAGTCATGTCATGAGGAGGTACCATTTTCAGCCAGAAGCCAGCAGTTTGCCTTACCGTGGTGGTTCAAATCCTGGTGCAACAGTGGAGTTGCTGCAGAATGAAGGAATCATGACCACTGCCAGGATAATGATCATTTACCTGCATGATGTGCTACCTATGGTCACACACCAGCTACACACTGAGGAAGTAGAATCCCATTCGGTTCTTGAAAATGGCAAAGGTCATATGCAAAACTATATGTCCTTAATGGCACCTGCAGCATGGGGAAGCTTGCAATCCATGCAAATTCTTTTGTTGATTCCATCTTCTTGTCTCTGGCAAGATGAAATGAATGGAAGTGCTTCCTTTTGTACAGAGTCTCAGTGACCACCCTTATAGAGCAGTGCACTGCAAAATGTTGCTGATATCTCCAGCAGCTTCCTGAAAGGGGCTAGATGTATAAATGTTAAAAGCCACAGACTGCCTGGCTATGTTGTCCTAGCCTCGCTTTATGGTTGTATAAATGGCAGATTTCAGTCAAGATCTCTTTGGTGAAGCAAAGAAGTCTCATGCATTAGTCCTCACAGAGATTGATGTTAGTGAATTGTATCCTAAAGACCGTCAGTGGATATGGCCTGCTGCTGACAATCCTCCCTCTTCCAGCCTCTTCTAGCAGCTTGTCCTGCATTTCATTCTCTCATTCAGGCTCAATTCCCAGAAGGAGACCCATCAGGCCAACTATGTCTGGAATCAACTTGATTCAGCACAATGACAAAAAGAGTACTTCAAGGCCAGCCAGACCACTCCCAGTGGAGAATGCAAACATTGGCCAAGTTTAGCAAAGCTCTAAAAATGCTTATGATTGCAGCAACAGCCAAAAGAAATAATACAGCAACTAATTTGTATGTATTTCATAGGGCAGAATTTTAAGGACCCCCTGCTGGTGGATTTGCAGGCAGTGGTCCCATAAAATTGCTCAGCTGGCCTTCCTTCTGTTCTCACACACTCCCCTGACCTGTCAGCAATTTTATATGGGGTAGGCAAAATCTAGGGCATCCTCCCTTCCCTTGCTCCAATTGAAGCCCTTAAGTGACTAATTATCAGCCATTTTAGGGTGAATTCCTACCCAGCCTCAATTTTGAGGCTAGTGAGAGGAGTTTGGGGACAGGGGTGCCTAGCAGGTCACCCTGTTTGAACTTTGCGCAGGAAGGTAGGGAGCTCCCTCAAGGGCCCTTTTTCCACATTGGTTCCTCCCTCCACCCCTCTGTAGGTGCTCCCTGCCCCCTTCAACCGGCCTCTCCATCAAGATCCCCATCCGTTTCCGCCCCCTGCCGGACCTCACCTTCCCAACCTGCCGCAGGGTGACCAACTCTCGGGGTGGGGGGGGCGGGGTGGAACTTAAGAGACACTTTGGCATGCGGGACAGTATGAGTGGGCAGGGGGTGCTGGCAGACCTGTCTGATTAGGCAGCTGGGAACAATGCAAATGCACTTATGCCTACTGCACATGCATGAATTTAATGCCTGAAATATGTGATAAACAATGTCCCAGCAAACTTCAACCTGGGACACAGGACAAGAGTGTTGATTATAGGGCAAGCCCCTAAAATCTGGTACAGTTGGTCACCCTGCCCTGCCGTGAGATGCCCCTGCACTTATCTGGTCCAGGAGTCCAGGATATAGAGCCTGTGAACTGAATATAGTCCCAGTCCTAGCTACTGCTGCCACTGGCGCTGATGAGACTACAGAGCTACTGGCCACTCTCTGAGGTGGGAATTCCACCCAAGTGAGGAGCAGATGTTCCACCTCCAGACAATTAACACTCCATGGAGCATTAAATTGCTGTGGTGTTGCTGTGATTGGTGGGGATGCAGTCCCTGCTAGTGCTAGCAGGGGATCCTTCATTCCGTTTAAACATTGTGTTCAACTGTACAAGCTTATGGCAGGGGTGTGAGGAGTTTGGAAATGTTGTGACTTTAAATTGACATTACAACAGAGTCACATCATTATCTCACTGCTCTACCTGTTGTTGATGGCATTAGGCATATGCATGCAGGCCCCTTTGCTGATGTCTTGAGCACTTCTCACAGCTGTGTGCAACTCAAATCAGACCCCATTTTTGAGAATTATGTGGCCATGTGAGAACCTAAAATATGAGTGCTAAGCAGCCTCATTCAGCTCCTATTGACACCACAGCTTGTATCCTTGAGCAACTCAGCATCTCACAGCACTCTCACCTTTGCTAAGCATCAGCATAGATACACATGTCTGGAAGCTATTGGTAATGAACCTGAGCAGCAGGTGGGTCACAGTGCAAGGGGATGAACAGAAAGTGGGGATGGTTGTTGAAGAACAGGTGGGAAGGGTGCCATTTGTCCTCTAATATATATTTCGCCTTTCCTTGACTTGCTAGATGAGTGCAACATTAATCATTGCTCACAGGCCCGGCTATATACTAAAAAAATTACTTTCTTAGTTGGATATGCTACATGAATTGTGCATCCAAGATATGTTGGTGAGGATTATGGAGGCACCCACAAGCTTTTCTGAATCAGTGGCATCGGTCATACCAAAGTGGATCCCATGTCCTTTACATTCTGGATTAGTGTACGATGCTCAATATTTACTTCTGTGATACCATTTCTCAGATGGTGTAACAATCTGCCCTGTAAGAAATATAAATGGAATACTATACCTTTGAATGTGGTCTTGTGTGTTTTTCCAATATTTCAGTAGGTGCACTGTTTACACTTCACTGAGATATAGCTAGGAGGAAACATTAAGATATTGTATTTCTCACTTAGCATGTGAACATGCAGATCAATAGTTATTCAGATTCAATTCAATCTATACTTTTCAAAATATGACAACATCATACACTACATTCCCCTATTGGTTGGGCATATTTTTTGGCTTAAATGAAATAAGTGTAACTTCTGAGATTGAACAAAAGCTTTCCCTATCCACTTTCTGTTTAAAAATCTAACTATAAGCGTCTGTTGGTATTATTTCTGTGTGATCACGAGTGCAGGTGTTGGGGACAGTGGGATGTCAGGGGTGCTGTGCCAAGAAGCTCCTGATAAGAATCGTGGACAAGAGACTTCCCAAAATAATAGATGTGAAGGGTTTAATTGATTACTAATATTGGGTAACAAATTGCCTATTATTATTGGTCTCTGAGGAAATAGCACATAGCACATAATAGTCTATTATTCAGGAAGAAATAGTAGGACATTTAGAAAAGCTTAATGCAATCAAACCGAGTCAACATGGTTTTGTGAAAGGGTAGGCTCTTTCCACTTAGATTAGGAGAAATAAACACGAGAGGACATGGCTTTAGGGTGAAAGGGGAAAGGTTTAGGAGGAACATTAGGGGGAACTTCTTCACTCAGAGAGTGGTGAGAGTGTGGAACGAGCGGCCATCTGACATGGTAAATGCGGGCTCACTCTTAAGTTTTAAGAATAAATTAGATAGATACATGGATGGGAGAGGTCTGGAGGGTTATGGACTAGGTGCAGGTCAATGGGACTAGCGGAATAATATTTTGGCACAGACTAGAAGGGCCGAATGGCCTGTTTTCTGTGCTGTAGTGTTCTATGGTTCTATGGAAATTGTATTTGACAAATTTGCTTGCATTCTTTGAGGATATAACAAGCAGAATTGATAAAGGGGAACCTGTAGATGTAGTATATTTCAATTTTCAGAAGGCATTCGATAAGGTGCCACATAAAAGGTTATTGCACAAGATAGGAACTCACAGTATTAGGGGTAATGCATTAGCATGGACTGAGGATTGGTTAACAAGCAGAAGACAGAGTCAGGGTTAAATGGTCTTTTTCAGGTTGGAAAGACATAACTAATGGAGTGCACAAGGATCAGTCCGAGGGCCTCAATTATTTACTATCTATATTAATGACTTGGAGGAGGGGGCAGATTGCAATATATCCAAATTTGCTGATGATACAAAAATAGGCGGGAGGGCATGTTGTGATAAGGACATAAGGAATCTGCAAGGGGATATAGATAGGTTGAATGAGTGGGTAAAAACTCGGCAAATGGAGTTTAACGTAGGGAAGTGTGAGGCCATGCACTTTGGTAGGAAGAATGAAAAGGCAGACTATTATGTAAATGGAGAGAGACTCCAAAAAAGTGCAGCACAGAGGGTCCTGGTGTTCTTCAGCATGAATCACAAAAAGTTAGCACGCAGGTGCCGCAAATAATTAAGAAAGCCAATGGAATGCTGGCCCATATTGCTAGGGGGCTGGAGTTTAAAAGTTGGAAAGTCTTGTTACATCTGTACAGGGTGTTGATGAGGCCGCACCTGGAGTATTGTGTACAGTTTTGGTCCCTGTATTTAAGAAAGGATATACTGGTATTGAAGGCAGTTCAAAAGAGATTCACTAGGCTGATTCTTGGGATGAAAGGTTGACTTATCAAGAGCGACTAAACAGGTTAAGCCTTTATTCATTAGAGTTTAGAAGAATGAGGGGTGATCTTATTGAAACATACAAGATTCTGAGGGGGCTTGACAGGGTAGATGTTGAGAAGATGTTTCCAAAGTGGGGGAAATCTCGAATTAGGGGACATAGTTACAGAATAAGGGGACAAACATTTAAAATTGAAATGTGAAGGAATTTCTTCTCTCAGAGGGTAGTGAATGTCTGGAATTCTCTACCTCAGAGAGTTGTGGAAGCTAGATCACTGAAAGTATTTACAGAGGTGGTAGATGGATTTTTGAAATATCGGGGAGTTGAGGGCTATGGGGAACTAGCATGAAAGAGGAGTTGAGGCCTGGGGCAAGTAGGCCATGATCTTATTGAATGACAGGACAGGATTGAGGGCTGAATGACCTACTCTTGTTCCTATTTCTTATGTTCTTATTTGTATTTTAAGCACTTTTCATCTTAGGATTTTCTTCAAAACTTGTGTTATGGGGATACATTTTGCTTTTAACACCTAGATTTCTTTTCCAAATACTTTCCCTGGAAAATCAGGCAAAAGTGGTGTTGTAAGTACTTTGGTCTCATGTTTTAAAAAAACAATCTTCTCTGTCTCCCACATGTTGGATGTTTAAATTGAGAGAACGTTGAGGCAGGGATTAATTGAATCAATTGAATGAGTTGATCCCAGGTTTGTTCTCATTCTCATCAGAGCTGGCACAGACCAGGTTTCTGTCTTTCAAGTTAATACCATTTCCAAACCATTGAACAATCTTGAGCATCTGATACGAGATGTTCCAAAATTAGCCGGGGCTAGAGAGTCAGAAAAAACACGATTGACTCCAATGAAGGGCCATGAGATGAAACCCATAAACAGTGGTTAACTAAAGGAGTTAAGGAAAGCATCAAACTTAAGGAAATGCATATAACTGCGCAAGGATGAGTGACAGGTCAGATGATTCATCAGAATATAAAGAATGGCAGAGAATGACTAAAAGGTTAATCAGGAGAAAGAAATTGTAGTATGAGAGGAAGCTCGCTAGAAATGTAAAAATGGATAGCAAGAGTTTCTACATGTATTTGAAAAGGAAAAGAATAAGGGCAGAATTTTGCCGTCGGCGAGCAGAGGGCGGGGCCTGCTCACCGATGCGTAAAATGACACGGGATGACATCAGGCGGAACCCCCGACGTCATCCCGGCCCATTTAAATTTTCAGGAAGGTGGGGGCACAACAAAATCAGCTGCTGGCCCGCTGACCTGCGGACGTCACGCTGGGTGGGCCTTAATTGGCTCACCCACGTAAAATGGCGGTGCCGCCTGCTTCTCCGATGGGCATTGGCTTCCCGCGCGCTGCAGATTGGGTCGGGCCCGCCCGCCTGGCAGACAGAAAATTCTGCCCTAAGTTAAATGGGTATCTGTCCTCTGCAGCCTGAGAATAGCGAGTTAATAGTAGATAATAAGGAAATGGCAGATGAAATGAACAAATATTTTGCTTCTGTCTTCATCATAGAGGATATAAAATACATTTTAGTAATAGCTGTAAATCAGGAGATGGAATGGAGGGAGGAACTTGGTGAAATTAAAATCACCAGGGAAGTGGTACTAAGCAAACTGCTTGAGCTGCGGGTTGACATGTCTCCAAATCCTGATGGACTTCATCCTAGGGTCTTAAAAGAGGTGACTAATGAGGTACTAGGGGTGTTGGTGTTAATTTTCCAAAATTCGCTAGATTCTGGAAAGGTTCCATCAGAGTTGAAAGTAGAAAGGGAGGCAGGCAGAAAATGGGAAACTATAGGCTAACTAACTTGACATCTTTCATTGGGAAGGTATTAGAATTGATCATTAAGGAGGTTATAGCTGGGCACTTAGAAAAACTCAAGGTAATCAGGAGGAATGAACATAGTTTTGTGAAAGGGAAATCATGTTTAACCTATTTAGTGGAGATCTTTGAAGAAAAACATGCACTGAGGATGAAGGGGAGCCTGTAGATGTACTGTATCTGGATTTCCAGAAGGCATTTGATAAGGTGCCTCATCAAAGGTTATTGCAGAAAATAAAAGCTCATGGTGTAGGGGGTAACGTATTAGCATGGATAGAAGATTGGCTGGCAGAAAACAGAGCGTATGCATAATGGGCCTTTTTCTGATTGGCAGGATGTAATGAGTGGAGTGCTGCAAGGGTCTATGCTAGGGTCTCAGCTTTTTACAATTCATACCAATGACATAGATGAGGGGAGCGAAGGCATGGTAGCTAAATTTGCAGATGACACCAAAGATAGGCAGTAAAGTATGTTGTGAAGAAGACATTAGGAGGTTGTAGACAGATCTCGATAGATTGAGTGAGTGGGCAAAAATCTGGCAGATGAAGTATAACGTGGGAAAATGTGAAGGTGTTTACTTTGACAGGAAGAATTAAAAAGCAGAGTATTACTTAAATGGAGAATGACTGTAGAATTGCCAGGTGCAGAGGGATCTAGGTGTTCTCGTACATGGGTCGCTAAAAGTTAATATGCAGGTACAGCAAGTAATCAAGAAGGTTAATGGAATGCTATCCTTTATTGTGAGAGGAATTGAACATAAAAGAAAGGATGTTATCCTTCAGTTGTACAGGGCATTGGTGAGACCACATCTCCAATACTGTGTGCGGTTTCGCTCTCTTTATTTAAGGAAGGATGTAATTGCGTTGGAGGCAGTTCAGAGGAGGCTTACTTGATTGATACCTGGAATGAGCGGGTTGTCTTATGAGGAAAGGCTGGGCAGACTGGGTTTGTATCCACTGGAGTTTAGAAGAGTGAGGGGCGACTTGATTGAAGTATATAAGATTCTGAATGGTCTTGACAAGGTAGATGAGGAAAGGATGTTTCCTCTTGTGGATGTGTCCAGAATTCGGGGGCACTGTTTTAAAATTAGGGGTCACCCTTTTAGCACAGAGATGAGGAGATTTTTTTTCTGATGGTTATGTTACTTTGGAACTTTCTGCCTCAGAAGGCTGTGGGGGTGGGTTCATTGAATATTTTTAAAGTGCAGGTAGATAGATTCTTGTTAGTCAAGGGAATCAAAAGTTATCGGGGTTAGGTGGCAATGTAGAACTCGAAACACAAACAGGTCAGCCATGATCTTATTGAATGGCAGGGCAGGCTCGATGGGCTGAATGGCCTACTTCTGCTCCTATTTCATATGTTCATAGGAACACCAATAGTAAACTACCTGGATATGGGGACTCAATAGAACAGACCCCATGATTACCAAGTGCCTATTGGTTGCATTTCAGGCAGCAGGCCTATGTCCGGGTGGTGTAAACTGCACTGTTCATTGGCTGGACATATAAGCAGGGAACCATAATCAAGAGTGGCTAACACTACACAAAGCTAGCCTGTGCCTTTGTAGCTGGAGGAGATATTGGGTGTTGCGGGTGCAGACAATCTGATCTGGGGAAGAGTGAGGAATGGCACAATATGGGACAGTGCTGCACTGGACATCCTGATGGAGCAGGTGGAAAGGAAGAAAGATATCCTGTATCCACAGGGGGAAGCAGGTCCTCCAGTTACAAGGACAAAAGACAATGGGAGCAGATAGCTGTGGAAGACAATACTAGGAACCTAGCTCCAAAGATATGGTTGCAATGTCAAAAGAAGTCCAATGATCTCATAAAATTCGTCATGATTGGTGAATATATCTTCAAATGCCACATCCCACCAATGGTACCACCTAGCTCAGCTACTGTGTCAGATCACCAGGCCCCCATATCTCACCTACCAACTATCAATCATAACTCATGCCTTATATTCACATGTTTCACCACAATCTCTCATAATTAGCACTGCTGTAAGCCTCATGCCCACACCTCACAGGTTGCACACACTGCCATGGCAACCACATCAGTCAAATTCATTTAATGTCCCTGACTAGCATACTTCTCTTTTTTCTTGCATAACAAGTTGGCACAATACTGGAAGGAACAATAGCTAACTGGAGGAGGGAAAATGTGCACCTGCATGTCCTAACCTCCATGAAGGAGACAGTACTGGCTATTATTCGGTTATCCATTGCTGCGGTCATGGCCAGTAGCCCGTTGAAGCCATCCTTCTCACATTCCACCTCCCCTTCACCCCACGCTCCCTTCTGATTTATAAGCTGCAGATATATCATGCGCCTTTTGCATTCCTCCACTCCCCACAACACAACCTCGCCCTTGTGCCATTTTTCTTTCAGATACTCAAGAACTGACACCTGGCCAGGCAATAGAGGAAAACTAAGAAGAGAGTGATGATGAAAACACAGCACTGTTACTTGATTTCACACTCGCAACTACCAGCTCAGATACTGATGCTGCACATGTCTGAGAGGATAGCATAAATGTTGGATCTGCGTGTGGGGAGAAACTGGGCATGACTGAGCTGCAGCAGAACAGGGGACAAGGATAGTGCAAGCACCAACTTGCTGGAGGGTAAGGTCACATGCTGGTTCTGCTGCAAATAACTCAGATGAAGACTTCAATGGGGCTGTCCACAGATTAACACAGATATGAATGCCCAACAAAATGCTTTGTGTAATGGGAAGCCTGCCAGAATGCCTGTGTTCAACGTTACAGAGTGTGGTGGAGTCTGGCACCAAGTTGGCACAGGATTTTGAGCGGAGCTTGGAGCCTATCCTTTCCAGCACGTGAGGTGGCCAAATTCATCTGAGCACTTGTAGATCCAACCACGAGGCAGCATCTGATGCCCAAAGTTGCAACTTCCATTGAAGCATCAGTAGCTAACCAACATCTGGGTGCTTCAGTGGAAGATCGGAGTGAGGTCGTGCAAACTCAGCTTGCTGCCATCATGGCTGTGGATTACAGTGCTCAAAGGGGCTTCCAGTGTCACAGCAGATTACTAGGATTTCTGAGGTGCTGCCCCTGGGGAGTGGCAGTGGCTCCATGGTGCATGAGCCTGTTATGTTCTGTCTGGAAAACAGTATTCATCCTCCCATCAATGCCACTCTGTCAGTGTCCTTGCTGTTGCCAGTTAGCCCAGGCTGTTGTCGCCCATGTCGAGACAGCGTAGCCCACAGTTGGGCCTTCTAGGTCCGGAGTTGCTTTAGGTCATCCTTCAAAACCAACTGGGACTCACGCCAGCACTGACCCCGCCTCCCCCAACAACACCACCCTCCCCCCAGTCTCCACCCACCAACTCCCACCACTGAAAGTCAGCAGCCTTCCACTAGCTGCATTTATTGGGGTAGCACTGTATAGGAGCATTAGGATAGACAAAGTCACATCGAAGTCAGAAACTAAGGTACTAAGGGAATGCACAAGGGTGAATAGTTGACTTTTGTATGCAATATGGCATAATTTGATTTATAAATTTGATTTGGAATGTTTATATTGTGGTGGCTTTTATTTTTGCATTAAGGCCAAGTGGACACTGTTATGGTCAGTGAGAGAGGGAAGGTATAGTATGGCACTGCAGGTGGATGGAGAATGTGTGTTCCTGTTACTGGTAGTACATTCTAATGAGTTCAGGATGAACTGCCTGGACAGAAAGTGGCTGTCTAAGCTGTTCCTCCTCATCCCCCTGCTCCTTAGCTGCTCACCATTTAGCTGATGACTATGGTTGTTCCTTAATGATGGCAAGTTGGTACAGCATGCAGCAGACCATCATGAATCCTGACATCTGCTCTGCTGAGTTCAGTTCCCCAGACAGCAGAGTACTGTTTTAGCATGCCAATGAACTGATGTATCTTATTTTGCATGGCAGCATGGGTCTCATTGCATGCATGATGGCCAAGTGTGTGTGGGTTGTGCACAGCATGTAGCAGCCATGTTAACAGCAAATAGCACTTGACGCCCAGTAGCCAACCTTTGGTTTTCCAAGGTGGCTAAAATGCAGCTGGCATATTGGACTATTGAGGCGATATGGATATAAACATACAAACATATGAACATATGGATTAGGAGCAGGAGCAGGAGTGAAGTCATGACTGCTGTCATTATATCAGTGGTCTGCATGATTCTCTACCTATGGTCACACAACAGCTGGATACTGAGGCTGAAAAGTCCCTTTTGGTTCTGAGACATCAGGCTGAATTTTCTCCCTGTCGGGGGAGAAGTTGAATGGCGGGGGCGCACAGGTGTGCTTCCGATCGGCGCTCCCAATCAGGGGCATGGCGCATTTTATGTGGGCAGGCCAATTAAGGCCCGCCCAGCGTGACGTCCGCAGAGAAGCGCTATGCGCTCCCTGTGCGGGCGCAAGGGGGTGGGTGGATTCCCTGAACCGAGAGTGCGCTCTTTCGCGCATGCGCACAAAAGAGCATATTCATCTCCCTGAGGCTAAGTGCTGCCTCAGGGAGATGGGCTGTAAATGTCGAATAGATAAAAATAGAAAAATAAAATTTCCCTAACATGTCCCCTCATGTGACACTGTCACATGAGTTGGGACATGTCCATAATTTTCACACAAACTTTATTAAAAAATTTTAAAAGCTACATGAAACCTCATCCCACCCGTGGATGAGGTTTCATGCTTTTTCCAATTCGCGCCAGGTCCTTTAATTAAAATCAAAAAACTGCGGATGCTGGAAATCCAAAACAAAAACAAAAATACCTGGAAATACTCAGCAGGTCTGGCAGCATCTGCGGAGAGGAGCACAGTTAACGTTTCGAGTCCAAATGACCCTTCAATAGAACTAAGTAAAAATAGAAGAGAGGTGAAATATAAGATGGTTTAAGGGGGGGGGGTGGGACAAGTAGAGCTGGATAGAGGGCCAGTGATAGGTGGAGATAACCAAAACATGTCACAGACAAAAGGACAAAGAGGTATTGAAGGTGGTGTATTATCCAAGGAATGTGCTAAGTAAGGGTAGAAAGCAGGACAAGCAAGGTACAGATAGCCCTAGTGGGGGTGGGGTGGGGTGAAGGAATCAAAAAAGGCTAAAAGGTAGAGATAAAACGATGGATGGAAATACATTTAAAAATAATGGAAGTAGGTGGGAAAAGAAAAATCTATATAAATTATTGAAAAAAAAAGGGGGGGGAATCGGAAAGGGGGTGGGGATGGAGGAGAGAGTTCATGATCTAAAATTGTTGAATTCAATATTCAGTCCGGAAGGCTGTAAAGTGCCTAGTCGGAAGATGTGTTACTTAATAGCCTCTGTCAATGGCCTCAATCGGCTATTTACAGGTCGGTGGGCGTGCAGCTGATTTCGCTGAGCCCCCGCCTTGCTGAAAATTTAAATGGGGCACGGTGATGTCGGGAGTTCCCCTCGACGTCACCACGCATCATTTTACTCGTCAACGAGTGGGGCCCGCCCCCGCTCGCTGATGCGTAAAATCTTGCCCATGATGTGTGGGATCCACAAAATGATGTATGTGCAGACAGTGATAACTTGCCCTATGAGGAAGCTTGCAATCCTAGCAATATTATGTACTTGTTCTGTATGCTTCTTTTTGGCAAGAGAGAATGAAATATAATTAGCTCTCCTTGAACAAAGAGCCTCAGTGATCTCCCTTATACAACAATGAATGGCAAACTGTGAGATGTTGCAAACATTTCCAGTTCCATAAAAGTTCACTGCCTCATCTTCACAGGCACTGCCCACTGTGGTCCTTTTCCTCCTCTGATGTTGTGGCTGCAGCAGATGGTAGATTTCGGTAATGGTGGCCACACTGAAACACAAACATTTCACCCATTGTTCCTCACTGAAGTTCATGTGGGAGAGTTTCTCAAAGTTCATGTGGGAGAGTTTCTCACTGAACGCCCTGGGTAGATATAGCGTCCTGCTAAGAACCCTTTTCCCCTATGCCTCCCCCTCCCCCATTCCTCAGCTTACAAGGCTCAGCTTGGCTGGCTCTGCATGTGGCCTCTGTTCAGTCTCCAAGTGATGCAGAAGTCCAAGGGGAATTGATAGAAGTGCACCCATGTCTGGGAGCAAGTGATTTGTACAGAAACTTTGAAGTCAGCAAAAGCGCCTTCAGCACTTGCTACATCACTCCCTGTAGACTTTTGAAAATTGAAGTGATTATACAAAACACCAAAAACTTATAGAATCGTAGCAACAGGTGGAATAGATCAACCAGCAATTAACCTGTAGGTAGTAGTTGATGATCCTTTTGAATAGTGCTGGTGGAGGCAAGTGTGGGCTGCTGCTGCCTGTTGCTGAATGTGTGTTCAACTTGCAAGGTTAAGAGAAAGCATTAGCTGGGGCGTTGAGCTTCAAAATGGGAATTCTGGCGCCAAATCAGCTTGCGTGCTGGTTGTCGACGTGGCCTGTCTGCTCTATATGCTTCCAGTGGACATCACTGCATGCACTCATCGTTAGCTTTCCCTCAATTCAAGGATGATGTCCACTCAGGGTCACGAGTTCTTGCCATGTGCTTTCATGTCACTGAACAGGCCAATTCTCAACCTGCAGATCTTTGGGCACCTGGGGCAGGACATCCCAGAGGTAGTGGGATCCAGAGTGCAGGATTTGCTCCTTTTTTCCTTCTTTGCCTCCGCTTTACCTCATTGTCACCATCCTGGGCAATTAGTAGCAAGTTCCTCCCAATCATTAAGGTCCATGCTGCTGTGCTTCAAGGAGAGTTGCAGAAATGTTTTCCTTGTTCTCCCCCGGAACGTTGGTCAGTTGAGAGTTGAGAAAACAAGACCTGGTGGGAAGATAGTTTTCGGCCATCTAGACACAGTTTCCAGTCCATCAAAGTTGATTTTTCAGGAGTTTTGCCTGAACGCTTGGAACTGACTTCAAGAAGGACAGCAGCATTTATTCAATGGTTTTTTATTCAATTTATTTTAATTTATTTTATTTATTCAATTCCATTGAAGCCGGAACATTGCTGATGGAATTCCTCCAATGTCCTTGTGTGTCCCTGATACACAGTCCAATGGTCTCGCTGCAGTACAGGAGTGTGGTGGCAACAACTGCTCTGCACACTAGGACTTTCGTTGACTTGCGGAAGTTTTTGTTGTTAAATACTTACTGCCATAGTTTGTAGAAGGCTGAGCTGGTACAGCTAATGCAGTGTTGAATCTTCTTGTCAATGGTGGCCTTTTGAGATAGGTGGCTGCCAAGGTGTGGGAGGTGCTCAACACATTCCTTCAAAATATATGGGAGGTGGAATATTTAGCAGACCAGATGTGAGTTGATACGAATTTTGCTTTGGCAGCATTCAAGTACAGGCTGAATCTTCTGTGTGCGGAATTGAAGAGATTGAGAGTGGTTTTCAAATCTGGTCAATGACACTCCAGTCATCCATGAACTCTAGATCAAGTATATCTATGGTGGTCAGTTTAATTTTGGCACAGAGGTGACTGAAGTTTAAGAGTTATCTATTTTGGCTGTATTTAATACTAACACCAGAGGGCAGGTGATCATTGAGGTAAATAGCTACCATAGGGTAGATTGTAAATAGTACAGGGGTTATCACACAGCCTTGCTTAATATTGGTCTGGATTCTGAAGGCACCTGTTTCAGATCTCCCACTCAAGACAGTTGCATTCATCTCATCATGAAGCAATTGAGGGATATACAAATCTTTGGAATACATTCCACAGAACCTCATAATTTACTGAGTCAAATGTTTTGGTCAGGTCGATGAATGCAATGAAGAGTTCTCGGTGTTGTTCTCAACATTTTTTTTGGATTTGCTTGGCAACAATGACCACATTGGAGATTCCTCTGGAAAGTCTAAAGCTAGTGTCTCTGGAAGGATTTCTTTAGCCACAGAGAGAAGGCAATTGAGGAGAATGCATGTTATGATTTCCCCTGCTATGGACAAGAAGGAAATACCTTGATAGTTTCCATAGCATGATTTTTCTCCCTCCTTGAAGATAGTTACAACTGTCACGTTCCTGAAGTCGGAGTTAGGGAGAGTTATTTTTCATCCAAAACCCATAAGATGAGTACCTGAAGTCTTAATTTGAACAAATGTCCACCAGCTAGAATGCTATCAGGCAGGCTTTGTTGTATATCATCCATTTGATTGCTTGTGCCGCTCTCCCATCAATCCTCATGGATTCTACCACAGGATGTTGGGGAGAGGATGTTTCCTGGAGAGGATCATTTACAGTTGAGTAGTTGTCAAAATGTTCATTCCGTGTTGACAGATGACATTGTTATCCTTAATAAGAGAAATACCATTCTTTGAGCAAAGTGGATTTTTTAAATTGACATTTGTCTATAGATGGGCCTGGTGGCTTCAAAAATGCTTCATATTTCATGATGATCAATTTATTGTTGGATGTCTCAGGCTTTCTCATCCTACCATATGTCCTTTATCTTCCAGCTTTGTCTTTAGGCTTCAGCCTTGAGTTGTTGGAATGCTGCCTTCTTGACTTGCGACCTTGGGTTGTTCTGGCAGGCAATGAGGGTTACTAATTTTTATTCTGGAGGCTGCATATTTCAACATTGTTTTTGTTGAACCAGTCCTGGTGACGATGATGCTCAAACTCAATGGTCTGAGAACAGAAGTCTGGACCAACTGACTTTATTTGGTCCCACTATTCTGGAATTGAATAGTGGCATTAAAGTCCCCCAGAAGAAGGATCTTTTCTCCTTTTGGGATAGCAGTGAGGATTTCATCAAAGTCAGAACAGAAATTTTCTTTATTGGAGTCAAGGATCGTGGCATAAGTGCTGATGATGGTGGCATATTGATTTTGGCTGAGCTGTAGGTGAAGAGTCATAAGTCTTTTATTTAAACAATTGGCGAGTTCTGGCACTGCATCCAAGATCCTATTCCAGGTGGCAAAACCAATGCCATGGGCATGAGGGCCACTGTCAGCCTTTTCTTTCTAGTAGAATGTGTATCCCCCTGCTTGTTCCTTCAGCTGCCCCTCCCCTGGAAGGCAGGCCTCACTGAGGGCATCGATGTTAACTTGGAGCCTTGATAGCTTACATGATACGATTGCAGTTTTTCTTTCCGGGTGGTCATTTATGAGATTATCCAGGGGTCTTCTAAAATTGCAAGTTGCAAAATTTAAAGTTTTTTCTTGCTTTGACCACAAAAATGGAGATCCTGCAAGGTGTGGTTCCCCAACCAGGAGTAAGTGGGGCAGCATATTTTTAGGGCTCTTTTGTGGTCCCCCCTCCCTGTTAGGGGTCAGCAGAGGGCATCCTGTAAAGGAATATTCAGTCACAGATGCTGTTACCCAAAGATACCTTTATCCCAACACAGGTGTGCAATGACCTTCATGTATCTGTTGCTTATGTGCATTCTCTTGACTATGGACACCCAGGTTCACAGCCCTGTCCCTGGCAATAATTCTCTTTCACCTCAGGACTTGGCAAATGGGCCCTGGTAGAAGCCTGTGTGTGACTTTGTTTCACCAAATTTATTTGCCATCACTGTCCAAGCAATGATCTTGATGGGTTGGTGATCAGATTTTGGTGACTTGTCAACCACAATAACTGGATCATGTTGCTGCTGCAGCCCTCTTTCACCTTTGCAGCCAGTGCGATGCAATATTCCTCACCTGTTCTGCTAATTGAGAACTTTTGTTCTGCTCTTTGTCTGGTGCCTCCCACCCCCACCACCCCCAACCCCCCAACCTTGCCTCCATCAGTGGCCCTACAGGAGCAAGGAGCACCCGACACATCACTCGAGAGATTGTTGGAGCGCACTGGCCTTTCCACCACGTCAAGGTGGCAACCCGTGAAGAAAAGTGGATCTGAGCACTGACACCTGCACTAATAAATCATCCATCATAATTTGTCCTTCAAATATGCTGATCATGGTCTCCCTTTTGGAACTCTTAAGGTCAGTATTAGTGCCCAAGTAATGGCCACTAACGAGCCCAATTTCTCACCCTTGTATCCGGCTAACACACTTACCCTTTCTACAGACCAGTCAATTAGAAGAAGTGTAGTAAACTTGATGTACCGGACAGGTTTCTTACTTGAAACCGATAGCTTTACTACAGAGCTCTTTTATAAGCTACATGCTTGAGCAAGGTCCACACCTAGAAAGCTCCGCCTCTAAGATTACCTGCACTTAGGGTTCATTCGTCAGTACAATCACGTGATCCCTAAAGGCAGAAGTTAAGGTTATACCCACAATCACTACATTTCCTCCCCCTTTAGCTTTATTTTACATTTTCTATTTACAAAGAATATTTTAATCCACAACATATACATATATACACAGATCATGCGATTAAAGATCAAGTCTCTGAGGTGGTTCGATAATTCGATAAGAGCAGCGTAGCTCTACCACTTGAGGTTTTCCCACTGAATTGGCTTGATCAGGAATTGCAGCATCAGGGATATCCTTAGACAGTAGCAGTTCAGAATTAGGTAATTACAACGGAGACATTAGGAATGTTTATTCTAGGTCAATCTGTCACCTCAGGGATTAAAGGTTTGACATCACTTACAGGCAGAATAGCTAATTGTTGAAATGTTTCTCTATTCCTTAGATGATCCACATGTTTTCGAACAATCCGGTCTTTCACTTCCACTTGGAATGACAAGGGCCCAGTTTCAGGGGCAGTTATACCAGGAACCCAACTAGGACCATTTCCAAAATTCCACACAAAAACTATACCTCCCACAGTAAAACTTCAAGCTTTGCTATGAATATCGTGATTCAATTTCTGACCACTCTGACTCTTTCCTACCTTCCCCTCTAAGTTTGGAAACACCAGACTTAATCTTGTACGAAGGCGGTGTTTCGTCAGTAATTCAGACCGTGTTGATCCCATAGTTGCATGAGGAGCAGTGTGATAATTGAGAAGAAAATATGAAGGTTAAGTTTCTGAAGTACCTTCGGATAACCTCTTCATTCCTGATTTGAAAGTTTGCATAGCTCTTTCAGCTAACTCATTTGATGAGAGATGATATGGTTTTGTTTTAATATGCTTAGTTCCATTTAAACTCATGAATCTCTGAAATTCTGTACTAGTGGAGACCCGTGCCATTGTTCTAGAAAATGACTTCTGGTAGGCCATGTATACTAAAACATTGACACCGCTTTTCAATAGTTGCTCACGATGCCAGTGATCCAACTTCATACACATCCATCCGCTTAGAATATGCATCAATGATGTATGAAAACATGACATCTAAAAATGGATCGACATAGTCTATCTGTAGTCTAACCCAGGATTGACTAGGCCGCTCCCACGGATGCAGTGAGGCTGAAACAGGCAACTTCTGTTGTTGCTGACACTGAAGACGATGCTTGACCATGCTTTCAATATCACTGTCTATACTTGGCCACCAAGCATAGCTTTGTGCAAGCATCTTCATCTTCGATACGCCTGGATGTGCACTGTGAAGCTCTGTCAAGAGTGATTCTCTTTCTTGTGAAGGGACAATGTCTCTTGGTCCCCACAACAAGATTCCATCTTGACAACTTTACTCTGTTTTAAGGGCATGGAATGGTCTTATCTCTTCAGACACTGGTGAATTTGACTATTCTTGCAGTACCAGGTCTCGAGCTTTTGACAAAATTGGATCCTTGGTTGTCCAATTTCTTATTTGCTTTGCACAGACCGGCAAATAGTCCAAGAAATTCAGCACAAGCACAACTTCTTGTGGCACTGGAGCATGTACAATGCTATCTGGTAACGGAAGATGACTGAGTGCATCTGCATTTGCAATAGGCACACCTGGACAGTGCATAAAGATGTACTCATACGCCAGTGAAATCAAAGCCCAACATTGAATTCTTGCTGAGGCTATTGGCGGAATGTCTTTAATCTCACTGAATAAACCCATTAATGGTTTATGGTCTGATACAATGATGAAACGTCTTCATGCAGATATTGATGGAATTTCTTCACTCCAAATACTATGGATAAACCTTCCTTTTCAAGTTGTGAATGACTCTTTTCGGCTTCACAGAGGGCTCTAGAGACATAGCCTTTCTGAACCATCTTCCATCCTGTGTGACAACACCACTCCCACACCGTAAGGAGATGCAACAGAGATTAATATTAATTCATTTGATGTGTCACAATGTACTAGTAGACATGATGAGTGTAATAGCTTCTTGACTTTTACAAAGGCTTCTACTTGTTGCGCATTCCATGACCAATGATAGTTTTATTTCAATAATAAGTGTAAAGTGGCTAACACTGCTGACAAGTTTGGCAAGAAGCAACCGTAATAATTAATCATTCCCAAAAAAAGACTTGAGTTCAGTGGCACTGGTAGGAGAGGGTGCCTCTTTGCCTGACTTTCTCCTCTACTGGATGCACCCTTTGGTATCCACTCGATCACACAAGTGACTTCAGTTGCTTGGAATGTACATTTCTCTTTCTTCGATCATCCACCAATTTCCAAAAATCTCCTTATAACCTCTTCTATGTTGGCCAGATGTTTGGCTTCCATTAATCCTGTGATCAGGATATCATCCAGGTACACTACTACTAAGAAGTCCTTGCAATGGACTTTCCATGGTGCTTTGGAAGATTGCACATCCGGATGACACACTAAAGTGTAGGTGCATAATTGATACAGGTCCTTGTGCGTGTTGATGGTTACATACCCTTTAGATGTGCTGACCAGCTTTAGCTGTTGGTATGCATGGCTCATATCCACTTTGATGTAGGATTTTCCTCCTCCTAGTTTAGCATACAAATCTTCAATCCTCAGGATAGGGTATTTGTCTAATTAGCAGCCTTATTCACAGTTAATTTGTAGCCTCCGCAAATGCAAATAGTTTGACTTGGTTTCATCACAGGGACTATGGGCACTGCCCATTCTGAAAACTGGACTGGCTGGATGATGCCTAGCTTCTCTAAGTGGCACAATTCTGCACCCACCTTGTCCTTTAGGGCATAAGGCACAGTTCTGGCTTTAAAGAACTGGAGTGTCACCTCCAAATCTACATATATGTTTGCTTGTAAGCCTTTTATATTTCCCAATTCATCATGGAATACACTCTCATACTTCCTTAACAGCTCAGGAATTCCTCCTGTTCTCACTTGAAATATTTCTGACCAGTTGAACTTAATTCTTCGTAACCAATCGCGGCCCAGAAGGTTAGGTCCTTCACCTGTCACAATGATCACTGGAAGCTGGGCTGCCTGTTGCCTATAGGGCACAGGTACTGTGGTCATGCCTTTTACCTGTAATGACTCTCCAGTGTATGTTTTCAGTTGAGCCATGGTTTGCTCCAGATTAAGTGGCTGGGTGCCTTCACTTAGATATTTAAGTGTGTGCTCTCTCACCACTGTGGTCGAAGCTACCGTGTCTACCTCCATGACTAGAGGCTTTCCATTCACTTGAAGGGTGGCAGTGATTGGTTCAGTTTTTACTGCTTTGACGTTGTATAGAGGATAGATATCAGTAACAGCAGTTTCTAGTTCTGTTGTATTGTGCACTTTAATCATCTTGATCTGCTATCTGGCTGTCTCAATTTCGCCCTGCATTGCTTTATTACATGCCATTTTTTGTGACAGTAATGGCATTCTGCCTCCTTACATCTGCAGGTTTCCAGTACATTGTTACCTCCACATCGGTAACAGATTGACTTCTGAATCACTGGTCAGATGCTTCCACAATTTTTCATTTTTCGAGCAGCAGTGACTCTTCCTCGCTTCACTGCTGTCCCCCTGGCTTTTGCATCATGCCCGGCAGTAGGTTCCTGCCCCAACTGAAGAATGGCGCCATGTTGCACACTCTGTAAAGCCTGTGAGTCCCTCTCAGCACTCTCCATTGCTAGTGCTATTTCCATGGCCGCTTCAAAACAATGTTAACTTCTGCGAGTAAACGGCACTGAATGGTGTCGTCATGAACGCCACAAACCAGCCGGTCCAGCAACATATCATTGAGTGTGTCTCTGAAGTCACAATGCTCAGTCAACTGTTTCAGCTCTGCTATATAAGTTGCGGTGGACTCTCCCGGGACTGGAGTTACTCTGGAGTTAAATTTAAATCACTGCATAATTACCGTTGGCTTCGGCTGAAAATGCATCTCCACAAGGTCTACCAATTCATTAAAAGGTTTAGAATTGGGCACATTCAGGGCTGTCAGACTACGGATGAGGTTATATGTCTTGCTACCATAGACACTTAAAAGAATTGCTTTCTGCTTCTCCGCTGTTATTTCATTCGTCACAAAATAAAAACCTAGGCGCTCTACGTACTGGCTCCAGCCTTCCATGGATGAGTCATAAGGGCCGATTCTGCTGAAGAGTGGCATGACTGGTGAGTATGCTTTTCTTTCTTTCCTTAAGATTTGATGTACTCGCATTCACGAGGCACGGTGCAACGTCGGAGCTATTTATCCTCGTTGCCAAATGTAATGAACTTGATGCAGGTTTCTTATTGAAAAAGAACTTTATTTACAGAGCTCTTTTAGAAGCTACATGCTTGAACCTGGTCCACAACTAGGAAGCTCTGCCCCTAGGACTACCTGCGCTTAGGGCTCATTTGTCGGTACAACTATGTGACTCCTAAAGGCAGTAGGAAAGGTTATACCTACAATCGCTACTAGAAGTAAGCTAGGTTTTAGACATTTTATACAGTACTAATCAAAAACATTGTGCTAAAATACACTGACACCATACACTGACACCATTCATGTATCAGCGTACTAAATAAATTGGATGCACTCAATATGTACATTTTGCTGAGAATATCTTTATCATTATGCAGAACATTGTAGGAGCACAGCAAAGAAGGGGCATTGTTAGAAGTACAGTTTAGAGTCACTTAATTTAATGCAAATGAACAGAACAATTCCTTAATAGTGCAGCTCCAGCACATAGTTAAACCTAATATCCACTCTTTGATCAGGCTGCTCTAGGACTGAGACGTTGATCTTCTTCCTCTCAGATTTTTGGGCCTTGTGATGTCTGAATGCTCAGTGGATATTCCTCACCAATCGAACAAGTCAGTGATCTGTCCAGCAGGCATCAGTCCTCCAAATAGATTGAGTGATACAGGCATCACTTAGATCTTTGACCAACATAATCCAAGAGGTGCCAAGGCTTTGATCTAGGATGCCTCCATGTGGTTTTGTATTTGTCCTTCTGGAAGAAGGAGGTAGAATCATAGACATTTAAAGCACAGAAAGAGGCCATTCAGCCCATCGTGTCCGCGCCGGTCAACAAGGATCTGACTACACTAATCCCATTTTCCAGTGCTTGGCCCATAGCCCTGGAGGCTATGGCAATGCAAGTGAATATCTAAATACTTCTTAAATGTTACGAGGGTTTCTGACTCAACCACCATTTCAGGTAGTGAGTTCCAGACCCCCACCACCGTCTGGATGAAAAAATTTCTCCTCAACCCCCCTCTTAGCTGCCCTTCTACTAACAGAAAAAAAGTGCCTCCCACCCTATCTATGCCCCTCAATCTTATACACCACTGTCATGTCCCGTCTCAAACTTTGCTGCTCCAAGAAAAACAACCCCAGTCTCTCCAATCTTTTCTCATAGCTCAGACCCTCCAGCCCAGGCAGCATTCTGGTAAATCCCCTCTGCACCCTTTTCAGTGCAATCGCATCCTCCCTATAATGTGGTGATCGGAACTGCATGCAGTACTCCAGTTGTGGTCTAACCAGCGTTTCATACAGTTCCAGCATAACCTCCCTGCTCTTGTATTCTATGCCTCGGCAAATAAAAGCAAGTATCCCATATGCCTTCTTAACCACCTTATCTACCTGCCCTGCTACATTCTGGGATCTGTGGATATGCACACCAAGGTCCCTCTGATCTTCAGTACTTTCCAGGGTCCCACCATTCATAGTCAAATCCTTTGCCTTGTTAGCCCTCCCCAAGTGCATTACCTCACACTTTTCCAGGTTGAATTCCATTTGCCACTGCTCTGCACATCTGACCAGTCCATTAATATCATCCTGCTGCTTACGACTGCCCTCCTCACTATTTATCACCCGACCAATTTTCGTGTCATCCGCGAACTTCTTGATCATACCCCAATTTAAGTCCAAATCGTTTAGGTACATCATAAGCAGCAAGGGCCCCAGCACCGAGCCCTGTGGAACCCCACTGGAGGTGTCTGGCATGCTATGAGAATATCAAGAAATTGCTCCTTATGATCACTGTCTTCGTCCTTTGAGGCATTGTTTCCGAATTGGCTACACTCTCCATCCTTTTCTTCCTCCTCGACCATGATTGAGGTTCTGTGTAGAACAATAGGGAATATGTAGCAGTAGCAATGATCCTGAAGATCTTACAGGGGCTGTGCTGTAATATATGTTTGATTTGAAGCACAACTTCAAAATGATAATCTTCAGTAATGATCCTGGTGGTTGCCTCAGCATCACCAAGTTGGTGCTCAGGTTCTTTCCATGGCTATTGCCAAGCTGAAGATGATAGATTTGACCTTCCAAGGGCCATCATTCCCATTTTTCTTCATCTTTAAATCACAGATGATTGACACAAATGACCTTTTTTATCCAAAGTTACATTTTTACTATTTAGCTAAAGTGGCTCCTCCACATCCTCCTCAGGTACTCTTACAATCCCACCTTCAAGTTCTTCTGTACAACTTAAATCACCGTCCCTGTCTTGTGATCAGGTATGGGATGGTCCCTTTCATTTCTAAGTAGTTCCAATCGTTTTTGTTCAACCGTTTAGTTCTTGCAAGCTATTTCCTTTTATGTTGACTGCCAATCTTCCTTAATACTCTCTCTTAACCTCTCTATTGCATTAAACTATTCTTTGTATATGCCTCAGTATTTTTTTCTGTATAATTCCCCACTTTTAATTTTTTGGTTTTTAAATAAATCATTCCATTGAACCCCAGTATTGGGTACTAACTTCTCTCTAAATTCTGGTCAAAACCTATATCTTAACCAGCTCAGATATAAATATCCCCCATTGCTGGTCTATTATTTGATCTGTCATTTTGCCAAACAAACACCTCTCATCCAAATGAAATTAGTTAGTCCTCAGTCCAACATTCTCACCGTGATTCAATAGTGGCATTTTTTGCATCTGAATCAGAAACTTGTGGGATTAAGCCCCACTCCAAAGACTTGATCAGGCAATTTCGGCTAGTTCTGAGGGAGTGCTGCACTGCTGAATATGCCATCTTTCAGATGAGATATTTAACCAAAGCTTCATCTGCTCTCTCAGAAAGATGTAAAAGATTGCATGACACTTCTCAGAGGAGCAGAGGAGCTCTCCAAGTGTACCACTCAACATTTATCCCTCAACCAATATCACTAAAACAGATTATCTAGTTATTATCTCATTGATGTTTTTTGGATCTTCCTATGCACAGATTAACTGCTACATTACAATGGGAACTATGCTTCAAAAATACTTCATTAGTTCTTTATCTTTCATTGGTTCTCTCTGTTTGACTTATCTTTTTTATGTATTTTCTATTTCAATCTAATCAGGTTAAAACCACTTCTTCCCTAGGGTTCTCCTTCCCACAGGTTACTTATCAGGCCTGTTCTGTTACCTAAGAACAGAACAAGAACTGCAATTTTTCTTGTTGTGCACACAAAATATTAAGGAAACAGCCCTGGATGGATCCCAAGAACCCTTATCCATTTGGCCTCATGCAATTTTAAGAATTAAGGCCCCCACAATATTTCAATTATGTCAATAAATTATCTACAAATTGCTTTCCATTATTTGGTACTCTAACAAGTGCTCTCAATATTGTAAAAGATTCCTTATTGTTTCTTAATTCAAACCAGGTATAATCCACCTGAACACCGCCTTTTATTTAAAAATGTCCCTTAATACGGTTTTAATCCCCCTTCTCCATCTCTCCTCAGAATCCAGCTGGGAATGTGTTGGGTCCAGTGCCTCTTGGTTTGTTGGGGCTAAAGAATCCGGGTTGGATGCTTTGTTCGGGGTGACTGAGTTGGTACAGAGACAGAGAACATCCGGAGACTATTGTTAGAATAAACACATGCTGTTTATTTATGAACTAAACGCAGCAGCTACTCTTGTGTGCTCACAACTCAAAACTCTGTCTTCACTCTTCAGTGTCTAACTCAAGGCTCGCCCACAAAGGTAGCCCGCACTACTCTGCTATTGGGTATTAAGGTCAGGTGATCTTACCTTTAAGACAAGTGTTGTCATGTATATTACATATCAGAATGCAGCAGAATGCCTATTTCTCAGGGGTAAATTTTACGGGGGGGCGGGGGGGGTGTATTGCTTGTCCCCACCACGCCCCCCCCCACCCTTCCCTGAAAAAGTCAGTTGGCAGCTCGCTGACTTTAAAAAGGTGTGCCTCACAGCGATAATACTTTTAGGGACAGCCTTAATGGGGTGAAAGTGGGTTTCCACCTCTCAGGGACAGGAAGTCTTGCCCTCAAGAGCTACCCTAGTCCCAGCACCGCCAGACTGCAGTAATGGCCACTGCTGGGATTACAGGGAAGGCAACATAGATACCAGGCTTTGGGTAAGTCTGGGGGTTTTTGGTTGGAGAGGGATTGGGGATCCTATCAGGGGAGGGATGAGGGGTTTGTTTTAGAGGCGGGGGGGAGCACACTGGCCCCAATGGGCAGAGTGGACACAGGGGTCCCCCCAAAGGAGGTACACCCCTCCTTCCTGTCTTTTACCCCAAGTAAGAGAAATAGCGGATTGGCCACTTCCTTTCTGCCTTCCCCTACCCACCATATTATGGTGGCAGAGGCAGGAAGAGGCCCTTAACTGGCCTTTAAGTTAAGGGCCTCAATAAGCTAAGGGCGGCCAGACTGCCTGGCACTCCACCATAGTATAGGGCACGTTGGGAAGACGTTGGGCTGGCCACGCATTTTCTTTAAATGTTCCCCCACCTTCAAACAGGCCAGTGGGGGGAGTCATAAAACTCCCCCCACAGTCTTGCCCTGTTATGTATACATGGAGCTGAGAAAAGTGGCATGTTTCTTTTCACTAATGACATCATAGTGGGCTGTTTAGCTGATAAATTTCAGTTAGACTCCTGTTACACTTTAATCATCTTCCAGCAGTAAGAGTTTAACAGATCAGATGTAAGTGCTAAAAATATCTAATATGTGAAAATAATCGCAGCAGGATTTTAGATGTTGTTCTGTCATTGACAGGAGCATTTAGTCTTTTAATATAATCATTACATTTCCTTAGTGATATTTTCCACTCTTAGCTATTGGTATTTCAGGCAAGAAAAAATAAAAAATGCACTTAAAAATAATAGGCACTGTTCCTTTCTGTGACTTTATTTTCCACAGCTGGTGAGTGGCATATTGGCATCCATGCAGCATGCTTTGCTGCACACACTGACACTAAACATGCAGTAGAAAGTTTCCTATTTCTCAGAGAAAAAATAAATTTGGCATTGATGGCAAGTTTGGTGAAAGAGGTTGGTATCACATCCATGCAGACACCCATCAGTTCCAGTGGAAATACTGCTAGTTGACAGCCTATTGTTCTATAGTTAAAACACATTTATGGAGCACTTAGATGACTTGCTGTATACATTAAAATGTTTCAGCAGATGGTTGACAGTTCTATCATTAGATATTTCACCAGCAGTTAGGGGTTGCTGAACAGAGCAGTGTTCACTTACATATGCTTTGCTTCAGATTCAAGAGAAGTGAGAACAGGCAGCATAACAACAACTACCCTCTCATCTGATTTTCAGAAATTTCAGATACTAAACCATTTAATAAAGCAAAATGGAGGCATGACATACCTTAATTTAGAGCATGACATCTACTGAAGCACCTATGTGACATGAACAAATCACCAGTACCAGATCAGCATTTGTCTCATGCATGTTAAAAATAAACAGTCTAATATTATTTTCTAAGTTAAAACATTGCTTTTTACATAATATAATCATATGTACAATAAATAGATATCAAAATATCTATTAATTGCTTGGTAAACATCCAGAAATTGAAACTTATCGAGTGGTAGCACTGTATGGACTAATGGAACTGAATATGGGTTGGGATAAATAACAGGTGGCTGACCCAATACAGCCCATATTGCACTATTGCTTGAGACTGATTCATACTTTGTAATGTTGGATATTACAAGAGAAGACTTGAAACATTTATTAAACCACAGTAATTTATTGTTATGGTAAAGTTCTGCTTGCATGTTTTTCCATTAATGTTCAAAATATGTAAGATCTGAAAAAATAACAGTGTGCAGACTGGTGTCAAATCAAGGTAGCACAATCTATAAAGATTATATTGGTGACTGGATGAAGCCCAATGAGACAGTGAAAGAAGGTCAAATAAAGCAGATGGATGAGATTCAAGTACATCTTCATTTTAATTCTCTACATAGGACCAATCCTTTGAGGGAACTATCAGTCCATTATAAGGATTATTTGTGAGAAAGCTTTTACTTTATATGCATACGAAGTTAAGAAAATGGCACAAACATTCCAAAAATTCTTTGTTGTGTTTCAATCCCTCAAACAGACAACACTTCATCATGATATATTTTTCATTCAATCATCTATTGTTAGTTTTTCTTGGATGGCTGCAAATTTCCAACAACAGGGATGACATCCTTGTAGGGATGACACAGGATGATTAATGGACCTTTCCAGAATTCTGTCTCTAGATTCTGTAACCAGTACAAGGACAACGTGAACTCTTTTCTGTTGTTATCCAAATTTTAATGTTAGTCAGATTGGCTTAAAAATCTAAATGATCTTCCTTGAAGGAACTAAGCTAGCGGCTGTGTTGTTCAAATCACTTGGGGATATATATCTGCTTGTTGAGTTATTTATTTGTAGTTCTGACATGAATTTCTTGGGTTGACTCCATTACAGTGATATAGGGAGAGACAGTTTTTCAAATTCACTCACTTAACTGTTGGCAGATGTTTTAGATAAGCTATATTTAGGGTGTTTAAAATTGATTGGCTTTGAATTACACTTCCAAGGGTATTGGCCACTGATTATAACCTTGTGGATTCACAGATTTATATCCAAATAATTGTAAAACAAACTGACTTCTTTAGGCAGCAATGCTAAAACATTCACCTTAGATTAGAGGAGTCATTTCATTTGTATTATAATATGCATTACAACTAATATTGACCTTAATACACATGTCAAACTTGTATTTATTAAGAAACCAAGAAGAAACTCATTCATTCTCTTGTGTCTTCTCCTCAACTAACCCTCTATTTGATCACTTCACATCAGCAGAAGTGTTTGCTTCGTTCAGTTGGCAGTGCTTTTGCCTCTAAATCAGAATGTTGGTGGGCGGCTCAATCCCCACTCCAGGGAGGGATAATAAAATATAGGTTGAGGCTCCAGTTGGCACTTTACACAAGGCCCTGCCTATCTGTTCTAGTAGGTCAGATCGATGTTGACGATCGCTGGCTCCTATTCCAGGAAAAGCAAGAAGATGCCCTGATACGACCACCTACAAGGACAGCTCTGTACTGCTGTTTTCCCAACTGAAGAAGTAGGCTGTAATTTGCAGGGGTTCACACGATGAAAAACCTTAGAAAATTCAGAAGTTTCCATGCACATTCATGTGATACAGTGCTTTTCAGTTATGTTTGCAGAAAAATATAATCTACTGTTTGTATACATAACACCCAAGCCTCCTTATGCAAACCTGACAATCTCACAGATACTCCTTCCCATATTCACTCCTTCGATTGCAATCTTTTCATTCAAATACTCCTGATTACCTCTGATGGGTAGAAACAAATCTATGATTTTGTTCATTACACTCTTTCAAAAGAAAGAACAACAGGGAAACAGGAAGTCAGTGAAAGGAGATAAAGCCACTTTTTAAATGAAATATGTTTGGAAAGGAATGAGTGCAAGGAATGTAAAATAGCTAGATCAGAAAGGTCTTTCTCTAAAATAACAAAAAAAAATGTGTTTATCAATTAGTTCATAAAACACAATTCATGCCAAGAAATGTTACTTGGCTCCGCCTGTTTAGTTGCTTTTTCTACCATCTCCTATTTAGCAAAGAACCTATTTAAAACTTTTCTTCAAAGCTATAGCACAATGAAAATCCTGCTTATTCCATGAATCTTACAACAGCACAACTCTTGTGAAGCAACAGTTGTGGTCAGCAGTGCTCTCCGTTTTTATCATTTTGACATATCCCAAAGAGGAAAGTATATGGCACAGCATTTGGTTTCATGGCACAGCTGGATATGGCACTACAGATGCTGATTGCTCTCTGGGGGTGTATGCTGAGCTGCCAGCAGCTTCTGGCACAACCTTAATGGCACAACATTTTTAAAAGAGTGCTCATGCAAGCATCCCTGCAAGTACAGGAAACAACTGATCTGCTGATATCATGTGTCACACAGCCCAGCTGATGTGACACCCATTTTCCAAATTTGGACTGTCCAGGTCCATTCAACACATTTGCATGTCATTCTCAAAAGATCAAGAACACAGCTGCAAGAGCGGCCTAAGAAGAGCTTTATTTAAACGGCCAGGTACCCAATTTGCAGGTAAAGTAATTTTGAATAACTTATTTTGAAGTGTCTGAAAATACTCTGCTGAGTTCCTGGATTTGGTAGGGAGTGTTGCTGCATCCCCACATGGCAGGGCAGAAAATTACGTAATCATATCCACACAGAGGTTACAGCAGGTCTGGGGGCTGCACTTGCAGTGCCTCAAGCTGCTGTGTGACAGGTAGATGGAACAGTGGCAGTGGAGAAGGCAAGTTCCACTCGATGCCTTCTGCCAACTTGGAGCTGGAGTCCTCCATGCTCCTTGACAGTGACAGTAGGCTGACTGGCAGGCCAACCAATACACCCAGCATCTCAATGTGCATACCCTTTCATGTTTTCCTGAGGGTCACACCATCGAGCTTATCCTCTGAGTCTTCTGCAGCAGAATCCATCTCCGATTTTGCCCTCCATTGAGCTGTCACACAAACTATCCTTTCCCCCGGCGTGCTGCAGCTCACTTGTGCCCGGTGACTGACCACGTGCAGATCCTAACTCTGTGCCACTCATGAAGGTAAGTGTAGTGCCAGTATCTGAGCTGATGGCTGTGAGTGTCAGATCAAGTGATAGGGCCTCTTCATCGATCAGTGCCATGCTGTTATTCTTTCTTCCCCTACTGGGGTTGCTGTGGTTGGACAGATGGCAGTTTTTGGAGTTTGAAAGCAGAAGATCAGAAGGTGATGGTTGGAGTGAGGGGAAGGTTGGGAGGAGGGGTGGAGAGGTGGAATGGAAAGCAAGATGCCTATAGTCACAGCATTTGCAACTTGCTCATCACGCCAGATAGCAGGATGGGAGTATGCAGCAAGTTGAAAAGGGGTGAAAGGCAAGAACAATTACCCTCAATGTTCTCAGTGATGCTGGATTCCACAGGCTGCATGATACTGGGAGTCATTTCCTCCATAGGACTTAAGAGATGCAGGCAACCTTGTTCACTGCTACCTCTGCTCCGTTTCATTCTATTGTGTGTCATCTTATCCTGAAATAGGGAAGGCAGAATGACAGTAGTTGTTTTCTACTGTGCTTAGGTGACGAATCTGCCATAGCTGAATAGCTGCAGGCATGTGGAGCCATGTGGAGAGGTGGGTGTGAGGCTGACAGCACTCATAGGTGCATGAGGGTGAGATGGAGTATCTGAATGTTGCACTTAAGTCCTGAGTGCCAGGAACTAGTGCTGGGTGAGTGATGGAGTGTGATGAATTGAGCAGTGTGAGAGGCTGGTGGAGCAATGGGCTGGAGATGTGTGAAGATGCATTCACTGGCTTTGATCACCCACAGGAGGTCATTAGACTTCTCATAGCACAGCAGCACAGTAGACATTCAGGCCCAAGATAGAGGAAGTGCTGCTTACACACTGCTTACCTCCACTGTTGTGTACAGCAACCCCTTTATCTGAAAATCATGTAAATCAATTTTTAGCAATTTTTTCATTGTGAGAGAATGAAGTAACACATCTGGCAGCCCCAGCATTTGTACAAATGTGAAATTCATTTTAATTCTACCCATTCAAGCTGAGATTCATATGTCTGCAGAAATTACAAGTAATTAAAGCTGGCTGTGCATTTGTTCTTTGCCTATGATAGGATAGTTTGTTATATTGTTAAAAAGCCATGCTTTATATCGAAAATGACTTGGGGAAGAATTTTCCCCCCATCGGTAGGGAAGTGCGGGAGCGGGCGCGGGCGGGCGCTCCTCCAATCGGTGCGCCCAATTGGGGATGCACCACCATTTTACATGCGCAGGCCAATTAAGGCCCGCCCAGCATGACATCCACCAGGAAGCGCTATGCGCTCCCTGTACGGTGGGGGGATTCCCTCAGCCAAGAGTGCGCTCTTTCACGCATGCGCACTCATCTCCCTGAGGCTAAGTGCTGCCTCAGAGAGAATGGCGCCAAATTTAAAAATGGTGAAGGGGCAAAAATAAAATTTCCCTGACATGTTCCCTCATGTCACACAGTCACATGAGTTGGGACATGTCCATCACTTTAAAGCGTACATTTATTAAAATTTTAAAAACCCCCATGAAACCTCATCCCACCCTTGGATGAGGTTTAATGCTTTTTCTGAAGCCCGCCAGGGCTCCTGGCCTGCCCACCAACCTTAAGGCTGGACGGGCAGGTCCATTAAGTATCTCAATTACTTTTTAAATGGCTTCAATAGGCCGTTGACAGGTCGGCGGGCGCACAGCTGATCCGGCTGCACCCCCGTTGACCTGAAAATTGAAATGACGCAGGGTGACACCGGGAGTTCCGCCCAACGTCATCCCGCGTCATTTTACGCATCAGCGAGCAGGCCCCACCCACCGCTTGCCGACCATAGATCCTGGCCTTGATGTATTTATTAGGCTGAGCACTACTGGTTGAGTTTTAAAAGATTGAAACAGCATTCCAGCAACTTAAAACAACAGCTTCTACAATGGCTGGATACTTGTAAGAATGTATCTCACAAATTCCAAAGCCATTAAACCAGAGCCAGTCTGTCTAGAATACCCCACCAGAGCCAATCGCCTTGAAAGAGTGTGAATTCATTCACACTCACATTCACACTTCCATTCACATAACTTCCAGACAATCATTTATATACTCAACTGGGTAGGGATCAAGCATTGGATGTAATTAGTTTGGATATTTAATTCTGGATGAGAAAGGAATTTGTCTGCCATAATCTAACCATGAACCATAGGCCTGGAGAAAACTTGCTTTGACCATGTTTGGATAACTGGCCGGGTGGTGAGAGGGGATCATGTGATGGGCCATCTAATCCTCTTTTGAGTTTAAGAAATTGCTTTTCTCCAGGCCACTGAACAGAAGGAGAGTCGTCAAAAAAGCAGGATCCCTGAGTAGTACACTCTCTCTCTCCACCCATCCTGCAAACTCAAGCCTTGCCTGCTGTTTTGATCATCCTTTCACCAAAGTCAACAAAAGGAATGGTTCTCTGTTCACAATAACATTATTAATCAAATTTAAGCTTTGAAATGTTCCAGGATTTGATGAGTCACTTGTAAGCTATTTAGCTTGATTTTACACAGAACTGAAGAGACATTACTATTCATGAAATAACCTACCTTATGTAACCAGTGATCAGGTCATTGTTATGGCTCTAAGTTATACTAATAGTTTGTACTGATGCATATCTGAAGCTGCTTTCCATCAATGTATAAGTGGCAGTATAACGACGTTATTAAATACTATCTAATTCATTACTTCTTTTAAAATAATCCTTCTTTACTGCATTTTTGACCCCCTTATTTAGCTGTGATTATCTTAGTTTTAATATTTTCCTCATTTGGGTCAATTTTTTATTTCTACATCTCAATTTAATGTTTAAACATGTCCCCTTTTATTCTGTTGTTTGCTGATTTTATTTCCCTTTGTTCCTAGAATTCTTCTCATAGCCCCAAGTTTGCTCTTTAATTTCATTCACATCTGAATCATTTTGTTGTCCTTTCTTACTTTTTGTTACAATATCAGCTATTCTGCGTTCAAAGAGGCCGAGAGTTCACCCACTTCAAGATTACTAATCATTTTCTCTAAACTCGAAATACCAAATCCAATTGTATATCAGCCCTGGTGCTCATTTTTCGACTGGGAACTTTACAGCCTTCTTGATTTAACATTGAGTCCAACAGTTATAGATTATAACCTCCAACTTCATTTTGTTTCGTTTTCCTTTGCTTGTGTGTTTTTTTCCTCTTGTTGCTCTCTTATTTCCATGACTTTACTTTCAGACAGCAGCTATTCTGGATCCCACCATTCACACCTCCTCCAGACACATCTTTTGCTTCTTTATTTGCCCCTTTGGCCTTGCACCATGAAAACTTTCATCGTTTAATCAGTTCTGCCTTCCACTTTATCACAGGTCTTCGCTTTTTTCTTCTTCACCCCTCCGCCTTTCACTCCCTCAAAACCTATTACACTTCTAACTTTTCTCAGTTCAGGTGAAAGGTCACAGACCTGAAACATTAAGCCTGTTTCTCACCCCACTGATGCGGCCAGACCTTCAGAGTATTGCCAGTATTTTCTATTTTTATTTTATATTATAGTAGTGCTAGTACTCTGTTTCATGTGTTATGTTAAGAAGCAGTGGTTACCGTGATTGAATTGCCTGGTTTCACTTTGCCCCTTCAGTTATTTTGGTTTCTCCATTTTATTTCTGAAACATTGAACATCTTTCATTATCACATTATAATTCTACTGGAACCTCAAATTTTCTGAGCAAATCTAGTATTTATCTTGACAAATACATAAGTTAATAAAGTAATGTACTATTCAATCAGTTTTTGCCTTTAAAAATTGGGGGCGGGGGAGGTGGTATATGCTACAATGGATAATTGTAGAAGATCAAAATCATGAAAAAACACAACTATAAAGCTATGATAATTGCCAAGTAGAACAATTTACTTATGAGTGTCAAAGATAAAATCCTTAAAGAATGTTCCACTGAACATTTCATCCAGATAATAGTTCTCCTTTTTCCACATGAAAAGATCAATCTATAGCACCACATCAATAGAAGTTGAATGAGTGTCAAATAAATTAGTTTGCTCAACATAAATTTCATAGAGATTTAAAATACTGTGTTACTGATATTCCCTAATGGCATAATTAAATTGATTTAGTGCATGACTAGTGTAGGAGAAGTCATTCAATTCTTCAGTCTACAATTGCATTTTTGTCAACTGAATAAAGCTGCTTTTGAAAACTCAATTACTTTTGCACCAGTTCATCTCAGAATTACAATTAATAACTACTGATCAATTTTTGGAGTTGACCATAAGTTAAACTTTTCTGTAGTCTTATATTGTTATCAAATTGTCTCATAGTTCTTGATTTCCATTTAAGCTTGGCTATAACTTGTCACACGACACTTGCCATGAACTGATGAAGTAGGAGCATTATTATATCTTCACTACATCAGGATTTTTTCTATGTCAGAAGAGAACCTAATTAATATTGCTAACGAATTCTGAAATTTAATTCCTGAGATTAACAGGATAACAGGATTGTGAATATTAACATAAACAAAACTGATACTTCTCTAAACTCTGATTATATTTGAATGCATGACATTTGTTATTTATGGAGATCTTGAAACAGAAGTGAAACTGAATTTATTGCAAACTTTAGAATAAGAAAATAAAACAAAGATGTAGAGACTGTCTGATTCCTGATCAAGTGCATGGAATGCTTTATAAATGTCTAATAAAGAGGACTTGGGCATATATCCACTGTGCAGCATCCCACTGATCTACATAGACTAGGAAGGTCCTAAGCTAAGTTCTGTGCTGAATTAACCAGTCTCAGCTAGAGCAGCAGTAAACACTACAACAGAACTAAGTCTTATAGATGATGGGAAAAAAGTAGCGGATGTCTTGGTATCTCATATGAATGTAAGAAAATACTAGACTTGACCAAAATTACTCTCTGGAATTCGAAGGATTTTGCTCTGTGTGAAAATATAGGGCTACTTTTACCCATTAGGAACTCTATTTATATTAATGGGTGGAAAGTGGGCACTATGGCCTGGAATTTCATGACCAAAGTGAAAAGTTTATACTGGATCATGAAAACTTTCCTACATTTCGGAACTACTTCATTTGATGAAAGGCACATCAATTATCCTGAGCTCCTGTAAGGTTGTCTATGAAAAATGAAACCCAAGAAATATTATTTCTTTACCCCATAACCGTATAATCCAATGAATTTTGTCATTTTCTGGGAGGAACAGTAGGAGAAGAAAATATCTAAACTTTAGAAAGTGTTTACTTAGGTGGTATAGATATTCTGTTCACATGTTTAATTTCTTTGTGAATCTGTAATTACCTTAATCGATTTATCTGTAAGTGACCAGCTAGCTAGGAGATTCTTCTTCAAACTTGAGTTTCCATTCTCCTAGATTGGTACCATCCTGGATTTTGATATTGGCACAGAAACCTTGGAAATGGAATAATAAACAAATAGTCGCTTGGTAGTACAGAACTTGAGTATTGCTGAAAAAAGGACATGGGTCGGGATTTTCCGGTCCTGTCATGGGAGGGACCCGCCGTGGGCGAGGTGGCACTCCAGCCAGAAGTCCATTGACTTGCAGCGGGACCAGAAGATCCCAGCGGCAGGCGGCTGTGGAAAATCTTGCCCATGCTGTTGAACGTTTTCATCTTGTACTCATCAAGATAGACACAAGAATACCATTCAAAGGGAGCAACAATTTATACAGCATGAGAAAACAAAATAAACAAATAGCCACTGTATTTATGGTTCATACTGGTGCCTGACACTAACTTCAAAAACCCATCTTGACCAAGGTAAGAATAATAGGCCCAAATGCAAAATATGGCAAATGCTGGAAATCTGAGATAACAATAGAAAATGCTGGAAATACTCAGTGTGTCTGGCAGCATCTGTGGAAAGAGAAAGGAATAATAAGGGGCAGCTTTTTCCGGTTGGCGAGCGGGGGCAGGGCCTGCTCACCGATGTGTAAAATGACGCAGGGTGATGTTGGGCGTGTGTCCCAATGTCTCCCTGCCTCATTTAGATTTTCATTTCGGTGGGTGCGCAGTCGAATCAGCTGCACACCCGCCAACCTGTCAATGGCCTATTAAGGTAGCACTTTGGCTCGGGGAGATCTGTGCGCTCTTTTGCACACATGCATGAAAGAGCGCACTCCCATCTCAGGGAACTCCCCCCTCCACTGCCTGCACAGGGAGCGCTCAGAGCTTTTAAGCGGACGTCACACTGGGTGGGCCTTAATTGACCTGCCCACGTAAAATGGCAGCACGCCCCCAATTGGGGGCGCCGATCAGGAACCCGCCTGCTTGTGTACACTCCCCCCCCCTCCGCCCCCAATGGGGCGATAATGCTGCCCAAGATTTCAGGTCCTTTCATCAGAACTGGGAAGTGTTAGAAATTTAATAGTTTTTAAGTAGATGAAATGGGGAAGTTGAAAAAAGAACAAAAGGGAAGGTCTGTGTTAGAACAGAAGATGGGAGACATTGAAAGACAAAAGAGTTGCAGGTCGGAGCCAAAGAGTGTAGTAATGGGACAAGTAAAGAAACAAAAGATGGGTCTGGAGAATAATGAACAGCTGCCATCTGAAAGTAAAAATGAGAAAAAGAAGATTGGGACAGATACTTGCAAAGAAAGGGAGCAGAGATTACAGTCTGTAATTATTGAACTCAGTGTTGAGTCCAGAAGGCTGTAAAGTACCTAGCTGAAAGATATGGTGCTGTTCCTTGTTTCTCTCCAGGGTAGCTGCCAGGCCTGGAGAGTATTTCCAGCATTTTCTGTTTTTATCTAAGAATAATAGATGTTACCCTACAAGGCTGTTTATCTTAGAAATCCAAATATCCCGACCTGGTTTAAAAAGAAGGATCACCTTCCTGAGAAACACTGACATCCATTTTTGTATTCCATTAAACTGCTACCTGGCTGAACACTTGCCTTCTTTTCACATTTTTGTCGCAGTTTTTGTTTCAATATTTTCTCATTGGCACAAAAATTCCTCTAGTGGACCAACAGAGAGTTCCTGCTCTTAATTTGAATCATAGAATGGTTACAGCACAGAAGGAGGCCGTTCTGTCTATCGTACCTGTGCTGACTGTCTGTAAGAGAACTTCAGCTAGTCCCAATCTCCTGCCATTTTCCTGTAACCATATAAACTTTTTCTCTTCAGGTAACCATCCTTTTGAAAGCCAGCATTGAATATGTCTCTACCACACTCTCAGGCAGTTCATTCCAGATCCTAAACACAGACTGCATGAAAAGGTTTTTTCTCATATCATCTTTGCTTCTCTTGCCATTCGCCTTAAGTCAGTATCTGCTGGTTCTTGACCCTCCCACCAATGGAAACAGTTTCTCTCTATCTACTTTATCAATATCCCTCGTAATTTTGAACACCTGTGTCAAATTTCCTCTCAACCTTCTCTTATCTAAGGCGAACAACCTCAGCTTCTCCAATCTATGCATGTAACTGAAGTTTTTGTCTTTGATCACTTAATCTTCATGATATTTTGCACTACAATTTGCTGGAAACAGTGCAGCACTCTTTATCTCCTGGGACCTGGGTGAACAGGGTATGCAACTGAGTATCTCCTTTAGCAATCAGATTGAAGGATTGTGAAATGAGAAACACAAGGTTTAAACAGGAATAACAACATAAGAAAAAGGAGAAGGAGTAGGCCATATGGCCCCTTGAGCCTGCTCTGACATTCAATACAATCACGGTTAATCTTCAACTTCAACTTTACTTTTCCATTACTTCCCATATTCCTTGATTCCTTGAGAGACCAAAAATCTGTCTATATCAGCCTCAATGATGGAGCCACCACAACTTTCGGAGGTCGAGAACACCATAGATTCACAACTTGCTGAGTGAAGAAATTTCTCTTCATCTCAGCCCTAAACGTTCGACCCCTTATCCAGAGACTGTACCCCCATTTTCTTGATTCCCCAGCCAGGGAAACAACTTTCAGTGTCTGCCTGTTAAGTTTACTCAGAATCTTCTATGTTTTAATGAGGTCACCTTTCATTCTTCTAAAGTCCGGAGAATATAGGCCCAGTTTACTCAATTTACTCTCAAGGACAATCCTTTTGTCCAAGGAAACAGTCTAGTGAACCTTCACTTTACTAATGGAATTATATCCTTCCTTAAATATGGAGACCAAAACTATGCACATGCATCATCTCACCAAAGCCCTTTATAATTGTAACAGGGCTTCCTCATTCTTCTAATCTAATCCCCTTGCAATAAAGATCAACATGCCATATATCATTGTAATTTCTTGCATACTTGCATTTATCCATGTTCATTAGAATAATTAATTCACTCTCAATTTTGAAAAATAAATAAACAGAGGGAAAGAAGGATTAGATTAAGAGACAGAAAATAAAATGAGACAGAAAGGAAGTTAACATAAATATTTTAATTTAATAAAAATCTCCGACAACAATGAAAAACCTGAAAGAATGAGAATTCACATTCGTATTTGTTAATTTTCAGTGCCAAAGAGAGACTGGGAGCAATCAACACTTACTACTTCTTTAAAAATGTATTAAATTTAAAAAGACTTGACTTAACTTTCTGTAGCCAGTTTACTTTACATCTACTATACAAGCACAGGAACTTTGCGCTACTCAATGCATTCAAATGGGAGCAAAACATTGAGATGCCACAACTATGAAATTAATGGAGGAGCAGTGCATCTCTGACTGTAAATCTTGATTTATTTGTGCATCAACCCTCACCTGAATTTATTGTTGCATTCACATATTAAAAAAACAGCAAGTGTTATTAGCCTCATTGTTACTATGTAATGCATATATATATACATTTTTAAGGACTTCAATGTAAAAGAATTTCAGAATGGTGTAAAACAGTTTGTTGGTTCACCAGTAGCCAATGTCTGCACTGGCATAAGTCAGTTTCACCCCGATCATCTTTGTAATCAAAAGCTAATGTACAATCCTCAGAATGAGGGATGCAAGGTCTAACATAAACCAAGTTGAACCGAAACTAGCTGCAGCCAACATATAGAAGAAATCAAATAGTAGATTAGTTCCCACTTGGCAATAAAAAATTTATATGCTCATAAAATAATAAGTTTTGGCAATAGTCCAAGCACTCTCCCAAAACAAAAGTGTTAAATATTAAAATGTGTTCTGATACCAGTTCAAGAGCCTAGCAAAAGTAAAGAGACAATTATTTATATATGTAGAAAACTGAACTGCCTTGTTTGGGGATATTACATTATATGAGATAACCTTCTTGAATTAATTTACTTATGTGACTAGGTGAGATTCTAATGTATCAGTTCTTACTCTGTTATTCAGCGCCAATTCATTATTTAAATAAATAAATAATTGGTTTCCATGAGATTTTGCCAATGATATTGATTACTTTGCATTCATTTGCAAATTATTCAATCTCCATTATCACTGAACTACATTTCCCTTCTTCTGAAAATGAAGACTCATGGAATGACATGACCACACAGTCACCAGAAACCAACCAATATCTCACTAATGTCTCCATCTTCATCTGTGAGGCTAACCATGTGTTAGAAGGCTTCTCAATGATGAAAGGCACAACAGCTCAAACCATTTGATAGCCAATAACCTCTATTGATTTGGAGAGAGATTCGGAGACAAATTGTGCTCTTTGTATTTGATTGGTTGAAATCAGCACAGTTAACTCAGCAGAGAAAAGCGACAAAGTCTGGTATGTTCCCAGTGCATATAGTTAATTTTCACAAAAGTTTGCACATATACCCATTGAACCCTTCAAGCACTCCCTCCAAATTATTTAATTATCTGACACAATTTCAGGAGGACTTTATGAAGAGTGAGGGCTTAGATTTTAATACTGATGTCTATGGTCACTTTTTCATTAATTTATAATGTTGCTTACTTTTTGTTCATAGTCACAGTTGATGGTTCTGGAATGGTAAAGAAACTTGGAAGAAGAAACCCATTTATGTCCTTAACATATACACGTTAATGGGGTTAGATGAAGAAGACTTTGGAAGAGGCCCATTTGGAGCGTAAACACTGACATGGGCCAAATAGAATGTTTCAGTTTTTGCTTTTTTTTGCTGTTCTTTTGCTGTTTTTGCTTTTATCTATAGAATGTTTCAGTGCTGCAAACACTTTGTAATACTATATAATATAGTGCTTCATTTGCATCCTAATGGCTGGGTTCAGCATTCTAAAATTAGGCAAAAGGCAAAAAAGTTTTTTTATAAATGAAAGGATAAATTCAATAATCATACACACTTAGCAGGGAAATGCACTCAAAAGTGGTCTGGGTCAGAGCTAGGGGTACAACACAGTCACACTGATTCTTCAGCATGTGCTACCTTCACACATGGCTCCCCAGTCACAATGCAGGATCAGTGAATTAACCTAAATATATTTGAATATTAATGAAAAGTGAGACATATTTCCAAAGCTTTTTGTCTTTCTCTCATCAGGACAAATGCAAGAATGCCAAATTTCAAATGATCACAATAATTTATACTACAGGAGAAAAGAGTGCTGATTGGTTGGCAAGTCAGTTTATGATTGGCTGAGATATTGCCATGGAGAAAGCAATGGGGAACTATAGGCTCTCCAAGCTCCAAGGTAAGTCAAAAAAACTCAAGGCTTGAATACATGCCTTTTGTTTGTTGAGAATGGATCTTTGTGTATAAATGTTTGTCGCATCTAGCAAGTATAAATGAGTCACATTGATTGAGTGCAGCCTGTATTTGCATGGTTGCTGCATGCTACCAGCCCACACTTGCAAAACCCAAAGCAAAAAATTTACAGTTAGAATTGATTCTACAATTGGATAGCACTTGTGGAAAAATTCTGAGTGCACGAATAGCTACACTAACAATTAATTTAAGATAATCAGTTAAGCTTGTAACATGGCTTAGGGAGCCTATAATTCCTCCTTGCTTTCTCCATAGCAACCTTGACCAATCAGAGTTGACTTGCCAACCAATCTGCACCCTTTCCTCCTGTAGTATAAATTGTTGAGATCGTTTAACTAAATTTATTAAATTAATATCTAACATTTACACTTTGAATGTCTGCAAGGGTTCATAGGGACATGGAACATAGGGACATAGAAGCAGGAGTAGGTAATTTGGCCCATCAAGCCTGCTCTGCCATTCAAACAGATCATGGCTGATCAACTACCTCTACACCATTTTTCCCCACTATCCCCAAATCCCTTGATGTCATTAGGATCCAGAAATCTATCAGTTTCTGTCTTCAACCTGCTCAATGATTGAGCTTCCACGGCCTTCTGGGGTAGAGAATTCCAAAGATTCACCATCCTCTCGGTGAAGAAATTCCTCCTTGTCTCAGCCTTAAATGGTCTGCCCCTTATTCTGAGACGGTGTCCCTTGAATCTAGGCTCACCAGCCAGATAAAATATCCTATCTGCTTCTACCCTGTCACGCCCTGTAAGAATTTTGTAAGTTTCAATGAGATTACCTCTTATTCTTCATATCTCTAAAGAATACAGGCCCAGTTTCCTCAATCTCTCACAGAATCACAGAATCACAGTGCAGAAGAGGCCCTTCGGCCCATCGAGTCTGCACCAACCCGTGAGAAACACCTGACCTACCTACCTAATCCCATTTACCAGCACTTGACCCATAGCCTTGAATGTTATGATGTGCCAAGTGCTCATCCAGGTACTTTTTAAAGGATGTGAGACAACCTGCCTCCACCACCCTCCCAGGCAGTGCATTCCAGACCATCACCACCCTCTGGGTAAAACAATTTTTCCTCTCATCCCCCTAAACCTCCTGCCCCTCACCTTGAAATTGTGTTCCCTTGTGACTGGCCCCTCAACTAAGGGGAACAGCTACTCCCTATCTACCCTGTCCAAGCCCCTCATAATCTTGTACACCTCGATCAGGTCACCCCTCAGTTTTCTCTGTTCCAACGAAATCAACCCAAGTCTATCCAAACTCTCTTCATAACTTAAATGTTTCATCCCAGGCAACATCCTGGTGAATCTCCTCTGCACTCCCTCCAGTGCAATCACATGCTTCCTATAATATGGCGACCAGAACTGCACAGAGTACTCCAGCTGTGGCCTCACTAAGGTTCTATACAACTCCAACATGACCTCCCTACTTTTGTAATCTATGCCTCGATTGATAAAGGCAAGTGTCCCATATGCCTTTCTCAGCACCCCCCTAACATGCCCCTCTGCCTTCAGAGATCTATGGACACACACAACAAGGTCCCTTTGTTCCTCAGAACTTCCTAGTGTCATACCATTCATTGAATACTTCCTTGTAAAGTTTCTCCTTCCAAAGTGTATCACCTCACTCTTTTCAGGGTTGAATTCCATCTCCCACTTATCTGCCCATTTGACCATCCCGTCTATATCTTCCTGTAGCCCAAGACACTCAACCTCACTGTTAACCACCTGGCCAATCTTTGTGTCATCTGCAAACTTACTAATCCTACTCTGCACATAGTCACCTATGTCGTTTATATAAATGACCCATAATAGGGGACCCAGCACAGATCCCTGTGTTACGCCACTGGACACTGGCTTCCAGTCACTAAAGCATTCTTCTGTTATCACCCTCTGCCTCCTACAACTAAGCCAATTTTGAATCCACCTTATCAAATTACCCTGTATCCCACGTGCATTTGCCTTCTTTATAAGTCTCCCATGTGGGACTTTGTCAAAGGCTTTGCTGAAATCCATATAAACTACATCAACTGCACTACCCTCATCTACACACCTGGTCACCTCCTCAAAAACTTCAATCAAATTTGTTAGGCATGACCTCCCTCCAACAAAGCCATGCTGACTATCCCTGATCAAACCTTGCCTCTCCAAGTGGAGATAGATGCTCTCCTTCAGAACTTTCTTCAATAGTTTCCCTACCACTGACATGAGACTCACTGATCTGTAGTTCCCTGGCTTACCTTTATAACCCTTCTTAAATAGCGGAACCACATTAGCTGTTCTCCAGTCCTCTGGCACCTCCCCCGTGGCCAGAGAGAATTAAAAATTTGGGCCAGAGCCCCTGCGATCTCCTCCCTTGCCTCCCTCAGCAGTCTGGGACACAAATCATCTGGACCTGGAGATTTGTCCACTTTTAAGCCTGCCAACACCTCCAATACCTTGTCACTCCCTATATCAATTTGCTTAAGAACCTCGCAGTCTCTCTCCCTGAGTTCGATACCTTTATCCTCATTCTCTTGGGTGAAGACGGATGTGAAGTTTTCATAAGATAATCCTGACATCCCAGGGATTGCTCTCATGAGCCTGTATTGCACTCCCTCTATGGAAAGTATGTACTTTGTTAGGTAAGGAGGCCCAAAACTGTGCAAAATACTCCAGGTGAGGTCTCACCAAGGCTCTATACAAATGCAGCAAGACATCTTTACTCCTGTACTCAAATCCTCTTGCGAAGAAGGCCAAACATTTGCCTTCCTAATTGCTTGCTGCACCTGCCTGCTGGCTTTTAGTGACTCTTGAACAAGGACACCCAGGTCCCTTTGGACAGCAAAACTTCCCAAAGCCTCACCATTTAAGACACACTCTGCCTTTCTGTTTTTTTCTACCAAAGTAGATAACCTCACACTTATTCACCTTATATTCCATCTGCCATGTTCCTGCCCACTCACATAACCTGTCCAATTCCCCTTGAAACCTCCTTGCATCCCTCTTGGAGAAACCATGTAAACTAATAAAAGAAGACTGCTTACACAATTTCCCTGTGAGTTTTGTCAATCTTTCATTGAAATAGCAACAGGAAATCATGGAAAGTGAGGGTATGTTATCCAACACATTCTGGGTGAGAGTACAACCGTTCTGGAAAGTTGAATTAGCTCAAATGTTTTAAATTCATTTAATCAACAAAGCCTCATTTTAACAATGGATTCATCTGTAATAATATATAATATAATGTGTTGAAAACATTTTCATTTTATATAATAATGATAATGAATACTAAATCCCAGGAAAAAGTTGAGAGGTTACAGGTTGACATGTATCTTTATAATGCCTGTTGCAAATAAGTGCCAGATCAATGTCCCTAAAATCCTCTGGCTGTAAATTTCCAATGTTTTGACCAGCAAAGCAGTCATCACCTGCAGCAAACAATACACAGAAAACTGAATGAAATAAGTAACTAGAAACTATGAAGTCAATTTTAATTCCCAAATGAAAAATGGCCTTGTGAATGGCTGGCCCCTCCAGGAGTATCTGCGGCAATGAGGAGGCCCAGGTTTGAATGGCCAGGTATCAGTACCCTGCCACTGACTGACTTCCTGACCAAAACAGCTGTGAAATCAGTGGGAATCCATTGTCCACCTATTAAGGTCAGGTGGCAAGAGGCCGCAATTGATGACCAGAGAAAACAGTTCCTGGAATTAATGTAAGTCTTGAAGCAGGAGGCTAAGGAGGAGGAGAGAAGCATGTGGCAGATGTGGCCCAAGGTTTTCTTGTGCACTCTGGAGGAGCACTCTTGAGAGTGGCAGAGTTTTAATGGATTTTTGATGGAAAATAATCACTGAGGCCCAGATTGTTTCATGTTGTAGTGAAGTAATGATCATTGGTACTAATCGCCTTCTGTGAGTATACAAACGTGCATTATTGAAGAATCTAATGCTAGCACAGCACTTAGAGCATGTTGCTTGGAACTGTTAACGTGTGATGCAGTGAACCTTTGAGCTACTTACAATACTAAATGCCATGAGCATGCACAAATTTCCTGACTCGACAGACCCGCCTCGGTTTAAAGCACCCAATTTCCGCTCCAGTGAGGCAGGGGTGGGCCGAACGTGGAAGAAGTTCATAAGCAACTAGGGGAGCAGGCGGGTGCGAGGGTGAGCTGGTTAGAAGGCCTGCCTCAGTTCTCTGGGACTTCATCCTAGTTGTTTTATAAGCTATGAAGCTCTCTAGCCCTCACTTCTCACAAATCCTCACCCCCTCCATCCCACTCCATGATCCCTCATGCACGCCATGATTCTTTACAGGGCAGAGGGGGCGACTCAAAGCTTCCATCTGCCATCCAAACATTCCCACTCCCATCGCCTCCCTCCCTAGGGTGCTCGATCCCTCGCCTAAAAATCCCAGGACTTACCTGGGTCCAAACACCACCGATCTTCTTTGTGGGCCCCTTTGCAGTCCCAGTTGCAACCACTACTGAATTCTGATGCTGCTTGGACTGCAAGAGGGTGGGACTTCCTTCCACTGATGGGGCGGAAGTCCCACTCTCTTGTTAAAGTTGCCTACAGCGTAATATCAATTGGTTCATGACTGGCTTTTCTAATGGGGCGGGTGGGGGGCCAGCAATATTCGTGCTCCACCCCCTCCAACCCCCACCCCCGGTAAAATCCAGTACTATGGTAAGATGTACTTGCTTCTCATTCTAGTAATCTCATACAAGGAGAAATGTGGAGTAATGATTTTCATACCTTAGAGTTGAGAAGGTCTCAGATTTTTTTACATGGGGCTTGATGTTAATCAAGTTGTTTTTAGTGGGAAAATGAAGGGAACATTTGTGTTGCCTTTGCTCTCAGGTTGAAAAAACACTTTCAAAGAGAAGAGAAAACTGTTTTAAAAATATCCTACTACACGCTGTTGTTTTTGATGCAACAGAAAACAATATTAAATGGGTAATCTTTAAGTGCAAGTTTAACATATACCCATAAACCCATGCATTGGGAACATCTCCTCAACTGAATTGCTGATAGGGAAAGTATATAACATGGCCAGGAGGTTCCACCAATTGTGCTGCAGTTTTTTGTGTAATTCACCCAATATTGGTGTGACCAGCGCAAAAGATTGTGGAATTGTCAACACAAATTGCATTCAGGACAAATTAAGCTCCTGCGAGCTATTGTGCTAGCTTCAAAAGCCTTACACAAGAAGCCAGTCCAACCCACAGTACTGGACAATGCCACAAAATGAATTAATCACCATTACGAGTTTCCACAAATTGTGCTCGTGTGCTGAACTTCAAGAAGGCTCCAAAAACTAAGCTGGAACTTTTAGGCACAAGGGTACTAATAGATATATTTTGAAAGGTTTTAATAGACTTTTATTTAAAAAGAAAACCGAGGGCAGCATTTTCCACCTGTTGGGAGGGCTGTGCAGGAGCGGGCGTGAGTGGGCGGGTTCCCGATCGGCGCCCTCGGTCGGGGGCATGCCACCATTTTATGTGGGCAGGCCACTTAAGGCCCACCCAGCATGACGTCCGCCCAGAAGCGCTGTGCACTCCCTGTGCGGGCAGAGGGTGGAGGGATTCCCTGAGCTGGGAGTGCGCTGTTTCACACTAAAAAGCCCAGAGATCTCCTGAGGCAAAGTGCTGCCTCAGGGAGATCGGCTCAAGATTCATAAGTTCATTAAAGGCAGAAAAAAATATTCCTGACATGTTCCCTCATGTGACACTGTCACATGAACTGGGACATGTCAATTTATTTTATTTAAACATTTTATACAAATTTTAAAACCCTCATGAAACCTCATCCCGCCGGTGGATGAGGTTTCATGTTTTTTCTGAAGGCCGCCTGGGCTCTTCACCTGCCCGGCAACCTTAAGGTTGGACGGGCAGCTCAGTTGATTGTTTTAATTGCTGGTTAACTGGCTTTAATAGGCCTTTGACAGTTCGAGCTGCCAAACTGAAAATCTAAAAAATGCGGGGTAACATTGGGATGCCCGCCTTACATCACCGCGCGTCATTTTACGTGTTGGCGAGCGAGCCCTGCCCCCACTCGCCAAAGGGAGAATTCTGCCCCAATTAAGGAACAGACTACTACACCCCAATTTAAATGCAATTGGCACCAGAATCACACTATCCCCGAATATTTTATAAACCACATCTTATAGAGAAACTTGTGTTTATTTCACTGATAGGAATTGGTAAATATGATTAGGAATTCCACTGGTTCTCATTTGCAATATTATGAATTCCTTTCAGAAGATTAGTCTTTGCCATTTCAAGTTGGAGGATGAACATGCTGTAACAGAAGTATCAAAGAAAGGAAAGGTTGAAAAATTCGTTCATGATATTGCTGAACAAAGTAAGCAAAGACACTCTGACCCCTATGTATCCAACAGGGCAAATTTTCGTCTTAATCATTGTGGTAATTTGATATGTAATATACCCTTAGAAGAATGTTATTAAGGAAGATCACATGATCTTGGAATCCAATAGTGGGGTAGTGTGGGCTACCTCAGTAGTTAGTAGCCAGTAGTGTAGAGATAGAGTTTGAAGTGAAAGCACACATTTAGTTGCTGCTGAGCACCTTTGTAAATAAGCTAAGAGTTTCCAACTAAGAAGTGTCTGCTGATCAACTCTATCAATAGTACCAACTCGGCCACTACTCACAACAAGCATACAACAAGGATCCATCGGAACTGGCGACAAGGATTAAACAAGTTAACAGAAGAAATAAGAAGAAATGAATTCACCACCATACCTTTCACAGTAATTGTAAGTAGAAGTTCCATTCAAATTGTCTAAGTAACCCCCTCACAGCATGCCGCAATTTGGAAGTATTGATCCTTTCGATCCAGCAACGGATGATTGGTCTCATTACACTGAACGTCTCATGTTCTTTTTCCAAGTGAATGAGATTACAGGGGAAGAGAAGAGGCAGGCGATCCTCTTAAGTACTTGTGGGAATAAAACCTATGGCTTGATTTGAAGTTTGAGATTCAAAAAATTTTGATGAATTGGCGGACCTTGTGAAGGGCCATTACCAATCAAAGCTTCAGTAACGAAGCAAAGGTTCAAGTTTGACTTGATAAATAGAGCCGCAGGGGGACTGTTGCAAGCTATGTGGCAAGTTTGAAGCAATTACTGGACCATTGCGAGTTTGGTACTTCCCTAAATGACATGCTGAGAGATTGTTTAGTGTGCAGTGTGAATGAGGACACGATTCAGAAGCGATTGTTACCCGAAGCAAATTTGGATTTCAAGAAGGCACTAGAGACAGCACTGGCAATGGAAAGCGCAGTAAGAGATTCAATAGCCATACAAGGTGCGCAAAGTGGTGCCGTCCTCCACATCGGGTGGGAAGCCCCAGTCAAAAAGGGTGCGAAAACGCAAGACTCTGCCGAAAGGAGGGAAACAGCTAGCAGGAAAATGAGAAAAAGTGACTTAGCAGTGAAAACAAGGAATAATTTCAATACAGGTGGAAACAAGCAGTCTTTTAACAATTGGCAGTTTAAAAAAAATAGAATATTTTTATTGTCATAGAAATAGACAGATAATGAGACAATGTGAGGAAAGAATCAAGCAGACTTTTAAACAATAGAAAAAACCCAGTGAGATCTACAATGTAGGAGAGCCTGAAACAACAAATTCTGGTATTTATTTGTTGTTTAAATTGAAGGTTGGAAAAACAGAGCCAATATTTGTAACAGTGAAAGTGAATGGCAGACTTGTTCGAATGGACGTGGACACAGGAGCTTCCACTACAGTAATTGGGGAACATACCTTCAGGTATCTGAATAATGGGAAACATCAATTAAATTTAGAAGAAACAATTGCCCAATTGAAAACATACACAGGTGAAGACATCCAAGTCAAAGGCATAAGTAGTGTAACTGTCCATTATGGAAGCCAATCGGCAAAGCTACGCTTGATGATGGTAGCAGGCAAGGGGCCAAGCCTTCTGGGATGAAGCTGGCTAAAGGAGATTAAGTTGGAATGGGCAGAAATTTTCCAGTTAAGAGCAAGTGGATTACCGGAGCTGCTATGAAAGTATGCCACAGTCTCCAAGGATGAGCTTGGGGAGATTCAGGGGCTACAGGCAAAACTTTATGTGGATCCAGAGGCAACCCCCCGATTCATGAAGGTGAGACAGTACCTTATGCACTGCGACCAAATGTCAACACTGAACTTGAAAGACTCGAAAAACTGGACGTTATACAACCTGTGCAGTTCTCAGAATGGCAGCGCCCATAGTCCCTGTCCTTAAACCTGACCAAAGTGTCCGAATTTGTGGAGACTACAAATTGACAGTTAATGAAGTATCTAAGCTAGACAGACCACAGGTTGAAGACCTGTATGCCAAGCTGGCAGGTGGAACCACCTACACGAAGATTGATATGAGTCAAGTTTATCAACAATTAGAGTTAGATAATGCCTCCTGGGAATTTGTCACAATTAATACCCAAAAGAGTTGTACCAATATGCTCAATTGCCTTTCGGTGTCTCCTCAGCTTGCACCATCTAACAGAGAACAATGGAAAGTTTACTGCAGGGACTGCCTCAGGTTGTGGTCTATTTAGTTAATGTTTTGGTGACTGGATTCACTGAAAAAGAGCATTTGGTAAACTTAGAAGAAGTCTTAAAATGTTTCTTACAGGCTGGAGTGCATTTAAAAAAAGAAAAGTGCATGTTCCAAGCGAGGGAGGTGATCTATTTGGGTCACTGGGTAAATTCACAGGGCCTCCACCCAGTTGAGAAGAAAGTGAGAGACATAAGAGAGGCAGCTACGCCAAAGAACACCTCAGAGCTCAAATCATTCTTAGGAATGATCAATTGTTACAGGTGGTTCTCACCCAATTTGTCCACAGAACTTGTACCCTTGTATTATTTGCTCAGAAAGAACCAACATTGGTCTTGGAAGGTGCCCCAGGAAGAAGCTTTCATAAAGGTCAAACAATTGTTGCACTCGTCCAATCTATTAGTGCATTATGACCAGAGAAAAGAATTGGTGTTGACATGTGACACATCCCCCTACGGAGTGGGAGCAGTGCTCTCCCACTGGATGGACGACGGCACGGAATGGCCGATAGGATACGTATCAAGAACGCTCACCACAGCGGAAAAGGGATGCTCACAAATAGAAAACGAAGGCCTGTCTATCATCTTTGGTGTCAAGAAATTTCACTAGTACGTAAACAGTCATCATTTTACTATCGTTTCAGACCACAAGCCATTGCTAGGATTGTTCAGTGAGGACAAGGCTATATCACCCATAGCCTCGGCAAGAATACAATGATGGTCTTTAATCCTGGCAGCATACAAGTATACTTTTGTACATAGGCCTGGTAGTCAAATCGCAAATGCTGATGCACTTAGTCATTTGCCTTTACAAGAAAATGATAGGAAGTCCAGTTCCACAAGAACTTCTTTTATTGCTAAATTTCTTAGATTCCTCACTGGTATGCGCTTGACAGATCAGAGACTGGACAAATGTGGACCCAGTCCATTCTCAAGTACGAGAACAAATGCTTTGTGGTTGGTCACAAGAGCCTGTATCTGACGAAATGAAACCGTACTTCAACAGGAAACATGAAATAGCCAGCCAGGATGGCATCTTATTGTGGGGAGCCACGGGTGATAGTACCGCCAAAGGGAAGAGAGCCGATGCTAATTGAACTACACAGCACATATCCAGGAATATTCCGAATGAAGACCGTAGCTCGCAACTACCTATCGTGGCCTGGGATGGATAGTGCAACAGAGAGTTTAGTGAAAAATTGTGTGCAATGTCAGCAACTGCAAAAGTTACCTTCAACAGCTCCATTATACCCTTGGCAGGAAGACCATGGGTGCAGTTACACACATTGACTATGTAAGGACCTTTCATGGGAACAATGTTTCTGCTTATTGTTGATGCCCACTCAAGATGGATGGACATGTATGAGGTGAAGTCACTAACATCTTCTGCTACAATTGAGAAGTTATGCCAAAGTTTTTCCATTCACGGAATTACAGAAGTGGTCGTTTCTGATAATGGCATGGCATTTACAATGCTGAGTTTCAGCAGCTTATCAGCCTCAACAGTATCACTCATGTAAAACCTTCACCCTTCCTCAAATGGACTGGCCAAAAGTTCCAACATTCAAGGCAGGCATGAAGAAGTTAACTGGAGATTCCTTAGCAACCAAGCTAGCATGCTTTCTTGTCCATTATAGGACCACTTTTTACACAACAACAGGTGTCACGCCTGTAGACGTATTGATAAAAAGCCGTCTCAGGATGAGATTGAGCTTAATAATGCCAAATTTAGGGGGGATGGTGGAAAGGAGTCAGAAAATTAGCCAAGACTGGCATAGTCGCAAGAGCAAAATTTACCATGGGAGAGATGGTATACATGAAGAACTTTGGAGAAAGGCCAAACTGGTTACCGGGTGAAATAAGTGAAGTGACTGGACCTCTATCTTACTACGTGGAGGTGGAAGGCTGATTCATACAGAGACATGTGAATCCTCTAAGTAAGAGAGAAACAAATAACCAAGAAATGATTCCACCAGTTCTCACGACCAGGTCAGCGTTGCCTGTTGAGAGAACTCAACCCAGTACAGACACATCTGCTGTTCCTTCAGGACTGGAGGATACAGATCTGCAGGTGTCCACCGAAGAACCTGATGTTCAGACAACCCCAGAAAAGGAGGTTCCTGACAAGGCATCTGAAGTTGTAGATTTGAGACGCTTTACACGCATAAGAAAACCCCCAGAAAGACTGAATTTGTAAATTACTCATCAGTGTAAATATTTTGCTATTTTGAGAAAATTGTAATTGTAAAATATAAAATATATTTCTGAGTAAAGGAGGTGGGATGTAGTAATCTGATGTGTAATACACCTTTAAGAAGAATGTTATTAAGGAAGATCACATGATCGTGGTATCCAATAGGAGAGTAGCGTGGGCTACCTCAGGAGTTAGAAGTGTAGAGATAGAGTTTGAAATAAAAGCTCATGTTTAGTTGCTGCTGAGCACCTTTGTAAATAAGCTAAGAGTTTCCACCTAAGAAGTGTCTGCTGATCAACTCTATCAATAGTACCAACTTGGCCACTACTCACAACAAGTGTGCAACAAGGATCTACTGGATTCTTCATGCTTTGCATTCCTCATGCTTTGCATGTTAAGAATGTATAATCAGGAATACATGTACATGCCTGAACTTTTGATATGCACTCATGCAGTGTGTAGGTCTCCATTGGGAACCAAAAATTGACCCCTATATCAAAAAGAGATTGAGGTGGAGTTATTGTATTTTATAATATACTTTTTTCCCCTCTCTTTCCTGCTTAGCACACATAAGGCAGTCCATTTCTTCTGTTTCTTTTTACACCCAGCAGAGCATCCTCTGGATTATTTCCCTCACAAAGATCCTTTTTTATGTGGCCAGGTTGTTAGCCTGACCAACCACAGGCAAAGGATGCTTTACAAATAGGCACAGTATCACAGTGGGTTGTTTATACTTAAAAAAAAGCATAATTGGTGTAGAATAAAGGATTAACATCAGAAGCATACATGATGCTGATGTAATAATAATGTCAGATCATATGACTGAGAAGTAAGAAAGATCTGGAAGGAGAGGAAGCTCCAACCTTGTGTAGAGCTTCAAGTGTGCTACTGTAAATAAAGAGTAATAGTTTTGTGAAAGTGCAGACTCAGGCAGCATACTTTGGGAGAATACACAATCCCTCAAGCCCTCGTCAAGACCCAGAGCACGCAACGAAACAATCGGGTCACTGAGCAAGATTCTGCACCTGAATATTACACAGAAATACATCGGGGATTTAGCATCAAGTGGATTACACAGAAAATGTTATGGTTTTATCTGTCAAATCTTCCAGAAATAACTTCCTTGATCTAAAACTACAACAACTTGCATCTCTTAACAAAATAATTTAATCCCACTCTTAAAGACAAAGAAATGGTGAGTGATTCAGATACACAGCAGGTCGGTAATGTAAACAAAGGCCATTAATAGCAGACTTCCCACCAGTTTTCACAATTTTCTTATCCTTCTAAGGATCTAGCCTTTTGTTACAAGCATCATGGCTCAAGTATGGAACACATTCATACTCCTGTTAATGGTACTTGTGCTTTTTTCCTTTGAGTGTACATGGATAACCTGTCATAGTGTGCTTTTTTCATAAAGCTGACAAATTTTCAGTGAACTTTATACATAGATTTTAATCATAATACATTCAATCATATAGAAGAGTCATACGGACTCAAAACGTTAACTGTGCTCCTCCCCGCAGATGCTGCCAGACCTGCTGAATTTTTCCAGGTATTTTTATTTTTGTTATACATTCAATCATGTTTGTCAGTGCAAGCTCATCTGGAACTTCTGGGCAGAAATTTGCACTGAGCGGGCGGGTGCATGCCTGACCCGCTCGAGCATAAAATGATACGCGATGATGCCTGGCCCGACGTCATCACACGCTCGTGCGATATTTTGGTTGGAGGACGCATGCGGCAGTCAGCAGCGCGCCTGCCAACAATTAACAGGCCTATGAAGGCGATCAAAGTTCTAATTGAATGAAATTTTTTGCCGTCCATCGGTGTCTGAAATTGAAGATGGTTTATGAGAAGAAATCAGCTGACAAGAAGAGAGCAAAGAAAGCCTTAAAGAAGCCGGGCGAGAAGAAGCAGCGAAGGTTGAGGAAGGAGCGTTACTCCATTTACACCTACAAAGCGGTGAAGCAGGTTCACGCTGACGCCGGCATCTCCTCCAAGGCCATGAGCATCATGAACACATTCGTGAATGATATTTTCGAGTGCATCGCAGGTGAGGCTTCCCGCCCGGCCCATTACGACAAGCACAGCACCATCAGCTACCGGGAGATCCAGGCTGCTGTGCGCCTGCTGCTGCCCGGGGGAACTGGCCAAGCACACCGTGTCGGAAGGGGCAAAGGTGGTGACCAAGTACACCAGCTCCAAGTAAAACTCCGCAACAGACTGAAAAACACAACCTTACGGTTGGAGGGCAGGCGAAAAGGCCAAGCAGCCTTTGAATTTTTTAGGAAACCTCATCCGCGGGAGTGCTAAGATTTCCAACAGTTTTAAAAATGTAATTAAAATGTTTAAAATTCATTCAGAACATGTGACAGAGAGTCACAGGAGGGGACATGTTTTTAACAGTGCTAATTTTTTTATTTTTAATGTTATAAATCTTCAGCTCCCTGAGGCAGCTCTGTGCCTCAGGGAACTTTCATTGCACGCACTTACACACATGCGCGAACACCCGCCCTCGCCCTCCTCCCGCTCTCGCCCTCCTTCCCCTCCAACCCCGGCAGCACTGAGCACTGCAGCACGCATTTCACACTAGCTGGCTGTTAATTGGCCAGCCAGCATGAAACTGCGGTCAGGTCCCGATCACGGGTGGCGGTTGGCTTCACAACTGCTCCAGGGCCCGCCCGCCGTGCCCACCAGACAAGGTAAAAATCCTGGCCTCTGTGCGACATTTGCTGAAAATTAAGGGCTGAGTTTTTCATCCCGAGGGCGGGCGGTGCCTGCTCCAGGTGGGAGTAAACTAGTGCATGATGACGTCAGGCGAGTGTCCCAACGTCATTGCGCACTCTCGCGCTATTTCGCTCGGCGGGCACACGCGAGAGGCAGCAGCATGCCCGCCAACAATTAATTGGCCTATTAAGGCTCTTAATCAATTAATTTAATTTAATTTTTTGCTGCCTGTCCGACCATTCAGTTGGTGAAAATGTCAAGCGGCCTTTGGGTTTTTGAGGAAACCTCATCCACGTGCAGGTGAGGTTTCCAATGTTAATTAAAAATAAAATAAAAAATTTAAAATCTCATTTTCCACATGTCACATGACAGAGTCACATGAGGTGACACATGTGTGCCTTCATTTTAAAACCTTTATTTGTAATGTTAGAAATCTTCAGCTGCCTGTGGCAGCTCTGTGCCTTCAGGGGGCTTTCTGTGAGCGCACCCACATGCATGCGCTGACGTCTGCACTCGTTTTCCTCCTGCCCCTACCCAGGCAGCGCTGAGCGTTTCAGCGTGAGGTTCACACTGGCTGGCCATTAATTGGCCATCCAGCGTGAAATTGCGCTTGTGGCCCGATCGCGGGTGGTAGACAATTGCATGGCTACTCGCTGAGCCTGCCCGATAAGGGGAAAATCCTCCCCTAAGTGTATACTGCCTGGCTAATCACTATAGGCTCATATTACTTTATTGGTTGGCTTGTGCCTCTTTTAATTTTTGACAGTATCTGCAGAACTTATTTTATAATTTATATGCTTCTTACAATTCATTGCAGCCTCCACTTTGGGTTTTTTATTCCAAATTTTAAAATACAATTTGGTACATAATATATAAAGCGCAAAAACGCCTGAGACAGAACACAAATTGATACAGTTAAGAGGGTTAAAGCAGTAACAAGTTTTTTCATGAGGTGAAATTTATCGGTATTTTTATGAGGTGGTTTGAATTTCCAGTGCTGAAAATTGCTGGAGAAATAATATGCTGTTGCGATGTTTTTTATTATTGCTGAAAAAAGAGACATGAGGTTGGGACTTTTCAGCTCGCGCTCATCACACCAGCACTGAAATTCTTCTACAATATTACTCATTTGTGTGGTAGGCAAAACGTCTTACATAGAAACATAGAAAATAGGAGCAGGGGTAGGCCATGGCTGATCATCCAACTCAATAGCCGGCTCTCGCTTTCTCCCCATATCCTTTGATCCCTTTCGCCCCAAGATCTGTATCTAACTCCTTCTTGAAAACATACAATGTTTTGGCCTCAACTACTTTCTGTGGGAGTGAATTCCACAGGCTCACCACTCTCTTGGTAAAGAAATGTCTCCTTATCTCAGTCTTTTTGATATCACGGCAGCATCTTGTTAGTGAAAATACCACTTATGTTACCACTGCATGTTAGATAAGTATGGCATACGTCCCAATGACTGGCAGACCATATAAAACAGCATGTCCGTTCAGCTATTTGTAATAGGCAGAGTACTGACCGCACTCAACCAGCCCGTGCTTTCAAAACTCAAGAGGAGAATGTCTAACATTAGATGTGATTCCATGATTCAGCAGCACTTGCTAAACAACCCCGAGTGTGCTAAGAATTACACTAATGACCAATTTAAGTTTATCAGTTGGGCTTGCGATATGGCTCACTTGCTAGAAGCTACACATATTCATATGCATGGACCTGTCCTCTGCAGGCACAAGGAAAATTTCCAGGCATTGCACCTTTTTTGAATTAAACAAAAGCATAGGGTAATAGTTCCCTGGTGCATTCCCCATGGCAACATCTTGACTAATCAGAGTTGACTTGCTAACCAATCAGCACCCTTTACTCATGCAGTATAAATTGTTGCTCCCTTTGAAATTTGGTATTTTTGCATCTGAACTGATGAGTGCACAATGAAAAGCTTTGACAGCATGTCTCTTATTTTCATCAATACTCAATTTCTATACTACCAGTGACATAATCTTATATTAAGCATAAACTGTAAACATCTAGCTTGTAAAATCCATCTTACAAATTCTTACTACATCTACAGGTAACTGACACAATCAGCTTCTTCAGAACAAATTGGAAGCTTTTGCTTTTTTGAACCAATTAGTAATACAATTAACCAAATTTGAAATAGTACGACAGGAGATTCTTCATTAATATTTCTTGCTGAATTGCTGACAAGTAAACACAATTTTCTGAATGGAAGATTTGCATTCCTAAAAACGGGAAGGGAAGGTTGTCCATCTTTGTGTAGAACATTGAGATACATGCCCCAATTACACTCTCTTGTGGCACAGTGAGATTATATAATGAAAAATGGAACCGTACAGATCAATAATGCCCTGAATCCCAGTCTCTGTCAAATTAGCTGAAACAATATAAGCTAACATCAATCTCTTCTAACTGATATTCATGGCCCTATGTTAATGAAAAGAAAATCAGCCCGATACTTGAAAAAAACAGGATATTAAAGAGTATGGGAGTGATCAAGAAGTGGAATCAGACTAGATAGCCTGTGAATAATAATGCAAGATCAGAACTGATGGACACCTAAAGGCCTGTTTCTCTGGAACAACATTCTATGATTCCATACCTTTGATCTCTATTCAGTGATCTGTGCTAGAAGCATGTCTGTGCATCTCATGGCATGACAGGATTGGGCTTTTCTGTGATGCCCTGCACATTGGGATATCTGTCAACACTTACTGTCAAGGATCAGAATGAATAATTGGGAGAGCTGTCTCACAGACTAGTCAAATAATAGCTTGACATAGTCATACTCCCGGAATCATACCTTACGGATAATGTCCCAGACACCACTATCACCATCTCTGGGTAAGTCCTGTCCCAACAACAGGACCACCAGAGATGGAAGCACAATGGTATACAATTGGGAGGGAGTTGCCCTGGAGTTCTCAACACCTATTCTGGATCCCATGAAGTCTCATAGCATCAGGTCAAACATGGGCAAGGAAACCTCCTGCTGATTACCAGATGCCACCCTCCCTCAACTGATGAATCAGTGCTCTTCCATGTTTAATACTGCTTGCAGGAGGCACTGAGGGTATCTCAGACACAGAATGTACTCTGGGTGAGGGACTTCACAGTCCATCATCAAGAACGGCTTGGTGACCGAGCTAGCCGGCTCCTAAAGGATATAGCTGCTAGATTGGGTCTGTGGAAGGTGGTGAGGGAACCAACAAGAGGGAAAAACCTATTTGACCTCATCTTCACCAATCTACCTGTCACAGAAGTATCAGCCCACAATAGTATTGGTAGGACTGCAGCACAGTCCTTGTGGAGAAGAAGTTCCATCTTCATTTTGAGGACACCCTCCAACGTGTTGTGTGGCACTACCACCGTGCTAAATGGGATAGATTTCAAACAGATCTCGAAACTCAGAACTGGGCACCCATGAGGTGCTGTGGGCCATCAGCAGCAGCAAAATTGTATTCGAACAGAATATGCCTCATGGCCCAGCATATCCCCCATTCTCCAATTACCATCAAGCCAGGGGATGAACCTTGGTTCAATGAAGAGCACAGGAGGGCATGCCAGGAGCAGCACCTCACATACCTAAGAATGAGGTATCAATCTGATGAAGCTACAGCACAGGGCTTCTTGCATGCCAAACAGCGAAAGCAGCATGCGATGGCAGAGCTAAGCGATCCCACAAACAACAGGTCAGATTTAAACTTTGCTGTCCTGCCACATCCAGTTGTGATAGGTAGTGGACAATTAAACAACTTACTGGAGGAGGAGGGTCCAAAAGTATCCCCATCCTCAATGATGGAGGAACCCAGCACATCAGCACAAAAGATAAGGCTGAAGCATTTGCTACAATCCTCATCCAGAAGTGCTGAGTGGATGATCCATCTCTGCCTCCTCCGGAGGTCCCCAACATCACAGATGCCAGTCTTCAGCCAATTCGATTCACTTCACGTGATATCAAGAAACAGCTGAGGGCACTGGATACTGCAAAGGCTATGACCCTGACAAAATTCTGGCAATAGTACTGAAGATGTTTGCTGCAGAACTAGCTGCACCCTTAGCCAAATTGTGCCAGTACAGCTACAACACTGGCATCTACCCTGCAATGTGGAAAACCATCCAGGTATGTCCTGTCCAAAAAAAGCAGGCCAAATCCAACCCGGCCAATTACTGCCTCATTAGCATACTCTCAATCATTAGCAAATTGATGGAAGGGGTTGTCAACAGTGCTATTTAAGTGCAAGGTGGTTGTGGTTGTTGGAGCTCAATTATCTCGTCCCAGGACATTATTGCAGGAGTTCCTCATGGTAGTGTCCTAGGCCCAACCATCTTCAACTGCTTCATCAATGACCTTCCCTCCATCATAAGGTGAGAGGTGAGAAGTGGGAATGTTCACTGATGATTACACAATGTTCCGTTACTTCTGAGCTCCCTAGTGTCGGATTTGGGGGTACTCCAAAGGTGCGCTGGGGAATCCCTCTGGTAAGTTCCCAGGTAAGCGTTTGCACGGCAATTGCCCAGAGGTGCACACTTCCTCTGGACAGTTATGTTGCGCTGGGAACCATCCGAAAATGCGACTTAAATCATTAACTTCAGATGTTGCACTAGAGTTACACCAATAGTTATTCAGAAAAAGTTAGAAGAATTAAAACCTCTTCTAATTTTTCTGAGTAACTATTATAAAGACCCATCGAACCCCACCGGACTACCGCCACATCCACAACCCCTTCCCATGGGACTCCATCTACCCCCAGACCCCTCCATCCCTTGACACCCCAACCCTCACCTCCCACCCCCCGACCTTCAACAAACCTACCCATGACCTCTGAACACCCCCCAACCACCCCCCCAGACCTCGGATCCCCCCAACAACCATGCCACTGGACCTCGCACCACCCCCAACCCAGCTCGCCCCCGGCCATTGGATTCCACCCCACACCACCCTGGACTTTGGACACGCCCCTCTGACCTTGGACTCTCCACCCCACCTGCACCTCCCCCAAATCTTCAACACCCCCCTGCCACTCCCGGAACTCAGAGCCCCCCACACCTCCTGGAACTTGGACCACCCCCCCTCCCCCAACTCCCTAAGGACTTCCAACACACCCAACGCCCCCACCCACCTGACCTCGACTGACCTTTACCCCTGACCTCGGAACCTCCGCCACCCCTCCCCCCGACCTCGGGGCCCCACCCACGCCACCACACCCCCACCAACACCCAGACATCCAACCCAGCCCCACCAGACCTCCGACTCCCCCCAACACCCCCAGAACTTGGACCACTCCCCCACTCCCCACGGACTTCTGACATCTCCCCCCAAGCTCCGGACCTCAAACCGACCTGCCCCCCGACCTCGGACCACCTATGACCTACCCCCAACATCAGATCCTGCCACAACCCACCTCAGACCACTGACCCACCCCCCCCCAACCCACCCAAGGACCTCCAACACCACCAGGCCCCCCATTCACTCCCCACCCCCCTCACCTCACCCCCAGACCTCGGACTCCTCCTATTTCCCATGGACCTCCGACCCCCCGTGCAACAACCAGACATCCAAATGACTCCTCCCCCGAAAACCCCAGGTTCGCCGGCCAATACCCACTTCCCCAGCCCAACCCCTTGACCACCCCTGGACATCACGGGCACCCCAACCCCCAAATCCTATCCTCTTACCTCAGGCACTTACCTGCCCCTGGCCTGTCAATTTCCTTGGCCCTTTAAACTTGCCTGCTTTTATGGAAGCAAGTGCCATAAAAAAAGGAGGCGTGGCCTCCTTGAATCCACCAGAGCTACACTTCGCTGGTGCCTGCGAGTAGTTTTTTGGTGCAGGCCCCAAGCAGCTCCAGCGAACGGAAGGGTCAACATAATTTTCAAGACCCCCTAAGTAGGTATTTATTTCTTCTAATTCCTGTGAGCCAGCATTTTCTGATGCCAGTTGGAAGTTATGGCCCAGTGTTCAGCACCATTTACAACTCCTCAGAAACTGAAGCAGTCCGTGGCCATGTGCAACAAGACCTGGACAACATGTAGGCTTGGGCTGGTAAGTGGCATATAGCATTCGCACCATACAAGTGCCAGGCAATGAGCATCTCCAACATGAATGAATCCAAACATCTCTTGACATTCAATGGCATTATCATCACTGAATGTCTCACTATCAACATTGTTGGGGTTACCATTGAGCAGAAACTGAACTGGACTAACCATATAAATACTGTGGCTACAGAGCAGGTCAGAGGCTAGGGATCATGCGGTGAGTGACTCCCTGACTCCCCAAAGCCTGTCCACCATCTACAGGGCACAAGTCAGGAATGTGATGGAATAGTCCCCACTTGCCTGGATGAGTGCAGCTCCAACAACACTCAAGAAGCTTGACACCATCCAGGACAAATCAGTCCGCTTGATTAGCACCAGCCACCACCTTCAACATCCACTCCCACACCACTGAGGCACAGTAGCAGCTACAAGATGCACTGCAGCAACTCACCAAACCTCCTTCGACAGCACCTTCAAAACTCATGACCTCTACCACCTAGAAGGGCAAGAGCAGCAGGTACATGGGAGCAACATCACCTGCAAATTCCACGCTAAGCCACTCACCATTCTGACTTGGAGCTCTGTCACCATTCCTTCACTGTTGCTGGGTCAAAATCCTGGATCTTCCTCCCTAACAGCACTGTGGGTGTACCTATACCACATGGACTGTAGCAGTTCAAGAAGGCAGCTCACCACCACCTTCTCAAGGGCAATTAGGGATGGGCAATAAAAATGCCGGCCCAGCCACTGACGTCCACACCCTATGTATATATTTCCAAGTCAGGTTGATGAGTGACTTGAAGGGGAACTTCTAGGCAGTGGTGTTTCCATCTATCTGCTGCCCTTGCCCTTCTAGATGGCAGCTGTCATGGGTTTGGAAGGTGCTGTCTAAGGAGCTTTGGTGGATTCCTGCAGTGCATCTTGTAGATGGTACACACTGCTGCTATTGTGCATCGGTGGTGGAGGGAGTGAATGTTTGTGAATGTGGTGCCAATCAAGCAGACTGCTTTGTCCTGGACAGTGTTCAGCTTCTTCAGTGTAGTGGGAGCTGCACTCATCCAGATAAGTGGGGAGTATTCCATCACACTCCTGACTTGTGCCTTGTAGATGGTGGAATGCTTTGGGGAGTCAGGAGGTGAGTTACTCATCGCAGGATACCTAGCCTCTTATCTGCTTTTGTAATCACAGTATTTATTTGGCTAGTCCAGTTCAGTTTCTGGTCAATGGTAACCCCCAGGATGTTGATAGTGGGAGATTCAGCAATGGTACTACCATTGAACATCAAGGGGCGATGGTTGTATTCTGTCTTGTTGGAGATGGTCATTGCCTGACACTTGTGTGCCGCGAATGTTACTTGCCACTTGTCAGCCCAATCCTGGATATCGTCCAGGTCTTGCTGCATTTGGACATGGACTGCTTCAGTATCTGTGGAGTCACGAATGGTGCTGAACATTGTGCAATCATCAGCGAACATCCCCACTTCTGACCTTATGATGGAAGGAAGGTCATTGATGAAGCAGCTGAAGATGGTTGGGCCTAGGACATTACCCTGAGGAACTCCTGCAGCTGAGATGATTGACCTCCAACAACCACAGCCACCTTCCTTTGTGCTACATGTGACTCCAAACAGCAGAGAGTTTTCCCCTTGATTCCCATTGGCACCATTTTTGCTAGGGCTCCTTGATGCCACACTCGGTCAAATGCTGCCCTTGATGTCAAGGGCAGTCACTTTCACCTCACCTTGGGAGTTCAGCTCTTTTGTGCATGTTTGAACCAAGGCTGTAATGAGGTCAAGAGCTGAGTGGCCCTGGAGGAGCCCAAACTGGGCACCAGTGAGCAGGTCATTGCTAAGCAAGTGCCACTTGATAGCACTGTTGATGACCCCTTCCATTACTTTACTGATGATGGAGAGTAGACTGATGGGGCGGTAATTGGCCGGGTTGGATTTGTCCTGCTTTTTGTGTACAGGAGATACCTGGGCAATTTTCCACATAACCAGGTAGATACAAGTGTTGTAGCTGCACTGGAATAACTTGGCTAGGGGCACGTCAAGTTCACAAGCCTTCAGTACCATTGCTGGAATATTGTCAGGGGCCATAGCCTTTGCAGTATCCAGTGCCTTCAGCAATTTCTTGATATCATGTGGAGGGCAACGAATTGGCTGAAGACTGGCATCTGTGATGCCTCCAGAGGAGGCCGAGATGGATCATCCACTCGGCACATCTGGCTGAAGATTGTTGCGAATGCTTTAGCCTTATCTTTTGCACTGCTGTGATGGGCTCCTCCATCATTGAGGATGGGGATATTTGTGGAGCCTCCTCCTCCAGTGAGTTGTTTAATTATCCACCACCATTCACAACTGGATGTGGCAGGACTGCAGAACTTAGATCTGATCCCTTGATTGTGGGATTGCTTAGCCTATCACTTGCTGCTTATGCTGTTTGGCATGCAATTAGCCCTGTGTTATAGCTTCACCAGGTTGACATCTCATTTTTAGGTATGCCTGGTGCTGCTCCTGGCATGCCCTCCTGCACTCTTCATTGAGCCAAGGTTGATCCCCTGGCTTGATGGTAATGGTAGAGTGGAGGATATGCTGGCCCATGAGGTTACAGATTGTGTTCAATTGGAGTCACACGTAGGCCAGAGCAGGTAAGGACAAATGACATTAGTGAACCAGATGGGTTTTACAACAATCGACAATGATTTCATGGTCATCATTAGATTTCTAATTCCAGATTTTTATTGCATTCAAGTTCCACCATCTGATGTGGCGGGATTCGAACCTGGGTCCCCAGAGCATTACCCTGCGGTCTCTGGATTACTAGTCCAGCAACAATACTTCTACACCGTCATCTCCCCTAAATTTGTTGTGGGTTCATTTATTGAGAACAGGCACATGTGAACATATATGGAAAGAAAGCTTGAGGACAACAGAGCTACAGAGCTGTGTATCTGTGTTCTGCTCCAGGCCAAAGTAAAACTGAGGCTGGATCACATGACACACTTCCCTTAAAGTGATGATATACTGGCATCCCTTAAAGGCATATTACAACATACCCCTTTCTTTTTAAAGAGGTGCCTAAGGGGGATTAATTTAAGTTTTGAAAACTGGAATAAAGGTTAAAAAAATTTTAAGGACATGTCCCCTCATGTGAAACTGTCACACGAGGGGACATATCCATTAATTTTTTCAAAAAATTTCATGTAATTAATAAACCCTTCATGAAACCTCATTCTGCCCGTGGATGAGGTTTCATGAGAAATGCAAAGGCTGCCTGGACTCTTCACCTGCCTGCCAACCTTAAGGTTGGGCAGGCAGCATTCTTAACAGTTTTAGTTACTTTGTTAATAGCCTTAATAGGCCTTTGACAGTTCAACGGGCGCGCACCCAACGCGGCTGCCTACCCACTGAGCTGACAATCTAAATGATGCGCAGTGACGTCGGAATGCCTGCCCTACGTCACCGCATGTCATTTTACGAGTCGGAGAGCGGGCCCCGCTCCCGCTCCAGCTCCCACTCACTGATGGGAAAATTCTTCCCATGGAAACTCCTTCTCTACATCCAACCTGTCAAGACCCTTCAGGATCATACATGTTTCAATCAAGTTGCCTCTTACTCTTCTAAACTCCAGTGGATACAAGCCTAACCTGTCCAGCCTCTCCTCAAAAGACAACCCACCTATTCCATGTATCGTCTAGTAAATGTTTTCTGAACTGATTCCAATGCATTTACATCCTTCCTTAAAAATGAAGACTAAGACTGCACATAATGCTCTAGATGTGGTCTCACCACTGCCCTGTATAACTGAAGAATAACTTCCCTACTCTTGGATTCAATTCCCCTCGCAAGCTGAAGAAGACTCAAGAAGAAGAGCCTAGACCCAGAAGCAGAGGATAAACAAAGAGAATAAGTTGCTGTAGCCGTTTCTGTTACTTGACGGTAACATATGAGGATTTATGCCACCCAGACCGAGTTGAGGAGGTTCTGCAGGCGTGTGCCACTTGTGGTGAAGACTGTGCCCATGAAACTTGGGTTGGTTGTGCACTGCTATTGGCTGGGAATCAGACAGGCTGCAAGAAGGATTGGAGCTGAAATTCTTTGTAGGGTAGACAGAGTTTGAAAGACTTTGTGACTAGTGTGATCTCTAAAATCTGAGTGGACTGCTAAGGCAATTTGTAAGATCTATCTTAATTGTAACGGCCCTTTAATGTGCAACTTGTAGTTTATACTTGAACATAATTTGCTTGTTAATTCATATTTAATTCATGTTAGTTTTGGATGTTAGAGTGTAGGATGGATAATATTTAGTGTTTGCTTTGTTCATTCTTGTATTGTAAAAAAATTCTTCCATTTTAAATAGTGGAATTTAGTGGCTTTATTTCTTTTAGCAAATCATTGGGATTTCAAATTTTGTCTATGTTGAAAAAATGTTTTTGGTCTCTACCAAGATCGTACCAATAGGCGGAATTTTCTGAGCCCACTGATGGCAGGCGTGATAGGTGGTGTGCGCGGAAAATGGACCTGCTTCACGATGGCGTGGAGGAAGGTCGCGATCGTCCGCTCAGACAGCCGATGGTGGGCCGCGTTTCCCGCCATCGGTCAGCAGGGAGCTAATTGTAATACATTAGCATATAATTAGAAGGCCATCCTGCCAGGCTTTAGGAACCCCGCCGTATTGTTTGTCCACGTCAGCGGGAAAGCACGCCGACGTGTTTCACAACAGCGTGCAGGTGACGTGCACTTGGCGGCCTTCACTTTGGGGGAACTGAGGTGAGACAGCAGCAGTGTTCTCCACAGCTTGCTCAATGTCTACAGGCCTCAGGGCGCTGGTGGGGGGGTGGGTAACTGATGCCTGGCTCCTTAGGCGACTGCTGAGGGTATGGTGGGGGGATGGTGTCCGGGAGCAATTGCTGGCCAGCCTCGGAGGCGACTGCTGAGGTTCAGGGGTGTGGGGGGGTCAAGTGCTGCCCTGGCACTTCATCCCGCACACATGTAATCAAGGTAGGGGGCAGGGTAAGCGAGGGGAGTGGCCACGCATTAGGGACACCTGTATAAACTGACCATGGCTCTGCAACTGAGACAGGTCAGGCGCAGCTACAGTGATATGATTGGGGTCAGGCTCCTAGCCTGCCCGCCCATGCAAGCATCACAGAGGCACCAAAGGGCCACCAAGCGCTCCATACCTTACCCCCCACCCACCATCCCCACCATCCTCACCCTCCCCCCACCCACCCGGCACAGACTTCAAGTCCGCCACCACTTTTTTGGACCACGGAGCAGTTGGGCTGCACACATTGTACAATCTCCTCGCCATCGCTGGCCATGTAGCAGTCACTGCTGGAGGCTCCCACAGCCCCTTGTAATCTCAGCATCCTGGTTTGGACCAGTGTTCCCCAAGTCACAGGTTGACTGGGCAGCCATGCATTACTGGCCATCTGATGGGTGACCAGCACTCTCCAGGAAGCATTAAGGGGCAGTCACACAGGGCTAGAAAAGGTGCTAAGTACAGCCATGATAACCACGTCTCTCTATCTCTTTCATGCTGCAGGAGGATGTTATGACCGATGCAGTTGGTAAAGTGGAGTTATTTATAAATCCCAGGGGGAAACTTTAAACAGCTACCATAACCTATAATTTTAAGTGTTATGTTTGAGATGCGACTCTAAATTCAGGAATCAGACCATTGGTTCTTGAGGTTTTACATTAAATTAATTGAAATGTTTTATCAATTTGCACAGGTGAAATATAATATAATATTATATATATATATATACACATGACTACTAATTACAACTATCATAACTTTTAACAAATTCCCAAACTAATCTGCATTAAGGCAACAGCAACCCATAGCCTTAACCAAAACACCAGGCAAAACATTTTCACCTTATGAATTCAAAATGAGGTTCTTTTCACTGTGGAGCCAATTGGAGGCTTGCAGCTGCCTTTTGATCTCACATCGCCTCTGCTCTGCACACCCGAAAACTACTGAAGTTATACCTACCACCACTGATTGAATTCAAATTCTCATTGTCTCACCAGTCTCTTTGAACTTTACCTTTTAACAATGAAACCCCATTCATTGTACCAATCTTATTAGTAATATAAACATATTGCTTGGTAGTTGCTAGAAAGGTGTCAGGTTTTCACCCTCCCTTCTTGAATGTTGTATTCAAAAAATGCAAATCATGTTGTCTCTCTCACATCTCAAAACTAGTACATATCAAAGCACCCAGACTAGCTGGCTTTAATCCAATTAAGACACACATGCAGACTAAACCTCTATTTTAAAAGAAAAATATTTTCCAAAATACTATATACATTAATAACAAGGACCACATCATGATCATGGACCCTGATGACCTAACTGTATGCCTGATGGCTTCCAGAGACCATGGAAGATGGAAGAGAGAGCGACTGAGGCACCTGGCCGTGCAAAGGCAGGAACAGAAACCTCATGAAGAAGGGGCAGCAGGGGCTCCCATACACAGTGCCCAGGAGCGACAGCGAGCCGTGGCTGGTTTATGGCTAGCGACACCCAGGGTCTATAGGTGCCGCCTGTCATTCCTGCAGATGACTGAGAACCAGCGTTGCCAATGACTGTACATGTCTAGGGACCTGGTGGCTCACACCTTGCCACTGACTGCAGGACTTGGCGCCAGGGGGACATGGAGTACATTGACTACCAAAGACTGTGAAAGTGACCGCGGTGCTCAATTTTTATGCCAGCGGCTCCTTTCAGGGCTCCACAGGTGACCTCTGTGGAGTTTCACAATCCGCCACCCACAAATGCATCCATGAGGTCACGAATGCCATCTTCTCCATGGCACACAACTTTGTGCATTGCGCCTGGGACCGAGACAGCCAGGATGCAAGGGCCATTGGATTCGCCCTGATCTCGGGATTCCCACAGATACAGGGTGCGATTGACTGCACTCATGTGGTGCGCAGGTCTCCATTGCTACATTCAGTGGACTTCATCCTCCTCAAGGGTTTCCACTAACTGAACGTGCAGCTGGTAAAAGCATCCTGCAGGTATGCGCACAGTTTCCAGGGATTGTGCACGACGTCTCCATCCTGAGTCACTTGCAGATCCCTGCAGTCTTCCAGGGTCCACAGAGGCTGCAGGGTTGGTGCCTTCGGGACAAAGGCTACCCACAGAGGCAGTGGCTGATGACACCTGTGCAGCGGACTCAGACTGCAGCAGAGCGACATTATAATGAGGCTCATGCAGCAGCTCACAACAGGTGGAGCAGGCCATCGGGATGCTAAAGATGTGGTTCCGGTGCCTGGGCCGGTCTGGTGGAGCCCTGCAATACAGTCCCCAGAGGGTGTCACGCATCGTCGTTGTCTGCTGTGCCCCTTATAACCTGGCGCTGCAACAGGGTGAGGAGCTGGCGGAGGAGGAGATGGAGGAGTTGCATGTCTCCTCTGATGAGGAGGATGCCAACAGGGATGAGGGTGAGGGCGTCCTCGGTGGTGACGACGATGGGGATGAGGCTCTTGTACTGGCTAATGAGGCAGGCACAATCGGGAAGCCCTCATAGCTGCCAGATTTGTGGAGGATGATGACATGCAGTGAGGTGTCCCTGTAGATCCTCACATCGCATTTGTGAATGTTTGACTCCAGTCTGGCTTATCTCAGCACCAATACCATCTGTGAGAATGCTTTTGTCATGGAGATGCAGTGGAGGCCCTAATAGTCGCTCGATCGCAGGAGGATGATGATAACATGAAGTGAGGACCCTCCATAGATCTTCACAGAGCCTCTGAGAATGTCTGACTCATGTCTGCCAAGGGCAGCTTGCTTGTGCTCCATGATCAGGGCCATCTCAGAGACGCAGCCATGAAACTTTAGACACATCTGATGCTGTGTCTGCCTTCAGTACCTTAGCCCTTCAGGAGCTGGTGCACAGCATCACTGTTCGTAGATGCTGGTGTGATGGGGGCCAGCCCAACCTTAGAAGTACTGAGAGCGCACAGAGAGAATGAGAGAACTCAGTGATGCCTGCCCACTACATTCTGGCAGCAATGACCAGCACTGCCGAGGTGCAGGCATCAGTAATGTTCCCAGGGAGTGTGAGGCTGGACCATCGCTATGGTCTGAAGACTGCACAGAGCACAGGGAAGAGGCCCTGGACTGAGACACCTGCCTTTTATCTTGTGCAGAAAGGTTTCACATCTGAGTGACAAGAACACTGCTCATCAGAACAAGCAGCCACAGGCAGGGTGACATTCTTAGGAGTTTATTGACAATAGTGAGTAGGATGTACAAGTGATCAACACCTGTGGCCAGACTATGCAACTACTTTATCCTAACTTTCCTAACCCTGCCGCTACATCTTGGTGCTCCCTGGACATCTACAGCAGAGGTGGAGGCAGCCTGCTGACTGTGACGCCCTGCCTGTGATGACTTTGGTGGGTGTCCTCTGGAGGGCCAAGACTTAGAGGGCCCCGGCCTGTTTTCAGAGTCCTGCTGTGTGGCATTGGCATCTTCCTTGGCCTGTGAAGCTGGATCTGCAGAGGTCACAGGAAGATAGGATTCAGATGGGCTGGTCACTCCCAGAGTCACCTGGGTGAATGACCCCGGAGTGTGCACCTGCTGATCCTCCTCCCTATGGCTTCCTGAGGGCCCCTGGCTGACTCCGTGAGTGGAAGGGGTAGCTGGAGTGAGATCGAGCTGCCCAGCACCCCTCTCGTGTACACACTTTTGGAGGCCAACTATGGCATCAGTGGATTTAAGCCCGCGCAGCAGTGCAGGAGTGACGTCCTGAGCCAAGGTCTCCATGGCGGCCACCATCCTGCCAGGGTTGACCTTCGTGCATTGCAGTGCTGGCGCTATCTCCCCAGCCTGAAGACGGAAGTATTCCTCCATTGTGCCTTGCAATCTGAGGAGTGCAGCAGACATCCCTTCCTGATGTTCCCAAGCTTGCCTCTGCAGCTCCAGCAGCTGTGACATGACCGAGTCCAGAGGCTCATCATCTGACTCAGACTCAGCAACATTCTGGCCTCCAGCAGTCCTCCGAGTGCCGGGGACCTGCGAAGTCCCTACCTTTGTCTGCTATGGATCAGAAAGTATGATGTGCTCACCAGATTGTGATCCCGAGGCTACTTTAAAGCTAGGTCTCACCAAGGTGTGTGTCTCTGCGCCGGTGGAGGGTGTGGGTGAGCGCTGTGATGGGACTGCAGGGAGGATGCCTTTAGATTCCTCTTCAGGGATTTCTTCGGAGCTTGATTGGAGGCCCTGAGTCATGGACTCTGTCGGCTGGTTGGCAGATGTGCCTGCGAAAGCAAGGGGAGATAATTGGTGCAGTGGCCTGTGAAAGAGGACACATCACTCACAGCATGGTTGTCTGATGGATGTTGCACAGCTGGATCCTCACTTGGTAGAGCAGCGCCGACCTCACCGTCAGCACAGGACTGGTCCCAATCATCGCTGGCCAGCTGGATGACTCTGTTTTTGAATTCTGTCAGAACTTTGATTTCCGGCATCCCTCCACCTGTCTGCGACCTTTCCCTCCTGTTGTGAGTCAATTTTTCCTGCATGGATAGAGATGGGGAGAGTGTATCCAGATGCCTGCCGGGCCAGATGATAAGTATGCCTGGCCTGTGCGGGTGGTGAGTGGTCCCATGGACAGGATCAGGACAATGATGGTGTGTGTGAAAGAGTGAATGGTGATGTCCCTTGCACTGACAGTGAGTGAGGGTCCTGTTGATGTGTGATGTGTTTGTGAGTGTGTGAATTGGGAGTGATGTAAAGAGTGACTTACCCTGGCGGAACGATGGGTGGCTGTCCTCCTCTGCAGAGCATTCATGCTGACCACTGCTGCCACTGCCCCCCCAAGCCATGTTCATGACATTGCTACCCATCCTGCGGCCAGGGTGGGGATAGAGCACATCCCAACGGGCGTCCACAGCATCCAACAATCACTCGAGGGACCCATCAATGAAGCGTGGGGGGCTGCAGTCTTTTTGTCTTTGCTGCCATGCCCTCCGGGCGGCATTGGTGAGCTGGTGGCGATGAGCACTTTTAAAGATGGCAGCAGGGTGATGGCGAGCAGACGAATGAGAGTCCCCCCACCATGGAAACGGCATGTTTCCCGGGAATGCATAAATAATGAGGTGGGTTCAGGAGAATACAGCATGAAAACCTGCCATTTTCATCTGCAGGTAGGACTCCATTTTATCTGTCCGCTACTGCCCGTAGTGCAATTCTGGGAAAATTCCCCACAACCAACACACACCCTCACAAAATCGTCACTGTAATTCCCAAGTCAGCATTAGGAGTTGAACTTTGTAACCGTTGAACACTTTAATTTGTTGAATGAAATAACAGGGTTTGGACCTGTAAATCAGCAGGCCTTTCCATTGTAAGGCACAAGGCATGTCAACCAGGCTAGCATCTAGATACACTGGGCCCCAAATGAAGTTCCATACATTTATTTTCCTTTCTTTCACCAAAGTCTTGAAAAACCTTTACTGAGTGTTAGAAAAAAATGTTCTTTTATGTTTCTCTTCGCCATAATTTCAGAAAGAAACTGCAACGATGGCAATATTCAATGTTGTGAAGAACAGACACAAGTCTTGGCATGTGCGATTGGTAAAAATGAAAGCCAGTCTTTGACATTCTGAACTCCTGACAACTGCAGCAATGTGCAGTATCTTTAAAGCGTAGTTAGAATGCTACACAGGCAAGTTGGCATAAACCTTCCTACCGTACTTGTGACATCAAAGGCATATTTCACTTATATGTCTGCAGTATTTGAACCTTCTTATTCTATGATGTTTATCCCCTCCAGAATACATTTATATAGAAGGCTATTGATTTTCAAATGCTGCTAATAGTATTTTTGTTTTTCTGTGTTAGAAGTGCTGTCATCCACAGCATTGCTTATATCACCATAATAATGCAGCATTAAAATGAATCTCTACAAAGCCAACTGCTATGGAGCAAACACTGATACAAATTGTATTCAACCAGAATTTGATTGGCAGATTCAGCCTGATTCTGTGTTATCAGCTTTATACATCAGGCTCATTTTACATGTGACCTTTTATTGATATCCACAGAAAGTTGACTGTCACTCTCTGTTACTAGGCTTGAAATCTATCATATCTTTAAATTAGAAAGAGTCTTACCCTGTTCATTGCACTAACTTATGCCTTTTACAGCTTTAACAATGGCAGAAGTCGACTGGATTCAGGATCTAGTCAACCACTCTGGCTTTTGCCTATACAATGCAGGTTTGAATACCTTTGGTCATCTTACATTATTAGGTAATGTAAATTGCTTTGTCAATTAATTTCCATTCTCGTACCTTTTGTTGCTTTGAATTTCTTGCCTTCAGAAGGTCATTTGCATCATGCTTGTGAATCTCAGGCAGTTGTTTTTTTTTTCCCAATGATTAAATGTAGAAGTGTGTTAACCAGCACAAGAATGATGACAATGACTGACACCAACCAGCATTTTTAATCATGCATCACAGATAAGTACCTCCAAGAGCCAACAAGTGTGGAATGCTGTCACAGAATGTTATTGTATGATATTTCACTGTCAGGTTTTCAGCTCTGACTTTGGTTGGAGGCTGATGGGAAATAATGTATTCATACGAAAGCCTTCGTGGCATTCCATGGACAGGATATGTTAATGACTGTAACTATGATATAAGTTCATTTCTTGATACTAATGGTGTAGATTCAAGGTATACATTTAGCTTTTTGAGAAACAGAAATAAGCAAATATTTATATATGTTCCTAAAAATAAATTAAATAGAAAATATGTGACAAGCAAATATGAGATGTGTTTTTTATCCTAAGGGTAGGCTGACCCAGTTGTTCAAGTGTAACATTCCCACTTATATATTCCTGTAGGAGCCTAGAATGGCAAAGAAATAAGATCGCATGGCTCCTTATCATACACTCTATTTATGCTATGCATTAGGATAAGTTAGAAAAAATTAGATTAAAACTGCAAAGCTGATTTTCCTGGCTTGCATCACCAGTGGGAACCTTGTTCACTGACCTTTTCATGGTTGAAAAATTGAGGTCAATATTCTCAAGATTTACCAATACTTGTGCCTGGTGGTCAGATCTCCCCACTGGCAGTGCAGACTCAGAAAATCATCTGTTCAATGTAAATACGAATTTCAATTCTGATTCATGTGGGGATTGTTGGTTGATTTTCATGCGATATTTTCCCTCTCCCCGCTCCCTCACCCCACCCCCCACCCCACCACATATAATGGCATCATTTCTGTGAAACAAGAACGAACATAGCCAGAGAGTGAACTTTTCCTCCTACTCTCATGCACCCAATTGGGACTGACATGACATGTAATTAGGAGCTTAATAATTTTTAATTATTAGTAAAATGCTGCGAACATTTTTGGAACTTCTATTTCAGATAAATTAGTACTATTTTGTTTTTCAAAGGTTACCATTTCCGTTAAGATAAGAAATTGCAGAATAAGTAAAGGCTATTCAATCCATTTAACCTGTTTTATAGATTGCAGTTAACCTTCCCTCCATTGTTACCCTCTAAGTGACCAATGTTTAAGATCTCTTCCCTCCCAATCCCAATCCTGCGCTAAATTAAAATTGCTATAGAGGGATAGTCACTCCCTCCATCTGGCGGATACAGTGTGGCGCAGGACTTACAGCTTCTTTTCTGCCCACTCGTCATCTTTCCACCGTTGATTTAGTAACTGGCTGAGATGCCCATCTAACTCTGGCAGGAGCACCATCATATTTAAATTGAAGTCCAATTATGTAATTGCTACCCAAAAGTATTGTTTATGGCCTGCTAGGCAGAGTGTTGCCTAGTTGCGCTGCACTGCAGCACCTGTCAGCTAAGAAGTGGAGATCGTTAAAGATAGGCGACATTTTTTCATGGGATCTAACTCCAGGCCTCACAAAAATAACCTAGGCTATTCCATCCTCCCCCCAAACATGCCCCCTCCTCTTATGCGCCTATTTCCTTCTGCTACATATATTTCTCCACTACCTTTCTGAAAGTACTACAACAAAACCAACTTGCATTTATTAATGCAGTAAAACATCCCAAGAGCATTCACAGAAACATTATCAAACAATATTTGACATCAAGCACATGAGAAGATATTGGGACAGATGCCAAAAGCTTGACTAAAGAGGTAGACTACCAATGGCGGAGTAATTAAGATCAGGGATGTACCAGGGGCCAGAATTTTAGGATCTACTAATTCAGCTTTATTTGCATTAAGTCAATAACTGCAAGTGCAATGTTTTTACTTGGTTATTTCATTTTAATACCTAGTTTCTAACATTAAAGTGATGTAAACTTTTTTTAAAGATTTGTGTTCAGTAAGCACCAAATGGTACAGTCACAATATCCACACATAACATTTCGAATGCATTACTGAAAATAAATATTGTATTATTGGGATACATTTCTTGCTTTTGACAATACAGCCAAATATTCTTGTTGACTGATGGAACCTGGTCTCACGCCACTGAGATATTTTCAAAGACTGGCCCCCATCTGTCCCAAAATAAGTTCATGTTCCATTGTCATGAAACAACCATATGTCCTGTAACTATTCCCTTTCAATCATTCTGAATAATCCCTGTTTTTGTTGCTGCTTCACACTTTGCTTCAACTACATTTTAAAGTGTATTTAAAGTAGAAACGTTACTGAGGCTGTATGCCCTGCTTTCATTTTCACCTGAACAACTGTGGGAAACACTGTGGCAGCATGGATGAGTTACAGCTTTAAGCTTCATAAATTATTACAATTTGAAAAAAAACACAAAAACTAAGAACAAAAAAGAAACAGGCAAATGCACCCGATTAAATCCAAAAGAATGGCCCAAAAAGTAAAAAAGTACAGTTATATGGAAAACAATCTTGCCAACACCTTGCAATTTTATGTAAAATCAAATAAAAGGCCTAGACAGACCTTCCACTAAAAATGAGAGCACATGAAATTGGAGGCAACCTATTGACTTGGATAGGACATTAGTTAGGTGGTAGGATACTGAGTAGGGGTAATGGTTATGTACTCAAATTGGAAAAATGGAACTAGTGGTGTTCCCCAGGGGTGTATACTTTGGCCTCTGCTATTCATTATATGCGTAAATAAATTGGATGAAGGAATACAAAGTCATATATCCAAGTTTGCTGATGACTTTAAGCGAGGTGTTACAGTAAATAGTGTAAATGGGAAGCAGAAAGTTGCAAGGTGACATTGATATACTAGGTGAATGGGTAAAACTGTCATAGATTGAGCTTAATATGGGAAGTTTGAGGCCATCCACTTCAAGCCTGAAAAAAGTAGATTTCTAAATGGCAAGAAGCTATAGGAAATGTGGTAGGTGTCCAAGTATGAAAAACACTAAAAGCTAAGGGGCAGGTACAAAAGATAATTAAAAAGGCTAATAGAATATTAGCTTTTATCCCAAGAGGGTTGGAATACAAAGGGGGTTGAAGTTATGTTATCGTTATGTAAAGCTGTGGTCCAACCCTATTTAAAGTACTGGATTCAGTTCTGGATACGCAGCTCAAGAAGGATATATATATAAAATAGGGCTAGGTTGTTCAGGGTGATGTCAGGAAGTACTTCTGCAATCAAAAAAGCAGCTGAGGCAAGTTCAAATGAAAATTTCAAAACTGAGCATGATAGATTTTTACCAAAACAGAATACAACGGTTGCTGGAAACGTAAAAGAAAAAAACAGAAAATGCAGGAAATACTCAGCAATTCTGGCAGCATCTTTTTTTCTATTCATTTACAGGATGTGGGCTTCACTGGGTAGGCCAGCATTTATTGCCCATCCCTAATTGTCCTTGAGAAGGTGGTGGTGAGCTGCCTTCTTGAACCGCTGCAGTCCATGTGGTGTAGGTGCACCCACAGTGTAGTTAGGGAGGGAGTTCTAAGATTTTGACCCAACAATAGTGAAGGAACGGTGATATATTTCTAAGTCAGGGTGATGAGTGGCCTGGAAGGGAGGAGGTGGCAATGGCATAGTGGCATTGTCACTGGACTAGCAATCTAGACACCCAGGGTAATTCTCTAGGGACCCGGGTTCAAATCAGGCAGATGGTGGAATTTAATAAAGTTTAAATAAATTTAATAAATTCAATAAAAATCTGGAATTAAAGTCTACTGATGACCATGAAACCATTGTCGATTGTCAAAAAAACTTATCTGGTTTGTTAATGCCCTTTAGGAATGAAATCTTCTGTCCTTACCTACATGTGACTCACATCAATGTGGTTGACTCTTAGCTGCCCTTTGAAATGGCCTAGCAAGCCACTCAGTTGTATCCAGTCAATAAAAAGGAATGCAACTGGACAGACCACTCGGTATTGACCTAGGCACCGCAAACGACAACAGTAAACCCAGCCCTGCTGACCCTGCAATGTCCTCCTTACTAATTTCTGAGGGCTTGTGCCAAAATTGGGAGAGCTGTCTTACAGACTAGTTAAGCAACAGCCTGACATAGTCATACTCCATGGAATCATATCTTGCTGATCATGTCCCAGACACCACCATCACCACCCCTGGGTATGTATTGTCCTGCCAGTGGGACAGGACATACCCAGGGATGGTGGCACAGTGGTATACAGTCAGTGGGGAGCTGCCCTGGGAGTTCTCAACATTGACTCTGGAGCCCATGAAGGCTCATGGCATCAGGTCAAACATGGGCAAGGAAACCTCCTGCTGCTTACCTCAAACCACCTCAGCTGATGAATCAGTACTCCTCCATGCTGAACACCACTTGGAGGAAGCACTGAAGTCCTCCACCCAGGCTTCAATGTCTATCACTAAGAGTGGCTCGGTAGCACCACCACAGCCTGAGTTGGCCGAGTCCTGAACAGCATAGCTGCTAGACTGGGTCTGTGACAGGTGGTGAGGGAACCAACAAGAGAGAGAAACATACTTGACTTAATCCTCACCAACCTCCCTGCTGCAGATGCATCTGTCCATGGTAGTATTGGTAGAAGTGAACACCGCACAGTCCTTGTAGAGAAGAAGTCCCATCTTCACATTGAGGATACCCTCCATCATGTTGTGTGGCACTACCACCGTGCTAAATGGGATAGATTTCAAACAGATCTACCAACTCAAGCCTGAGCAACCATGAGGCGCTGTGGGCCATCAGCAGCAGCAGAATTGTACTCAGCCACAATCTATCAACTCATGGCCCGCGTATTTCCCACTCTATCATTACCAACCTGGTTCAATGAAGAGTGCAGGGGGGCATGCCAGGAGCAACACCAGGCATACCTAAGAATGAGGTGTCAACTTGGTAAAGCTGTAACACAGGACTACTTGCAAGGCAAACGTCATAAGCAGCAAGTGATAGACAGAGCGAAGCAAATTCACAACCAACGGATCAGATCTAAGCTCTGCAGCCCTGCTACATCCAGTCATGAATGGTGGTGGACAATTAAACAACTCACTGGGAGAGGAGGATCCACAAATAGCTTCTGACCTCATTACAGCCTTGGTGCAAGCATGGACAAAAGAGCTGAACTCAAGAGGTGAGGTGAGAGTGACTGCCCTTGACATCAAGGCCGCATTTGACCACGTGTGGCATAAAGGAGCCTTAACAAAATTGGAGTCAATTGGAATCAGAAGGAAAACTCTCCATTGGTTGGAGTCATATTTAGCACAAAGGAAGATGGTTGTGGTGGTTGGAGATCAACCATCTCAGCTCTAGGACATCAGTGCAGGAGTTTCTCAGGGTAGTGTCCTCAACCCAACCATCTTCAGCTGCTTCATTAATGATCTTCCTTCAATCATAATGTCAGAAGTAGGGATGTTCACTGATGATTGCACAATGTTCAGTGCTATTCCTGACTCCTCAGGCCCTGAAGCAGTCCATGTCGCCACATTATAGGACGGATGTGATTGCATTGGAGGGGGTGCAGAGGAGATTCACCAGGATGTTGCCTGGGATGAAACATTTAAGTTATGAAGAGAGGTTGGATAGACTTGGGTTGTTTTCATTGGAGCAGAGAAGACTGAGGGGTGGCCTGTTCGAGGTGTGCAAGATTATGGAGGGGCATGGACAGGGTGGATAGGGAGCAGCTGTTCCCCTTAGTTGAAGGGTCAGTCACAAGGGGACACAAGTTCAAGGTGAGGGGCAGGAGTTTTTGCGGGGATGTGAGGAAAAACATTTTTACCCAGAGTGTGGTGATGGTCTGGAATGCACTGCCTGGGAGGGTGGTGGAGGCGGGTTACCTCACATCCTTTAAAAAGTACCTGGATGAGCATTTGGCACATCATAACATTCAAGGTTATGGGCCAAGTGCTGGTAAATGGGATTAGGCAGGTAGGTCAGGTGTTTCTCACGTGTTGGTGCAGACTCGATGGGCCAAAGGGCCTCTTCTGCACTGTGTGATTCTGTGATTAATTGTGTGATTGGTGCAGATAATCTTAAAATCTCCCCTTGCATCCCATTGAGAAATACATGCTGGCTTCCAGTATTTGTCTTCCAAAGATGAGCCTAAATGTTACACTAACCAGCTTAGCGTTCTAAGCATTGTGTCTTTATTCTTAAAGGTTAGGAATACACGGAACGTTTCCCAATCTTTGGATTTCTTGCCAATTTTCAATCCACAAATGAAAACTTCTGCTGAAAATGTTTTGCCACTTATAGCCAAATATGCTTAAGGGTCCCTGGTCCTATATCACTATATAATCATGATGTTCCATCACTTTATTTCCCTCATGGCATCAGCTTTTTACTATAGCTTCTTCTACTAATACAGTCAAAACCTTATGTACATATTCTATTGGTTTTGCTGACATTCTTTTTATTAGATTACAAAACATTTCTTTTCCCTTTCATGGGATGTGGGCATCACTGGCAAAGCCTGCATTTGTTGCCCATGAACTGGACATTTCAGAGGTTGGTTAAGAGTCAACCATATTGCTACGGGTTTGGAATCACATGAAGGCCTGACCAGGTAAGGACAACAGATTTCCTTCCCTCAAGGAGATTAGTGAACCAGATGGATTTTTATGATAACCGTTGATAATTTCACGATCACCATTACTGAGACTAGCTTAGCTTTATATTCCAGAATTATTAATTGAATTTAAATTCCACCAGCCGCGATGGTGGGATTTAAACACATGTCCCCAGAGCATCAGCCTGGGCCTCTGGATTAGTACTCCAGTGACATTACCACTAGGCCACCATCTCCCCTTAAAACATCCTGCAATCTTTCTTTATGGAAAATGAAGTTTTGCTTTTTTTATTCATTCTTGGTATGCAAATATCACTAGCTGATCCGTAATTGCCCTTGAGAAGTTGGGATACAGCTGCCTTCTTGAAGCACTGCAGTCCATGTGGTGCACAGGTACATCCACTGTCCACAGTAAAACAGTCAAACATGCCTTGATTTTCAGATATGCCTTTGTTGTCTAAGGATGAGTCAATATGCGATTAACATGAGGCAGGATTTCCCAGTCGTCGGGCGGGCACAGCAGGTGGGCCCAGGAGTGGCTGCCAAACGCACCGTTGCCCACGATCAGGCCCCGGCCGTGATCTCATGCTGACGGGCCAATTAAGGCCCGCCCAGCATGAAACGTGGCTCCGCAATGGACGGGTAGGGCCGAGCAGGAGCAGGGGCTTGTTGGCCACCGGGTCCAATGGCGACCCTGGTGCCCAGTTTAAAAGTGGCCCAGGCAGCCCCTGGAAGGCTGCCATGCAGGAAGTCCCCTGAACGGACACTAAGGACAGAGTGCAGCTGGACACTGCAGGCAGGAGGGCAGGTCGGGTGGGAATTCGGTCCCCCGTTTCTCTGATGAGTGCCTCACCACCCTCCTGGAGGAGGTGGCGACCAGGAGGGACACCCTTGTCCCAGGGATGGGAGGAGGAGGCCGCCGCACCTCACCAAGAGGGCATGGGAGGAGGTGGCAGCACTGGTCAGCAGCCGTGACATGATGCGGTGCAGTGCCAGAATCGCTTCAAGGACCTGCTGCACTCAGGAAGGGTGAGTACCATATTGGCATGGGCCAGTGTGCAAATGTGTTAAGGTCTGGCCATCCCTCCGAGGACCTCAGGGGTGCTAGAGTCTGAGTGTCAAATGTAAATCATGCCGGAGCTGGCCAAGGCATTAGTGAGCCCTGACTGCTTGGACTGGGTGCCTTGCAGCACAAGGACCACTGACTTGGATGTGCCCTGCCAGGTGCCCCTCAGCTGGGGTTGGCCAGGGTGCATTGGGGCTGCAGGTACAGAGTGGACTAATCAATGCTCCTCTGTTGCTTCAGGAGAAGACAGCCCACAACAATATAGAAGAGGCATGGACTGGCGAAGGCCCCACTAGCCTCCTAATCCTCTCAAGATATGAGCAAGACGCCCTGGAACTGGAGAGCTGGCACGTTCCATGTGCATCTGGGCATGGAGAGGCAAGGGAGCAAGATGGAGGTAAGAGTGCAGTGTACAGAGGTGACGATTTTGGCTTGTGCAACCATTCTAGTGTCATCTCTTCATTGATGGGGGCCTCAAATCTGGAGTTCCCATTGATCATTGGAAGACAAGGGCACCATGATGCAGATCTTCATTGTCTCACCAGGGTGCCTGGCATGTAGAGTGACAGTGTGATGACTTTAACTAATGGCATGTCCTTCTTCTCCCTTTTAGGTTCACCAGCAGGGGTTCACTCTCTGGACCCCGAAGGGCCACCCCTGACACTAGAAGACTGCCGGGTGTCATTTGCACCTGCGTCACACCTGCTCTTTGAAGCAGGCACTAACGCAGATACCAGCACCTCAGTGGGCATTAGCGTGGCAGCTAGTATCTCGCTGCATGTTGGTGAGGGGACTTCATAATCGCTTGAGGTGCAGGCGGAAGCAGAGAGTGCCCAGGGCGCCGGCAGTGGGAGGACTGCTGGGGACCAGGACCATGCTTAGTCGAAGACTGATGATGAGCCTCCCGAGTCCTCCATTAAGCGACAGATGCTGGGTGTCCAGCAAGATATGCAGGAGGATCTGGCGGAGATCCATGAGGATATGCGTGCCATGGTCTCCGTGAGGGAGGAGTCCATGCGGAGATGAGCACCGCGTTATCCATCATGGCCAAGCGCACTGCCTCCTCCATTAAAAGAGTGGCAACTCTCATGGAGAGGCAGCTCCAGGGGCAGAATGAGGGGTTCCTGAGGTTGAGCTCAGACCTGCAAGCCCTCACACAGGCACTGATCTCAGGTGGTCACGGTCAGTGTGGGAGATGGATGAGGCACCCAGTATTCCAGCTAGGTGCCCGTCCTTCAATGGTGTGCAGGGAGGTCCAGAGCAACCTCCCATTGGTGCACGAGCTGCCTGTCACCTCTGTGGGCTCCTCTGAGGGCACTCTGAATGACAGCAGCAGCCCCTCTGCCACTCCACCATTGACCGTGGCATCTGATGAGGCTGCGGCAATGGGAGATGCCAGCCATGGCATTGGCTGCTCCCTCCCAGGTAGAGCCACTCCGGCACCCACGCGCGCCCGCCAAGCAAAATATCGCGCGATGATGTCGGGATGCTCACCCGACGACATCGTGCACAATTTTACACCGATTGGGTCAGTCACGCGCCTGCCCGCAGGCCCATGCACTATATCACAGAATTACAAAAAACAACCATTGTGCTCCTATCTCTGAAACTGCTAACAAATAAAGTTTGCTAAGCAATAAACATCAGGAATGCAATTCCCTTATACTATGAAAGTTGACTTACTAAGTCTAAGATTGTGACACAAGTTGAAGCTCATGGTGATGGTCATTCAAAATCCATCAACTCATTCAGTGAACAGTACACCTCACTATTCAAATATAAATTTCCGCTATCCATTTCAACATTTAAGTATCACTTTCTGCTATTCAGCATAAAATCAATTTTTTTGTGCCTAAGCTGCACTAGTTAACTTTGTCTTAAAGATCGGATTTGGAGAAATTTAAATGAAAACAGACTTAAGTTTGAAGTTGGATCAAAACAGGAGATATGTACAAAGGCAGGCAAACAGGTCTATAATTTGAAACATATTGACATGAAATGCATTTGAAAGAATAGCCCTAGTCAACAAAGACATAAGGGTGACTTCAAAGTTAGAAAGGTGGATTGCAAAGCATCACCACAAGTGGAGAATAATAGAAATTAATATGCATAAAATGGGAAAGGGGAAATCAAAGCGATAAGGGCTGGCCTATTGCCCTTGGTTCTGAATTTCCACATGGTGAGTTGCAGCCCAGCAGCATGCCATTGAAATATGGGAAGTGACAGCAGCCTGCCAGAAGCAAGCTCTAGGAATACAAGTAGCAAAGACTCCTTGCCAGGAGCAAACTGCCATTAGACAATGGTTACTTCAGTCCCCATGATCATTTTATGGAGCTTGTGGAGCCAACTACCTTTCATGACCCTGGCCCTTAGGTGGCTTCCAGGAGACGCAAAAGAATAGATCAAGAAAGGTTATGTGCAGGCAACCAGTGAAAACACAAGGCTGGATTTCCTAAAAGGTAATCTTCCCAATAGGACTGAGTCTGAGGTCTTACGGGCAGTCGGTGTGACCTCGAGAGCAGATTTTACCAGTGATAACCAATTAAGACTGCCATCTAATTAAGTATGGCAGTCTACCTTCAGACTTACTGACCCAATCAGGCAGCCTGAAGCTCTGCAGCCTCAGCAGCGCTACCCATTGAGGTGGGCACTGCAGAGGCTGCAGGGAGAAGAAAAGGTGCCTCAATGCTGAGGCACTCTCGAAGGCCAGGAATTTTTTTAAACGTGCTTGGGTGAGGCAGGCAGGCCATGGTGGTTGGCAGAATAAACCCTCCAGTGGAAGCAACAGAGCTGCAGGGATGGCTATTGCCACTGGGGAGGTGAGGTGGGGGGTGGGGGGTGGGGGGGGGGCGGGGAGGGGCCCTCTGTGGGCCATAGAGCAACCATAAAGGAAGGCTCCGGCCCTCGCTCCAGGAACCCACTGGGAAGCTGCCTTGATGCACTTCCCATGTGGCAGGGACCTGTCCTAACACCAGTAAAATGCTGGTGGGGGATAGAGAGTAGCCAATAATTGGCCCAATAATTGAATTAATTGACTGTCCATTTCCAGTCAGTGGGAAACCACGTCATTGCCATTCCCACTTCTGGGAATGTGTTGAGGTGACGGGTAGACATCGGGCTTTGGGAAAGGGTAGTTTGATTATATTTTCTTAGGAACTCACTGCAACAAAGAAGAATGTGCACTAATAGGGTGCTCTATTACTGATGAAGGTTAAAGTCTAACTGGAAAGGATGCACTTGTTGGTGTTAACTTTTTCACCCAGTGATAATTGTTAGCACACTACATAGAGACAAAGAGGACACGATGTGTTCTCATGCTGTGGAATGAGTCGTGGATCGAGCAAATATACCTTTATGGGATGTACTGCAATTGTACAAAAAAGTATTTGACAGAAAAGATGTAATGTGAGAAGATGCGTCCTGATGCCCCTTGCAGCCCCTTGAGGAATTGTCTGAGTGTTGGTCACTAAGATGTTCTCCTTGATCATCACCAAGATCCACCATGTAGATCACTTCCCCAATGAGAAGCAGTCAACTGCAAGTTCAGGGACAGCATTTCCCCCCGTTGGGGGAGTTGTGCGGGAGCGGGCGTGTTCCCAATTGGCACCCCTGGTCGGGAGCATGCCGCCATTTTACGTGGGCGTGCCAATTAAGGCTCGCCCAGCATGACGTCCACCCGGACGCGCTGTGCGCTCCCTGTGCGGGCGGGGGAGGAATTCCCTGAGCCGGGAGCGCGATCTTTCGAGCATGTGTGCAAAAGAGCTCACAAATCTTCCTGAGGCAAAGTGCTGCCTCAGGGAGATCGGCGCAAGTGTGAAAACGGTATTAAAGGCAGAAAATAATATTCCTGACATGTCCCCTCATGTGACACTGTCACATGAGCTGGGACACGTCCACTATTTAAAAATTTTCCAAACATTTTAAATCCCTCATGAAACCTCATCCCGCCCATGGGTGAGGTTTTGTGCTTTTTCGGAAGGCTGCCTGGGCTCCTCGCCTGCCCGGCAACTGTGAGGTTGGGCGGGCGGGCCCATTAATTAGATAAATTACTTTTTTCAAGGCCATAAGTGGCCACTAACAGTTCGGGGGACACGCAGCTGACTCGGCTGCGCACCCGCCGAACTGAGAATCTAAATGCCGCGGAGTGACATGGGGACGCACGCCCGACATCACCCCGCATTATTTTACATGTCGGTGAGCGGGCCCTGCCCCCGCTGGCCGACCGGAAATTGCTGCCCCAGGTATCTATGGGTAGAAAGGCAAAAAAATTCCTTTAAAAAGCATACCCAGGTCTATAGATTTTAATCTAAATTACCCAGAGTACAGATGGAGTATAAAACTAGGAGCCTATTAAAAGGAACAATGTGATGTGCTTTGTTGGTTCTTATGTCAAAAGAAATATTATAGGGTATAGTATTCTGTTCAGTTGTGCATGGTTTATAAACTGAATGAGCTAGTTTTATTTTTTCATTGGTATCAGTAAATCAGTTCACCTTTAGGAAGACAGGAGAAATGTACATGGCACATGTGAGAGATTATGGTATCCAGTTTGTTAAATACAGGTCTTTATTTTTACAGTCCCAGATAATGCTAACACATGGCTTGACAGTGGGTAGTAATTAGCACAAATTGCTTTGGGAGTAAGATTATAGCATTAGCAGAAATGTGGTTTAAACTAGGATAGGATTAGGAGATATACACTAGCGGTTACAAAGAGTTGGATTTTCATTCCCAAGGTGGGTAGCAAGGGCAGGATTTTACACTTCACAGGCGGGCGCATGCCTAGCCCAATCTGGTGTGAAATCGCATGAGATGACGTTGGGCAAGCGTCCTGACGTCACTGCACACTCACCCGATAAAGTTGGAAGCACACCCGCTGACAATTAAGAGGACAATTAAGCCCATTAACAGCACAATTGCCTATGACTTTTCATGGCCCGCCCAACTTTTTGGGCAGAATGTTCGGCTCGGGGACCAGGGGTGGTGCCCACTCACCAAGGCGTAAAATGACGCGCGGTGACATTGGGCGCGTGTCTCGATGTCGCCGCGTGTCATTCAGATTTTCAGTTCAGCGGGGCGCACACCGGAGTCGGCTGTGTGCCCGTCGAACTGTCAAGGGCCTTTTAAGGCCAGTTAACTATCAATTAAAACAATAAACTGAGCTCTGTGTCTCGGGGAGATTTCTGCGCTCTTTCGCGCATATGCGCAGGCCCCGACTCAGGCAACCCCCACCCCCGCCCCCTCGCCCGCACAGGGAGAGCTCTGCGCTTCTGGGCGCATGTCACACCGGGCGGGCCTTAATTGGGCCACCCACGTACAATGGGATCGCCCACGCCTGCCCTCGCACAGCCCTCCCGACGGTGAGAAAATTCTCCCCTGTGGTTGGCGGACAGGCGAATCAGCCAGGCGGCCTTTGCAATTTTCACCAAATCTTATCCAAGGTCGGGATGAAATGTCCGTTAGGCAACAAAATATCAATAAATATCTGGGGATAGCATTTCTATGAGGCATATTTTCAGGTGCTTGATTGTGATGCATGGGCAATACAGCTTTATTTCATTATTTGAAGGTCCGCAGCTCCCTGAGGCAGCTGTCTGCCTTCAGGGTGCTCTCTCGCAGCGCTCAGCTGTGGCCGCAGTGACGTCATTGCCCGCCGTCTTCCCACCCCCACCCTGGCAGCGCTGAGCTTTTCAGCGTGTGTTTCACACTGGCCGGCCGCTAATTGGCCAGCCAGCGTGAAATCGCGATTGGGGGACCATTGCGGTCGGCGGTACATTTCCCGGCCCCTCCCGGGTCCGCTGGGGGTAAAATTCAGGCCCAAGAGTCAGGAAAATTCCAGGCTCCACCTGCCCACCTCAGGAGAAAGTGCCCGCGAGGATGGGATTTTCGTTGCTCCGGGGGGAGGTGCAAGTTTCCGTTCGAAGGCAGCAACACAGGCTGCTGGGTGCAGCAGCAGGCTCTTTAAAAGGTCTGCCTCGGTTCAGTGGACTTTGTCCCAGTAATAATACAATCAGAAAGGCCTTCCAGCCCTTAGCCCCCACAGACTCCCCATGCCCCATCCATGCCACCTCATGCCCCACCCACCCCCTATGACCCCTCATACCCACATGCCAAGCCACGCTCCCCCCAAAATAACCCCTTTAGTTTCTGCTGCTCCCTATGCCTAGGTATGGCCCCCAATCTACCCTAATGGCCCCTCATGCCGCCCATGCCAAGCTATGGCACTTCCATACCCAATAGCTCATTATACACTTTATAGAAGCAATAAATACTATAGTGACAGTACGATGTGTAAAATTGCTTTAAAAAAACAGCCATTCTCGATAACTTTCCACTCTCTCAGAAGACAAGAATTGGTAGGATTAAATGTAGAAAGACATCAGGCCTCCAAATGTCCTACAATGCTAAGGAAAGACAACAAGGAAATGGCAGAGGCTTTGGTCACAATCTTTCAAATATCTTTTGACTTAGGTTATGCCAGAAGATGGGAAGTTTGTCATTGTAACAAATGTGACTAATTCAACAAAAAAAAACTTTTCATTGTGCCCACCTCCCACATATCTCTTTGAAATTTCCAGCTGCCAGGTGCAATCTTACCCCATTCCATATTGCATCAAATACATGAAAAGCTACAGCAGGAGATTGACTACTACATTTAGAAACCATTTGACTGGTGGATTTCTGTGTAAAACATTGTGGAAAAAGCTTTTTGAGGAATTAGATTATTGAAATAATATTCAGGTAGGCTTACTAAACAATTAAAATGGAAAAATTGTAAGAAATGAAACATGAACAATTTATAGTTTCATCTGTGGTAGACTTTGAACTACATTTAATAAATGGACTGGAAAACATTCTGAAGCAAGCTTTGATGTTGTATTAACCAAGCTAGCAAGTGTTACGTTAAATGGCTTGGTAATATGTTCAATTAACATTTTGAATGATTTGTCAGAACATAACAATGAATACTTCAAAAGTAAAATATACAATTTCATAAATATGATTACAAATTATATTCTGTGTTTAATTTAAAACATGCTTCAAAGTTTCAAAGCCACTCAGTCATTCTGTCATGTTCTTCCTCAGAGGAAAAAAATAATAGAATTCTAGATCTTTAAACATTTGATATTTACTAGTTGAATAAATGTGAAACATAAGAGGCTGCTTGTTAGATAGTGATTGGTGAGGGCAGATAATGGTCAGGGGGAGAAGATTGTTAAATCATTCTGAAGCCAGATGGTGAAGTAGGAAAATGAATGCCTAACTTTTATTCGATGCTCAATTTATTGACAGAATGCAACATTACAAATGTCTGCCTCCTCCCTAACCAGCACGGAGGGTGGGATTTTCTGGTCCTGCTGAAGTCAGTGGCTGGCTGGCTGGCTCACTGCATCTGTTTGGTGGGAGCCGTGATGCTGGGGTTAGAAAACCCAGACCCAAGTGTCCTGGCAGTCTCTCTTTATATGTGCTCAATGTGCATAATCAATCAGTGCTGTCCACCTGTATACCCTTGACCTTAATAATACAATTAACATAACATTAATAAAGATGGGGACCAAGAGGAGCAGATGGTGGAGATAGGGTCCGATCACACTATGAGGAGGGTCTGAGCAGGCACAGCATGGGGACAGGGTAGCTTTTGGGCCAGGAAGAAGCACTCCTGTTCCTCCTAGCTAACAAGCAGGGCTGCAAAGGCACTAATCTTGTAGATTCAGCCCATCTCACCTCTCTACACCTGTTGGCTTTCCCACAATCTGGGAAACCCTAAGGGCGGGGATTAAAAATAGAATGACTGTTAAATGATGACACACACAGCCTCATTAAAGTATTTAAATTAGCAACTGATATCCAGATTAGTTGCCTACCCCTCATCCTGCCCCCATTAAAACTCGAAGTGGGTAGGTTTGAGATGGGTTGGATTTCTGTTTCAGATTTTTAGCTTTTTAACTTCCCACCTAAACAAAATCTATCCATTTTGGAGTTTTAAACTTCTCAAGTTTTTAATATTTTTAAATTGTAATGGTGAATCTCTCTGCAGGCTTAATGATAATGAGTAACATGCTTTCACTCACAAAGTCTCTAAATTCCATAATATATTTCAGTGTATATAAACAATTAAGCAAAACAATTATAAATAATACAAATCTGTGTCATAAAAGAATAAGGCTGCAATTTTCAGTTGCGTTGCACCCATACTTTCAAAGTTACATGTGCCACTCAGAGTCAAAAATGGCATCCACACTGTGAGCATACTTCTGGTGCTGATCATCTGGACACCATTTTGGATCAGCATTAGCATGAGCATGTGTAGTAGTTATAGTTTTGGGAAATGTAGGACTGTAGATTTAAGAATTATCCTGTGTTGCAAGATCACATGATCTGTGTTAACCAATGTGTTAACAGCACAGGGAACCTCTACAGGAGAGTTCTTCTTTAGTTATGGAGTTTGATGCACACGTGTAGCTGCTGCTGCTGTCTTATAAATAAAGTTAAATGTTTCCAAACTTGTCTGGAGTTCAAATCTATAACAAATGGTGATGAGGATAAATCAGATCTGGTGCTGTACCTCGGCCAGCGATTGTGAGTATCTAAGTTCATTCAAAATAAAAGAAGAGATAGTCATCTGAAATCCACAGTTTGGCAGAATAGATCCCTTTGAGTTAGCCACAGACAATTGGTCTCAATATATGGAATGTCTTGCATTCTACTTTTAAGCAAACAAAATCATGGTAGAGGAAAAGAGGAGAGTGATGTTCCTGAGTATTTGTGGGAGTAAGACTTACAGTTTAATTCAAAGCTTGATGGCCCCCAGTGCCCCAGTTTTGAAGACTTGCAGTGAATTAGTAGACCCAATTAAGGGACATTTTCAACCCCAGCCCTCAGCCACAATGAAAGGTCCAGGTTCAATTCACGGAATAGGGCCCCGGGGGAGACAATTGCTACCTACGTGGCAAAATTAAAACAACTAATGGAATATTGTGATTTTGGTGAAACCCTGAACGACATGCTCAGAGATCATTTAGTATGTGGTGTGCAGGAAGACGCTGTTCAGCGAAGATTGCGGCTGAAGTGAAACTTGATTTTAAGAAATAGTGCTGGTAATGGAAAGCACTATAAGGGATTCACAAGCAATTCAAGGGGCGCAAAATGGCACCATTCTCCTAGTCAGGTGGGAACAGTCAGCCAAATGTGGCGCTAAAAGCCAGAACTCTGCTGCAAGGTGGGAAACAGCCCCTGCTAACTGAAAAATAAGAGGAAACTGCTTAGCAGCTAAATTGAAAAATAACTTTCATCGATGTGTAAACAATCAGTCTTCTAGCGAATGGCAATTTTAAAAAGTAGAGTGTTATTATTGTCACAGCAGTGGACACATAATGAGATGGTGCAAAGCGAGATTTAAACAGGCCTCCAAACAAACAAAGTCCAGTGAAGTCTATAGTGTAGAAGAGCCAGAAACAACCAATTCTGATATTTATTCATTATTCAGTATGAAAGTTGGGAAGAGAGAGCCAATATTTGTTACAGTGCAAGTGAATGGTAAACCATTAAAAAAGAAGTAGACACGGGTGCTTCCACCACTGTAATAGGAGAACACACTTTCAGATATTTAAATAAAAGTGATCAACAACTAAATTTGGAACAAACATCTGCCAAGTTGAAAATGTACATAGGTGAAGAAATCCAAAGTGAAAGGTATCACCAGAGCAACTGTTCATTACAAACACCAATTGGCACAGCTACCAGAGTTGGTGGTAGAAGGTGAAGGGCCAAGCCTTCTAGGGTGTGATTGGTTGAAGGAGATTAAATTAAACTGGTCCAAAATCTTACAGTTGTGAGTAGGTGGACTACCAGAGCTGCTAAAAAAATGTGACACCATCTTCAAGGATGAACTGGGAAAAATCCAAGGCCTACAGGTCAACATTTACGTGGGCCCAGAAGCAACCCCTCGCTTCTTAAAAGCAAAACCGTTGTCATACGCCCTGACAGAGAAGGTTGACGCTGAGCTGAACTGGCTAGAGAGGCAGAGTGTCATAAAAGTGGTTCAGTTCTCAAGAGTGGGCAGCACCCATAGTCCCTGCCCTTAAACCAGACCAGACTGTCCGGATCTGTGGGGACTGTAAACTAATGGTCAACAGAGCAGCCAAATTGGACAGGTACCCTATTCCCAAGATTGAAGACCTGTGTGCCAAACTAGCAGGAGGGACAACGTATACAAAGCTTGACATGAGCCATGCTTATCAGCAACTGGAGCTGGATTATGTCTCCCAGGAATTCATCACCATAAATACCCACAAAGGGTTATACCAATGTACACACCTGCTTCCTCAGCCTGTGCCATTTTTCAGAGGACAATGGAGAGCTTACTACAGGGGCTACCTCAGGTTATGGTCTATCTGGATGATGTACTGATAACTGGATTCACGGAAAAGGAACACATGGTTAACCTCGAGGAAGTCCTGAAACTATTTTTAGAAGCAGGATTGTGCCTGAAGAAGGAAAAATGCACCTTTCAAGCATATGAAGTCATTTATTTGGGCCACCGGGTGAATGCCCAAGGGTTACATTTGATTGAAGAGAAAGTTACAGCAATAAGAGAGGCACCTGCACCCAAGAACGCCTCTGAACTTAAATTATTTTTAGGGATGATAAATTATCATGGGTGATTTTTACCAAATTTATCCACAGTTCTAGCCCTTCTACATTCATTGCTAAGAAAAAACCAGCGTTGGTTTATGGAGGCGCCCCAAAAAGAAGTATTTTTGTAAAACAGCTCTTACACTCTTCAAATTTGTTAGTGCATTATGACCAGATGAAGGAATTGGTGCTAACCTGCGATGTGTCCCACTAAGGAGTGGGAGCAGTACTATCTCAGAAAATGGATGACGGCACAGAGAGGCCGATAGGCTATGTATTCAGGACACTTACAACAGTTGAAAACGGATATTCTCAGATCAAAAAGGAAGGTCTGTTGATTATTTTTGGTGTAAGAAAATTCCACCAGTACGTGCACAGGCGACATTTCATGATAGTATCAGACCACAAACCACTTTAGGGTCTGTTTAGTGAGGAAAAGGCTCCTATAGCCTCTGCAAGAATACAAAAATGGGCCCTAATTTTGGCTGCATATGAATATACATTTGTACATAGACCAGGGATTCATATAGCAAATGCTGATGCCCTAAGTCGCCTTCCTTTGCAAGAGAATGCTGAACAAGTTCCAACCCCACAGGAGCTCTTATTACTGATAAATTTTCTAGATTTCTCCCCAGTCTGTGCCAGGCAGATAAGAAACTGGACAAATCATGATCCAGCCTTGTCTTGAGTGAGAGACCGAGTGTTACTTGGTTGGTCCCAGGAACCAGTCTTTGATGAATTGAAGCCATTTTTCAACCAAAGACACAAGATGAGCAGTCAAGATGGTATTCTATTATGGGGTGCACGGGTAGTAGTTCCTGCACAAGGAAGGGAATCACTTTTAGTCGAGCTAAACTGTGTCCATCCAGGGATCTCCCGAATGAAGACAATAGCGCTGAGTAATTTTTCATGACTGGGGATGGACGGCGATATTGAAAATGTGGTAAAGCACTGTGCAATGTCAACAGCTGCAAAAGTTTCCCATTGCAGCCCCATTACACCCATGGGAGTCACCTGGCAGACCCTGGGTGCGATTGCACATTGACTACACCGTTCCTTTCCTTGGAACCATGGGCAGAATTTTTCCGTTGGCGTGCAAGGGGCGGGACCCGTGCGGCGACGCATAAAATGACGTGCAGTGACGTTGAGCGCGCGTTCCAATGTCACCACGTGCCATTATGATATTTCACTGGGCGGGCACGTGACAATGCCCATTGAGCAGCCGCCAGTAATTATCGGGCCAATTAAGATAGTTGAGGCTCCAATTGTTGTGGATTTTAAGGCACCCGTGCGATATTCGCCTCGTCACACGGGTGCGACGGGCAGGCAGCTATCCGAAACTTTAATGATCCTCATCCACAGGCGGGAAAAAGGGATCATTGTTTTTGTGAATCCAAACATTTAACAGTTAGTGCTCAGAAGTTATTGAAAGTTGCGGGTGTGAGTGGAGAAGCCTCAAACACACAGCAGCTGCTTGGACTGGACTCACAACCTTCAGGTCAGCACTTTTCAGTGAGGATTTGTTTTGGGGCCTGTAGGTTTCAGCAAGCCTCCCTGAGCCTGGGAATGGGAGGTGATCTCTCCAGAAGGGGGAGGAGGCCAGGAGTGCACATTCAGCCTCCAGGGGAGCCACCTTTGGGAGGACAGGCGAAGGCACAAGGGGTGCAGGGCCAAGAGGCAGTCCAAGGCACAAGGGGACACAGAAGACACCACTATCCTGCTGCCAGGGTATACAGAACACGAAGCAGCTACCTCAATATGACTGAGGTGCAGTACCGAAGGAGGCTCCATCTGTCAAGGGAGACAGTCAACACTATCTGTCAGATGACTGGTCCAGAGATATCAGCTAACTGTGTGGGTGGACACCCCATGCCTGTCTTTCTAAAGGTCACAGTTGCCCTCAACTTCTATGCCTCCGGCTCCTTCCAGGGCTCGGTGGGTGATCTTTGCGGTGTCTCCTAATCGGCTGTCCATACTTGTGTCAAGCAGGTGACAGACTCTCTGTTCAGGTGTGTACTGACCTTCATCCACTACCGCTGGGACGAGGCCAGCCAGATAGAGAGAGCTGGAGGCTTTGCGGCGATTGCTGGCTTCCCCTGCATCCAGAGTGCAATAGACTGTACACATGTGGCCATCAAGGCGCCAGCAGGTGAACCCGGTGCCTTCGTCAACAGGAAGAGCTTCCACTCCATGAACATGCAGATAGTGTGTGATCACAGGATGCAGATCCTGCAAGTCTGTGCAAGGTACCCAGGCAGCTCCCACAACACCTACATCCTCAGACACTCCCAGGTGCCGGGGCTCTTCAGTGCTCCGGCTCGGCTGGATGAATGGCTGCTGGGTAACAAGGGCTATCCCCTCAGAAGATGGCTCATGACGCCTCTCTGCCATCCAAGAACAGAAGCTGAGCAGCGGTATAATAGAAGTCACGCCTCCACAAGGGCTGTGGTGGAGAGAGCCATCGGTCTTCTCAAAATGCGCTTCCGATGCCTGGACCGTTCCGGGGGCGCACTCCAGTACCCTCAGATCATGTGTCGCTGATAGTGGTTGCATGCTGCACCCTGCACAATCTAACTCTGCAAAGGGGGGACGCTGTGGATGAAGAAGATGTAGACAGAGTGGCTGGAGCTGAGCACGATGAGTCCAGCAGTGAGTCCGGGGATGAGCATACACAGGGAAATGATGAGGGGGCACAGGCTAACCCGGGCATGCTCCAGGGAGGCAGGGACACACGGGACCCTCTAATCCAGGGAACCTTTAGCCAGCACAGCACATATGGATCTGCAACACAAGCCTGGCATGTATCCTCCATCCCGGAGACCTCATCTGTCTGGATAGGAGGATTGGTGATGGGTACAGTGAATAAATCCAAAAGACACACAAATCAGTCATCAAATCTCAGGAATCCATGCACCATTCCAAAAAAAAGGCACCAACAGCCATTTGAGACAACATAAATGTAACATTATAAACAAAGTCTCTTCACATAACATAAATAAAATTATGTTGGGCTTCACACAAAGCTCGAAACATCTAGTGCATGGATTCCTGAGATTTGATGACTGATTTGTGTGTCTTTTGGATTTATTCGTGGCACCAATCCTCCTATCCAGACAGATGTGATCTCCAGGGTGGAGGATACATGCTAGGCTTCATTTGCAGATCCATCTTGCGGGTGGGGGGGTGGGGGGGAGCAACAGTAAACCACAAGTGATGAACCGGGGGTGTGCCTAAGGTGCCTTCATTTTAAGTTTGCGGGTGCTACATCTTTGTGGTGCCCCCTCGCTGGCACTGGCATCTGAGACAGCCTGCTCTCTCTGCTGTCCTGTTGGCCTCGATGACCTTGGCAGATGTCCGCTGGCCCGTGGAGCCTCTGCTGGCCCTGCCTGGGAGGGAGCTGCCAGCTCCACAGCTGGCATCTCCCCAGTCGTCACAGCCTCATTGGCTGCCTCGTTCACTGGCAGAGGGGCAGAGGAGCTGCCGCCCTCATCCGGAGCACCCTGAGAGGCACAAGCAGAGATGACAGGCAGCTGCTCTGCCGACGTGAGGTTCATTTGGCCCTTCCTGCTCACCATAATTGGTTGAGCACCGAGGTGGGATACGTGGTGGCTAAACCACCGCCCACACGGGCTCTGAACAGAATAGGGCAATGCCCCTGTGAGGGCGTGCAGGTCTGAGTGAAACCCCAGGGACCCCAGATCCTGTCCCTGGAGCTGCCTCTCCATGAGAGTCGCCAATCTCTCCATGGAGGAAGCTTGGCGATCAGTCATGTTGCTTAATGCATCGGCCATGGCCCGCGTAGACTCCTCCACCCCTGACACCAAGCCAAGCAGAGCCTCATGTATCTCCACCAGATGTTCCCGAACACCCGGCCACACGTCAGCACTTGGCTGCATCGCCCACGACTCCAGAGGCTCATCATTTGCCACGGACTGAGCATGTGCCTGGGCCCCTTCAGTCCTCCGAGTGCAGGCTCCATCGGCACTCTGTCTCTGCCAGCTTCTCCAGCGACTGTGAAGTGCCCTCACCGCTGTGACCCGGGACACTAGCCGAAGATGTGATGCCCACCGAGGTGCCAGTATCTGCGCTGGTGCCTGCCTGGCAGAGATGGTGTGACGCTTCTAATGGTGAAACTTCATGGCCCTCAGGTGTCAGAGGGGCCCCTGCTGCTCTGGGTCCCGGCCCTGCACCAATGATGCTGAAAGGAAGAGTAGGGAAATTCGATCAGTTAGCCTGCGGACAATGTCTGTGTACATGCCTGTCCCCCGGATCATCATTCCACACACACTGGGCAAGCCATGTTGGTAAGTTCACTCACTTAGCAATCAGCAATGGCATGGATGTTGGGAGACTACTGGTGACGTGAGAGCTGGCCATACATACCTGCCTGTGGATCCCCAACCTCTCCGGCTCCGGTGGACCTGCGTGCGTGTCACCTCTCCAGGTCCAGTGCTTCCTGCTCCTAGCGGCTGAGCATCAATATCTGGGCTGGCCCACCGCCAGTCCTCAGCCGCTCGGTGTTGTTATGGGAATTCTTTTCCTGCAAATGAAAAAATTGCATTGATAATTGATACTTGTAACGTCAATCTCCTCGCGGCCGGCCCACCCCAAGCCCAGCTGGCCACTGCAGGGCTGCAATGCATCCTTCCCCTGCTGGTGGCCAGCACTCACACAAATATGCCTGGTGTGTCCTCCGCCATCCCCCCACAACCTCCCCCCACCCCCAACCACCCACCACATGCTGCCTTCATCATAGTTGGGAGCACACAGTTGTACCGGCCGTTTCAAGGAGACACAATGACGAGGAGCGCAGAGGGGCAGAGGGCAGCACATCCATCTGTGCCACGCCACCTTGAAGATCCCCTCACACCATATCATCACCCTGACTTCCACATGTTGTGGAGTTCGACCAGTGCGCCTGGGTGTAGCTCCTCCATGTTGACCCCATCACAGTCATGTGGGTGTCACTCCACCACATGCTGCGGGTGCAGAACCCATCTCATCACAACCCTCTCATACTGATGAATGCATAGGCAATATCTGGTGGGCCGCCCAGCTAAGGACACATGCCGTCACTGACTCATTGCACTCAGGCCACTCAGACATGGGTGGTCCACCAGCTGGCGAGAAGCTTACATGATGGGTGCAATGAATGATGCCAACATGCTACCCACCCCGTGCACAGCAGGTCATTGAAGCGCTTGCGGCACTGGTTCCATGAGCGTCACATCAAGTTGTGGGAGCTCACGATCTTCGCATCCTCCTCCTACGCACGCTTGGTCAAGTGGGGTGGTCTCCTCCTCCCGTCCTCGGGGTCAAGCACATCCTTGATGGACCACCACCTTGAGGAGGGCAGCAAGGCACTCAGCGGAGAAGCTGGGTGCACACTGGCCACCCGCCCTACCCTCCTGCATAGCTTTTTCTGATTTGCCTTGCCCCCAACCTCTGACCATGTACAGCTTGGCCTTTAAACAGGCCGCCGGGTCGCCATTGGACCCAGCAGCGATTGCTGTTCCGCCTGTGCCCAACCACTCCTGCTGTCCCCAGGAGTCGCCAAACACACTGGGGGGGGGCCTTAATTGGCCTGCCCGCGCAAAATGACGGCGCGGACCTGATCGTCGGCAGTGATCGGGACCGCGACAGCCAGCGCCCGCTCCCGCACTCCCCGCCCGAAATTCTCTCCCATGTTTCTACTCATTATAGATGCTCATTCCAAGTGGTTAGACATCTGAGGTAAAGTCACAAATATCAGGTGCTATTATATAAAAACTACGCCAGAGCTTCGCCATCCATAGATTGCCGGAGGTAATACTCTCAGGTAATGGTACTGCATTTACGAGCACTGAGTTCCAATGATTTATCAACCTCAATGATATCAACTAAGTGAAGAATGCACCATACCATCCGTCATCAAATAGACTGGTGGAAAGGCAGCACAAACTTTTAAGGAGGGAATGAAAAAGTTATCAGGTGAATCATTGGAGAAAAAACTTGCTTGTTTGCTATTTCACTACAGAACAACGCCCCCCCACCCCCTCCCCAGACTACGACAGGAGCAACACCTGCAGAATTACAGATGAGGCACCGTCTTCAGACAAGGCTAAGCTTAACACTTCCCAACTTGGAGGGGAAAGTGGGGAAAAGTCAAGGGAATCAATAAGTGACTCATGATTTGCATAGTCGTGAGCGACACTTTACTGTTGGAGACGCAGTATACGTAAAGAATTTCAGTGGAGGGCCAAAGTGGTTATCTGGTAAAGTGAATTCTGTGACCGGACCATTGTTGTACCACGTGGAAGTGGAGGGTCGGGACACCCGTAAGCATGTGGATAATTTAAGAGAAATAGAGATGCCCCAACAAAATCATGTTCCACCTGTAACGACTACTGAACCAGTGGCTCCTGTTGAAGTTGCTCAACCAAGGACACACACGCCGATGTCTCTGTTGAAGTGGAAGAAACCAATCTGCGAGTGCCTAATGAGGTACCTGAAGTTAATACAGTTCCAGAGAACATGTTTCCTACAAAAGAATCTGAAGTTGTGGAGCTGCGACATTCCACAAGAATCAGGAAACCACCTGAAAGACTGAACTTGTAATTTCAAGACCTCTGTAAATATTGTAATGTCATGAGATAAATATCCTTGTAAATACAAAATGTACAGAAAAGTTATGGGGGAGGAATGTAGTAATTATAGTTTTGGAAATGTAGGACTGTAACTTTAAGAACAATCCTGTGTTGTAAGATCACATGACCTGTGTAAACCAATGTGTTAACTGCACAGGGAACCTGGACAGGAGAGTTTTTCTTTCGTTATGGAGTTTAATACACATGTGTAGTTGCTGCTGCTGTCTTGTAAATAAAGTTAAATGTTTCCACCAAGAAAAGTTGTCTGGCGATCAATGTGCATGAACAGTATGCAGAGTAAACATGTAATGCTGATTTGACTCCAGGGGTGCACTTCTTGATTTGACCACTCCAGCTAACACCATACCCTCTCTTAACCTTGCACAAGGGAACATGCAGTCAACAGCAGAAAGAACCATTCACGGAACCAGCACTAATAAAAAGGGTCATCAACTACTTTCAGGTGAATTGCTGATTGGTTGGTATCTGCTGTTGCTGAACTGGTAGAAATATTCAGAAGTTTGCACTGCTGCTTCAACTTGCTGAAGTCTCAGGGAGTGGTGTGACATGTGGTGAGCGGCTTAGTTCTGTCTTCAGGGATTCTGCTCAAACCACTTTTCCCAATAATGGGCGGAGTATCTTCTATCTCCCTTGGCCTGAATTATGAAAGGGAGAATCAGCAGAAGCAATGTAGAGCGGGACAAGCTGCTTGAGGAGGCAGGAGGATAAGGGGAGATAGGCAGTATGTGTGGGCTGTGAGGCGCGGATGTTAAGCTGGTAACAAATAAGGTATGAGGGTGAGTCATGATTGACAGAGATTGTTGGTAGGTGAGGGATGGAGGGGTGTGGTGGATTGAGCAGTGTGTGAAGCTACTGGTGCTTTTGGATATGGCATTTGAAGATGCATTAACTAACCTTGACCACTAGTGTGAGGCCGTTGAGTTTCTTGTAGCACTGCATCCATATACTTCGGACTACACTGCTGGGATAGATTGTGACAGCTATCTGCTCGCACAACTATGAATGTCTGGAGGGACTCCTGGTCCCCAGAGGACAGAGGACCTCCTGCACCAAAGCTGACAGTGCATACGAGATCCTTGGAGCACGCTCTCTGCCTTGCAGTGTCATTCTTGTGCCTTACCCAGGTCAAACTCACTTCCATCATCTGTTCCAGTCAAAATTGACCTCTATTTTAAGAGGTGCAGGTTGGCTTTAAATAGTGCAGGCTAGCTTGACCTCACGTCAGTCTCTCATGATAGTGTGCCCCCTCTCAGTTGTGCAGCTGCTCAATAGTTCGCTTAACACTGACTACACATTCATATCATATAAATGAGCAGGCAGCATGAAGTTTATCAGCGTGCTGCCTGCATCGGAAGCAATGGGCATGGGTTCATTGATCATCATGATCCCTGCACCCATCAAATTTTGCAGAAAATATCTCCAGCATCTATTTTATCCAAAGCTTGATCACGTATATTTTTCCATACTTAAAAATTATATTCTTTCACAACAGTCAGCAAAGGGGAATGGATGGTTTTGGACCAGGCAGTTCTCTATAAACATCACTGCCATTGTTCTAAATCGGCTGTTAACTACAGGCACTAAAGGTACAGACAGACTTTCTAAAATAGACTATATTGGGTTAGGAATTCATCTTGGGCAGGGACACAAAATGAATGCTTGTGAATCAGCAGCATGTTTCACACTCCACACACTTTCCCTTTCCATTGAATTCAATGGAATGAAAACCAAGTGGAATGTAAAACAGGATGCTGATTTGCGAGCACCCATTTGTGGTCGCATCCACCATGAATTTCTTTTCCATAATAATTGTGAATCATTCCAATAACAATCTGGTTTAGAACTGGAGTAATTTGCTTGGCGGCAACAATTAGGTTCAGACAAACTGAGAAGTAAATTTATTTTCTCAATGTGGAACCAGAGCTCTAGCAACCATGTTATCCATGGGCTGAATCTTCCGTGGGTTGGTAATCACTGTTGGTCTGCCAGCCAGTTCCTATTTCCCTCACTTGGGCTAGATCTCCATGTTTCTCAATTGGACTTCCAATCTGGGCCTGCTGAGAAAGGTACAGCGTAGGTGCTCCTGGAGTCCTTCTGTGTAGTGCAGGATTGTCAGAGGGAGTGAAGCCATGATCCTTTGTTCGCCACGAGCTGCCATTAACCGGTAAGTTTAAATGTCCCACCACTTTGGCAGGAGAGAAGATAAGTGCGTAGGGTAAGTGGGTGAGCGGTTAGGATGGGCCGAGGGGGAATGTCGGGTGGTTGGGGGAGGTTGTGTAGTCAGGGATGGGTCGGGCGGTTGATGGGAGGTTAGGTACTTGGGATGTGTGTCGGGTGGTCGGGAGGGAAGGGTTCGGGTGGTTGGTGGGTGCGGTCAGGTGGGGTTGGGTGGTCCAGGAGTTCAGGTGGTCCGGGGGAGGTCAAGTGGTCGGGTAGTTAAGAGGTGTGTTTGGTGGCCTGGTGGGGTTGGGTGGTCAAGGGGAGAGTTCGGGCGGTCAGCTGTTCAGTGGGGGGGGGGGCGTCGGATCGTCGGGAGGCATGTCAGGTGGTAAGGGGGACGTTAGGTGGTCGCGGCTGTCGGGTGGTCGGGGGTCAGGTGGTCGGGGGAAGATTCGGATGGTCGGGGGAAATCAAGTGGTCATGGGGTCATTGGGTGGTTGTGGAGTTGAATGTTTGGGATGGTCAGGGGGTTGGGTGGTTAGTTGGGGTCGGGTGGTTGGGGCAATCGGGGGTTAGCATGGTCGGGGCGGCCATGGGGTAAGGTGGTTGGCAGGAAATCAGTGTTTAAGGGCAACTTCAGGTGGTGGGGTCAGTCGGTCAGGGGTAGGGTGGTGTTGTGTGGTGGGGGGGGCAAATCCTATGGTCGGATGGTTGAGTTGGGTCGAGTGCTCTGGGGGCTGGGTAGTCGGTGGGGTTGGGTGGTCAGTTGGGATGGGGCAGTCGGGTGATCGGGGGGGTTGAATGGTCAGTGGGGATTAGGCAATCGAGTGGTTGAGAGGGTTGGGTGGCTGGTGGGGCTGAGTGGCTGGGGGGGTCATAGGGTCGGGTGGTCTGCAGGAGGTCAGGTGGTCAGGGGCGGGTTCGGGGGGTCGGTGGTCGGTGGGGATGGGTCCTTTGGGTGGTCGGGGGTGGAGGGGTTGGGGGTCAAGAGGGTCAGTTGGTTGGGACAGTTGGATGATTGAGGTGGTAGACTGGGGGGTCTGGCAATTGGAGGGTTGGAGTATACTCAGGGGTTTGGCGGGTAGTTGGGGATAGACAGAGGTGTGGGGGTAGTTGGGGAGTCCAGAGGGTAGTCCGAGGATAGGGAGAATATCCGGGTGGTCAGGGGGTAGTTGGATGGTCAGGGGGCAGCCAGAGGGTCCAGTGGGTGGTCAGGGGTGGGGGAGGTCAGTAGTGTAGGTACCCAGGAGTTAGAACTGGTTTTAATCCTTCTAACCTTTCTTGGGTAACGATTCTGCTAAGTAAGTCGGAACCAGTCAAATTCTTTGGGAAGAATTTCCCCCCGACCGGGAGGAAGTGAAGGAGTGGGCGCGGGCAGGCGCGCCTCCGATTGGCGCCCCTGATCAGGGGCGTGCCGGCATTTTAAGTGGGCAGGCCAATTAAAGCCCCCCCCAGTGCGACGTCAGCCAGGAAGCGCTATGCATGCGGCTAAGTGCTACCTCAGGGAGATTGGCTCAGAATTAAAACTTTGAAGGTAAATGTTTAAAAAATTTCCCTGACATGTCCCCTCATGTGACAGTGTCACATGAGTTGGGACATGTCCATCACTTTAATGCAAACCTTTATTAAATATTTAAAAACGCTCATTAAACCTCATCCTGCCCTTGGATGAGGTTTCATGCTTTTTCTTAAGCCTGCCAGGGCTCCCAGCCTGCCCGCCAACCTTAAGGTAGGACAGGCAGCCCTGTTAATGACCTAAGTTGGTTTATTAATGGCCTCAATAGACCGTTGACAGGTTGGCGGGCACACAGCTGAGGCCTGACGTCATCCTGCGTCATTTTACGTGTCGGCGAGCGGGCCCCGCCCCCTGCTCGCCGACCTAAAGACCCGGCCCTTTGACTTTAAATTGGAGGTTTGAAGGGATCCAGATGCAGGCAAATTGCCCAATGGAAGTTGAAACTTTCTGGGTACTTCCCATGCAGTCCTTGCGTGGAGGCCTCTGAGGGATTCCCCCCTGTGCATCATCTGGGGTATGACCCTCCGGAGAACGGAAAACTTGGGTCTGTCTGTCTCTCTGCCTGCCTGTTTGACAGTCTGTCTGTCTATCTGTCTATTTGTCTGTCTATAAACAATAACTATCATAGTCAGAATTTATGTCTGACTGACTAAATTTTTACAAGTACTTATGGCTGCCAACTCTTTAAAGATTTTGAAAGCAGGGCTATTGGCAGAATGTTATCTATCTGGCAGATAGTAATCTAGCCAAGAACACTAAGTTTCTGATGAACATTCTGTAGTGGGCACTCTTCCTGGAAATGTTAACGTCATGACTGAATTTTATGAGGAGGCAGTGGCCCTGCATCCTCTGTTTGAAATGTCAGGGGCAAGTCCACCTCTACCTGGCCAAGCTGCCCCAAGCCGATTTTACAACTGCTGGGTCATTAATTGGCTCAGGGAGACACTTGTACTCCTAGAAGCAGTGGCCATTGCTCAGACTGCAGGTTGTCTCCGACAATGATTGTCGATCGACCTCAATTAGAGGGTAAGTCGAGGCCTTCTGCCATGGCCAGTCTGGCATGCCATGGTGAGGGGGTGAAAGACAAAGTTCAGGGGAGTAGGGGGATGAAGAAACATGTGGGAGGGGTTAGTACCATGGGGAAGGGGATCCTCTTTGGGCAGAGAGTGTCGCCTTGTGGCGTGGAAGCCTCCTGCCACGGTAAATTACCAGTGGTGGTGGGAGGAGACCCTTAAGTGGCCATTAATTGGGCACAAGAGCCTCAACTGGCCCAAGGTTGGGCGGGCCACCTGATGCCTCCCCAGCACTGGTAAAATAACAGCGGAGGTGAGTAAGCAAAAGGCAGGTGCCACCATGATGCCCAATTTTACAGCCCCCATGCCAGCCAGCCCATTCTCAGAGGTGGTGGTGAGGCTGTAAAATTCCACACAATGTGTGAGTTATCCTGTACTGCACTATGTACATGCCTATCCTCACCCATTTACCGACCTAGATAGTTCTGTCTGGGCTTGTTAGTATTTGCCTGTCTTTGGCCTTTGTTTTACAAAGGTGGTTCATGCAAATCGATGCCAGATCTTTGAGGCTGACCTGAAAATAGCTTTGAAGAGAGAGGCAGTTCTTCCATGGATATAAAGTTCACTAATGCATGAAATGTTTATGTAACTCAATCCTTTTAAGCCATAGTTGCAACACATAGCAAAATAGTCAATTATCAGTCCACAGTTATATCACACACAAGGCAGGACAACATATTCAATGCTTATTCTGTCAAAATAGAACATTAGATTGTAGGCACAATTCTTTTTTTCTAAATGATGGGGTTGCTTTAAGACATTATAATTGGTACACATATGGTTATGTGGCCGGCGGATTCCTGGTCCTTCGCTGACATCACTACTTGTGCCTATGTACTCCACTTCAACTGGTGCTACTTTGTGTGATGTTGTATGTGCCTGCGTGCCACTGTAATATTAAGGGGCTTGGCAGTGCAAGGGTTAATGTGGGATTCTAGAATAGTATAGAGTTACAGGGCAATAGACTGAGAGAACAGTCCAGAGAGAACACTCTGCAACCAACCTGCATGGAGGTAACAGCGACATGGATGATAGTAACCTGGGATCTGTAAATAGTTAAAGGTTAACAGTGAAGGATTCATGTTTAAATATGTAATTCTCAAGGCCTCACCCAGACATCTAAAGAACCCATCTTGCAACAGTTACGTCCCCAAGACTATTAATTGCATCTTTTGGGATGCATGCAGCTAAGTGGTGCTTGCAGACTTTAGTGAGAGTCTTGCAGAATGCTAGTAGCACTGATAGGCTGTTCTCCCAGCCCTACATGATAGTACGGGACAGATATTGGAATGTTGAATGTGGATAGGATGTTTCCCCTGGCTGGTGAATCTAGAACCAGAGAACACAGTCTCAAAATAAGGGATGGACTATTTAAGACTGAGATGAGGAGGCATTTCTTCAGTAAGAGGGTGAGTCTTTGGCATTCTCTCCCCCAGAGGGCAATGGAAGTTCAATGATTGAGCATGTTCAAGACAGAGATCAATAGATTTCTGAATACTCATGACAACAAGGGATATGGGAATAGTGGTGGAAAATGGCATAAGAGGTAAATGATCAGCCATGATCTATTTGAATGGTAGGACAGGCTCACTGGGCCGAATGGCCTCCTCCTGCTCCTATGTTCCTAGCTTGAATTCCTGAAACATTTTTAACCAGAACTCATTTTGAAAAGTACTGAATATATGATATTCCTGTGTGAACCTGAGCAACGGGAAAGAGGCTAGATGTGAGCTTGTTGGAGGACCACTGTTTCAACTTTCCCCATTCCGTCGGTGCTATGGTGTAACCAGCTTTTCAGGCTGGACTCCACAAAGAGAGTCAAAGGTCTCTGATTCAACAGCCATTTTTCTGTTGTGCCCAGCTCCCTTGAATTCCCTGCAATTTGCATGAAAACATAAAATTAACCTCAAGGTGCAGATGGAAGGAGCATATACCTAGTGGCAATCATGTGTCCAATCTCAGATCAACCTGAGTGGCAGTGTGTGGTCATCCATCTCGGTTATGTTGCAATATGATGTTGAATCCCTTGGCAGATGTAAGTATGATAAAGCTGTTACAAAAGTATAATAATTTTCATATTATTCTAGTTCATTATCTAGTAGGTTTATGGCTGTGAGTGCAGATGGTTCTGTCTGTATGATTTAATTACATTTGGATTCAGGGAGACTGCAATCTTGAAATTATCAAAAGGAGTTAAGTGTAGAAGTGTACTTGAAACACTAATGAATAAACATGGATGCTTTCTTAGCATATAAGGTGTGAAGAAAATTAGCAGTTTTAGATAAGTGAAGGAGTTGTTTGGATTTCAAAGGGATATTAGGATGTTTATAACTAGCCAGATAAGCAAGGCCAAGCAGTGTGTTTATTTTTCCCAAAGGTTACTGACAATATTGGCAACATGAATGTTTTTATATTATGGGAAAAGTACATTTCAAAGCCATATGGAACAATGGAATTTACAGATTAAAGCGAGAGAAACATATATAAAGAAGAATGAAATGCTATATTGGGGGGGCATGTAAGATCTGATAGGAGTGTGTGAAAAAGTCTTTGGGAAGCCTTCGACCATTTGTGCATAAGCCTGCTGTGCCCAAAAACTAAATCTGGAGACAAGCTTTTGGAGCTCCACTGTCAAGTGGGCACTATGGTAACTTGTTGGCTTGTTTTTAAATCTATTTTGGACTGTTGCCTTAAGTGGGGTGTGTAATTTAGAGTCAGGTTAATTAGGGATTTTAGAATTTGTTATAGTATTAAATAATTGTAGTCTTATGTATGTGCTTGAAATCTTTTATTTTGTTAATAAATATTTTAATTTAATCTTTAAAATCTCTAAATGTCTTAGTGAACTCATTACTTCTGAATTCAGTACATGCATCTCGTAATAAACACAAATTGCAAAACCATTGTGACAGCATGGCCAAGTTTCCCTTGTGGATTTGGTTAGCCTGGCAAACGTCATCTGCCACGTCATAACAAAACTTTCAACTGTGATTTGCATTTTGAATGTGTGCCTTGATTCGTAATGTGTGTGATGCAATGAAAGAACTGTAAGGGTGTTTTGCAGGGTTGTGGGGGTTTTGCCGTTGGCAAGCAGCAAATGTGGAACAAGTTTGGGGTGTAATTTTAGGTCTTTGTGTTGATAAATTCTATTGTTTGATAATGTTATTTTGCTAAAATGTGCCACTTCTTTCCAGCTTCTGCTCCTATAGGTACTGTAGAAGACATTGAGCCCAACTCCTGCCTTCTGTCATGTATGGTGCCCTGTTGTCTTCTGGGAAAAGTCCCTTGAAGCACCAAACAGAGCAGTTCTTTTCCCACCCCCCCTCCATACAGAAATGTGTTCACTTCACTAACCAACAAACAGGAAGACCATGGACTCAATTTTGCAGCTCAGCACTGGATTTCCTTTCATTTCATTTTTTCCAGACAATTCTTCTTTCAGCCCCCTCCCTGCTTTTCCACATTGACAAAGCTAAATGGAATTTAAAATCCATTTTGAGCCTTTATAAAGGCTGAAATAATATTTACCTCCTTCTGTGGCCCCTTACCTTTAAATGGCCACATCCCTTTAGAACTGCTACCCATATTTTCTGTATTCCTCATCAGACTAGCTTCCATCACAAGGCCACAACTGTACTGGGAGCTCATACTAATTACTGAAGTGAGCTGACCCCAGACAATTGCAGGGATTCAGCTCAGTGCGGTGTTGGCTAGCTTTACAGAAACTGCTTACCATTCCTGGCTCCATTTCACCTGGATTGCAGAATCAGCCCTTTAGTTTCTTGATATCTAATTAACTTTGGTTTAGGAAAAGCAAGCATGGTGACTGTATAGGAGAGACTACTGAATACAGTCATTCAGTTAATCAATGATAAATGAGAAGGCAAGGCTGGCTAATATAAACTTAATTCTGTTGTAAAAACAGGAAGCTTAGTGCTTCCAAGCCTGCGGAGCACAATAGTACAATTACATTTGATCTCCAATGTAAAAATATTAACACCTGTTTACAGAACAAAATAGTGATTGCAAATGATTCCAAGCATGTTCCATTTTTCTGTGTCACTAGCTAATTCAGGTGTACATAACACTGAAAATTATGATCTCAGTTAAGGCACTAAGTTACATTTCTGCTACATTAGACAGTGTTAACAATGGGTGGAATCTTGTCAAGTTCCCATTTATGGGAAACGAGGTGGCGAGGACATTTGCTCAGGAAACCAAAAGTCAGCTTCCCAATGTAGGGATGAAACGACAGAATTAAGGTGGTCGGGAACTTCTTTATAATACGTTTACATGTCATGCATGCCCATTCAAAGGACACTTTGCCAGAATAAAGTGTGCCTTTCCAATTAAGTAATCAGTGAACAAGAAATTCATGACTGCTTAAATGTGGCAGCAGGCGAGGTAGTCTTCCTGGTGGACTGGGAGTGAGTAGAAGCTGTTTTTGCTTCTATGAAGAATTACTAATGAGGCTGCATTGATAACTGAGATCAGATGGCAGCAGTCAAACGGGAACGGGTTATGGCTGACCGAGGGAGGGAGGGAAGTGGCAGTCAAAGGGCAGTCAAAGAGGAATAGGGCACGGCTGACCGAGGGAGGGAGGGAGAGAGGTAGTAGCCCTACAAATTCTCATGGGGGACAGCAAGATTATACAAGGAAGGTTAATGTTGAAATATGGTAGATCAAACATGACTGCTGGAAGATCAAGGGTTATACAGAAGAGGTCAATGTTGAAGCTCTGAGAGTCGAGGAATCAAGAGGTGGAGAGGGGGAGGCAGCAGCTTCAGGGATCCAGCTGGCAGGGTGGAGAGGGGGAGGCAGCAGCTTCAGGGATCCAGCTGACAGGGTGGAGAGGGGGTGGCAGCAGCTTCAGGGATCCAGCTGGCAGGGTGGAGAAGGGGTGGCAGCAGCTTCAGGGATCCGGCTGGCAGGGTGGAGAGGGGGTGGCAGCAGTTGCATATCCCAAAACCTGCAGACAGCAAGAATAATGCTCCTGGTTTGCAGGGAATGAATGCCTGTCTGGGTACCCATTAAATATAGTGCCCAGACTTTCAATTCTATGAGGTAATGGTGGAGACACCGACTTCCTGTCCACGTGCCACATGATTTGCCACGCTCCTTGCACACAGATGTCTAATTGGCTGGCTGCTACGTGGCCAGTCGTCCTGCCTATGAGGAGAACTGCCGCATACTTCAGGCCCCACCTCCAACAAGCTCACTGCTATCGGAAGATTCTATTCCTTGACATTATAATCACTTCAATTTTGCCCACCATCACCAATTAGAAATCATTTTTCTAACTTGAGTAAAATCTATACACTGGCATTTTGTAAAGCAGAAGATTTAAAAAATTTAGGGCAGGTTCAGGGATAGCTGATCCTGTGGTCATTCAATTTTTTAAAAATTCAATTCGGCTCCATAGTCAGCTCTTACAAACAGTCAGCTGTATAAGTCCTCGCAATTTCCTTTTTATCCCACTTTTAGTGGCTGACTGTATTAATTGCTGCCATTAGTTACTTTAGCAAATACCACGCCAATGACTGCTAATGATCATGGCTTTAAAATAATAATCATTGCATGATGAGATTCATTAATCTAAAGGCAAGATTGTCACGAAGGTAAAATAAAAATACACAAAAATTTCCTTCTTTCAGTCCAGTTATATTTAATTTACTGTACAAAAATACACATTGCAATATAATTGATGGCTGTACCTTATAATGTTTTTAAACTGCATTCTGATTGATTTTTGGCATGTACATTAAGAGAAAAAAATACAGGTTTTCAATGACTTTCAAAACATATTGGGAATTTCTAACCAAAGACATTCCATCTCTCCAACACACCAGCAATCTTTTGTATCATATTTGAAAAACACACATTTACATTTGAAGGAGGCAGAAGGTTCACTGATCTGCATGTGTTTGCATTAAAACAGTTGTTTCAAACTAACAGGAAGCATTGCTTGTGGACTGTCCCTCACTTTATCCTGTAGCCCCGATCTGCAGTAACTTTAACTTCAACTTTTCAAACCTGGCATGAAATGTATGGATATACTGTAAATCCATGTTGAAGGTCTATCAGTAACTATGGATAATAACCTCTCCTTGACTCAGTGTGTACGAAAGAAAATAAATACCTCACACAATAGTTTAGCTTTTATTTTTGCCAGAATGCTTCATTTGAAAAATAACTAACATCTAAAAGGTGACTGAATGATACTAATGGAGCTTGATTCACTGTGGTTCCATAATGCCTCATGCAAGTGGAGAGGGGAACCATCATGCAGAAAAGTCAGTTTATTGAAATAATTTGATTAGCCTGAGGAAATGCAAAGGATAGAAGGATGGAGAAAGCTTGAGGATGATAACTCTTAAAGGACTCCAGTTCCATTTGGACATAGCTGCTTGCTTTGACTACATTGAAGTGAATCTATAGGTTTGCCAGGATACATGAGCAAAATTGCCCCCTTCTGCCAGCTAGGTGCGGCAAAGTAAGATGATCATATTTGGGTAAAAGCAAAGAACTGCAGATGCTGGAAATCCAAAATAAAAACAGAAACAGAAATACCTGGAAAAACTCAGCAGGTCTGGCAGCAACGGCGGAGAAGAGAAGAGGACTCGAAACGTCAACTGTGCTCTTCTCCGCCGATGCTGCCAGACCTGCTGAGTTTTTCCAGGTATTTCTGTTTTTGATCATATTTGGGCCTCAGGGGAACCTCTCTTGTCTGCTAAGAATTGCAACAAGTCGGACAGCAGGTGATTGAGAGTTAATGATGTCTCCCATGTTCATAAATCACCTTCATGTTCATTCACTCCTTTCAAACTCACTCACTCACCAGCATACAGACACATCTATTCAGCAGTAGCTAGATGGTCACCTGAAATTGGGCATCAGGCTCATATTGTCAACAGCTGCAGGTACCAACTGGATGCCCAGATACAGCTTGCCAGTTAAACAAGGATGAAGTTGGGCCATTCTCCTTCCTGCCAGTTGATCTCAGGTAGGTCTTGAGAGGAAGAGGGAGGCATTCACAAAGGATTGCAAGTGACTGAAAGGGAAAGAGGCAGTCGGGTGGGGGCCATCAACTATCTTTTGAACTCCTGCTCCTCACAGGTCCACATTCGGGTAAGTAGTATTTAAGAACCTTACCTTTTCGGTGGTACCTGCAAGCAATCCTTTTAAGGAATGCTGGTTATGCCAAGTGATTATGCTGAATGCAGTGACCAATTTTAGTAACTCATTTACAAAATATTGTTAAGGAGCTCTCTTTGTAGGACAATGTCCAATGATTTCCTCAAGTATAAATAGATAACACCCATTGCGTCACCTTTAATCACAGATCAGTAACTTCCTCAAAAGAGATCAGTAAATTGGCCAGACACTTTTTGAACTTATCCTGGCCCTTTCTAATTTTTGTTTCTTTATTCATTCATGGGATATGGGGGCCACTGGCCAACCCAGCATTTTTACCCACCCCTATTTGCCCTTGAGAATGTGATGGTGAGCTGCTTTCTTGAACCACCACAGTGCATGTGGTGTATGTCCATCCACAGTGTTGTCAGGGAAGGAGGTCCAGGATTTTGACCCGGTGACGATAAAGGAACAGCGATCTATTTCCAAGTTGGAATCCAGTCTGACTTGGAGGAGAACTTCGAGGTAGCTCTATTCCCATGTGTCTGTTGAAGTTATTTTTTCACATTTGTACTCTCTTCAATCAATTCCACCAATATCCTCCTTGAATTGAAATTGTTCGAGCTCAGAGCTTTGCTTACCCTAAGTTTCCGAAACCTTTCTATTATCCCTTCCTATATTCTACCAAGAGTTTCCAGTCTGCTTTCTCTTTTTCTACTAAAGTCAGAAATTTCTTCCCCTCTTCATTGTATGTCCAAAATAACAATTCAGCAATTCGGCACTTCCTTAGCCTCAGATATCACCTCCACTTTGCCACCGCTAATTGGTCAAATTGTCTCCTTCCCTTGCTCATGATATACTTAGAAAACACTTTGTTATTGTCTTTAATCTTTTCTCCTTTTTTAAAAATAATTTTTCTCCTATTTTTTCTCTTCTTACCACTTCACATATGTTTTCAGTGGTTGGCTTTCCTCTGCTTGAATGCATAGCTCTTCCCAACCTGTTCCCTCCATGTGCATTCCAGAATTTAATAGGATCCTTCTTTCTAACATCTTCCATGACTTCCTTCTTAGCCCTATTGGTTTTACTCAATAATTACTTCTTGACTTGTTTCTGTGTTGACCAAAGGCCTAACATTCTTTATGACCTCCCACAGCCAAGCATCCCACTCTTTGGGTGGAATTTAATGCCCTCCCCCGAGGTGTAGGTAGGAGGCATTTATTAGGCTAGAAGGTATGGGGTGGAGACCCCACTGCCTTCCTGCCTCTGCCCCGATTAAGTCCTGGATGAGAAGTTTTGTGGATGGTCTTACTGCCCCAACACAAATTGAGGCCCTTAAGTGGGCAATTGATGCCCAATTAAGAGCCTTGCAATGTTAAAGGCCTCATTCTACCACTGCTTGTACTCAACCAGAATTGGAAGACATAGTTGCCATGCGGAGAACCTGAAAAGCAGAACCCTGCTGGGTTTGCTTACTTTAAGGCTGTCATGAAAATATAATAATTTTCATAACATTATTGTGATTTATCGTAAATGTAGGTTAATAATGGGGTTTGGATTAGTCCCTCTGTGTGAATGTGTGGTTGGGGGGGATTTAGTTGAATTGGTCTAGAGCCTTTTAAGTTATCAAAAGGGAAACTAGGTTTGAAATGCTAAATATGTAAACATGGCTGAAGTTTTAGAAAGTGAGGTGTGAGGAAAATTTGCATTTTTAGATAAATTAGAATAGTTTTAGTTTCAATGAGATGGTAGGATGTTACACCTAGTTAAAAGAAGCTAAGCCAAACAGTGTGTTTATTTTTCCCAAAGGTTACTGATAATATGAGCACTATGAAAGATTTATGTTATGAGAAAAGTTGCAAATACATATTGGAACAATGGAATTTACATTAAAAAGGGAGAAACATGTATAAAGGAGGTGAGGTTATGCGTAAAGGAGAAGGCATTCTAAGATGTAACACAAGTTACTGTCTACAGGAACCAAAGCTAAGAAAACTCACTGTGAATATCATTCTCCAGGGTATTGTGTGCTTTGCCTGGGTCAGTTGAAATTTATTTGTTTTTACTGTTGCCTTAGTGGAAGAGTAACAGGGATCCAGGTTAATTGGGGGATTTAGGAGTTATTATAATAGTAATTTATAGACCTATGTATGTGCTTAACATCTTTTCTTTTATTAATAAATGTTTAATTTAGTTTTGTAAAATAAACCTCTAAGTCTCGGTGGACTTATTACTACTGAATTCAAGGCACGCATCTTGAAATAAAATACAAATTGCAAAACAGTTGTGTCAGCTGTTTCAAGCTTCCCTCTGGGATTTGAGCAGCTCAGCATTTACCATCCGTTGTGCCATAACAGGCTCCCACAGTGCTCCCCCTCTACCTACTCAGCCAGTGACTCCTTCCCTGTGACCCCCCATCCTACCCTCACTCACCTGTGGCCTGGATCCCTGGCTGATCTTGTCCTCTGGTGGGTGCATTGCTGGCAGCTGCCACCACTCCTCTGATGGCACTGACGGTAACGGGAAGCACCAATGATTGACCTGCAGCTCAGGGGGCAGTATTTACACCCCGGGATCCCATGACTGGTCACTTAAGTTCCTGACTGGCACTTATTACGGCGGGCCTTTCCCACAGGAGGCAATGTGGGGCTCTTGCCGGCTCTCCAGCTGGTGGGCAAGAGCCTGATCGCCTGGATTAAATTCTACTCTTTATTTTGTGATGGCCTTCAATATATCCCTGCCATTTTTTTTTCCCTTTTGTAATATGTATACCAGTTCAGTATATAATATGTAATATATACAGATAAATAGTCCATGCAATACTCTATACATTTATTAATGCAAGCACAAGATAGCTTGTTAATGAAGCACGAATGTTGAGATTATTACAGGTTAATTTATCTGCACTATTTTAATAGTTTTACAAGACAAGTAATTTATAATTTACAAGGAACTCTGCTGCTGAGGGTTGACTATCTCTAGATCAATGTAAAGGCACCTTGCAAAAGTAGGAGAAGGTACTAGTACTGTCCGTCCGGTTCAATTCTCCTATTCTCTCCATTCTCTAAATTTGTAGGCTGCCAATAGTGCTCCCCAGTCAGATTAAGAGTTGAGTGGGGTTGAGGAATTAACACTTAATTTTCCACATGTGGCAATGAACATTCACGATCCAGCACCTAGTATAACTATTTTGCACCTATTGCACCTTAACAGTTAATTAATTTGCAAAGGCAAAGTTTTAAGGAACACTCTTATGCATTCCAATAGAAAGTAGATCTACAATGCATATTAAATTCACATCTCCACATTCTATTTCAACATATGTTAATACATATTCATTACTTACCCATATCTATTTATTTTTTATGAGGACTTCTCTTATGATGGTACACAAAGAGAAACAATATGAATTCTGAGACTCTTAAATTTCTAATTCTAAGTAGATTTGAGTTACAGCATGCCTCTTGATTTGATAAGTATACTTACATGAAGGCTCGTTTTGTTATTCTCAGAATTGGAAGTCTTAAGGTTAAGCTTGGAGAATGAAAGTGTCACCTGCACAGTGAAATATTAGAATAATATATGGGAGCTTTTCACTGCTGATAACTTGTAGCACACTTGATCCTAGTACCCAGTACAATATATCTACAATGCTCTCTCTTGTAAGTATTTATAATGAGGGGTGTGTTCTAGTTAAGGGTTTTCTAAAGGAAGTCATAAACAATGTGTCATCAGAGAACATATATAATGAATATTATTCAGGTAATGCACTGCATTTTTAGAGAAAAAAGCTTTCATAAACACTTGTATATCTTTCTTGCCACATTTTAGTAGACAAAGAGAGAAGATGAAACTGCACACATATGCTATTACTAATAAAGGGAGAGACCGTTCAGATATTGGTAAATGTTTAAGTTTGCAGAAGTAAGTCAAGGATGTGGAGCAGTGTAGCAATTTGCGTAAAATCAGACAGATAGTGCCAGGAATAACAAAGACTTTAATGACAGTAATAGGTCATTAGTGCTAAGTTCACATCAGGGTAAAATAGTAAAATGTAAAAATTAAAGGCACTATATCTGAATTCCTGAAGCATTTATAACATGATAGATGAAATAGTGGCATGAATACAGATAAATGGGTTTGATTTAGTAGCCATTACTGAAACGTGGTTGCAGAGTGAACAAAGTTGAGAACAATTATTCAAGGGTACTTGACTTTTAGAAAGGGTAGGAAAAATAGAAAAAGAGGTGAAGTAGTCCTGATAATAAATAGTAAGGTAAATGCAGTAAGGAGAAAGGATCTTAGCCTAGAAAATCATGATCGAAGAATCAGCATGGTTAGAGCTAAGAAATAACACTGGTCAGGATAGTTTAGAGATCCTCTAACAGTAATAATATTATTGGACAGAATATAAACCATGAAATTATAAGAGCATGCAACAAGGGTAATGTAATTATTATGGGAGACAATATTCTTCATATAGACTGAGCAAATCAAATCGGCATATGTAGTTTAGAGGAGGAGTTCATGCAATGCATTTGCAACAGTTTTCTAGAACAATATGTTGAGCAACCAACTAGGGACCATACTATCATGTATCTAATATTGTGCAATACAACAGGGTTAAGTTGTAATGTTATTGGAAAGGAAATCTGGGGAAGAGCGATCATAATATTTTGAAATTTCATAACATTGTGATTAAGTCAAAAACTAGAGTCTTAATTTAAACAAACCCAATTGCAGAGTTTAGGTAGATTAGGGAATTAAATTAAAAGATATAATGGTAGATAAGCAACAGTAGAAAGATTATGAGCCTGAACTTCCGCAGAGTGACAATCAGAGTCAGATTACCACCCAACTCCTACTTTCCGACCTCCAAATCCAGGCAATCCTATCTCGCCCAACCATCTGACTCAGGTCAGGTGAGAACTGTGTAGGGCAATGTGCTCCTGAGGCCTTCAGCAGAGTCAGACACAAGGAGGTCATGACCATTTTTATGGCACTAGGGGTTCAGTGGGTCAGTGGGTGTTGGGAATCAGGGAGTCAGTGGTGCGGGGTGGTCGGGTGGTCAGTGAGGGGGGTCGGTCGGGTGCGGTGTAGTTGGGATTTGAAGTCGGTGGGTGTGCAGTTGAGGCATGTGCAGTTGGAGGATGCAGTCTTGGGGGTGTAGTCGGAGGGGGTGGGGTCTCTTGTGGGTTGGAGGGGTAGGACCATCCCATGTGGGGTTAGAGAGGATAATCAGGGGTTCATGGGGAGCTATTGGGGGGTGAAGATAGTCAGGGAATCCTGTGGGGGTTCAGGGGTTGTGGGGTGGTCCCATAGGAGGTTGGGAAACAGGGGGTGTCCCATGCAGGGTCGGGGAGTCCCATGGGGTGGGGGGGGTCAGCTGTGGTGTAGTGTGGAGTGAGGGGTAATTGAGGATCATGTGGGGTGTCGGGGGTGGTCAGTACAATAGTTACTCAGAAACTAAAAGTGGTTTTAATTTTTCTAACTTGTTCTGGGTAGCTATTGCTGTAATACGGTTGGAACCATCCGAAGTTTGTTATTTAAATCACATTTTCAGATAGTTCCCAGTACAGGGCAATTGCCCATAGGAAGTTTGAACTTCTTGGGTAACTGCTGTGTAATCCTTACCTGGGAACCTCCAGGGGTGGGGTTCCCCAGCACACCTTTGCGGTACCCCACCACGCCTCCCCCAGCCCACCCCTCCGCCTGAAACACTGCCCCAGAGCCCACAGGTTATGGGGTAAATAAATTATTCCGAATTCTCAGTAAGTATACATTACGGGCAGAATTTAACATCCCGCGGGCACGCACATGACCCGACCGGGCGTAAAGTAGAACACAATGACTTCGGGTGAGCATCCTGACGTCATCGCGCACTTATGAGATATTTCAGTTGGTGGGTGTAAGTGGGTGCTGGAGCCATGCCTGCCATTAATTAACAGGCCACTTAAGGCCATTTAAAAGCCAACTGACAGTGATTTCTCATTGCCTGTGCGATTTCACACTCGTCACACAGGCAAAACGGGCAGGCGGCCAGCCGACAATTTCAAAAACTGCATCCACGGGTGGGATAAAAGGGTCAGCAGCATTGCCAGTGTCAGGAGTGGGGAGTTTGGTGCATAGTTTGTTGCTGGTGATTTATTGGTACTCGACAGCTTCATCTCTGTTCGGGGCTTCTTGTTACCATTTCCAGGGTTTGTTTCAGGAATTATTGGTGTCTCCAAGGCCCCCAGAGGATTCAGACTGTGTGGACCCTTCCAGGTATCAGACAGACTTCCACTACCCTAGTAATGGGGTTTGTGGTCTTTGCTGATGGTACCTCCTCTGAGGAGGTAGAGAGGGGCAGAAGGGAGAGGAGGCCAGGTGTCCCAGTACAGCTTCCAGGGGAGGGGACTGTGGGAGGAGAGGCGCAGGTACAAGGGTGCAGGGCCAGCAGGAAGTCCAAGGTGGAAGGGGCTGCAGAAGATGCCACTATCCTGCTACCAGGGTTTACAGTCACCGATGTAACTACCTCAATATGTCTGAGGTACGCTGCTGAAGGAGGTTCCGTCTCTCAAGGGAGACAGTGGCCACCATTTGTCAGATAATTGGGCCTGAGATCAACTCCAACTGTATGGATGGACACCCCATGCCAGTGCCGCTGAAGGTCGCACTGGCCCTCAACTTCTATGCCTCCGGCTCTTTCCAGGGGTCAGTGAAGGATCTGTGTGTAGTCTCCCAAATCAGCTGTCCACAGCTGCATCAAGCTGGTAACAGAAGCTCTGTTCAGGTGGGTACTGACCTTTATTCTTTACTGTACAGACGCGGCCAGCCAGGCTGAGCGAGCCAGATGCTTCGCAGCAATTGCTGGGTTACCCGCATCGACTGTACACATGTGGCCATCAAGGCGCCAGCAGGTGAGCCCGGTGCCTTCGTCAACAGGAAGGGCTTCCACTCCATGAACGTGCAGATAGTGTGTGACCTCAGGATGCAGATTCTGCAAGTTTATGCAAGGTACCCTGGCAGCTCCCATGATGCTTACATCCTGAGACACTCCCAGGTGCCGAGGCTCTTCAGTGTTCCAGCCGGGCTGGATGGATGGCTGCTGGGTGACAAGGGCTATCCACTGAAAAGGTGGCTCATGACGCCTCTCCGCCATCCAAGAACAGAGGCAGAGCAGCGTTATAATACGAGTCATGCCTCCACAAAGGTGATAGAGAGGACCAAAGGTCTTCTCAAGATGCGCTTCTGAAACCTGGACCATTCAGGGAGTGCACTGCAATACCCCACAGAACTGGTGTCACCGATCGCGGTTGCATGCTGTGCTCTCCACAATCTGGCATTGGAAAGGAGGGATCCACTGGAAGAAAAGGGTCTTGACACAGCTGCACAGGCCACAGATGATGAATCCAGTAGTGAGTCAGAAGAGGAGCACAGTGAGGAGAACGCTGAGGGCATGGAGGCAGACCTCGGTAATCTCCAGGGAGGCAGGGACACCAGGGATGCCTTGATCCAATGGTCCTTCAGCTAGGCTGCCAAAAGATCAGCTTCAACCTCACGCCAGGAATGCTGCCTCCGACCCCGATGTCTGAAATGACCCTTTCATTTGCACCCAAAGTCCACTCAATGCTTGTGTAATAAAGTATCCAGCCACTCACGTCCAGCATTACATACTGATGTACCCTGCACCAGAAACAAAAGATGTGATGCATATTCAGGCCATCAGAGCCCAGGCAAATTTAGTGTTATCGTCACTTTGAAATCATTATGACATTACAATTTCTGGTGTTGATATCCACACCAGCAGACATAAACCAAACATAAATGAACAGAAAATCACCCATGAACACCCACACTGGTGCTCATAGTGCCTTAAACTTATGGTTCCGAGTGCTACGTCTTGGTGCCCTCCCTTCGCTGGCAACAACATTGGAGACAGCCTGCTGACTCTGCTGTCTTGTCAGCCTTGATGACCTTGGCAGTCATCCTCTGGCCAGTGGAGCCTGTGCTGGCCCCGCCTTGGAGGGAGCAGCCAGTGCCATGGCTGGCATCTCCCCAGTCATCACAGCCTCATCAGATGTCACAGTCACTGGTAGAGGGGTGGAGGAGCTGCACCATCATCCAGAGTACCCTGCAGAGATGACAGGCAGCTTGTGTGCCAATGTGAGGTCACTCTGGACCTCCCTGCTCACCAATGAAGGACGGGCATCTAGATGGGATACTGGGTGCCTCATCCATCTCCCACACAGGCACTGACCACCTGAAATCAGTGCCTGTGTGAGGGCTTGCAGGTCTGAGCGCAACACCTGGAACCCCTGATTCTGTTCCTAGAGCTGCCTCTCCATGAGAGTCACCACACCCTCAATGAAAGAGGCAGTGCACTCGGCCATTAGGGTCAACAAAGTGCTCACTACATGGACTCCTCCAAAACAGAGACCATGGCACACAGACCCTCATGGACCTCTGCCAGATCCTCCTGCATATCCTGCTGGACATCCAGCTTCTGCTGCCTAATGGACAACTCCAGAGGCTCATCATCTGCCTTCAACTCAGCATTGTCCTCGTCCCCAGCAGTCCTCCGACTGCCATCGCCTTGGGCACTCTCTGCCTCCACTTGCACCTCAAGAGAGTGTGAGGTGCCCTGAACAATGTGCACCAACATTCTAGCCGCTGACCTAGTGCCCACCGAAGTGCTGGTATCTGTGCTGGTGCCTGCTATAGACAGCGGGTGTGTCGCAGATGCAAGTGAAGCCTGGTGGTCCTCCAACATCTGGGGTGCCCTTCGAGGTCCAGAGTGTGGGTGCCTACTAGCGAATCTAAAAGGGAGAACAAAGACATATCATTAGTTTAAGTCATCACACTGTCACTGTGCATGCCAGGCACCCTGGTGAGACAATGGAGGTCTGCATTACAGTGCCCTCGTCTTTCAAGATCAACGGAGACTCCAGATTCAAGGCTCACATCAGTGAAGAGACTACACTAGAATGGTTGCATAATCTGAAAGTCTCACCTCTGTGCATTGCACTCTTACCTTCGTCTGGCACCTCCGTCTCTCCACACCTGGTGCACGGGGACCTTTAGCTCTAGGGCATCCTGCTCAAATCTGGTGAGCAGCAGCAGGTTGGGCGGGCCTCCACCTGTACATACCCTCTCTGCTTGGTTATGGGCGGTCTTATTCTGAAAGGACAGAGGACCATTGCTTAGTCCACTCTCTACCTGCTGTGCCATTGCAGCCTGGCCAACCCCAGCACCTTGCAAGGGCACATCCAAGTCATAGCCCTCGAGTCACAAGGCACTCAGTCCAAGCAGCCAAAGCTCACCCCCTTGGCCAGCTCCGGCGTCATTGCCAGTTGGCACTCAGACTCTAGCACCCCTGACGTACATGGAGGGACAACCACACTTTAATACATCTGCACACTGCCAACACGGTACTCACCCTTCCTGAGCGCAGAAGGTCATTGAAGCGCTTCCAGCACTGCACCCATGTGCGCTGCACCACATCATGGCTGCTCACCAGCGCTGCCACCTTCTCCCATGCCCTCTTTGTGTGGTGCAGTGACCTCCTCCTCCCATCTCTGGGGACAAAGGTGTCCTTCCTGGCAGCCACCTCCTCCAGCAGGACCACGAGGCACTCATCTGAAAAGCGGGGGGGGCCGAGCACCCACCCGACCTGCCCTCCTGCCTGGTGTCTCCAGCCGCACTCGACTCCATCAAGACAACGCAGAACAGACGTCCTCCTGTGGCTGCCTTTCTGGGGCTGCCTGAGCCGTTTTTAAACCGGCTGCCAATGGATCCCCCCACCCCCTGCTCAGCCCTTCCCGACCGTTTAATGCTGGGTGGGCCTTAATTGGCCCGTTTCTCAGTCGCTCCGGTCCCGCCGACTGCGCCCACCCACCGACATCAAAATTCTGCCCTACCTTGAGGAGTGAAAACACCACTGGGAAATGGTACAGCCAAGGGCGAACCATGGAAACTTAGGATGGTATGAGGTTAAAAATAGGCACTTGGAATATTGATAGCAAGGTTAATAAGGCTTGGGACTGGAAGGATTTCAAAAACCAGCAAAAGATAACTAAGAAATTGAAAAGAGAGAGAAAATAGAATGTGAGAATAAACTAGCAATAAATATTTAAAAAATGTAAAAGCTTTCACAAGTATAAGAGATTAGCAAAAATAAATATGTGTCTTATAGAGGCAGAGCCAGGAAACATTATAATGTGCAATAAGGGAATGCAGAGGTTTTAAACAATTTTCTTGTGTCTGTTGTCATGCCCAGTACAAACATAAAGATATTATAAACTTTAAAGCTATATTTTTAAAAGTGGACGCCAAAAGCTGTTTTAGATGGCTGTAGCACATCATGTGGCTTGGTAGCATGCAGTTCCAGACAGTCCTGAAACTCAAGCAAATGCCTAATCATATATGGACAATCACAGCCACTTGTGAAATCCACACGTCCCTTTGTTAAGGATGTAACATCAATGGAAAGGACCATGGAGAATAGAGACATCAAAACTTAATGTGTGCTAGACAAACATGAAATGGACCAGCTCAGAAGAAGTCATATGGACTCGAAACGTTAACTCTGCTTCTCTCTCCACAGTTGCTGCCAGACCTGCTGAGCTTTTCCAGCATTTTCTGTTTTTGTTTCAGATTTCCAGCATCCACGGTATTTTGCTTTTATGAAATGGATCACATTGACCTTTCACTGAATTGTGATGGCTCCTCATCCGAAACACAAAGACCTTGGCTGTCTGAGACTTTCAGGTGTAAAAAGCCAAAACACGAGATGTTTACTGGTCTAACACTGGTCACATGGGTATGGGAGCCATGTTTGCTACCTGCTTTTAAAAATACAACAGCATAATCTGCTCTGGAATAGATACCATCGAAAACACCATCAAAAACCATCGAACCAGCTGAAAGAAAACTACATGGTCAAGATAATATACAGCTACACCTTGAAAGTGGAGAAGGACTCTCCCTCAACCCGTTCCAACGTCAGGTTCACCTGACAATTCAACTACAAGAAGCCTCGCAGCTTAGTGAGAACCCTCTGATTTACAAAGCCTGCACTCCAGCTAAAGCACCAATTTATTCAAGAAACTAATGGCCTGCTATGAAAGAGACTGAACTAATTCCAGATTGTAATCGTATTTCTTTCTTCATCTGCATCTAGACATAATGTGTGAAACATCGGCTGGGATTTTACAGCCCCATTCGGAGCGGGCGTGGTCGGTGACAAGATCGGAGAATCTCGCCAGAAGCGCATTTCCCGACGACATAAATCTAGGACGTGGTTGTCTCCTCTCCCCATCAATGGAGGGGTGCGTTTCCCAGTGTCAAACGTCGGGAACTTAATTGTAATAAATTTGCATATAATTATTGTGGCCACCTGCTGGAATCATCCCCCCACCTCAAATTTAAATCCCACGTTGGGGTAATTTCATGACGGCGTGATTTACAACTGCCTTTAAAAGGCGTGAACCTGGCGTCCCCACCTTCGAGGGGGTCTTGGAGGTGAGGGCGCACAACTTTGCACTGCACCCGTGGCGATCCCAGTGGCTCTGCGAATTCATGGGGGGCACAGGCAAGCTTCCGCAGCAGCTTCTTTGTGGCTGGCTTGTGCTGCCGGGGCAAGGGCAACAGTGCAAAGGGGGAAGGGGGGAAGGCAAACTTGGGGCAAGAGTGACAGTGCCGTGCCGGAGGTGTCATGGCAACACCAACTGCGGTGGGGGGGGAGGGGGGCAGATGAAAATGGCCAGGCTAATGGCAAAACATGTCAAAGATAAGCACTCCACCGCAGCTGAAAGTGGTTAGCTTGAGCTCAATTGACATGCTGGAAGTCAGCCTAGTCAAGCAACTGTGCCCACTCAAGCAGCACTAATTCCTCACAGTTCCTCTACTGTTAACCCCTCGTGCACACACTTCAAACTCGAATGAGTACTATGATGCTGCAGAATCACTGCCACACAGGGGCAAGCCTGAGCATCCTATTGGGAAAGATGGCCATCAAACACTGACTGAAGCTGCCGCCACTCAGTCGTGTTGTGTGGGTCGGTGCTGGGTGTGGGCATGGTGAGTTTTCATACACACTAAACACTGGGCACCCATGTGGTGGCCTGGACTCTCCGATATGTGTTAAGGGGCCTTGAGAGGCAGTCGCAGGCAATGACCTGACCAAGAGTGGTCCTTAGAAGACAATTACTGACCCTTGTGTCTCTCTCTCTTTGATACTGCAGTGAGGAGACCATCAGGAACGTGGAGTCTGGTGATCTCACTGTCTGTCTGATTGCTTATAGGCAGGAGAGAAGAAGGAGAAGAGTGTGATGGAGGCACCTGGCTCGCCAAATGGAGAAGCAGAACCCTGAAGACCAAGGGGCAGCACAGCCTCCTCCACAAGCAGAGGATGAACCCAGAGAGCCATCATTTGTAGGTGCCTTTCTGGACCCAGGGTCTACAGACGGCACATGTGCTACCAGTAAATGAGCGAGAACCAGTGTTGTTAATGCCTGCGCATGTCCAGGTAACAGGTCATGCACATATGCCACCTTCTGCAGGATTTGACACCATGGAGACTCGGAGGACATCCACGGCCATTGGCAGCTACAGTTACCGATGCACTCAATTTCTACAGCAATGGCTCCTTCCAGGGCTCCAATGGGGACCTTTGCGGGATCTCGCAAGTCTCCACCCACAAATGTATCCAGGAGATCACGGAAGCCCGATTTTGCCAAGACCTTTGTCAATTTCAACAGGGACCAGGCAAGCCAGGAAGCAAGAGCACTGGGATTCGCTCAAGATTTCCAGATTCCCACAGGTGCAGGGTGCCATTAACTGCACCCACGTGGCTCTTAAACCTCCCTGGCAACAAACAAACAGTGAACAATAAAGGCTTCCACACTTTCGATGTTTAGTTGGTCTGCGGCCATAACAAGCAGATCATGCAGATTTGTGAAGATTGTGGGAGCATCAAAGAAAGTAGTCTAGAGGAGATTGAAATAATATGGTCATCTGTTGCGGAGAGAGGAAATGTGGTGAAGTAAGTGATTGAGATGGGACTGCCATGAAGAAGGCTTTAGGCCAGATGGAAAGATGTGAATGTGGGAGACTTAAACACGCGGTGGGGGGGTTGGAAGAGGAATGGGTGACTGACAGGGGGAGATGGAGAAGAGTAATCAACCAGAATTGTGGCAAACCTCAGTAAAATGGGAGAAAGAAGAAGAAGCCTTGTACTGTCATTTCATCATTAACATATTGTAATAATGAAAATCTAATATTTATTTTTATTGGTATTTCTTCACAAAAGTAATTCAATAGCTGACACTCACTGAACAAAATCTTCCGCCGCATTCCTTCATTTCCTCTCTGGTTCTTGCCTCATCTCACACTGCATCTCCCAATTAACAGCTAATGCGTCAAACTGTTACATGGAACCTTATTATCACCTCCTATAATTTCAACCATACTGATGGTCAAATCCTAACCTAAAACCTGCAATTAGTAGAGAAAAATATACAGCTACTCTATGGTATGTACACAATTACAAAACTTACATAATTTATATAACTCAGCCAAAAGTGAAAAGATTTATGTCATTTTCTGTTAACTCTGCAAATGAACCATTGTTGGAAGTCAAGGACAGCATCTTTTAATAAATGGATTATATATGAAACTTGAACCCACTGCACCTCACATTTCTATTGCCAAGAGCACACATTAGCTTAAGTATGTTAACTTAAATATAAGCAGAATTTTAAGGTTTTGTTGGTAGGGTAAGGGAAGGCGTTCCATTATTTTTTCAGTATGGTATTATGGTTGCACCAGAGCTGATTGATACTGCAGGCCACTGTGAAGCTTAAGGTTATTCGTTTCTATAATCTCATGACTTTGAAGACATAAACTACTCACAGAACATTTTGACTCATGTCAATCTTCTTCAGTCTCACATCTAATTATCCAGCTAAATCCTATACCAGACCTTCCCAAACTATTTTCCAATATGACTCCAGCTTAACACTTGAAAATTAACATGAACCCAGATGCCAACAAAAACAAAGCAGCAAAGTAACATTCAGTATATAATTATTAAAGTTTGCATGTTATAGATCAACATAGAATACATCATATAAATATGAAAATCTGTGATTTTAAAGTACTTTGTAAAACATATTATTATTTTATGTACACACCAGTCTATGACTCCATCTGACCTGCTCCAACTCATGGACCTTGGCCAGAAAGCAATGGAAGCACAGGTTGAAGTCTTGAGGTGGCCGATGTTGGAGCCCAGGTCATTCTGCAGTAATTGGGCTGGGCTCAGACAGTTTGCAGCTTAGCAACAGAAACATCGCTGCCAGGCTTTGAGACTCAGTGAAGTGGCCAGAGACATGAGCCCGTAACCCGGAGCGAAAGAGGCCAAGAGATGAGTTGGGCATGGGCAGAGCCAGGTGCTGCCTGGGCCTTGGTGCCAGTGCGGGGCAGAATCTCACAGGAGGAGGAGTTCAGTCTGGGCCGAGGCCTCGGTGCCGGTGTGGGGTGTCACGGAGGAGTAAGTGCTCAGCATGTCTGTGCTGTTCAATCACTTCAGAGTAAAGTAGCATCGCACCTGGCTTCAGGGTTTTATGTTTTTATCATTTATCTTTTTGGAACTGTGTTCTCCCTTTCAATTCTTGTGCAGTCTATGACAAATTGAAAACCTTCTGTTGGTAACAGACACCCCTTGTGACCCCATTCATTGTTTCTCTGACCCCAGTTAGTGTCATAATCCACAGTTTTGGATCCACTGTCCCATACACTGGATAATTCCCAGGACAACTGTTAAAAGATTGCTTTGATGTTGATGTTATTTTGTTTATCAGTGTTGAATTTCAAAAAGTGTGCTCGAGATATCTTGGAAATCAATCCCAGGGTGATCATGATCAACAGCAGCAGGTGTGAAGACAGGACAATCATGGGCTGAAAATCACAAGAGATAAATTCTGTGGATGAGTTATATAAACCAAACTAATCTTCATGTAGGAACCCAGGCAGTGAATATCAGCAGCACGACAGAGGGGGAGTAAGTAAACATACTAAACATTAGACCCAACATGATTATTCATTTTTGTTGGATAACAGTAAAGAGCATGAATTCTTATTAGTCTTACACCTGCCTAAAATGGCACACAATTGCTCCTTACAATGTCCCCAGTGCTGTCCCAACCGGGAATAGCTAAACCAGCACAAATCAGGGATTGAAACTATGATTCTCCTAAGGTTAGAATTTAATGTGGCTCATTCAAGCGAGCTGTGAGGTGGGGGTGGGGCAGTAAAATCACTTCCAATTGAATGAAGGGGTTGGGGGTCTTCCAGTTGAGCCAAGGTGGTGAGTGGTCGTTCAGTTGAGCCAAGGGCAGGGGCCTTCACCACAGCTGCTCAGGCAACCTTGAAGATTGAGAGAGCACTGTAGGCAGGCCTGAAATCCTTTAAAGATGGCGTAAGCATCTGTCAGTTGACGCCAGGACCTGAATCTTGCTGACCCCCCGACCCTTATATGATGACAGGTCCTACGTCTCCATCATGTTAATTGGCCAGCCATCGCATGATCGCATTCGGCCAGCCACATTTCTTCCAATTGGTGATGACACCTACTTCTGGATCTGCACCGAGACGCGCACTGTGAGAATTCACAAAATCACAGAATTGTTATGGTATAGAAGGAGGCCATTTGGCGCATTGTGTCTGCACCAGCTCATTTTAACTTAGTGCCAATCTCCTGCCTTTCCCCCGTAGCCCTGCACATTGTCTCTATTTAAATAATTACCCAATGCCCTCTTGAATGCCTCAGTTAAATCTGCCTCCACCACACTTTCAGGCAGTGCATTCCAAACCCTAACTACTCGCTGTGTGAAAAAGTTTTTTCTCGCCTCACATTTGCTTCTTTTGGAAAACACTTTAAAATTGTGCCTTCTGGTTCTCGATCTGTTCACGAGCGAGAACAATTTCTCCCTATCTACTCTGTCCAGACCCCTCAAATTTTTGAAAACTTCTATCAAGTCTCCTCTTAGCCTTCTCCCCTCCAAGGAAAACAGTCCCAACTTCTTCAATCTTTTCTCATAACTGAAGTGTCTCATTCCTGGAACCATTCTTGTAAACTTCTGCACTCTCTCCAATGTGTTCACATCCTTCCTGCAGTGTGGCACCCAGAACTGTACACAATACTCCAGCTGAGGTCTAACCAATGTGTTATATAAGTTCATCGTAACCTCCCTGCTCTTGTACTCTATGCGCCTATTAATAAAGCCTAGAATACTGTATGCTTTAGTAACAGCTCTCTCTACCTGTCCTGTCACCTTTAATTAACATACATATACACCCAGGTCTCTCTGCTCCTGTACACCCTTTAGAATAGCATCCTTTATTTTATACTGTCTCTCCATGTCTCTGAGTTAAATTCAACCCCCGATGTCAGCTATCACATGTACACTGAAGGCACTCAGCTCTACCTCTGCACCATCTCCCTCAGCCGTTCTACTGCCTCTGTCCTGTCAGACTGCATGTCTGACATTCATTCTCAGATAATCCACCATTTCCTCCAGTTAAATACTTATGAAAACTAATTCAATTGTCATCAGCTCCATCACAAACCTCAATCCTTCCCTTTGATTCTACATATCATCAAATTCATTGTCACAGGTTAAAGCTGACTGTACGCAACCTCAGCATCTTATTGAACCTCCAGTTGCATTACTAACCTAAAATCCTCTCCAGCACAAAGACTGCCTACTTCTACCTCTGTAACATCATCAGCCTCCACCTCTACTTCAGTTCATCCACCAGGGAAAACCCAATCACTGCCAAACTTGGCTATTTCAATGCCCTTTTTACTGTCCTTCACCTTCCATTAATTCTGGCTCATGCAAAGCTTTGCTGTCTGTATCAAGTCCGCATCAAATCCTATTCACCCATCACAGCTATCTTCGTTGACCTCCATTGATTCCAATGCGCAAATGCCACAAATTTTAAATTTGCATTTCTATGGCCTCCTCCTTCAAGCCTACAATCCTCCCCAAACTCTATCTTCCTTTGATTCCATCCTGTGCATTCTCCTTTCCTTCTTGCCCTCCACAGGTGGCCATGCCTTCAGCTGCCAATGCCCATCTCTGGAATTCCTTTAGTGGCAAATTAGGAAGAGAGAGAGAAGCCAAACACTTACATTTTTGAAAGGTCAATCTTTTCTTTAAAAAGATAATCACATAGCCAGAAATCTCTTGGCTATTCTACAGTATCTGTCATCAGCAGATGAAATCTTCATCCTGCACAGATTTTGCTTTGCAAAGAATGATATGGTGAATGTCTCCTGCTCTTGCAGCATGATGTCAGCAACTTGCCACAGAATTCTGGCTACTGAAGGGACAAATGTTTATTATTTTTCATATGAGTCAAGCTTCTGTGGAAAGTTATATAGCCCAGCTACGGAGCATAAGCAGGTCATGTCATCTTGTCCAGAGTGCAGTTTTGGGAGAATAGGCAGTGGCAACTTCCTGGAGATGTAGAAAACATTGTTACAAGTTACGTTTCTCAGTAACACAGATACTTGTTGTTCGAAATACTTGGAAGGGATTTTTTGTGTAAACTATTGAAATTTTCTGTACTGTGATTGCTATCAGTTTCCTCATTTTACAATACCACAACAGTACTTCTTTGTACAAGATAATTCATTATGGATTCCCGAAGGAAAATAGTGCACATGGCGTTGTTTTAGAGATGACATAGAAATATTACTTCAGTCCTTTGGGAATAAACGTTGGTTGTCCTGTCTAGTACAGCAGCTTGATTGTTTGATTTAAGACAGTTTGATGCCTTCAGATCCATGATTTACTTTACTGCTGTGTCCTATATCCTCATGAAGGAAATACTTTCCACAATTAGAATATATATCCACAAGAAACAAATAGAGCTTGAATTGAGAATAGCTTTCAAAAAATGTATCTGATGTCAGTGCTTTAACAAATGCTGGAAACAGTAGCTACGGTCTACCAGTCTTTTTAAAATGTATGGAAGAAAATGTCATCCATTTCAATGTATAATTTAGGGTAGAAGGATGCAGGCTAGAACAAACTGAACTAGCACTCAGGTTGTGTAAAATAACTGACAAGGGGTAGACAAGAACATTGCGTTTTGATGTGTCAAGTCCCCAAAGATCTAATCAGCTGCTGAAAATATGCCACTCTTTTGTGATTGAAGGTTACAGAAGCCAGCTGGCTCACCTCACTTCACCGTGGGGTGGTACAGATTCAGTCATGCAATGCCTTGACAGCTGTGAATCATATTGCAACATTAAGCATCTAATTGTTTTTTTAATACCTTTTGACATTATAATGTGCCACCTTGTGTTATGAAAAACCCTAAAGTGTGAGACACAATGCAACTTATACATATTTAATAGCATTCCTGGCAAATCTTAAAAAGAATTTAATAAAAGCAAAAAGCTGTCTTTTGGCCACTGGGTAGATGGCAACATTTTAGGGCTTTGTATGAAAACTGAAGTGATTGACATCGACAATTATCTCATTATGGAAGACCGTAAAGTGCCTGCTTTGGATCAGCAACAACAGTCATCATTAACGCATTCATAAAAGCAACAAACAGCTAACAGCAACTACATAAGTCTGTGTTATATTACAATCTTTACGCTGAATTTGTACTCATAAAATTAATTTGGAATAACATTTGTGGTACAGACCAGCCAAACTGAAAGCTGATTCAGCTGCCTCACCCAGACTGAGACCACAAAGTAAATAGGTCAAGTCTGAACTACTACGTGTCACTTTCCATCAACAATGAAGCTAACCCAATGCCCAAAGTCCATGTGGTATCCTAAAACTGTCCTAGATACGTTTTAGTGTTTAGCAGGATTCTTTAGGTCAGTGCAACAAAAACAAGGACTTGCATTTATAGTGCATTTAATACAGTAAAATGTCTCAAGGTGCTTCTCAGGACTTATCAAATTTGATGTCAAGCCATATAAGGAGGTAGGCAGATGCTCAAAGCGATAGGTTTTAAGGATTGTCTTTGAGGAAAAGAGAGAAGTAGTGAGGTTTAGGAGAGGTTTATGAATGGAATTTTAGACCTGAAGGTGTTGGCATCTGAAGGCATGACTACCAATGGTAGAATGATGAAAATCTGGGATGGGAAAAATGCCAGAATTATAGGAGCATGGAGATATCGGAGGGTTATGGGGCTGGAGGAGATGACGGAGATAGGGAAGGGAGATGGAGGGCAATAGGGAAGGGCGATGCCGTGAATGGAAGTGAAAACAAGAATGAGCATTTTAAAATTGAGGTGTTGGTTAACCTGAACCATTGTAGGTCAACAAGAAGATTCAGGATCACAAGCTGGGGAGCAGATCACACATGCAGCTGAGCAGTTGATGGAACATAAGAAAGCTGATGCCACTGACAGTCAGAGGGGTGTTGGAGGTCAGGCCCGTGCTGAGTCCCAGGCTGATGACGGGCCTCTGGTGTCACCCACACAGAACCTGCTGAAGCTGCAGCAACGGGCAGGGGAACATCTGGCGGAGCTGCCAGAGGCTATGAGCAGCCATGCGTGAATGATAGAGCAGTCCATCCAGGCCATGCAGCTGCCATGTCTCACACAAGTGCAGGCAGGGGTCCCTCCATTGAGAGATTGAAGACTCTTACAAACAGCCAGATCCAGCAGACCAGTCATTGGATGCCAGATGTGCACAGACCTGCATCCCATCACATTACCCATGAACTCTTCGCAGCAGTGGCAAAGGGGTGATGAGGCACCTGGAGTCTCCTCCAGATGCAGCCCCACCTCTGATGTGCAGGAAGGTATCATTGTGTATCGATTCGGGAGGAGGATCAGTTGCCAACTGTGCTTTGAAGCTCCTCCTAGGGCCCTCTGAGTGTGGATAATGGCACCTCAGCCCCTCTGTCAGTGACCTCAGCCAAAACAACAGAGGGGGGGCCCTGCAACCATGCAGATCAGCTAGGTCACCCCAGGCCATGGGGCAGCCTGATCAGCATGCTGCCTTCACCTTAGCTGCAAGTGCAGGGGTTGCACCTCATAGAAGCACTCATAAGCAGATTAGGAAGAGCACCCAGACGCACCAGGAGTTCATGGTTGTTAAGAGTTTGCACATACTAATGATTGGTGGCGTTGTTTTAATAAATTGCTGTTTTGTTTTGAGATGTGGGTCGTGGATGCAGTAAATGGAGTTTTTTTCAGATGGAAAGTATACCCTGACACCCACAGCTACTTGCCTGTCTAGGGGCAGGCAAAGTCTCCTAGTCTCCTCTGATGTGGCAGTACACATGGGTGCTTGGCTACAGTGAATATTAAGAGGAAGAAGGTGTCAGACCAACGTGGGGTTGAGTTTTTATTAGGCTGGCATTTCAAGGGCATCATGGTTGCAGGAAGCAGGTGTGAATTCAAGCTGCCTGAGCCTCCTGTGAGCTGTCCATATAAATCAGCAGCTGTCTCTACTCCTGTCTAATTTTGGTGACCCAGGTGTGTGAAGCACAATGTGTGCAGGTCAGACCTGGTAGGAGCAGATCTCAACTTGGTGAACTTGTTTGGATAGCCAGGGTACGCTTTTGAGGGACACCTTTGGAATTTGCTTAAAAATTGTATTAACTGCCCCAAAAGTGTCAAAAACTCAATACCAACTGTCTGACTTTAACCCAAGGGCAGCTGGACTTAGCAGGGCAATGTTTTTTTCCCCTTCTAATTTGTGCACCCAGATGCCAGGAAGAACATTGTGGTTGAGAAGGGTGCATTGCGCTTTGTGCAAAGGAAAAGTCAAGATGAGCATGGCACCCTTGCATCTAGGTGCGTAGAAGCAAGTAGGCATGAGCAATCGGAGGCCAGAGGGAGGGTACCAGGTTAAGAGCTCGAGGCAGTGCCATGTGCACCAGGAAGGAGGAAGAGGAGAGGGAGGACAACAAGGTATTATTGTATGGGAAGGGTGTACAGACCTAAGACATCGTAGCTCAATATGACGGAGAACCATTGCTGAAGATGCCTGAGATTAATCTGTGAAGTGGTAATGGACATGTTTTGAACGGTCCAACAACTCGAACTACACTCTTTCAACTCCCCATGTGCCACCAGTGGCTGTAAAGGTAACCATGGCACTTAATTTTTATGCCTCAGATTCTTTCCAGGGCTCAGCAAGAGGTCTGTCTGAGATATCCCAGTCAGCAGCACACAGCTGCATAAAGGCAGTAACAGATGCCCTGTTTGCTTGTGTGGAGTGCACATTAATTTCCCTGTAGATTTGGCATCTTAGACGCAGGGAGCCATGACTTTTACCCAATTAGCAAGCTTCCCTCAGGCGCAGGGTGTTTTTGGTTGCACCCACGTCAGCATAAAGGCTCCACATCAGCATTCAAACACCTCTGGCAATCGAAAGTCTTTCCATTCCCTCAATGTCGAGGTCATTTGTGACCACAGCAAGGTTTTTCTTCAAGCCTGTGCAAAGTTCCTGGGAAGCTGCCATGACTTCTTCATACTGAGGAGTTCCCAACTCCCTCAGATATTTCATCCACCCTTGTAGATCCGTGGCTGGCTTCTAGGGAACAAAGGCTACCCCTTAAGGCCTTTACTGATGACCCCCTTTAGCAGTCCTCAAACTGAGGCCGAGCACAACTGCAACAGCAGCCATGTCGTCACAAGGTCTACAATCAAGCAGGCCATTGGCATTCTAAAAATGTGCTTCATGTGCCTTGACCACTCAGGTGGAGCTCTGCAGAATTCCCCAGCAAGGTTATCCACAATAGCAGTGGTGTGTTGCATGCAGCACAACATCAAGTAGTGGAGAAGACTTCAAGTCAAAGACAGCAATGCCATGGCCTGGACTTGAACATCTGATGAGGAGGACGATACGAAGGTAAGGCAGAGGAGGAGGAAGCCCCTGTCCATTCTGATGATTCTGAAATGGAGGAGGATGAGGAGGCCACTAATAGCACAGCAGCTGAGACGCATGGCCATACAGCTAAGACTGACTCTGCGCAGGAGGGGCTCATTGCCAGACATGATCTTGTGCAAAATCAATTCACATAAGGTCGTCCGATCTCACAATTGTCATGGAGCTAGTCCTTGGTGAGCAACTTCTAAGTAAAGAACCTTTCACATGGAAGCCACAATTACTCAGGGGAATGCCCATTACTGACAAGGGAGATAAAAACAACATCAATGAGTTTGACTCAGCCGCATTAAAATGGCTACACCTTCACCATCATAAACAATGGCCTCAATATATTGAAAAACACACATTGTAAGAAAACCTTCACAATCTGGCCCCTCACATAAATGCCAGAGCATGCAAATGAGGTGAAAAAACTGCCACTCTGTGCATTCTCAATCCATGCCCACAATGCTGAGAGTGACATTATGACTTAAGACTTCACACCCAATATATGATGATATGATTATATGTGCCAGCATACATGCAGATAAGGAACATAGCTCAGGATGAGCCTACAACCGTGCAACAACAGCTCGTTGAATTAACTTGCACAGCATCCATTCCGGCCATCGTTCTGCTTTCTGGAGTGAGTGTCATATTCAACATTCTAGCTTGCATAAACCTCCTCCCTCACAAAGCAAATCCTCTGCCACCTGGAATGAAAATGCATCCAAAGTAGTAGGGACAGCAGAAAAGCAATATTCCCTGAAGCTTATATGACATCTCGACCTACAGTGCTTACACCTAGGCCACCACATAACAATTAGGTGTGGATGAGTGCCTTTTGCCCAGCACTCACGTTTGAGATATATCTGTTAGCCAGCCTCTGTTCATGGAGTTTGATTACTGATCCTCCCTTAAAGCCAAGTTGGATGGATAATGAAAGATGCAAGAAGCATGTCAGAGCTTGAGACTTTGAACGCTGCAATCTTATGTGAAAGACCAGAGAAGGAAGAAGCTTTCAATTGTCTCACAAATTTGGCCACACCCTTGCCCCTGATGACTTCAATGCAAGATAAACCTCAGCATGCTGCCTTCAGTGTCACCGGTAGGAATGTCCTTCAAACTGTTAACATTCAAATTGAGTTTTTGTAGTGTAGAAACACACACCAAGACAGTTATGAGTGTATGTACATATATTCAAAAGGTGTGTAAATATGATTTTTACAATTTGAAAAGCATAATCACAGTGAACCTATTAGTGCTCTAAGCGAGACGGTACCCTGCACTTAAGCACACTCCATGAAGAGCCCCCATGTTGCCTTGGAGGAGGTGGAGGCAGACTGTTCATGGTGGCTGGCCTCATCATGCAGGCACACGTTGGGGATCTCCTTCTGCCTGCATCTCTGCATGGGCAACCATGATTCATAGGCATCAATGGAACAGACAAGGGCTCTGGCGGAGGGGATGGAGAGCTGGAAGAAGATGAGGTGCTGAAAAGCTCCCGGTACCTTCATCCTCCTCAGTGGCCTGCACAGCCCTGGGTTGGCCTTCAGGTAGAGTTGATGGGGCTGGCTGCTGGTGTGCAGCAGTCGTCCATTCCAGCAACGATTGTGCCAATAGTCTAACTATCCTGTTCAGGGTACACAGCTCCTCATGTATTCCATGGATGGATAGTCTGAGTGAGCTGATCCAGGCTACTGAGGGAGGCTTGCACCCTTTCCTGGCCAAGGTGCTGCTCTTGCATCCACTCCGAGTGCTGCTGCATGTGTCTCTCCATGGAAGTGACCGATCTCTTATGGTCAAGACTCGTGCGGTTGACCCCCCACCTCCCCCTTGGGACATTGTGGAGTTCATGATGGTGATGGACTCCTCCATTCACAGTCCAGGAGCTCACACTGCCTCAGGGGACTCCGCCAGATGTCCACACATCTGCTGCTGATTATCTAAACACTGTTCCCAAAGATGACTGATGAGGCTCCACGCTCTTGCCCACTGGAGTATCATTGTGACTTTCCTCCCTTCTTCGAGGGGGGACTGCACAGATGCCTCTGGTTCTGACAATTCCTCCTGCGCTCTGGTGTGATGCCCTTCACCCTGTGCCACTGACTCCACATGCGCACTACATCCTTCTGAAGTGCTTGTATCTGAGTTAGCAAAATGTGGGTTAGTCAGATGTGATGCTGCCTCCTCGGATGTCTCTTCCTCCTCTTGATGCCCGAGGGGTGGTCTGGCCTGGGGCTGGGGTGGGGTGAGCAAGCAGAGCTGGAACCTGTTTGTAAAACAAAAGGAGTTATTTGGGTGTAGCCAATCACATTGCGAAAACACACACTGATGTATGCTCACACTTCCCTTATGATGTAACCCCACACTTGCATTCCCTCTTATGCCATCATTTCCTTATGCTCAGTGGACTGACAACATGACCTCCGCCATTACCACCATGTTCCAAGGTGCATTTATCACCGCCTTTATCACTTGCAACCAGAGATTCATCATCACCAGCAGACAGCTGCACAGGCACCCGGGCAATTTCCATGGCCGTCTGTTCCACGTAGCTAATCAGTTGCAGCCAGGCTGCCCCATCCCTAGTCTCTGGGCCAATTCCTTGGTGTTCTTCACCCTCTTTGACTGCAACAACAACATGAATTTATGTTAGCCTGATATATAGTGCCTGCAGGGATAATTCTCTTCACTGCGGCTGCACATCACATTGCTCTTCACATCTGCTCTGTGTGCACCTACATGAGCAGCTTACACATACAAGCCTCAATGCTGCATCAGAGGTATGTGCCAGATCTTGCACCTCAGCTGCTGCACTGCATGCAGATGTGAGCATTCACTTGGAGCTCTGTGTGGATGAGCCAAGCTACTCACCTTGCCGGAACATAGCAGGGCGTTGAACCTTTTCCAACACTGTATCCAAGATCTCTCATGCTCTCCTGCTGGGCTCACCGCAGCAGGAATGTGAATCCGGACCTTCTTTGTGATGGCCAGAGGATGATGCCAGCCAGTAGGGTACAGGACTCCTCTCCTCTTCTGCACCTCTTCAACTAATACTTGCAGGTCTTAATCTGTGAAGTGCGGAGCAGCTGGACCCAACTCTTCCCCAGCGACTCCTCTGTGCAACTTTCTATCAATACAAATGTAAGGTGAAAATGGTTGTGAGCCATTCAGATTACAATGCTCTCAACCGCTTCTATGTGCTTACTTGCACTAACTGTTTTCAACCTATCATCAATGGGTACTGCTAAGTGTAATGGAGGAAAAGGCTCCACACAAATGCATAGTCCATGGATATTGCGGCTGTTACTCCAAGGTAACATGCTGTGCTCTGCAACCACTGACAACCTTACAGATTTATTCCCTCTTAATCACACTGTTATGACATGATAGTGTGCAAATGTAAGGGACCTGGTCAAAGGTCAAGTCCGTGGGCACATCCTGATGGATGGGCGGCAAGAGGGCAAGTGGATAAACTAATGACCATGGCACTTTTCGTCATTCATCCGCTGAAGCATAGCATAGCATTACTGCAGAATATCTTTAGTAGGTTTAGTGGTGCCAAGATGATGTCATCTCCATGGCTATGTCTTGTGACTCCATTCATGCTTTCAGTGCTTTAGGACAGTGCACTGTGAATAGGCAGCAACAATGACATAGATGAATTAACAGTGCAAATAGATATAAACGGTTATGATATAGTTGCAATTACAGAGACATGGCTGCAGGGTGACCGAGGATGGGAACTGAACATCCAGGGGTATTCACAATTTAGGAAAGACAGGCAGATAGGGAAAGGAGGTGGGGTAGCACTGTTAGTAAAGGAGGAAATCAATCCAATAGTGAGTAAGGATATTGACTCGGAAAATCATGATGTGGAATCTGTTTGGGTGGAGATAAGAAAAATCAAGGGGCAGAAAACATTGGGTGTCTATAGTCCCCCAAACAGTAATGGAAATGTCAGGGAAGGAATTAAGCAGGAAATTAGAGATGCATGCAATAAGGGTACAATTGTAATCATGGATGACTTTAATCTACATATAGATTGGACAAACCAAACTAGCAATAATACTGTGGAGGAGGATTTCCAGGAGTGTGTATGTGATGACGTTTTAGACCAATACATTGAGGAACCAACTAGAGAGCAGGCTAAGATAAAAGCAAAAAACAGCGGATGCTGGAAATCCAAAACAAAAACAAAAATACCTGGAAAAACTCAGCAGGTCTGGCAGCATCTGCGGAGAGGAATACAGTTAACGTTTCGAGTCCGAATGAACCTTCAACAGAACTAAGTAAAAATAGAAGAGAGGTGAAATATAAGCTGGTTCAAGGGAGGGGTGGGGCAAGTAGAGCTGGATAAAGGGCCAGTGATAGGTGGAGATAACCAAAAGATGTCACAGACAAAAGGAAAAAGAGGTATTGAAGGTGGTGATATTATCTAAGGGATGTGCTAATTAAGGGTAGAAAGCAGGACAAGCAAGGCACAGATAGCCCTAGTGAGAGTGGGGTGAAGGAATCAAAAAAGGCTAAAAGGTAGAGATAAAACAATGGATGGAAAAACATTTTAAAATAATGGAAATAGGTGGGAAAAGAAAAATCTATATAAATTATTGGAAAAAAAAGGGGGAGATCGGAAAGGGGATGGGGATGGAGGAGAGAGTTCATGATCTAAAATTGTTGAACTCAATATTCAGTCCGGAAGGCTGTAAAGTGCCTTTTTTTCCCCAATAATTTATATAGATTTTCTTGTTTGGGATTGTGAATTGTGAGGAGGATGCAAGGAGGCTTCAGGGAAATTTAGACAAGTTGTGTGTGTGTGGGCAAACACATGGCAGATGCAGTTTAATGTGGATAAATGTGAAGTTACACGCTTCGGTGTGAAAAACAGGAAGGCAGAGTATCATTTAAATGGTGATATATTGGGGAATGTGGATGTACAAAGGGGTCTGGATGCCTTTGTACATCAGACAATGAAAGTAAATAGGCGGGTGCAGCCAGCAATTAGGAAGGCAAATGGTATGCTGGCCTTCATTGCAAGAGGATTTGAGTTCAGAAGTAGGGATGTCTTACTGCAGTTATACAGGGCCTTGGTGAGACCACACATGTGTATTGCATGCAGTTTTGGTCTCCTTACCGAAGAAAAGATATAATTGCCATAGAGGGAGTGCACTAGGTTGATACTGGGGTTGGAAGAACTGTCATATGAAGAGAGGTTGGTTCGACTGGGCCTATATTCGCTGGAGTTTAGAAGAATGAGAGGGGATCTGATTGAAATGTATAAATTCTAACAGGGCTAGACAGACTAGATGTAGGGAGGATGTTTCCCTGGTTGGGGAGCCACAGTCTCAGGATAAGGGACAGGCCACTTAGGACTGAGATGAGGAAAAGTTTCTTTGCTCAGAAAGTCGTCAAGCTGTGGAATTCTCTACCACATAAGACTGGAGGCCAGGTCACTGAATACATTCAAGAAAGAAATTGATACATTTTTGGCTTTTAGGGGCATCAAGGGGTATGGAGAGAAAGCGGAAATATGGCGTTGAGATAGAGGATCAACCATGATCATATTGAATGGCGGAGAAGGCTCAAAGGGCCAAATAGCCTATTCCTGCTGCTAGTTTCTATGTTTCTATGTTTTTCCTAGGGAAAACCTATGCTGAGCCAACCATTCCAGGGTCAGCTAATACTTGGACAACATTTGCAGATTTACCCGGATGCAATCCACCTGACAAGTTAGTGACATCTCCGCCAAGGCGCAGGGACTTCACCATTGGCTTCTGGCCATTCAAATGGGCCTTTCTGAAGGCCCATTTTTTAATATACATCTGAATCACCCAACCGATGTGGGGCCCACCTCTGACCCCTCAATACTTCTGGGTCGCCCGCCCTGACTCCTTTCATAGCCTGCCCGCGGAGGCAAAGGAGAGTTTGCAAAAGATATCATAAACAAAAGGTCGAAGGGGTGTTGATGGCGGTGATACTGGCTAAAGGAGGTGATAATGGTGACATTAAGAGTAGAAAGCAGGATAAGCCAGTGACAGGTGGCCCTCGTGGGGTGGGGGGAGGGAACTGTATGGGAAAAAAAATCGAAATAGGCTAAATGGTGGAGATAAAACAATGAATAAAAATGGAAATAAATTTTAAAAATAATAATAAAAATTGGTAGGGAAAAAATATATATAAAAATTAAAAAATAAATATTTGAAAAAAATGGATCAAAAAGGGGTGAGGATGGAAGAGAGAGTTCGTGGTCTGAAGTAGTTGAGCTCAATGTTAAGTCCGGAAAGCTGAAAAGTGCCTAGTCGGAAGATGAGGTGCTGTTCCTCCAGTTTGCATTGGGCTTCACTGGAACATTGCAGCAGGCCAAGGATGGACATGTGGGCATGAGAGCAGGGTAGTGTGTTGAAATGGCAAGCGACAGGAAAGTCTGGGTCATGCTTGCGGACAGACCAAAGGTGTTCCGCAAAGCGGTCACCCAGTCTGTGTTTGGTCTCTCCAATGTAGAGGAGACCGCATTGGGAGCAGCGAATGCAGTAGACTAAACTGAGGGAAGTGCAAATGAAATGTTGCTTCACTTGAAAGGAGTGTTTGGGCCCTTGGACGGTGAGGAGGGGGCAAGTAAAGGGACAGGTGTCGCACCTTCTGCGATTGTATGGGAAAGTGCCGTGGGAGGGGGTTGAGGTGTAGGGGGTGATGGAGGAGTGGACCAGGCTGTCCCAGAGGGAACAGTCCCTATGGAATGCCGACAGGAGGCCTGAAGGGAAGATGTGTTTGGTGGTGGCATCATGCTGGAGTTGGCAGAAATGGCGGAGGATGATCGTTTGAATGTGGAGGCTGGTGGGGTGATAAGTGAGGACAAGGGGGACCCTATCATGGTTCTGGGAGGGAGAGGAAGGTGTGAGGGCAGAGGCGCGAGAGATGGGTCAGACACGATTGAGGGCTCTGTCAACCACCATGGGTGGGAAACCTCAGTTAAGGAAGAAGGAAGACATGTCAGAAGCACTGTTTTGGAAAGTGGCATCATCAGAACAGATGCGACGGAGGTGAGGGAACTGTGAGAATGGGATGGAGTCCTTACAGGAAGCAGGTTGTGAGGAGTTGTAGTCGAGGTAGCTGTGGGAGTCAGGGGCTTGTAATGAATATTGCTGGACAGTCTATCACCAGAAATTGAGACAGAGAGGTCAAGGAAGGGAAGCGTCAGTGATGGACCATGTGAAGGTTATGAAGGGGTGGAAATTGGAAGTAAAATTACTAAATTTTTCTAGGTCCAGATGAGAGCATGAAGCGGCACTGAAACAGTCATCAATGTACTGGAAAAAGAGTTGTGGGGGGAGCCTGAGTAGGACTGGAATAAGGAATGTTCCACATTCCCCATAAAGAGACAGGCATAACTGGAGCCCATGCAGGTAGGGTTAAACTAGTAGGGTTTGCTGTGTACTAATGCACTGAAAAATAAACCAAATAGAATTGTGACTGTAATTAAACCATCACCAGAAAAATGTAATGCATTCTGCATATCTAGCCCATTAAATAAGTTATTACAAATTGACTGCAAAATGGCAGTTTTCTAGAGTATGACTGACAATATTAAAAGTTAAGTTGCATGCTCTGAGCAATCATATCTAAACTGCCTACTTGAATAGGCATGCTAATATATTGTTTTGCAAATTAATCCATTCACAGTAATGAATATTCACAGCATGACTGATAATCTTGGGGCCTATTGGGCACAGAAGGAGAGAAAGGGCAATGTTTATCTAGAACAGAATTTAAATTTTTAATGTAATAGTAATGTCTGCAAACATAGCACTCGTTAGAATCAATCAATTATCAACTCCTTAAGGACAGCGCCAGCATTTCTACCAAGTCCAAATTATAAATCAAAGGCACCCAACAGCAGTAGTATTTAATTTTGACAGTCTCTTCACAAAAGCAAAAGATCAAGACTCATGAGTCCTTCATGAACATGGACAATCGATGGCCATTCAACTGAGCGTAGCAATACTTCAATTTTCCTATCTCTGTGAAGATATTTGAGTAGATATTAGTCTGGGCTTGTTTACACTGAAATAGAGAAGCCTGAAGGCAGCCCAAAATTGGACGACGGCTCTCATGTGAACGTTCAGGGTAAGCTGTAGGTAGCTTGCCTCGCAAATAGAAATGAATTTTAGGCTGCCTGCCTCACAAGCATTGGCTTTTAGGTAAATTCTTGTAGGGGACAGAGATGGTTGGAGTGGAAAATCTGGGTGGGGAGTTTTGATCACCAGGACTAGGGAGTCAAGGGCAACTGGGGAGAAGTGCTCGTGCTCTTCCTGGCACCACAGAAAGGTGTGTTATAGTCAGTTGAGGAAGGGTCAAATGGCTCCCCTCTTTTCCCTCTCCTTGTTTGGCTACAACAGGTTTTTTAAAAAATATATTTGCCAATTCCATGAGTGTTTAAGTGTTTACATGCTGTGACCATAAAAGACATGATCAGACAGGTTTTCTTGAGCTTTTTAAAAAGAAACAAGAGGATAGTTTTATTGTACTTAACCCAGTCTAAGTAAAATAATAAAAAATGCCCAGACTTCCACACACACAGAGAAACACACACACACACATACACACTTGAAGTTCACACACACGCATATAGATTACAGAGGGGGGGATAGATTAAATAATTTAGAATCCAGTAAAATTAAAGGCTAAATTTAGTGGCCCTGCTGCTTTCGGCATCAAGGCGGGTTAAAGCTGTAGACAGATGATTCATCTGTTTTTTCAAGAGACAACAGAGCTGGGTTCATTTCTTTTTAAAATCTCTGACTGCAGCACCTGGATAGCCAAAATCAACAGACATGGTTCAACTTGCAAGTTGGATGTAGAGAGAGTCAGCGAGAGAGAGAGAGAGAGAGAGAAAGAGAAAGAACCCACTCAGGGTTTTGTTACTTCAGCATCTCAGTTGCTTGTCCAATTCTTAAAGAAAGCTGGCGCTTAAACACACAAAGGGTTGGCTTGTCACATGACCTTCTCTCTCCAACTGCCCAGTGACCCAAATACGGTCATGGCTAGTGTGTTCTCATTATTACAGAGGAGACCATCTCTGGTCACTTCCTTATATCACTCACCACTCACATCCCCCTTCCACGCCCCAACTCGACCTCCTTCTGTAGCCATCTCTGGAAAAAAAGCCTATCCCCTGATTCAATTAAAACTATACTTTCAAAATCCCAACTCTCTAGCCTTTGGTTCTCTGTTTGCCACAATATTGCTGCAGCAACTGATTTAGTCAAGTGCACCCATACCTCCACCTTTGATGTCCAGTTCCAATAAAACTATTGCACTCTCTCAATCTGATTATTTCCCTTCTGTACGGCTATCATTTCTGCTCCTTTAAGTCCAGGAGACGTAGATTTGAAAACTATGGTAACTGGTTTAGCCATCCACTGCCAGGTCAGGCTGGACCACTTAAAACATCATTGGGTCCTGCTTTTGTCTGGTAAAACTGTTCATTATTCCAGAATCATCCTGGAATGCAAGGATCACCCCCAGCTTCTTTTCTCTACTGTAAACTGTATTATTAAACCCCTCCTCTCTCTCCTCTCCATCCTCACCTCCAACAAATGCAAGGAGCTCATGGACTTCTTTGTCATTAAGATTGAGACCCTTCAATTAGCTCTCTCTGCTGCTTCCCTCCTTTCCACTAGCCCCTGGGCCAAACTTCCTTTAATGCTTTTCCCTGCCTAGCCCTGTAATCACATCTTTTTCTAGATTCTCTCCTATCTCCCCTCATAGCCTCCCTGAGCTCATCTTGCCAGGAGGCCCGCCTCTTGTTCCCTCAATTCTATTCCCCCTAAATAGCTAATCACCCAACTTCCCCTCCCGGCCCCCATGTTAGCTGATATTGTAAATGGTTTTCTCTCTATAGCTGTTGTTCCTCTCTCCTTTACATCTACTGTCATCACCCCTCTCCTTCAAAAAATAACCCTTGATCCTATTGTCCTTGCAATCTGTCTTTCCTCTCAAAAGTCCTTGAACATGTCATCACTTCCCAAATCTGATCCCATCTTTCCTGGAACTTCATGTTTCCTGGAACCTCCAATCAGATTTCCACCCCTGCCACAATATCAAAACAGCTCTTATTAAAGTCATAAATTACAATATTTCTCTCCTCTTTCTTCTTAAGTTGTCTCCAGCCTTTGACATGGTTAACCACACCATCTTCCTCCAAAATCTCTCCACTGTCTTTCAGCTGGTTGGGATTGTTCTTACCTAGTTCCATTTATATCTATCTAGTCAGTTGCAATGGCTTCTCTTCCCACACCTGCACAGTTACCTCTGCTATCCACCAAGGAACTATCCTTGCTTCCCTCCTATTTCTTATCTACATGCTGCCCTTTGGCAACATCGTCCAAAGTCACAGCACTAGTTTTCACATGTCTATTTATGACACCCAGCTCTACCTCACCATCACCTCTCTCGATTTCTCTACTGTTGCTAAATTATCAGTACTGCATGAACAGAAATTTCCCCCAATTAAATAATCGGAAGACTGAAGCCATTGTTTTTGGTCCCTGCTCTAAACTCTGTTCCCTAGCTGCCAACTCCACCCTCTCCCTGGCAACAGTCAGGGATTAAGCCTGGCTGTTCACAACCTTGGTGCCACATTTGATCCCAAGGTGATCTTCCAAACTCAGGTTCATGCCTTCAGTGCCTACTTTCACTTCCATGACATCACCCGAATCCATCCCTGTCTCAGCTTATCTGCTGCTGGAACCCTCATCATGCCATTGTTATCTCTGGAGTAGAGCTTTCCAATGCACTCCTGGCTGATCTCCAATAACTTGAGGTCACCCAAAACTTTGCTGCCTGTGTCTTAACTCGCACAATGTCTCATTCCCCTCTCACCCCTCCGTTCACTGACCTACATTGGCTCTTGCTCAAGCAACAACTCGATTTTAAAATTCTCATCCTTGTTATCAATTCCCTCCATGGCCTCGTCCCTATCTCTCTAATCTCCTCCAGCCCCTCAACCCTCCAGGATATCTGCCCTCATCTAATTCTAATTGGGGCCTCTTGAGTATTCCCGATTTTAATTGCTCCACCACTGGTGGCCGTGCCTTCAGTTGCCTTGACCCAAGATCTGGAATACCTGCCCTACACCTCTCTGTCTCTCTACCTCACTTTTCTCTGATAAGACACCTCTTGAAACCTACTTCTTTGACCAAACTTTTGGTCTTCTGACCTAATATCTCCCTATGAGGCTCAGTGTCATATTTTGTTTTGTAATGTCCCTGTGAAGCACCTTGGGCTGTTTAATTACATTCAAGGCACTATATAAATATAAGTTGCTATTGATGTTTTTATGATTGAATTTTTAAATTTCATTTTAAATGTACATTTTCTGGTGCTTTTTATTTTTAGATTGAAACTAGCAGTGAATGGGGAGATGTGGTTATGGTTTCTGATATCACTCATGAATCATTTGATCATGAGAAGCTCAGACAGATAGGGGCTGTCTATGTTATTTCCTCCAGCTGTTTGTCCTCTCTTTATTCTTTATTCTCCCAATAATCTTCAATTCCAAAAGCAAAGTGTACCACAACACCCAAGTCTGGAAACAACTTGTTTTAGCACAAGCTTTTAAATGATTAAAAATCACTTCAGCCAAACCATTCGTTGTAAATTATTGAAACATTAAGCAACTATAGGCAAGCTCCAAAATTGTGCACAATTGCAGCAGCAGCCAGCAACTTTGTTATGCATGTTTTGTATGCACTAAACAGCCTCCTGGAAAATAGTATCCAACAGGAAATGTGCTGGATGCCCCCTTGGTAATGGGGTTTTCAAATACACACCCAATGATTACTGGCACCATGCAGAGCAAACACAGTACATCAGCAGAAGAAACAAGCCAGCAACCAAACTATAAATAGTTCCTGATCCCTTTAACTGGTGCGGCGTGGGATCCTTCATGCTGTTTAATTTTGTGTTCAGCTGTGCAAGCTTAAGCCAGTGAGCTTGGCATTTGACAATGGCAGTGCTGGCATCAAATTAGTGTGGAACACTGATTGGCATCTGCCTGATCTGCATGCTGACTGCAGTCATTAGGTCTGTGTGTGAAACTGCTTGACCAAGATGTAGTCTATTTGCATCAGAAGCATGTGTGCCCATCTCAAATGCAATTTTCAAGCGTTAGGAAGCTATGCAGCTCCTAAAGAAAAGGGTGTTGCACAGATCAGCTTCTCCCCCACAATGTCTATTTTAGGAACCCACCCCGAACACCTAATAAATGAATCTTGAGATTACTATTAGGATCAATGCTTGCACAGGTTAGGCACAGGCCATCCTTACGCTAAAATGATATCTTTATGCCACATTTCATGCATATCAATTTCTACCCCAATAGCTTAATTTATTGTAATATTATGCAGTGCTGAAAAATGCAAGGTTGCATGTCCACCTCACCAGCTATATCCTTTTAAAAATTGTACTATATCTAATTCTTGGCCAAATGTAATTCTTGGCTATGATACCAAAATTGAAACCAAATAATATACTTAAATTGCAGTGCAGTATGCCTCCAAATAGAGTTGGCTTATGAGAAAAGTTATTTTTAGCATCAACGAATCTCTTTAGGAAATAACCAATTTTTGTATTCCAGGAAAATGCGCATTCATATAATCTGAGATAATGAACACATGTTAGTGATATTAGCCCTGTGGCAGTAGCAAATATGTGGCTTACAAATACACTTATTCTTTGCGCCACAGAATTGTATGAAGAAATATTGATTCTATCAAAAGTATCCCCTCCCTTGTCCATCACCATTTACCTTATGGTAACCTTTCAAAATCTCAAATATGTTTCTCAGGTCAATCCTTAATCTTCTTAGCTCGACTCTAAAATATCCTGATTTCCTTCAAATATCTCTATTGATTCTGTGACTAGTTCTGGCCCCATAACCTTGGACTGGTGAGTTCCAATATCAGCAAAACCTTTTATAATTGTACTAAATACAGAGAAGATACCCTTCCTGTCTCACCTGCATCCTAGGCAGGGGTGCCAGTGGGGAATTCAGCCTACATTAAAGTATACGTTAGAGAGCAGTTATTGAATACTCTTAGATGAAGGACAGGAACAAGTTGATAGTCTATCTCCTTAAAGGACTGTCTGCATGCCAAATTGCAAAGCAGCTGGTGATAGACAGAGCTAAGTGATCCCACAACCAATGGGTCAGATCAAAGCTCTGCAGCCCTGCCACATCCAGTCATGAATGGTGGTGGATGATTAAACAACTAAGAGGGTAAGGAGGCTCCACAAATATCCACACCCTCAATAACAAAAACAGAAATACCTGGAAAAACTCAGCAGGTCTGGCAGCATCGACGAAGAAGAGCAAAGTTGATGTTTCGAGTCCTCATGACCCTTCAACAGAACTAAGTAGAAATAGGAAAGGGGTGAAATATAAGCTTATATTTCTACTTAGTTCTGTTGAAGGGTCATGAGGACTCGAAACATCAACTTTGCTCTTCTCCGCCGATGCTGCCAGACCTGCTGAATTTTTCCAGGTATTTCTGTTTTTGTTTTGGATTTCCAGCATCCGCAGTTTTTTATTTTTATCCACACCCTCAATGATGGGGGAGCCGAGCCAGCCAGTGCAAAAGACAAGGCTGGCATTTGAAACCACCTTCAGCTAGAGGTGCTGAGTGGATGATCCATTTCAGACTCCTCCTGAGGTTCCCAACATCACAGATGCCACTCTTCAGCCAATTTAATTCACTCCATGTGATATCAAGCAGCACTTACACAGCAATAATCTGCTCACTGATGCTCAGTTTTGGTTTTGCCAGGGCCATTCAGCTCTTGACCTCATTACAACCTTAATCTGAACATGGACAAAAGAGCTGAAATGAAGAGGTGAGGAGAGAGTGGCTGCCCTTAACATCAAGACAGCATTTGACTCAATGTGGCATTAAGGAGTCCTAGCAAAACTGGAGTCAATGGGAACCAGGGGAAATCTCTCAGCTGGTTGGAGTCATACCTAGCACAAAGGAAGGTGGCTGCGGTTGTTGGAGGTCAATCGTCACAGTTCCAGGGCATCACTGCAGAAATTCTTCAAGGTAGTGTCCTCCGCCCAACCATCTTCAGTTGTTTCATCAATGACTTCCCCTCCATCATAAAGTCAGAAGTGGGAATGTTGACTAATGTTTACATAGGGCAGGATTTTACCGTTGGCGAGCGAGGGCGGGGCCCGCTCGCCGACGCGTAAAATGACGTGCGGTGACATCGGGTGGAACTCCCGACATCACCACACCCCATTTAAATTTTCAGGAAGCTGGGGCGCAGCAAAATCAGCTGCGCACCCGCCGACCTGTCAATGGCCAATTGAGGCCATTGACAGGATCAATTAGGCAATTAAAGGACCTGCCCGTCCAACCTTAAGGTTGGTGGGCAGGCCAGGAGCTCCAGCGGCAACTAGAAAAAACATGAAGCCTCATCCACCGGCGGGATGAGGTTTCATGTAGGGTTTTAAAAATTTTAATAAAGTTGTTATGGAAATTATGAACATGCCCCAACTCATGTGACATTGTCACACGAGGGGACATGTAAGGGAATTTTTTTTTTTCTATTTTTAATATTGTTGAAAGTAGAGGCGATCTCCCTGAGGCAGCACTTAGCCTCAGGGAGATGAGTGCACTCTTTCGTGCACATGCACAAAAGAGCGCACTCTCGATTTTAGGCATTCCCACCGCCCGCACAGGGAGCACATAGCACTTCCCTGCAGACGTCACGCTGGGCGGGCCTTAATTGGCCCACCCACGTAAAATGGCGCCGTGCCTCCATCGGGGGCGCCGATTGGAAGTGCTCCTGCACGCGCCCGCCCATCAACTTTCCCCCCAACGGGGGAAAAATTCTGCCCATAATGTTCAGTACCAATTGTAGCTTCTCAGATACTGAAGCAGTCTGTGTCCACATGCAGCAAGACCTGGACAATATTCAGGCTTGGTCTGATAAGTGACAAGTAATATTTGTGCTATATAAATGCCAGGCAATCACCATTTCCAACAAGAAAGGATCTAACCAACTCCCCTTGACATTCAATGGCATTACCATCGCTATATCCATCACTGCCAACATTGTGGGGGTTACCATGGACAAGAAACTTAACTGGATCAGCCATATAAATACTGTGGCTACAAGGTCAGGTCAGAAAATCCTGACTTGGAAGTATATCACTGTTCTTTCATTGTTGTAGGATCAAAGTCCTGGGACTCCCATCTTAGCAGCACTGTAGGTATACCTGCACCAAGTGGACTGCAGCAATTCAAGAAGGTGGATCACTACTCATGAAAGAATAAAAAGTATAGTGAATTTTGAAAAGCACAGTGAAATGTAAGGAACAGGGAGAAAGTGATATCTTAAAACGTGGTAAGAGGATAACATAAAATGTGTGTTTTCCAATCTTCCTTGATATCTAAAAGTAAGTGATTTTTTTTATTGGAAATGCCTTTTTTAAATTCATGATCTAAAAATTATAGAAGTATTCAACTTATGCTGCGTTCCACTATTTAAAATTAATGGGTAAAGTATTAACTAATTAATAATTAAACATTACTCACAGCTAACTAACCACAAAGAAACAGGCAATTAACAGATCCCTGCTATGAATTCATATTGTATCGAAGAGAAAGTACAGCACTAATTTATTAATGACCTATGCAGTGAATTATATTGCAGGTTTAATGCATGGTTAAGAGTAAAACAGAATTGCAAGATATGTGCTTCTTTCCAACACATGGTAGATTTTAACCGAAAATATGGACATAAAATAGTTATGAGAAAGATAAAAAGGTAAAGACAATATTGCTGCCAAATTCTTTTGCAGTTATGTTATAAAAGGAGTTCTTATTTTCAAGGTTTAACAATCAGCAATAACTGCTAAAAGGAAGCAATTTAACTCCTTACAAACTCAATTGTTTTTGTTGTGTTTTCGGTTAACGGCTAATAAGGCTTCAGGGCATGTCAGACATGATTGCTACCCTTCATGCAAAGAGTCTGAAATCCTCTTTAATGATGGAGATTTAGAATGTGTAAATGCTTGCTGGGCATAATTCTACAGGTGCCCTCTGGTATCTCTCAAGTGGCTATTGTTCATGGATGGCAATAAGTGTCAGCAGGTTATTCACTGCCAAGCCCAATCCACTCCTCAGCTGCCATCTACAGACACCTGGAGGCTGTTATAATCACCAGAAGCAACAGCACTGGTCAATTCATTCCATCTCTCAACATGGGGTCCTGAAGCCATTGCAGGCCTAGGTGAGATCAGCTATCTCACCCAAAGCAGGGATCAAACCTTACTATTCCTTGAACCACGTGGCTCAGCTACTTATTAGGAAGTTATTGAGTCATTGGGAATCTGTCAAGCTGCTTTTCTAAAATAAACTTACAATGAAAAATGCCCAGTTTCATTTTTTAAATGCTTAACTGATTTTTTTTTAAATCGCTGATATTGAAACTTCACTTTTTTAAACATTTTTAATTCCTGCACATGTGCACAAGAAAAATCACTACTGTCAGTTCTTGGAAAAAATTCCACCGTTTTGCCAACTTAATTTTATACAATTTTCCCAAGTTACTTTCTAATGCATCCTTGTAGTGCTGGCTCTGTTCATGCCACATACAATTTTTAACTAATCAGGAAAGTAACAGGCAACCCAGGATTGTCCAACTGTGACAATTTGACCTCTCCTCCAATCTCTTGAGAAACATGGGGTTATAGTTGTAGAGAGAAACTTGAAGGAAGTCAGGGATTTTGACACTGGAGCTGAGAAGGTTAAGGGTTGATCTGAGAAGAATCTTTGAGATTAAGCTGGTGGGATGGTTTAGGCTTCCTGCTGGCGAGAGCGGATGGCAACATGTATGCTACACCTGCAATCTGCCCAACTCTCCAGCAGTAGTTAAACTCGGCACTCATCTGCTGAAATGTAACCCAACTTTGCTGACAGTATTTTAACCCAGCATATGGCTATTGCACCTAAACAGAGGACATCAGATATATCCTGGTGTTCCTTTATTCAAGTGATACAGTCAAACAAAGTTTGGCAAATAAATAATCAGATTAAATCAACTCTATGCCTTATTTTCTTTTGAGAAGATATTTATGTTAGCGCCAGTTATTGGATTCAGATTTTCCACTCAAAAGATCATTCCAAAACCTGGAATGTTTACTCATTTCCTTCTCATTACTGTTCTCTGCTCACTTTAAGGTAATTGCGCATGCTTGCTCATTTTATTTGTAATGGTTTTCAAATGACTGTTTTCCTTTTGATTCTTTAATTTGCACTATTTCCTGTTGTTTTTCACCCCCTTTTTGACTTTTTAATACAGATTTCCAGCTTTCTTACAGTATGCACAAACATGTTGCTTGCTAAACTTTCTGTTATTTCTAATCACAATGTGCAGACTTAGGCCTCAGAGACTGTTATTATCTCTATAGTCACCTGTACAATAGCACATTGGGAAACTTACAGGAAAATTGCCCTTAATTGGTAGCTATTTGTGGGGGTTATATTTGCTGAAGAATGCTTGATGACTATAAATCGGTTTCTGTGAATTCCTTTTCTTTCAGCACCACTCATTGATCTCTTGTTGCCTGAAGAGTATTTTGCTGATTAGCTAACTGCCTAATTCAAATGGATTAGGAAGACAGGCTACGGATGAAAAATCCTGAATAGGCTTCACTCATTTCCCCAATATCTGTTCGTTGCAGTTCTCACAATTTAGTGCTATACCTGAAGGCAGTCGTTTTGATAAGGACAGTTTGAGCAGGATAGACTATAAAATAGTATATCTAGAAAGTTGATCAATGAGTTTTTTAAAAGAATTAACTAGTTCTGTCAATAGTTGAAGTTAGCCCATAAGAAAAGAAATGATTGAAGTTACAATACTGAGGCACCTGGAACATATTTTATTAAATGATAAATATGCCGTGTGATTTATGTTATATTATCACAAAACTAGTTTATTTACCACCAGTATGTAACAGTATATATTGCAATATATAACAAAATACCCAGTCAACCAGTGGCATAAGAAAACTTTAACAGAGCTAGTTTTTTAAAATACATATTAGCGTAACCCTCCTTCAGAAAATACTTATCTTCATAAAATTGTCCTTTTGGACAATTTTACATCTATTCACATTTATCTATATTTTGCCCAGATTAAAAAATCGCGAACTACCGTGCCTACAATTGATTATCCATAGTATGAAAGTCTTACATATAGCACATATTCACACTTCATACATAAACAGTCTGGTTGAAATTCTCCAGTCACATTGGTATCGGGCATCATGGCGGGTGGGGGATGGGTATAATATGGCAAGAAGGCCAAAAATTGGTTTCACACTGTCGTGAAACCAGTTTGCGCTCATCCACTCCACCAGTCAATGGCGGGCCACGTTTTCTGCTGCTGCATGTTGGGTACATCATTTTAATACATTTGCATCTAATTATAAGCCCTTCTTGCCAGAGTCATCCCCCCCATACTGGATCATCCGGGCACATCAGCATGACTGCACGCTAACGTGTTTCACAACTTTACGTATGCAATGTGCACCTGGCGAGCTGCACTTTGCAGGGGACTTCGAAGTTTGTTTGCCTACCTTGCTTCTACCGCACTCATGGTCATCAATGCCAGGTTTTGCAGGCAGCACCATATCACTTTTAGAGGGGTTCATGGGCAGCTCTCTACCTACCAGACTCGTAAGGAGGGGGTGGGATTTCAATGATTGCGGGGCTAGGACTTGCTTGGGGAAGGGGGAGAAGTGGCCTCAGGCAAGGGAAGAAGCTGCAGGGTGAAGGTTACACTGGGGAAGGGGGGGTATCCCAGGGTGTGTGTGGGGGCACATGTTGATCTGTGCAAGTGGCCTCAAGGTGGTGAGGGCTGAGGAGGCAGTTTCCAGAGGAGATGAGGCCAGATAGAGATGTGAGGGTGTGTGTGAGAGAGTGAGTGGTGATGTCCCTTGAGCTGGCAGTGAGTGAGGCGCCAGTGAATGTGTGATGGCCTTGTGAGTTTAGAATGATAAAATGGTTGCCTTTTCTGCATTGGATGACCGACTTCTTGTGTGCAGTATTGGCACTAACCACCTCTGCCAACACCTCCCAAGCCGGAGTGGTGAGACTGATGATGGGCCTTCTACCGGCCAGAGCCAGGGTAGAGAACATTGCGGTGGATCTCTGTGGCATCCACAAGGCATCCCAGGGATATGTTATTGAATCGGGTTGGGGGCAGCACTCTTCTTGGCTTTTGGGGCCATGTCTTCAACGGAGCAGTCCCGGGCTGCAAGCATTGAGAAGTGTGCACGTGGCTGCAGTTTAAATGTAGGGAGGAAGTGGCGAGGTAATAAGTGTGGTGGGCAAATCAGAGAGAGGCGCCGTGTTTCCTGTGGTTGCATAATTAATGAGGCGGGAATGGGACGATGTGGCATGAAAATCTGCCATTGCGGCTGGCAGGTAAAACAACTTTTTCCCCGCCCGCCACTGCATTTTGTGCGAATCTGGGACGATTTTGCCCTGTGTCATATTTGCACTATATTAACTGAAATATTCTATTCATGAAATGGCAGCAAAATACAAATGGGCACATAGTAGACTGAACAGTACGTAAGTTACACCTTAAAAAAAATACTGTACCTAACTTTGGGTGAGCACAAGCAGTTTAAAAATAATCTATGGAGAAACTTCAGCAGCAGCAGAAATTAGTTTCTAATTCACTTCAGAATATTTCAGCCTAACATCCCCTCATACAACTTCATCTCCTCTATTACTGGGCTTCTCTTTGTTCCCACTCCACATTCCTTTTGCTCTCATCAGTTAAAATTCATATCCAGTGTACTTTCCTTTCTTGTTGCTTTCAAAGCTTCCTCATAATATTCTCTTTAATAAGAACTTTAGTCCCTCACTCTAGCCTTTTTCAACCTTTCCCATTCTGTTGAGCCTCCAAAATCGGTGTTGCTCAGTGTATAGTGTCATTGCATGCGAGGAGAGTTACATAAATGCGCAATCTTGTAGGAAACTTATATGCCATTAAATTCAAGCAGGGTTCCCTAATGTCCTATAACTCCAGCAAAACTCCAAGGAAAATGGCATAAGGACATTTTCAACGATTTACATCATTTCCTCCAGTGGTTCTAGAGGACCTCATTGATATCAGATCATATGAAACCATTACTGTGTTCCATGGTGAAATTGTTGTTTTAATTAAATGTATTTCTTGCTGCAACATAATTTTGCTGAAAAATACATCATTACAAAATTGAAAGTATTGCCATTCTGTGTTATTTTAATAAATAGCCCACTTGTAAGAAATCTATATTGCATATTGGCACTAACATTACTACTTTCAAATTTTCTATACAGGATTTCATTAGTCTCACAAAGTATGCATTTTCTCACATTTTAAAAGCAGCACCATTTAAATATTAGGAAATTAAATATATATAAATGTTCTACATTATTTAATACCAAGCAATGATTAAATTGCCATATCCAATTTTAATTTTTAAGGAAGCCACCAGTGCAATCTCCCAGGTTCCAAAATTACTCACTTTTGTGTTTAATAAGTTATTTTCTGTTTTTCTCCTTTCTCTATTTCAGCTTTCCCATAATTACACTCCATTTCCCAGCATCAGTGCAGCTCCATCTGCAGCCACCAGAAAGTGTATGAAAGGAGTCTGGCATGTCTCACTTCCATGGTTTCCGTCCCTGTGCGCATCGAAAGAAGCTTTTGGCCTCTGCTCACTGTCTCTCGTTAATAGAAAACCAAGATCGACAACTCATTACATAAAGAATCACAAATGCAAACCATATGTTACCGTAGTGAGCCAGTACATATTTAAACATCAATTCTCTGTATCATTGCACCACCATAGTGGCGTCTTTTTTAAACAGGGCACATACATTCCCCAAATCCTGTCTCCAGGCTATGGTGCAACTTCTTTTTGAGAATTTAATGTCAACAAATCAATGCATTGGTGAGCTAGTCACCAGTACAGTAACCAGAGAATCATAGAATGATACAGCACAGAAGGAGGCCTTTCAGTCAATTATGACTGTGTTGGTTCTTTAGTAAAGCTAATTAGCCTCATTGTCCAGGTTTTACCCATTTCTCTTTATTTTTTATTCCATTTAACTAATTATCCAATCCTCTTTTGAATGTTTTATTGAACCTGCTTTCTTCACCCTTTCAGGCAGTGTATTCAGATCACAACAACTTGCTGTTCAAAAATACATTTCCTCTTCTTGCCTCTGGTTCCTTTGCCAATCATCTTAAATGTGCCCTTTGGTTACTGACCCTCCTGCCACTGGAAACAGTTACTCCTTATTTAGTCTATCAAAACCATTCATGATTTTGAACCTTCTTTGCTCAAAGGAGAACAGCCCCAACTTCTCCAGCCCATCCACGTAATGGAAGTCCCTCACCCCAATCTCTGATCTTGCAGCTCCTTTAAAATTGTTTCATTTAGTTCATATTGCCGCTCCTCATTATTTCTACTAAAAAATATCACTTCATACTTCTCTGTATTTCATCTGCCCTGAGTCAGCCCATTTTACCAGTTCGTTTATATATTTCCTCCTAAAATCTGTTCTAACTTCTCTCATTATTTACAACATTGGAAAGTCCATGTACACAACATCACCACATCACTCCACTATGTTAAATCATCAAAGAACTTGATCACATTTGTCAAACATGATTTGCCATGCTAACTTTCATCCATTAGTCCTTACTTTTCCAAATGCCAATTAGTCTCTAAATGTTTCTCCACCGCCAACATTACGTTGACTGGCCTGTAGTTGCTGGGTTTATTCCTCTGCCATTTTTTAAACCGCAATGTAACATTTACAATCCTCCGGTCTTCTGGCACAGCCCCTAAAGTGGATTGCAAGACGCTGCAATTTCCACCCTTGCTTCTCAGTAATCTGGATGCATTTCCTCCACAGCAGGTGACTTTTCTTATTTGAGCACACAACCTTTTAATCTGTTTTTATCCTATCCGGATTTCTACTGCCTCCTCCTTTACTGCTACATTGGTAGGATCCTCTTTCCTAGTGAAGACAGGTGCAAAGTGCTCATTTAAACCTCAAGCTTGACCTCTACCTCCACAAGGTTTACCTCCTTTTTCTGTCTCATTTTAAATTCTATGGCCAGGATTTTATGACCCCTCCCGCCCGGCGGGAGATTACAGTCCCGCCAGACTGAATCGAGGTTTAAAGGGCTGGCCCCATCCGCTGTGGGAGACACACCATGGCAGGGTCGTAAAATCCTGACCAATATGTGTAGTTATCCAATAAGTTCTAACTTTGGATACCCTTCCTTTCCTCTTCACCGTAATGTTTCTACCATGTACCTGAACCATCTCATCTTTAGGAGTATCCCATGGTTCAGTTACTGTTCAATTCCTTTTCTAAAACTATTTTAAACCTGATATTATGATCAAGGCTCCCCAAATGCTCCTTCATTGAAAGAACTGCCCCACTTCATTTTGCAGAACTAGATCCAGCATGCTCTCTTCTTCACTGGGCTGAAAAGACACTGATCAAGAAAGTTCTTTTGTACACATTTTCTGAATTCCTCCTCTTCTTTGCCCTTGACATTGTTATTATTTCAGTTGATGTCAGGATAATTGAAGTGCCCTGTAATCATTACTCTGTAGATTCTGCAACTTTCTGTATATTTCCTGCAAATTTGCTCCTCTATCTCCTTCTCACTATTTGGTGGTTCACAGTATACACACAGAATAGCATGATAGTTCCTCTATTGTTTCATAATTTGAACAAAATAAGTTTGGTTTTTGAACTCGCAACTACATTATCCCTCTCCAATAGAATAATAATTCCTTTGATAATTACTCCACTCTAGGCTCTTCTTTTTGTCCTCCTTATCTTTCCTGAATGCCTTGTAGTCATGATAATTAAGTCCCCATCCTCCCTTCTTTGAGCCACATCTCCCAGGTCCCTGTGTTGCCACTATATCATAGTCCCACATTGTAACTTGTGCCTGCAGCTCACCGACCTATGATGTGATGCAACCAAATAACAGATTCTAACGGAAACATGATGGAAAATTTACATTCCAAAATTCTACACTCTAAATGTTGTATTAAGTACAAATGCACTAAAATTATGGATAATGTATAATGTTAAATTTCTAAAAAACATTATGTTTGGCTAAAGACTCATAGCGCAGGATTTTCCGATTAACTTTCCCCCTCCCTCCTCACTGCAGCGGCCATCATAGCAGACGTGAGTGGAAAATATATTGTCGGATCAGAAACATCAGTTTTATGTTGATGTATAAACAGTTTGCGATCATCCATTCCAGGCCTTAAAGGCAGCATATATTTCTCACCGTGCCATATCAGGAATCCAATTTGAATAGATTTAAGTGTCATGAATGCTCATTAGAAAGGACCCTTGCCAGAACCATTCCCCCATGCTGGATCAGTAGGCAACGCCAGCATCTAATTAGACTGGCGTGTTTCACAACCTGGTGATCTGCACTTCGCTTGTGACTTTGAGATTTGCTAACCTTGCATCGTGCAGTGCTCGTGGCACCTCGGACCCCACACCATGCTTTACAGGCAGCACCACATCGCATTCAGAGGCTCTACATACCAGGCCAGCAGTAAGGTGAGTTGTAAACTGCAGCAGGGTGAGGGCTCAACCAGGGGTGGGTGGGCGGGGGCAGGAGGAAGACCAGACTGGCAAGGGAAGGGGCTGCAGGGGGAGGCCTCAACTGGGGGGAAGGGGAAGGGGGAGAATGGCAAAGGTTGCACTCAGGCAGATGACTGGGAGGTGTGCAGGGGCAGGGGGAAGCATCCACTGGGCAATAACGGGGAGAGAGTGTCTTACAGAAGGGCATAAATGAGTTGGGGCCAGAATGGGAGGTTCTCGAAGTAAAGTAGTGCCTCAGCTTACATTGTTGAGCTTGCAGAAACAGTCCTTGCCCCAGTCCAGGGAGAGGGGAGGGCATATCAGTCCAGTGTCAGTCTTGCCCAGCATGTTGTGCGCAAGTTGTGGTCGTAACTTCATGGGTGTTGGTCCACAATACTGGGTAATAATACTGGGTCACAGATAGCACACTCACCATCGGGGAAGGCATCTGCAACCTGTGGATGGGGACAAGGTACTGTAGGGGCACTCAAAGGTCTCATGGGGGTGGTCTCTATATGTCACTGTGCAATAGGCCTCATGATGAGGAGGGGTAGGGTCCACATGGAGCATCGGCACATCCAACTCAAATGATTCAGGGGGTAACACAGTGATATCCACCACCACCACAATGGGATTAATGATTACAGAGGGAGGACCGAGAGTTATTGGAGGGAAGGAAACCTGAACATTATTCTCCTCTAGGATGATGGGAGGGGTTTCCACAGACACACGGGAGGGTCCAAGTTGGCCAGGGCTCTAAGGGCCTTGAGGAGGCATGATGCACTGCACAGGGCAGGGGGTGGGCTATTAAAGGGACACCCAACTGAACTTTGTATTATCAAATGAGGAGAGATGCACAGCTGAGAAATGTTAGGAGCCTTTCAATGACAATGCAGGAAATGAGAAGGGTTAAGCAAGGGAACTCATTCATGCGAGATTAATCCCGAATCTTGTCACTAATCAATCTCCTTGTAATAAGACCTTGTTCTAAACATGGAAATTCCCCAGAGCAAGAACGAAGTCAAGTGCAATTGGGCAACTGCACAAGCCGCAGATGTGCTTTAAAAGCAGGAGCTCAGAATCTTGGTGCTGGCAGGTTCACATATGGAAACCCTCAGCCACCCCAAAATGATCTCACTCCCTCACTAAACATTTGCACTCATCTGTATTCCAATAAGTGTAGTCTTATATGCAGTACATCCAAGCACCTGGCCTAAGCAATCTCATTGCAGTCAGTCATATGAAGGGGAGGTGAAGGTTTGGGAAGGATAGTCATTCCTTGCAATGGACATTGTGCTGGCCAGAATTTCAGCAGGTAATAGGTGCCAACACTAGTACCAAGCCTTTGAATCCACAGTCACTCAGTAGTGGTGGACAAAAATAGGACCTTTTGAGGCTGATGCTCACTCATGTCTTCTTCTCATTGATCCTGCAGAGAGGAGACCTTCAGAAAGATGAAGGCTGCAATCATTGCTGTCTTCATAATCACACGGAGGCAGTTGAAAAGATTACGATGGCGGTGCTGGGCTTGACAAAGGGAGGAGCTTCGCTCTGATGAGCAAGGGGCAGCAATACCCCCTCCGGATGCAGAGGATGGGGTTCGCAGAAAGGTTGTGCACAGGCACCTCCCAAGACCAAGGGTCTACAGACCACACATGTCTTTTCTGCAGCTGAGCGAGAGACAGTGTCGTTGATGCTCCGTATGCCCAGGGATCTGGTGGCTCACATCTGCCACATTCTCCAGGAGTTGATGCCACAGGGACTGAAAGACATCCATTGCCAGTGGCTCTGAAAGTCATTGGTTCTCTTAACTTCTACGTGAGTGGCTCTTTCCAGGGCTCCACTGGGGAAATCTGTGGCATTTCTCAAGCTTCCACCCACAAGTGCATACAGGAGGTGATGAACACCTTTTTTGCCAAGGCCCAAAATTACATCTACTATGTTAAGGATGAAGCTAGCCAGGACACCAGAGCACTGGGCTTTGCTGCTATTTCCAGATTCCCACAGGTGCAGGGTGCCATTGACTGCACTCGTGGCTATAAGAGTTCCCTGGCAACAGGCAATATAATACATCAACAGGAAAGGTTTCCACTTGCTCAATTTACAGCTGGTGTGTGACCACAAGAAACAAATTATGCAGATTTTGGCAAAATACTTGGGAAGCTGCCACAACTCCTAAATCTTGAGTAGATCGGAGATCCAGACACCTTTGAGGGGAAGCACAGGATGCAGGGTTGGTTCATCGGTGACAAAGGGTATCCACAAAGGACGCGGCTGATGATATCAAAAGGGAAGAGGGCGGTGAAGTCGAGGAAGACAAGGCTGCAGCGGAAGAGGCCATAGCACAGCCCAGACATGACAGGTGTGTATATGAGGCCCTCATAGCCACCAGGTTCCACAATGACAAGTAGTTTTAAGTTTCCTCATGTACAAGTTCCCTCCATCATGGGCCAGCATGAACACCAGCATTCCCATCCCTCTCATTTCAGCCTTCCACATTATTCTGAGATAATTAATAGACTCACTTTTGTCCTGACCCTGAGGGTGTCCCAGCATCACACGTCAGAAGGTGCTGCCTCTTCAAGCATGTCTCCAGGATCCCAGTTGCAACATTAGCCTACACGAGGCAGGAGCTGTTCTACAAAACTCAGTGGGTTCATAGCTGTATGTCTTCAGTCTGCCAAAGGAGATCCATCTCCAGCAACAGAACAACGCAGTCTGTGTAACCTCGATGGTGATACTAATAGTTGGCACTTGTGCCAAGGCAGCCGAGGGTGTTCTGCAGGTGTTACTCCATTTTGAGATCAATCAGTCCTCTGCCTCACCCTCATATCTATCACATTCATTTCCGGCACTCCTAGTTAGGGATGGGGGCCTGCATTTAGCCAGACCTTTCAATGGGGGTGGAGCACCTCAGGATGACCATGTTCACACACTTGCCTGCCATACATCAAAATGCCTCCTCTTTAGCACAAACAGTCTGCCCTAATGGCCAGCCCTGGCCTTTGCGAACTTGAAAATACAAACATGCCACCGAGCTCTCAAGGTGACACCTCATTGATAATAAAGAGCACACATCAGCTTCATTACATCTTTGTTCCTAGCCCACTGCTGCCCTCAAATTGGTCTTCCCATCAAGCTGACATATACACATCGAGAGCATGCTCAAAAGCTCTACTGACTGCAACACATTACCATTTGGATTCATCATCGCTGATCTTGATGGGTGTTTGGGTAAGGGGAAGATAAGACAAACGTATGGCTCAGTGTTGCATCCCTACATTGTGACGAGACCCTATGGGTGCCATACAGAGAACCACAAGGCGGGAAATGCTCAATGTTGTAGCCTCGAATGCCAGGACAATAATGTGGCTACGATGGGCAGATCTCCAGCACACTGAGGCGGGAAGGTGCACACACTTATTGGCGAGCTTAGCAGATGTACACTCAGACAGTCAGCAATGCACAAGGCAAAAAGGAGTGAACACGAGCTCTGAGAATAAGCCCATAGATTGAAAACCCTGCCAGATGACAGTGGGCACATGGAATTCCAGGAATTATTGCCCTTCTCTGGGCATTTCCACATCTATTCTTCTACAGTACACCTTCACTGTTCAAGAATGCAGATGAGTCAGGTGAACACCTCAGCCTCAATCTTACACAGCCAAGAATGAAGATGACATGACCCAACAAAACATGTGAATGAAGTGCCTTACACGAGAACACTTTACATTGACGGTGAGACATCACTGTTGTCGGAAATGATCTGAGAACGGACACACACTGTGATGAGACGGATGCAGACAACATCAAACAGTGGCACATGACAGTGACATCTACAATGCGTGGAGGGAGGGACCATGGTGTTACACCTGGTTGGATACAACACAGCTCAGTATAAAGATGAGGCATACACGAGAGAAGGTGTGAAATGGGTGCCTTTCTATTTACAGTGGTGAGAAGTATATACATGTAGTAAACACCTGTGCCACCATTGTGCTCCTAATATTTCTTGATCTTCCTAACTCTACTGCTACGCCCTGGTGCATCCCTGACATCCACAGTTTAGGTGGAGGAGGCTGCTGATTGCTACGCCCTGTTGTCTGTGATGACTTTGCCGGGTGTTTTCTGGGGGGCCGATTCCTGTGGGGCCCCAGCATGCTTTGGGTGTCCCACTAATGCCTATAGCATTGGAATGTAGGTCTGAGCACACATCTGGCAGGATCTGCTGAACCAAGGTGACTGCCATCCTTGGTGGCCTCAAGGTGCTTGCATGTTGGAGACACAGCATCAGACAGAACACGAAAGGACTCCTCCATCCTTTGCTCTAGTCTGCTGACTGCCTCTCGCAACTCTACCTGATTTTCCATCGCCTGTCGTTGCATCTCCAGCATGTTTGACAGAATCATTTCCAGAGGCCCATCATCAGACTCAGGCTTAGTGAGTGCCTGTTCTCCAGCAGCCCTCCGAGTGTCTCTGACTGCTGTGGAGACATGTGTGTGAGGTGTTCCCCAGAATATGACCCCAGCCTACTCTACAACAAGGGCTCATCAAGGTGTGTCTCTCTGAGCTGGTGGAGTGTGCAGGTGAATGCCGTGGCAGGTGTTCCTTGAATGGATACTCAGCTTCATCATCTGAGATGGCCTGGGGCTGGGGCTTATTTTGGCTCTGCTGGTGTGTGTGTGGACCTACTGGTGCCTGTAAGAGAGAGCAGGCAGTTTTAGTTCATGAACAGATTGAATACAACATTGCATGTCACACACTTAGAATGTCAGAGTGTGATGAACTCATGGAGGACTCATCTGTACTGGCTTGCTGGTAGTAGCCAATCTCACCTTCCTCACGTGAGAGGTCTATGGCACCCCCCTGCCAACTCGGAGGCTCTCCTCGAATTTAGTCAGGCCCACTATATCGGCCCTCCATCCTCTAGTCTGGGATCTCTCCCTCTTGTGCACAAGCTTGGCCTGGAAGGAGACAAGTAGATGGAATGTGATAAGAGATGGAGGAGAGGTCTGAAAGTATGCATGCCTTCTGTATATGCTAAGCCCACCCCAGTAAGGGCTAAGGATGGAGTTTGTGCATCATGATAGATGAGATACTGGTGATGCTAAATTGCCCATGAGAAAACCAGTGGTGATAATATTGTGTGAGATCCCTGTGCATTGTAACTCCTTGAGTGTATGATACCATAATAAGCATGTGAGATTGTAGTGAGGAGAAGCTTGACTTACCCTGGTGGAGCGGATGAGATCTTTCATCCTTTTCCTACACTGGACTGCGCTTTGAGGGCAGTTACCTGCTATGCTCACCGCCCTCACCAATGGGCCCCCCAGGCTGCTGAGGTGAGGCTGGTGGGTTCCTGGAGCCATCTCTGGGGCAGTGGGTATCCCTGTGTTGCCGCACAGCATCTATGAAAGCCTCCAGGGAGTCATTCCAAAACCTAGGAGTGATTTCCTCCTTTGTCACAGCCATTTCACAGGTCCTCTTCTGGAAGCTGGGCTCGAGAGAGTGAGGGTGGCATTTAAATATGGTGCCTGGACCTCCCAAGCCATCAGGTAATGGCAGGGCACACAAGTCAGTTCCCGACCCACCACGTGATTCGGAGAGAAACTCACCTATGCATAATTAATAACCAAACAAGCGCGAAATCAGGCACGATTTCCTGCCACACTGCCTGGGGGAAATGGTCCGTGGAACGCGCCTGCCATGGCACTTAGGGCAGGATTTTTTGCTGAGCGGGCAGGCGTGCGTCAGACCTGCTTGAGCTTAAAATGACGCGTGATAACATTGGGCGAGCGTCCTGACATCATCGCGCATTCGCATGATATTTCGGTTGGTGGGCGAACTTGGGAGTCAGCAGTGTGCCCGTCGACAATTAAAAGGCCTATTAAGGCCATTAAAAGTGAAATTGGAAAAGATTTTTCACTGCCCGTCTAACCTTAAGGTTGGCAGGCAAGCGAAAAGGCCAAGTGGCCTTCACAATTTTTAGGAAACCTCATCCATGGGCAAGATGAGGTTTCCAAAAGCAATTAAAAATAAAATAAAAGCTTTTCATTAATAATATGTCCCTGCTCATGTGAGCGAACATGTTTTTGAACATTTTAAAATCTTTATTTTTAATTTTCACAACTCTTCATCTCCCTGAGGCAGCTTTGTGCCTCAGGGAGCTTTTCCAGCGCGCACTCGCATGCATGCGCGAAATTGCGCCCTCCCCCCACACACAGGCAGTGCTGAGCGCTACCACATGTGTTTCACGCTGGGCGGGCCTTAATTGGCCCACCAGCGTGAAATCGCCGTCTGGCCCCGATCGAGGGCGGTAGTCAGCTTCCCGGCCACTCCTGCTCGCCCCAGCCGAGCTGGACCGACATGGGAAAAACCCCGGCCTTAGTTTCAAAAATGGAAAATTCCGCCCATAGTTCTAATGGAGACAAGGTCATTAGAGGTGGCGGAGAGTGTGTGATTTAGTAAATTGGCCAAAGAACAAGTGGTCAATTAATAAAGAGCATTCAAAGACGCCATTTCTGAATTTTGAACAAGGCAAATGTTATTCTTTTAAATGCAATAAGTAAATAAAAATTTTTCTCAATATATCCGGCACTGTTCCATCTCTTTTGTTTCTCATCAATTTCTCCACCTTACAAGTGCTGTTTTTAAAACTCATTAGATTGAATTAACATATTCCTCCTCAACAACCCTGATCAATCAGCTCCAGCTCTCTCTCTGCTCACATTGGTGTAACTGGGGCGTTTGCAGCTCGTTAAATTTTTATTTTTGTAATGCTGTCTCAAGGTATGTATGCAGTTGTTTTTTTTCATACCAATGAAAATAGATCAACAACTGACAGGAAGCAAAGAGGTTTCATTAGGAAGAGTGCCTGATTTTTTTCAGATGTATACTTTTTCTTTAGGTAACTGCACAATAGAGATTCATTTTTACTTATGAGACAGTTCCTTATAATTAAATAATGGCTGCTCAACGATTCCAAAGGAATTATCTTAATTTTTATGATTTCCATAATTTAGCCGACTGAGAAACGTTACCAGATGAAAATAAATTACTGTATTCCTTAATAACGTTTCTGTGCTCTTCTCTCAAAAGTCTACTGTAATTTTGTCACGTTTGGATGCATGACATTTGTTAAATTATTTGGCATGCAGAAACAATACAGAAACAATTCAGGAATGTTTGCCGCTCACGCACCTCCAGCTTGAACTGCCACAATGCACTTACCATGCATATGATATGTTTATTTTTCAAAGTGAAAAACGAGGCAAAACTTCATTAGGTGAAGCGCTATTTTCTGGCTTTCAGACTCTGGTCAGTACTAGAACATGAGTATATCTTCTTATGAATTAGATTCCCTGTTAGATTAAAAAGCATTGTGTATAAACACCTGATGCAATGCTTACTTTTGTTATGTTACTTTTGTAACTTAACCCCGATCAATCAATGAAAATTAGGAATTATTTTTATGTGTTTTGTTAATGTATATGTCACAATTTGCTTTGTTGGTGTTTCATATGTCAATATATGTAAATGTAGCCAGGTGATCAATTGCAAACAATTTGGTTTACACCCTCAATCAGCGATCTGTGGGATTCCCCTCATAATCCTGTTTTAATACTATGAAAATCTGTACCACTGTTCTTTTTATCATGCTTCATTGATAGCACTACTTCAAAATAAATAAACAAAGAATTTTGAGGTTCTATTAGCTTTATTGGGATCTGATGTCCTCAGGTGCAAGAGTTTCTCAAAAGCACTTAACTGCGCCTGAACCATTGAAATTGGGCCTCAAGCTTCAGGCCTCATCTGAATAATGGGGGAGCTCGCCATCTCCAACTCTGCCATCTCTCCATCGGCAACTCACCCATTGCCTATTCAAATCTAATTTGGACTGCCCCTGTCATTCGCAGTACTGTGTAGACAGGGGCCAGGATTTTTGGGCCCCGTCATAGTGGGACCCGCCATGGGAGATTCGGCAGCTCAGCCAAAAGTCCATTGACTTTCAGCGGGACTGAACAATCCTGGTGATGGGCGGGGCCGGAGAATCCCGCCCAGAGTGTTCTACGTTAGGAGCAGCAAGCTCCTGAAAATCTCAGTGGCACAGGTCCAACATCTGCTCCACTCTGACAGGTTTCTTCAAGGGTGCTAAACAGGTGTCAGGACCTTCACGAAAATTTTCAAAGATCCCGTAGCCTGCTTAAGGTGTCCAGCTGGGATACCTGTGTATTTTCCCAAGACCAACATGCTGCCAGACGTTTTCCCATAAAACTGGTCCTTTTTACCCCTGCTTTCTGCCTGGAAAACAGGCACAGTGAGTACCAAATTCTATTCCTGCAGTTTTACATCTACCACTAAGCCCTACTGGAAGCTTTGTTTGTTGGACTGCTGGATTAACTTGTGATATTTTCCGATCATGCCTGAGGCTGAATATCTCGTGAGGATCCCACATATAGGGCAGAATTTTCTGCCTACCGGGCGGGCAGGCCCGACCCAATCTCCGGCGGGCGGGGAGCCGATCCCCGCTGGAGAAGCGGGCCCCGCCACCATTTTAAATGGGCTGGCCAATTAAGGCCCACCCAGCGTAACACCTGGCAGGAAGCGCTATGCACTTCCTGTGCGGGTGAGGGGGATTCCCCAAGTGCAAGAGTGCGCTCTTTTGCGCATGCGCACGAAAGATCGCACATCTCCCTGAGGCTAAATGCTGCCTCAGGGAGATCGCTGACAGCTGTATAAACATTAAAAATAGAAAAAAAAATCCTTAACTTGTCCCCCTCATGTGACAATGTCACATGAGATGGGACATGTTAATAAATTTCATTAAAACTTTATTCAACTTTTTAAATCCCTACATGAAACCTCATCCCGCCAGTGGATGAGGTTTCATGTTTTCTCTATTCCCCGCCGGATTGGACGGGCAGGTCCTTTAATTGTTTTAATGATCCTGTCAATGGCCTCAATTGACAGGTCGGTGGGCCCGCAGCTGATTTTGCTGCGCCCCCACCTTCCTGAAAATTTAAATGGGGCCGGTTGACATCGGGGGTTCCCCCTGATGTCATCCCACGTCATTTTGTGTGTTGGCGAGTGGGCCCCGCCCCCTGCTCGCTAACAGCAAAATTCAGCCCATAATCCAGTGAGTGTCCTGCCACAGCCAGGTTCATTGTCAGGTCCTGGGGGAGAATTTTCTCCCTGTCGGGGGGGGGCGTTGAAAGGGAGTGAGCACAGGCGGGCGTGCAGCCGATCATTACCCGCGATCAACTGCGCGCAGCCATTTTACGTGGGCAGGCCAATTAAGACCCGCCCAGCGTGATACGCATCTGGAAGCGCTGAGCACTTCCTGTGTGGGTGGGGGGAGTAGGCTGAGTCAGGGCCTGCGCAAAAGAGCACAGAAGTCTCCCTGAGGCACAGAGTTGCCTCAGGGAGATTATTTTGATTTTTTAAAATAAAGAAACTAAAAATTTTAAGATATGTCCCCTCATGTGACAGTGTCACATGAGCTTGGACTCGTCAATGAACTTTACTTAAAACTTTCATTCAATTTATAAACACTTCATGAAACCTCATCCTGCCTGTGGATGAGGTTTCATGATAAATGCAAAGGCCACCTGGTCTCTTCGCCTCCGTTAAGTATTTCAATTACTATTTAAATTGCCTTAGTAGGGCCTTTGACAGTTCGGCAGGCACACAGCCGACTCCAGTGCGTGCCCGCCGAACTGAAAATCTGAATGATGCGCGGAGATGTTGGGATGCAGTTGGTTTCAGGGCACTTGGCTTTGCAGGTTAGTTGAAGAAGCTGTCCTATTTCCTTTTTGATTGTATCTTTTCTGACTTGCCTCCAACAAGAGAGAAAAAAAGCCTTTGCCTACAAGCTGCAAAAGTGTGCCTAGTCAGTCTTCTTCTGCTGTGACTCTCACTATCACTCACAAGCACAGCAGAACTAGAACACCCAGATCATGTCTGCAGTGAGCATTCTAATCCCCATCCTTGTGTAATCCTGGAAGGTAAGAAAAAACATGCCTTTCGCCCAGAGTCCATTTTCTTTTAACTCAGATCATTTCCACATTCTGAGATATAACTCAATAGGAGATGGTTTTGGATGTTTTGTTGAGATGTGGCAATCCAATTGCCTCCACTACCACAGGAGATTAAAGTTCAGTCTTTTGTATTTCATCTTTTGCTTTCACGTGTTTCTGTCTGAAGTAGGCCTTGACATCTTTTAGTTGCGACATTCCATTGTCTCTCTGATCTAGTCAGTTAAGTATGATCCACATAGGAGTTTTCCCAAAAATGGTTACTTTACATTCTCAGCCATTTGTTGCTTGGTGTCTTTGCTTGTATGTCCTTTTTGTCTTTCTTTAAAAATTCAATATGCCTATAAGTAATTTGTGGCTGTAATCCACTGTTATAGCAATGGCTGGGTGCTTCAACAACTGCCAATACAGTGAATGGTTAGCACCAATTAAAGCTAGCTTGCACTTCTTAAAGGGCAAGCTCATTGTGGCAGGAACACCTGCTGATAGCCATTGAACAAAGAATTCTGGCAGTCGCTTGGTAATACAGAACTTGAATATGGCTGAAAAGGAAGACATGTTGCTGAAGCTTTTCATCTTGTGCTCATCAGGACAAATGCAATAATGCCAAATTTCAAATTGTCACAACAATTTACACCACAGGAGGAAAGGGGCACAGATTGGTTGACAAGGAAACTCTGGTTGACGAAGGCATTGTCATGGAGAAAGCAATGGAGGACTATAGGTTCCCCAAACTTCTGGGTAATTCAAAAAGGCTCAAGGCTTGAACATTTTCTATCTTTTGCAGAAAACAGGTCCTTGCATATAAATATATGACACTTCTGGAGTGCTTAGTTCAGGTTTAGGCCATACACAACTGGCATTTGGAAAATCCAAAACAAAATCTCTACTGTTAGGTGGGGTTCTGTGGTTGAACAGTGTTTGCTGAACAATCCTGAGTGCATCAGTAGCTACACTAACAACCAATTTAAGATAATCAGTCAAGCTCTTAATGTGGCTTATTTACGTCTGCTAGAAGTGGCATACATTCATATGCAAAGACCCATCCTCCACAAACAAAAGGAAATGTTCAAGGCTAAAGCCTTTTTTGAATTACCGAGAAGCATGGGGAGCCTATAATTCCCTGTTGCTTTCTTTGTGGAATGCCTCAGCCAATCAGAGTCAACATGCCAACCATTCAGCACCCATTATCTCCCATAGCATAAATTGTTGTGATCATTTGAAACTTGGCAAGAATGCCTGATTTGTAAGTGTTTGTCCTGATGAGTGCAAGATGAAAGGCTTCAGCAACATGTCTGTCTTTTCAGCCATATTCCAATCATTCTGACCTAAGAAAGATAGTTGGATTGTACAAAACGAGAGAGAGCAGGCTCCCAGATTTTTGGATGCTGAACTGAAGGCATTGGTAGGGGAGGGGGAAATAAGGAGAGATGCCCTCTATCTGCAGGGAGGCCCTCCAGATATATGCCCAGAGAGCAGTGAGAGTAGATAGCCATGAAGGTCAATGTCAGGAATCAAGCCCCACGTATGTAGGTGCAGTGCTACAAGAAGTTCAATGACCTCACATGAGTGGTCAAGAACAATGAATGCATCTTTAAATGCTATATCCAACCAATTACACCACTATAGAGTCACAGTCATAGAGCCATAGAGGTCTGCAGCACAGAAAAAGGCCCTTTGGCTCATCGAGTCTGCGCCGGTCAAAGAAGTACCTAACTATTCTAATCCCATTTTCCAGCACTAGGCCCATAGCCTTGTATGGCATCACAAGTGTGCATCCAAACACTTAAATGCTATGAGCGTTTCTGCCTCTACCACCCTTTCAGGCGATGAGTTCCAGATTCCCACCACCCTCTGGGTGAAAAAATTCTTCCTCACATCCCCTCTAAACCTCCTGCCCATTACCTTAAATCTATGCCCCCTGGTTATTGATCCCCCCACCAAAGGGAACAGTTCCTTCCTGTCTACCCTATCTATGCCCCTCAATTTTATACACCTCAATCATGTCCCCCCTCAATCTCCTCTGCTCCAGAGGAAGTAACCCCAGTCTATCCAATCTCTCCTCATAACTAAAACTCTCTAGCCCAGGCAACTTCCTGGTAAATCTCCTCTGCACTCTCTCTCGTGCAATCGCATCCTTCCTACAATGCGGATTCCAGAACTGCACGCAATACTCCAGCTGCGGCTTAACCAGCGTTTTATACAGATCCAGCATAACCTCCCTGCTCTTATATTCTATGCCTCGGCTAATAAAGACAAGTATCCCATATGCCTTCTTAACCACCTTATCTACCTGCCCCGCTACCTTAAGGGACTGGTGGATATGCATACCAAGGTCCCTCTGATCCTTGGTACTTCCTAGGGTCCTACCATTCATCATGTATTCCCGTGCCTTGTTTGTCCTGCCCGAATACATCACCTCACACTTATCTGGATTAAATTCTATTTGCCACTGATCAGCCCATCTGACTAGCCCATCTATATTCTGTAATCTAAGGCTATCTTCCTCACAGTTTACCACCCCACCAATTTTCGTGTCATCCGCAAACTTACTGATCAACCATCCTACTACATTCAAGTCTAAATCGTTTATATATACCACAAACAGCAAGGGACCCAACACCAATCCCTGTGGAACCCCACTGGTCACAGCAGCCCAGTTACAAAAACACCCCTCAACCATCACCCTCTGCTTCCTGCCACTCAGCCAATTCTGGATCCAATTTGCCAAATTTCCATGGATTCCATGGGCTCTTACCTTCATTATCAGTCTCCCATGCGGGACCTTATGAAAAGCCTTGCTGAAGTACAAGTAGACTACGTCAGGTGCATTGCCCTCATCTACACACCTGGTCACCTCTTTGAAAAATTCAATCAAATTGATCAGACATGATCTCCCCTTAACAAAACCATGCTGACTGTCCTTGATTAATCCCTGCTTCTCCAAGTGTAGATGAATTCTGTCCCTCAGAATTGCTTCCAATAGTTTCCCCACCACTGACGTTAGACTGACTGGCCTGTAGTTCCCTGGTTTATCCCTTCCTCCCTTCTTGAATAACGGTACCACCTTGGCTGTCTTCCAGTCCTCTGGCACCTCTCCTGTGGCCAGAGGGATATTGAAAATTATGGCCAGCGCCCTGCTATCTCCTCCCTTGCCTCATTCAGCAGCCTGGGATACATTTCATCCGGGCCTGGATATTAATCTACTTATAACCCTGCCAGACCACTTAGAACCTCCTCCCTTTCTATGCTAATTTATTTAATTATAGCACAGTCCTTCTGCCTGATTTCCATACCCACGTCGTCCCTCTCACTTGTGAACACCGACACAAAGTATTCATTTAGAACCCTATTTACGTCTTCCGGCTCCACACACAATGGTCCTTAATGGGCCCTACTCTTTCCCTAGTTATCCTCTTACTCTTAATGTACTTGTAAAATAACTTTGGATTTTCCTTTATTTTACCTGCCAATGTTTTCTCATGCCCCCTTTTTGGTCCCCTAATTTCCTTTTTAAGTTCCCCGCTACACATTCTAAACCCCTCTAGGGCTTCTGCTGTTTTGAGCCCTCGGTCTCGCCATAAGCCTCCCTTTTTCTCTTTATCCAATCTTGTATATCCCTCGACATCCAGGGTTCCCTGAATTTGTTGGTCCCACCCTTTGTCTTTACTGGAATACGTTGGCCCTGAACTCTCCCTATTTCCTTCTTGAATGAGTCCCACTGCTCTGATACAGATTTACCTAAAAGTAGCTGCTCCCAGTCCACTCTGGCCAAATCATACCGGAACTTATTAAAATCGACCTTCCCCAATTTAGAACTCTCATTTCTAGCCCATCCTTGTCCTTTTCCATAACTGCCTTGAATCTAACGGAGTTATGATCACTATCTGAAAAATGCTCCCCCATTGATACCTCTACCACTTGCCCGGCTTCATTCCCTAAAATTAAGTCCAGGACCGCCCCCTCTCTTGTAGGACCTTCTTTGTATTGGCTTAAAAAGCTCTCCTGGATGCATTTTAAGAATTCCGCTTCCTCTAAACCTATCATATTATGACTGACCCAGTTAATGTTGGGGAAGTTGAAATCCCCCACTATTGCTGCCCTACTATTTTTACACTTCTCTGAAATTTGCCTACATATCTGATCTTGTATTTCTCTCTGACTGTTTGGGGGCCTATAGTTCACTCCCAGCAATGTGATTGCTCCTTTTTTGATTTTGAATTCTACCCATACGGCTTAATTTGAGGAGCCTTCTAAGATATCATCCCTCCTTACTGCTGTACTTGATTCCTTGATCAATATTGTGATTCTCCTTCCTCTTTTACCTCCTTCCCTGTCTCGCCTGAAGACCCTATATCCTGGAATATTGAGCTGCCAATCCTGCCCCTCTCTCAACCATGCCTCTGGACAGCAATGACATCATACTTCCATGTGTTAATTTGTGCCCTCAACTCATCTGCCTTATTCATCAGGCTCCTTCCATTAAAATAAATACCATCCAACCTTGCCAAACTCCCTTTTGCCTTAACTGGCCTATAATTTCTATGCCTTCCAGACTCACTTGCTCTCTCTTCTAATTTTGGCTGTGCATCTGCCCCTGCTGAACCTCTTCTCAGGATCCCATCCCCCTGCCAAGTTAATTTAAACCCTCCCCAACACCACTAGCAAACCTCCCCGCAAGAATGCTGGTCCCATTCCAGTTCTGGTGCAACCCTTCCGCCTTGTACAGGTCCCACCACCCCCAGAAACGGTCCCAATGTTCCAGGAATCTAAAGCCCTCCCTCCTGCACCATCTCTCCAGCCACGCATTCATCTGGACTAACCTCCTATTTCTATACTCACTCGCGTGGCACCAGAAATAATCCAGAGATTACTACCTTTGAGGTCCTGTTTTTTAATCTGCTTCCTAGCTCCCTAAATTCTGCTTGCAGGACCTCATCCCTCTTTCTACCTATGTCGTTGGTACCAATATATACCACGATCTCTGTTTGCTTTCCCCCTTTAGAATGCCCTGCAGCCGTTCAGTGACATCCTTGATCCTGGCACCAGGGAGGCAACATACCATCCTGGAGTCACGTCTACGGCCGCAGAAATGCCTGTCTGTTCCCCTTACTATCGAGTTTCCTACCACTATTGCTCTTCCCCTCTTTTTCCTCTCCCCCGTGCAGCTGAGCCACTCACAGTGCCATGAGCGTGACTGCACTCCCCAGGGGAACCATCACCCTCACTGTTTTCCAACACAGGGAAATGGTTCTCGAGCGAGATGCACCCTGGGGATTTCCTGACTACCTGCCTGACACCTTTCTTCTGAACGATGGCCACCCATTCCCTCTCTGTCTGCACTTCTGTAAGCTGTGAGTGACCACATCTAAAAACATGCTATCCACAAAACTCTCAGCCTCGCGGATGCACCTCAGTGCCTCCAGCTGCCGGTCAAGCTCCAAAACTCGGAGCTCAAGTAGCTGCAGCTGGTGGAAATTCCTGCACACGTGGTGTGCAAGCAGCGTCTAGGACTTCCCACATATTGCAGGCGGTACATAACATGGGACTGAGCTGCCATGCCATGCTCTAGTTGAAAAAAAAACCCCTACTCTATGTTAAGTACAGTAAAAAAAAGTTGAACTATTTATGTACTTTAAATAAAAACTAGAACCCTTACCTTTCCTTAGCTTGATCTATTTTAAACCGGAGAAAAAAAATGGAGAAAAACACTTACCCACTACTCACCAATCAGCTCACACCTTTTACTGATATCACTTTTTGAAGCTTCCCCGCACTCCCGCTGGTTCTGATCTCTCTGCCGCTCTCTTGAGCTGGTTTATGATGTCACCCTTATTATTTTCAACAAGAACTGACTGCAGGACATTCTTCCCAGACTGCTTCACCGCAATGCTGACTGCAGGACACTCTTCCCAGACTGCTTTACCACGATGCTGGCTGCAGGACACTCTTCCCAGGCTGCTTCACAGCAATGCTGACTGCTGGATACTCTTCAGATACTGCTCATTTCAGTAACCTCATCACTAATCTAACAGCAATCTCTATGCATCAGGATGCATACCTGACATTCATATGGTACACTGCATAATCACACACTAAGCACTGCTGGAAGCCCCACTCACGCCTGAGCTTGTGCACTCTGTCAGCTATTCAACCATGACAGTCAAACATCTTGCACCACACTCATGCAGGACAAAGTGAAGCATTATCAGAGACAGAAGGAGCTAACTGGAGAGGAGGAGCACCTGCTTGTGCTAACCTCCAAAAGGGGTTCACAGTGGCCATCGTTGGAGTGACCATGTTTCAGGCCAGGGTCAGCAGTGGGCCTGAAACCATCAAAGATGATGGTACCCTCATAACTGACCCCCATTTTCAAATCCTAATTCTCCCTCATCCTACACTCATTCCAATGTCCAAGCTGCAGGCGGTGTAAGCATGCACCCCTTACCCTCCCTTCTCTCCCCACTCTCATGTCGCAACCTTACCCTTATGCATTTTCTATTCAGATAGCCAAGAAATGCAGCCTGGCCTGGCAGTGGAGGAATGGTGCCACTTGATTTTGCACTCGCAGCCATTATCTCAGACGCTGACGCTGGGCAGAACTTTGCCCTTGACGGGCGGGCTCGGCGGGGGCGGGCGGGGATGGTCAGGAAGCCAACCTCCGCCTGCGATCGAGGCCGGACCAACTAAGGCCCACCTAGCGTGAAACGCGAGCGGCAGGGGGGGAGGAGGGCGAACGGGGCAAGTACAAACTTCGCACATGCGTGCAAATGTGCGCTTCAGAATCTCCCTGAAGCACAGAAGCTGCCTCATGGAAATGAAGAGTTGTAAACAAAAATAAAGAATTGAAAAATGTAATCAAACATGTTCCCTCATGTGACTCACATGAGCAGGGACATGTTATTAATTATATTTTAAAACTTATATTTTAATTTTTATTTGCTTGAGGGAACCTCATCCCGCCCTTGGGTAAAGTTTCCTAAAAAATGAAAAGGCCGCTTGGTCTTTTTGCCTGCCCGCCAACCGTAAGGCTGGACGGGCAGTGAAAAATTTATTTTAATAACTTTGTTATTGGCCTTAACAGGCCTTTCAATTGTCGGCGGGCGCGCTGCTGACTCCAGCACGTGCCCGCTGACCAAAATATCGCACAACTGTGCATTGACATCGGGACGCTCGCCTGACGTCAACGCGCATCATCTTACGCTCGAGCGGGTCATGTGTGCGCCCGCCCGCCAAGCTAAAAGTTTTGCCCACTGTGTGTAATTTAGAAAATAGCATAAAGAAAGGGCCAGCTCATGGTGAGACCCCAGGCACGAGTGGCCTGCAGCCAGAATAAGGGCAGACCTAGTGTGGGTGCCAGCTCACCAGAGATCAAGGTCACACACCAGTTCTGTTGCCGAGGACTCAGATGGTCATTTCAATGGGGCAGTGCGGAGATGCTTACGCACAGTGAAATGCATGGGGCACTGGGAAACCTGCCAGAAAACCTGCTGTCAATTTCAAAGAGCATGGAGAAGTCTGACATCAACTGGGCAAGGACTTTACGCAGAGCTTGGAGCCAAAACTTTCAAACATGGAAATGGTGGCCGACTCCATCAGCACATTTCTGCACCCAACCATGTTGCAGTATCTGATGGTTGAAGTTCAGCTTTTATTGCAGCACAAGCAGCCTGCATCAGAAGTCTGGGTTCTGCAATGGAAGTTCAGCTTGCTGGCATGCAGGCTCTGGTGGCTGCCATCATGGCTGTGGATACCAGTGTTCAAAGGGGCCCGCTGGACCTCAGAACAATCCAGCAATCTGTTCTTTTACAGATTACAAGGATTGTGGAGATGTTGCCCCAGGGGACTGGCAGTGGCCCCATGGCATACAAACATTCTGTCCTTGCTCAGGAAGACAACCACTCACAGGAGCTTTTGCTGATGTCTCTCAGTCAGCCAGCCCAGATGACTGCCACCCATGGCAAGATGGTGCAATGCGCAGTGGGGCCTTCTAAGCCCAGAGCTGCTGAAGGTTGTCCAGGAAGTCCATCTGCAGTCTCCTTCACATTTAAAAGAGTGCTTAAAGAGCGCAGGGAAAGTAGATTCTACTAAAAGGAAAGAACAACTAAACACTAATGAAACTCCATTGATGAATAAATACCTAAGGGAACAATTGAGAGTTGAGAAAAAGGCATTCATTAAGTGCATAGACAGCAGAGGAGTGCAAGATGAGAGAGTATATGAAGACATGAGGAGAGAAATCAAAACAAAATTAGGAAGGCAAAGGGGAACTCTGAAATTAAATTATTAAGGAATCTGAAACAAAATAGCAAAATATTTTACAGGCACATTAATAAAGAAAGGAAGGCTATGATGGGAATAAATTTATTAAGGGATAGACAGGATAATACTGCAGCGACCCATAGAGTTGGCAACAATATTAAATAATTTTGCTTCCAATCTCCACCCCTCCATCATTTTCACATGGTCCATCTCTGACACTTCCCTTCCCTTCCTTGACCTCTCTGTCTCAATTTCTGGTGATAGACTGTCCACCAATATCCATTACAAGCCTACTGACTCCCACAGCTACCTCGACTTCAGCTCCTCACACCCCGCTTCCAGTAAGGACTCCATCCCATTCTCTCAGTTCTGATGATGCTACCTTCAAAAACAGTTCCGCTGACATGTCCTCCTTCTTCCTTAACCAAGGCTTTCCACTCATGGTCGTTGACAGGGCCCTCAACCGTGTCCGGCCCATCTCCCGCGCATCCACCCTCACACCTTCCTCTCCCTCCCAGAAACATGATAGGGTCCCCCTTGTCCTCACTTATCACCCCACCAGCCTCCGCATTCAAAGGATCATCCTCCGCCATTTCCGCCAACTCCAGCATGATGCCACCACCAAACACATCTTCCCTTCACCCCCCCGGTGGCATTCCGTAGGGATCGTTCCCTCCAGGACACCCTGGTCCACTCCTCCATCACCCCCTACTCCTCAACCCCCACCTATGGCACCTCCCCATGCCCACACAGAAGATGCAACAACTGCCCCTTCACTTCCTCTCTCCTCACCGTCCAAGGGCCCAAACACTCCTTTAAAGTGAAGCAGCATTTCACTTGCATTTCCCCTAACTTAGTCTACTGCATTCGTTGCTCCCAATGCGGTCTCCTCTACATTGGAGAGACCAAACATAAACTGGGCGACTGCTTTGCAGAACACCTGCGGTCTGTCCGCAAGTAAGACCCAAACCTCCCTGTCGCTTGCCATTTTAACACTCCACCCTGCTCTCTTGTCCACATGTCTGTCCTTGGCTTGCTGCATTGTTCCAGTGAAGCCCATCGCAAACCGGAGGAACAGCACCTCATCTTCCGACTAGGCACTTTACAGCCTTCTGGACTGAATATTGAATTCAACAACTTCAATCTTGAACTCCCTCCTCCATCCCCACCCCCTTTCCGTTACTTCCCCCTCCCTTTTGTTTTTTCCAATAATTTATATAGATTTCTCTTTTCCCACCTATTTCCATTATTTTTAAATCTATACCTGTAATGCCCTGTCACTCTTTCCACCCCACCCCCACTAGAGCTGTACCTTGAGTGTCCTGCCATCCATTCTTAATTAGCACATTCGTTTAGATAATATCACCACCTTCAACACCTCTTTGTTCCTTTGTCTGTGACATCTTTTGATTATCTGCTCCTATCACTGCTTGCTTGTCCCTACAACCACCACCCCCCCCAACTTATCTCCCCCCACCTTAAACCAGCTTATATTTCACCCCTCTCCTAATATCACTCAGTTCTGTTGAAGGGTCATGAGGACTCGAAATGTCAACTCTTTTCTTCTCCACCGATGCTGCCAGACCTGCTGAGTTTTTCCAGGTAATTCTGTTTTTGTTTTGGATTTCCAGCATCCGCAGTAGTTTTTTGTTAATATTAAATAATTATTTGGCTTTGGAGTACACCAGGGAGACAGAATAAGGAACACGACATTGAATGTTGAAATGAGAAGTGAGATTAGTGTTTTTAAAATAAAAGAGGCAATGTATTAGTGGCTTTCAGCTTCATTTACAGGCTTTGCCAGTCCTCCACCTGCATCCCCACCACACATCAGCCCCCCAACCCCTCCCTTCCCCCCCCCCACCCAACCGGGCCACTAGCAGTTCAGCTGCACACAGCTGGACCACGAGTGATTCTGGAAGGAGAAGTGTGTGTGTGCGGAGCCTTTCGGAACCTCGCATGTGGCACCTTCCTCAATCGCGCTCATCTCTATCCTGAACAATTTGAATGCTGCCTTCTGGAGTTCGCTTTCAGTCGTCCATCTGAGCTGACCTGCGTCTCCGCCCACCCACTGATCACACTCACATGCAGCATCTATGCCTGTCCAATGTGAGGCTCCTCTCACTTTCGATTTGAAAAACATGGTTGTAGTCCAGTTTCTTCTCATCTCCCCCATGCTTTCCCTTCCCTCAGTCACCCATGTCCATTCCCCCATCACTGTTGACCCCTCCCCCACTGGCATCACCTTCCAACTCCCCACTGTCACCTACCAACCAGGACCCTTTTCCTTCCAGGATGTTCTGGTAAATGTGCACGTTCCCTACCTTCCCAAGAATCCCACACCCATCCACACTGACCTCCCCAACCTCCTTCTTCCCACCCCCAGGGACCATGTCTGCCTCCGAGTCCCCACCAACCTCACCGTCCCTTCTATTGCTACCGTCAAACCCTCACCCTCCCACCCTACTGCCTCACTCTGCCCTCAGTCTTTGTCACCATTCCCTCCTACCACATGCACCCTCAATTTTCTCCCAAGGAGGCAGTCATTGACTCCACAGACTCCTCACTTGCATATTCACCTGGACATCATTTAGCCCCACCACCCCCACCCCATTTTACTCCCTCATCCACCCTTACTCGCTCTTCCACCCTTACCCCTTCCTCCCTCCAGACTCCTTCCTTCCTCTGATCTCCTCCCTGCCCCAGACTCCTTCCCCACTCCAAATTCCTTCCTCCTTCTCGACTCCCTCCTCCTTCCGGACTCCTTCCCTTACACCTTCCTCTCCCATTGCACCTACCTCCTTAGTTGCAGCATTCTACACTGTTACATTCTGCTCCCCCGTACTCCATCCCCCACCCCCAACCTCAACCCCCCCACCAACACCTTTGTTTCCCTCCCCAACCTCACCCCTCATGACACCTTCGACCCCTCCAACCCAACCTCACTAACGCCCCTCCCCGGTACGGCTTCCTCGCCCAGTTAAATCTAGACCACCCTCTCCCGCTCCTCCCCTCAGTGATCCTTCCTCTCCTGCTCACAGCTGGACCTTCTTCTCCCCCCCACTCGACGATCATCCATAGCAGCCCATGGCCAAGACCCTGGTGTCCCGAAGCAGACCCCAGACATCAACGGAGACTTCCCACCTCTGTGAGCTGCTTTGCGCACAGCCATGTCCATGACAATCCACCCAGCATGTGATACACGTCTTCCTTCAGGGTCCAGTAGCTGTAGGGCTCCAGCATCTTATGTCCGCTATCTGATCAAGGCCTTGACGGTAAGTCCCAATTTTGGCACATCACACTTGTTGAGACATGTTCTGGGCTGGCATATTTTCCCGCTGACATGGGTGGTGAATTTGACATGCAGGGATGATTCCAGCGGGCAGGCAAGATGGTGAGATGCAAATGCATTGAAATTAGGGGAAGAATGTTCTGCCCGATGGGGGGAAGTGCAGGAGTGGGCGCGGGCAGGTGCGCCTCTGATCAGCACACCCAATTGGGAGTGCACCGCCATTTTACGTAGGCATGCCAATTAAGGCCTGCCCAGCATGACGTCCGCCAGGAAGCACTATGCGTTCCCTGTGTGGGCGGGGGGCGGAGGGGGGTTTCCCTCAGCCGAGAGTGCGCTCTTTCAAGCATGTGCGTGAAAGTGCGCACTCATCTCTCTGAGGCTAAGTGCTGCCTCAGGGAGATCGTCTCCAAATTTAAAAATGTTAAAGAGACAAAAACAAAATTTGCCTGACATGTCCCCTCAAGTGACACTGTCGCATGAGTTGGGACATGTCTATCACTTTTAGTGAAATCTTTATTAAATATTTTAAAACCCTCATGAAGCCTCATCCTGCCCGTGGATGAGGTTTCATGCTTTTTCCAATGCCCGCCAGGGCTCCCGGCCTGCCCGCCAACCTTAAGGTTGGACAGGCAGGTCCATTAATTATGTTAAGTACTTTTTAAATGGCCTCAATAGGCCATTGACAGGTCAGCGGGCACACAGCTGATTCACCTGCGCCCCCGCCAACCTGAAAATGGAAATGACGTGCGGTGATGTCGGGAGTTCCACCCGACATCATCCTGCGTCATTTTACACGTCGGCGAGCGGGCCCCGCCCCCTGCTCGCCAACCTAAAGATCCTGCCCTAGGTTTCTGACGTTGGATGGCGGCAAAGGCGTGCCACCATTGACGGGTGGAGCGGATGATCACAAACTAGTTTCACAACGGCGTAAAACCGATTTTTGGCCTTCTTGCCATATGGTCTACTCATGTCAGCCATGATGCCCGAGGCCAGCAGGGGTGGAAAATTCTGGCCAATACTGTAGATTTTTAATAATTTGTTAGGAAAAGAGTTCATGCTGGAGGCTTGGAGGATAGCTAATGTAATTCCTATGTTTAAGAAAGGCAGGCAGAACATGCCCAGGGAATTATGGATCAGTCACTTAACTTTGGTGATAGGAAAAATAATGGAATCCTTACTAAAGGAGAGAGTAGAAGAACAGCTATAAATGAAAAATATAACGAGTAGTCAGAATGGGTTTCAAAAGGAAAAATCTGGCTCAACCAACCTTATTGATTTTTTTGTGGGGGTGACAGAGAGACAATGGTAATGCAGTAAATGTAATTTATCAAAAAGCCTTTGACAGGGTGCCCCATAATAGACCAATGAATAGATCAGGGAACGTGGAGTTAGGGGACAAGTGGAAGAATGGGTTGCTAGCTGGCTTCAAGACAGAAAGCTGAGAGTGGGAGTAAAGGGCAGTAATTCAGAATGGCAGAAGGTGGGAAGTGGTGTTCCACAAGAATGCTGGAACCACTGCTGTTCACAATTTACATGAATGATTTGGACTTTGGAATCAATAGCACAATTTCTAAATTTGAGAATGACACCAAATTGGGATGGGGGGAGGGGATCGTCAATTCTGAGGAAGACTGCAACAAATTATAGGAGGACATTAATAACTGTGCAGAATGGGCAAATAATGGGTGAATGAAATTCAATACAGTTATGTGAGAGGCAGTACATTTTTGGAGGAAAAATAGGGAGGTCACTTATTACATGAAAGTTATAAGTCTCAGTAGGGTAGCGGAACAAAGGGTTCTTGGAGCACATACACCATTCACTCAAAGTTGTGCCACAGGTTAGCAAGGCCATAGAAAAAACCAAGACAAGCACTAGGCTTTATTTCTAGAGGGATGGAATTGAAAAGTAGAGAAGTTATGCAAAACCTGTATCAAGCCTTGTTTGACTGTATATAGTTCTGGGTGCCATATTATAAAAAGGATATAGAGGTATAGGAGAAGATGCAGGGAAGATTTGATGCCAGACATATGTGGATAACAGGGAAGGTCTGACAGGCTGGATCTTTTTCTCATGAAATATGAAGGAGGAAGAATGACCAAAAAGAGGTCTTTAAAATTATGAGACGTTTCAATAGAGTGAATACAGATAGAATTCTCCCACTTGTGGGGAAGAACATAACTGGCGGCCATCAATATAAGACAGTCACCACGAAATTCAGTAGGGAATTGAGAAGGAACTGCTTTACCGGAAAGAGTAAACCACAGGGAATGGTTAAAGCGACATGTATAGATGCACTTAAAGGGAAGTGAGGCAAGCATATGAGGGAAAAGGGAATAGAGGGTTAAGGTGGGAGATTTAGGAAAGTTGTCGGAGGCTCAAGCAGAGCATAAATGCTAGCATGGGCAGCTTGGGCTAAATAACTTGTTTCTGTGCTGTATATCCTATGTAAGCCCATGAAAGTTAGCAGCCATGATAACTTTCATTGATGTCGCACTGTATAGGAGAAGGCACTAAGGGTGGAATTTTCCCAGAATTGTACAAAGTGCGGTAGCTGGCAGGTAAAATGGATGCCTACCTGCCGATGAAAATGGCTGTTTCCATGGCATGTGGGCTGTCATTCGCCCACTCGCCATCACCCCGCTGTTGCATCACGTCAGCCACTATCTTTAAAAGGCAGCCACCAGCAAAGCACTCATCGACACCAGCTCACCACCCCTGCCTTGGAGACTTGGCCAACAAAGGCAAAAAGAGTGCAGCCTCCCGCTTCAACGACGGGCCCCTCGAGTGACTGCTGGATGCCGCGTAGGCCCGCCGGGATGTGTTCTACCCCCCGGTCTGGCCACAGGATGGGTAGCAATATCACCGACCTGGTTTGGAAGGTGGTAGCAGCGGTGGTCAGCGCGAACGCCCTGCAGAGGAGGACAGCCACCCAGTGACGCAAAACGACAAATAATCTCCTCCGTTCCGCCAGGGTAAGTCACTCTTTTCATCACTCCCAACTCACGCACTCACAAACACATCACACATCCACAGGGCCCTCACTCACTGTCATTGCAAGGGACATCACCATTCACTCATTCACACACACACCATCATTTTCCTCATTCTGTCAATGAGACCACTCACCACCCACACAGGCCACACATACTTATCATCTGACCCGGCAGGCGTCCTGATACACTCTCCCCATCTCTATCCATGCGGGACAAACTGGCTCACAACAGGAGGGAAAGGTCGCAGACAGGTGGAGGGATGCCGGAAATCAAAGTTCTGACAGAATTCAAAAACAGAGCCATCCAGCTGGCCGGCGATGACCGGGACCGGTCCTGTGCTGACGGTGAGGTCAGCGCTGCTCTACCAAGTGAAGATCCAGCAGTGCAACATCCATCAGACAACCGTGCCATGAGTGATGTGTCCTCTTTCACAGGCCACTGCCATGCACTAATTATCTCCCCTTGCTTTCACAGGCACATCTACCAAACAGCCGACAGAGTCCATGACCCAGGGCCTCCAATCAAGCTCCGAAGAAACGTCCGAAGAAGAATCTGAAGGTACCCTCCTTGAAGTCCCGTCACAGCGCTCACCCACACCCTCCACCAGTGCAGAGACACAGACCTCGGTGGGATGTAGCTTTAGAGTGGCCTCAGGACCACAATCTGGTGAGCACATCGCACATTCTGATCCACAGCAGGCGGAGACAGGGGCATCCCAGGTCCCTGGCACTCGGAGGACTGCTGGAGGCCAGTACGGTGCTGAGTCCAAGTCAGATGACGAGTCTCTGGACCCGGTCATGTCACAGTTTCTGGAGCTGCAAAGGCAAACTAGGGAACAGCAGGAAGGGATGTCCGTTGCACTCCTCAAATTGCAAGGTATGATGGAGGAGTCCTTCCGTCTTCAGGCTAAGGTGATAGTGCTGGCACTGCAACGCACCGAGGTCAACATTGGCAGGATAGCGGCCGCCATGGAGACCCTGGTCCAGGACGTCACTCCTGCACTGCTGTGTGGGCTTAACTCCATCGCTGATGCCATAGTTGTGCTCCAACAGTGTGTACATGAGAGGGGTGCTGAGCAGCTCGATCTCAGTCCAGCTATCCCTTCCACTCACGGAGTCAGCCAGGGGCCCTCGGGCACCCATAGGGAGGAGGATCAGTTTGTGTACACTCTGGGGCCATCCACCCAGGTGACTCTGGGAGTGACCGGCCCACCTGACTCCCCTCTTCCAGTGACCTCCGCAGCTCCAGCTTCACAGGCCGAGGAGGGTGCCAATGCCACACAGCAGGACCCTGAAAGCCTACGGGGCCCTCCAAGTCTCAGCCCTCCAGAGGACGCCTGCCAAAGTCATCACAGACAGGGCGTCACAGTCAGCAGGCTGCCTCCACCTCTACTGTGGATGTCCGGGGAGCACCAAGACGTAGCAGCAGGGTTAGGAAAGTTAGGTAAAGGTAGTTGCACAGCCTGGCCACAGGTCTTGATCACTTGTACATACTGTTCACTATTGTCAATAAACTCCTAAGAATGTCATCCTGCCTGTGGTTCCTTGTTCTGATAAGCAGTGTTCTTGTCGCTCAGATGTGAAACTTTTCTGCACAAGATAAAAAGCAGGTGTCTCAATCCAGGCCTCTTCCCTGTGCTCTGTGTGGCCTTCAGACCACAGTGATGGTCCAGCCTCACAATCCCTGGAAACATTACTGATGCCTGCACCTTGGCGGTGCTTGTCATTGCTGCTAGAATGTAGTGGGCAGGCACCACAGAGTTCCCTCATTCTCTGTGTGCTCTCAGCAACTTTAAGGTGGGGCTGGCCCCCATCACACCAGCATCTGCGACCAGTGATGCTGTGCACCAGCTCCTGAAGGGCTGAGGTGCTGAAGGCAGACACAGCATCAGACACGTCTAAAGTTTCATGGCTGCGTCTCTGAGATGGCCCTGATTATGGAGCGCAAGTGAGCTACCTTTGGCCAGACAGGAGTCAGACATTCTCAGAGGCCATGTGAAGATCAATGGAGAGTCCTCACTGCATGTTGTCATCATCCTCCTGCGAACAAGTGACTATTAGGGCCTCCATTACATCTCCATGACAGGAGCATTCTCACAATCAAACGTTCACAATTGCGATGTGAGGATCTACAGGGACACCTCACTGCATGTCGTCATCAACCTCCAGATTTCAAATCTGGCAGCTATGAGGGCCTCCCAAGTGCGCCTGCCTCGTCTAGCCAGTGAGAGAGCATCCTCCCCATCATCGTCACCACAGAGGACCCATCACCCTCATCCCTGTCAGCGTCTTCCTCAATAGAGGAGATGTGCAGCTCCTCCAACTCCTCCTCAGCCTGCCCCTCACCCCATTGCAGCGCCAGGTTGTAAAGGGAACAGCAGGCGATGGCAATGCGTGACACCCTCTGCGGACTGTATCGCAAGTCTCCACCAGACTGGTCCAGGCACTGTAACCTCATCTTCAGCATCCCGATGGTCTGCTCCACCAAGTTGTGAGCTGCTGATGAGCCTCATTACACTGTCACTCTGCTGCAGTCTGAGGCCACCGCATGGGTGTCATCGGCCACGGACTCTGCGTGTATCCCTTGCCCCCAAGGAGTCAACCCTGCAGACTCTGTGGACCCTGGAAGACTGCAGGGATCTATGAGCGACTCAGGATGTAGGTGTCGTGCACACTCCCTGAAAACCGTGCGCAGACCTGCAGGATGCGTTTCTGATGGTCGCATACCAGCTGGACGTTCACTGAGTGGAAGCCTTTGCAGTTGATGAAGTCCACCTAGTGTAGCGATGGAGACTTGAGTGTCAAATGAGTGCAGTCAATCGCACCCTGTACCTGTGGGAATCCCGAGATCAGGGCGAATCCAATGGCCCTTGCATCCTGACTGTCCCGGTTCGGGTGAAATGCACAAAGTTGTGTGCCATGGAGAAGGTACCATCCGTGACCTCATGGATGCATTTGTGGGTGGCAGATTGTGAAATCCCACAGAGGTCACCTGTGGAGCCCTGAAAGGAGCCACTGGCGTAGAAATTGAGAGCCCTGGTTACTTTCACAGCCACTGGCAGTGGATGCCCTCCGTGTCCCCTTGGTGCCAAGTCCTGCAGTAAGTGGCGGATGTGAACCACCAGGTCCCTAGACATGCGTAGTCATCAGCGACACTGGTTCTCAGTCATCTGCAGGAATGGTAGGCAGCGTCTATAGACCCTGGGTGTCGCTAGTCGCCGATCAGCCACGGCTCATTGTCGCTCCTGGGCAGTGTGTGCAGGAGCCCCTGCAGCTCCTGCCTTTGTGCGGCCAGGTGCCTCAGTCACTTTCTCCTCCATTTTCTACGGTCTCTTTAGGCCATCAGGCATACAGCTAGGTCACCAGGTTTCATGATCCTGATGTGGTCCTCCTGCAGCATGAAAGAGAGAGAGGCATGGTTATCATGGCTGTACTTAGCACCTTTCCTCGTCCTGTGTGACTGCCCCTTAATGCTTCCTGGAAAGTGCTGGTCACCCTGCGGATGGCCAGAGTTGAGTGCGCTGCATGGCTGCCCTGTCAACCTGTGACATGGGGGACACTGGTCCAAACCAGGATGCTGAGATTGCAAGGGGCTGTGAGCACCTCCAGCAGTGACTGCTACATGGCCAGCGTTGGCAAGGAGATTGTACAATGTGTGCAGCCCAACTGCTCCACGGTCCAATAAAGTGTGGCGGACTCGAAGTTTGTGCTGGGGGGTGGGGCTCAGTTCCGGGGCAAGGTGGTGTTTTGGAGGGGCGGGTAAGGTATAGAGCATTTGGTGGCCCTTTGCTGCCTCCGTGATGCTTGCATGGTGGGCAGGCTAGGAGCCTGACAACAATCATATCACTGTAGCTGCGCCTGATCTGTCTCAGTTGCAGAGGCATGGTCAGTTTATACAGGTGTCCCTAATGCGTGGCCACTTCCCTCACTTACCCTGCCCCCCACCTCATGATTTCATTGGTAAATTTGGTTAGAAATTTTTATTTGTGGTGGCTTTTATTTTTTCCTTGTGACCAAGTGAACACTGTGATGGTCTTTCAGAGGGGGAAGATAAGGTGTGGAGCCATTGCTGAATAGGCAATTGGGATTGTTCCTACACCTGGCACACTCAAATGAGTCCTTCACAGGATTTGGGTAGAACGGGACTGTCTAGGTTGCCTACTCCGCTTACTCCTGTGCCTTGTGCTCCTGCTCCTCAGCTACTCACCATCTAGCTGATGACAAGAGTTGTTCCCTCATGATGGTAAGGCTATGCAACATGCAGCAGAAAATGTTGAAGGTTTTCACCAGTTCTGTTGGGTAGTGCAGGGCACCTCCCGAGTGGTCCAGGCAGTGGAAGGGTTTCAGCACACCACTGGTCCGTTCTATCTGTTATGAGGCTGTGTCCCTTTATTTTTGAAAATGATTTTTTTCAATTTTCAACTGACTGGAAATTTTGCAATTTGAATTGAGACAGAACAAACTGCTTAAAAATGCAAGGCTACATTCTAAGGTAGAGATGAGAAACAAGCAAATCGCCCTCAGGGGCGTGTGAAGAGAGAATCATTTCCTATAATCCAGACACCCGTTGGAACTTGTAGCTGTCTAAGGAAGAGACATTAAACATGCAAAGTACTGGATATTGAAACAATAGCTGCCACAGACACAATGAAATACACAATGTGTGAAGTATGTCAAGGCAAGGCTGCCAGCCACTACAGAGAGATTGCAAATGACACAGTGGGTGTTAAGAAAGTCTTCAGCAGGGGAAACAAGCTGAGGGATTCTCTCCCCCTCTCTCTCTTTTGGGGTAAGCATGTTGACTGGTTCGAGAAGCCAACTTTACCAGAAACCAGCAAACTGAGATCTTGTAATAATTGCAACATCTTCTACATCTGACCGCTTCCAAGAAACCAACCAACCTAAATCAGCTGCAACGTTTACAACCGACGCCTCAAAGGCAAATCGAAGGACACTTAACAGTGTATTATTTTACCTTTCTTTATTTGGACTCTAACTCCCCTTCTTTCTGATACCTGTATGCATGGGCCCTAATGACTGCATGAGGGCCAAATGCTTGATGTCACATTTTTATTATTTTTATGAGTTTAATGGTCAATAAATTTGCTCTTTCTTTGACTCAAGAAAACCTTGTTTGATTGGCTCCTTATTGCTCACAGCTTAAATAGTTAAATACACTCTGATTTGGAAAATGATTATCCTCATAAAAATGAAACTTAAACATTTGTTGTGACCAACTGAGGAGGTTGAATAGAGGGGAGCCAGTTCACCCCTTCTCACCTGGTTGTAACATATCACACTTTGTGTGGCAGAATGACTTTCATTGTATATATGCTGCCCACAGGAGTTATTGGCCATGGGCCCAGGGGAGAGCCCTTGTCACCCAGTGGTCATCTTTTGGTTCACTATTGTGGCTTAAATGCAGCTGGCATAGTGGCCTGCTGCAGAATGAAGACAACATGACTGCTGTGAAGATACTGGACACTGACCTGCATAAAGTGCTGCCCGTGGTCACACACCAAACTGCGCGTTGAAAATTGAATCCCTTTCACCCTTTCAGGTACATGACAGAGCCGACATCTGCACCTTTAAAACAATGTTTGCACAGTCAACAGCACCCTGGATCATGGAAATCTTGCAATCACAGGGAAGGAGATGCTGTCAATGAATAGAGACCAACAGTAAACTTGCTCACACAGCAGGGATGGCAAACTGTGAGGTATTGCAAATATCTCCAGCTCCTGCCTGGAAGGAGCCAGTCGCATAAAACTTCATTGCTGCAGTCACCTTCACAGCCACTGACAATGCAGTCCTTCCCCTGTTCCGAGGTTACAGTTGTGGCTGCATTAGGTGTCAGATATCAGTGAAGATGTCCTTACTGAAGCACAGACTTTGTGTTACATGCATTACTGAGGCTGAGGTAGGAGAATTGCTCCCTGGACACCCTGTGTTTGGAGAAATATCTTTGTGCATGGTTGCCTGTTGTGTACTGTGGCTTTCATAGTCATGTAACCTCTACATCATGTGACTCTTGATGTCATTTCTTTGTGAATAAAGGATTGAGGGAGAAGCCATTTTACCTGTCATATGAAACACCAATATAGCCTCCTTTTGAGAGCACTCTCCTCCTCCTCCTTTATTCCTGTCTTGTTCTGCATGCCCTTTGTTCATTCGGTCATGGGAGCAACTGATTTGTGCAGAAAAGTTTTGAAGTCAGCAAAACTTCCTCGAGCACTTGTCACATCACTCTCTGTAGTCTTTTGCAACTTTAAACAACTATAGAAAACATCGAACAATTGTAGAATTGAAACAGCCAGTAAGTAGGTGATGGTCCCTTTAAATAGCACTGGCGGGAGGTCCTTCCTGCTGCTGATTGTATATTCAGCTTTGCAAGGTTAATAGCGGGCACCGAGTGGGTATTGAGCTTCAAAATGGCAGTATTGCTTTCAAATCAGGATTACACGACCTGTTTGCTTTGCACACTTCTGGCAGCCATTCACTGCACCCGTGATAAAGCTCTCACCAATGTGGCATCCAGTGTGGCTCACCTCAAAAATGTGTACAGTGTAGGCACCATTTTGGAGCTCTACGAGCACTGATAGCACCCAAAAATGGGCACTAACAACGCAATTTCCAACACATTCATTTCATTTTATTATTCATATGTATCAGTAAGCATTTATTTTTTATTCATATATAGCAGGCTCTTTTTTACCCCAAAACATGTACTCTGTATTAGTTTACTACTAAAAAAATGAGTGATTTTACCAGTGCCTTACCCATTTTTATTGTTCTCTTCTCAACTCATAAATGTGGCCCAACATGCAATTAGTTTAAAACACTTTTGGGAAGGAACAGATTTACTGGCATATCATTTTCTAATTGTTTTTCACTCCACACATCTGTAGCTAAGTGTAATTTGATACCTCCATTTTCTTTGCAGTGCAAGTTATTTCTTATCAACAGGGTTAAAATGCTTTTTGTGGTGAGTTCTGTTTGCAATAAAAATGCTTTCACAAGATGTGAACTGAATTTTAAACCTTACATTACTATGTGTGAAAAATTTTCTGGTACTCATCAAATGCATGAACCTTCCACACAAACCACATTAGGAAATGGAAAGAAAATCAAATGTCATTGCTTTAATGGTTACGTTTATTTTTCTATGCTCCCTGTCTTCCAGTTATTGCATTATTTTACAGGGCATTTTGCAAAATAGGGAAAAAAAGCAATTTTGAGTAATGAGTATTATTAAACAAGCTGAAGAAAATGTTATATAGGAGAGAGTATTTGATGCTAAATAACATTGCCTAATATCAATGGAACATTGAAGTAAACAACATTACATTTGTGTAACTCAAAGGTCTCATGTATTCTCGTTACAAATAGAACAATTTCCCAAAAGTTGTACCAACAAATGATAGTGATATGTTTTTTAAAGAAAATCAATCAGTGTTTGGGTGAGACAAGTGTAATATAGTTGAAGAAATTGTTCCAAATGCTGTTTTGCACCTGGATTTTCACCAGTTTTTATTTTATGCTATTTTACATGAGCTGCTATCTGAGCCTCCTTGTTGTCTCTTGTGCCATATTAGGCATCAGGAACATTATTACCAGCAAAAACCCTGCTTTTCCAATTATTGACCACTACAACAGATGAATAATAATTCAAATATATATTTCCCACCTGCATTTTACATTTTTAATCCAACACACTTTCTTTGCAAGTAGAGTTACCAGAAAGCTCATTCCAGCTAGAAGCCTCAATTAACCTCCATTTACAATACTGAAACATTCAAGAAGACAAATGTTTTTCAGCCTCGGCACTATTTATCAATTTATTTTTTTGTAACACAACATTTTATAATGGTTTCTGCCAATCAGAGATAACAGTAACATTTGGCTGAAGGTCATGGGCAGGATTTTGCCCTTGGCAGGGGTGCTCGGCGGGGGCAGGTGGGGATGGTTGGGAAGCCGACTGCCGCCCGCGATCGGCATCGCACTGTGATTTTACGCGGGTGGGCAAACTAAGGCCTGCCCAGCGTGGAACGTGAGTGGCAGCGCTAAGTGCTGCCTGTGCAGGCGGCGGGAGGAAGGCGAGTGGTCCTAGCGCAAACTTCGCACAAGCGTGCGAAAGAGTGCTTCAATCTCCCTGAGGCAAGGCACTACCTCAGGGAGATGAAGCGCTTGTTTAAAAAAACTTAATGAACAAAATAAAAATGTCATAAAACATGTCCCCTCATGTGACTCAGTGGCATGTTTCTAATTCAAGTGTAAAATTTTTATTTTATTTTTATTTGCTTGAGGAAACCTCATCCCGCCCGTGGATGAAGTTTCCTAAAAAGTACTAAGGCCGCTTGGCGTTTTTGCCTGCCCACCGTAAGGTTGGACGGGCAGCAAAAGTTTCAATTTAATTACCTTTTAAATGGCCTTAATAGGCCTTTTAATTATCGGCAAGCGTGCTACCGACTCTGGTGCGTGCCCACTGAACAAAATATCACAGTACTGTGCGATGATGTCGGGATGCTCACCCGATGTCATCGTGCATTATTTTACGCTTGGCTGGGTCGGGCTCGTGGCCGCCCACCGAGCTCAATATTCTGCCCCAGGAGTTCACAAGCACCTTAGACACTTCTGAAAAATATATTAAAAAATTTCCTGCACAAAACAATTATTTTCCTTTATTCCTGCTTGCACTCCAATGGGAAAACAACTCAGCCCCTATTTGTTACATCTTTCTGATGACACAACCAAAATCAGAAATCAAGATTTGGAGCAACATAAGCATGAAATTGTCTCATACCATTGCATTGCAGAATACAAATACACCACAGCATTGCAATCATATTTTAATATCTATTAAATACTGTTTTATTAAAAGTAGTGCTATGTTGCAGCAAGTTTTGGAAATCAAAAATAACCTGAAATCTTTGTATCATTGTTCAGTATTGTTACCTACAGTCGAGGTTTTATTTTGCTCTGTTATGTTTTTAGAACAGGGATGTAGAAAGAATACATCCTAGGTGACCTGTCCATCTCGAAACTATTCACTGGCAAAGACGTCAGACATAAGGTTGCAGTTACAGGAAACCTTACAATATAACTCTTAAATTGTCCTCTGAAAGGCACAAAGCATTACTGCTTGACTTATTGTCTGACCTTTGCTCTGAAGAAGTACTTTGACATTGCTGTGTGCCTAACTCAGGACAGTCCAGTTGAAAGCAGGAAGTCATGGTAAGTGTGAATCTCTGTTGCCAGCCCGTGGTGCTGCATGTTTCTTTAAAATGGGAAGCAAAATTGAAACAGTTCAAACTGAGAACTACTCAACGAAGAGATACAGAATTACTTCTCTCAGGCTGGTAGAACTGAGAGACAGCAGCTGAATGCTTCTTCCCGTCACAAAGGTATTTCAGGTATTTCCTACAGATATATCAATTCATTAAAAAAAGAACAGACTGAATATCAAGCTAACAACATAAGTTTCCATAGATGAATCACTTATTACAATGGAAACTCATCTAATTCACTGTTCAAGAGCTATGAGTGCTTACATAGAAAGCTGACATTTCATTCATTTCTTAATGTGAATAGGGATAGCATAATCAAAAATATTTTGCTTGCTTGTTTAAGTTCTGAATCTAAATTAATCTGAGCATTCTTAACCCAGTTCTGGCATTGTAAGTCACAAGACAAGCTTCCTTTATAAATCATAGATGCATGTTTAATAATAATCAATTAATCATGATTTTATTAAGTCCCTTGCTAATAAGAGTCAATCTCAAATGCAAAATGTCCCCAGAGTTATTGCGGCTCTTCAGTTTCTCACAGATATACAATATATGTATTTCTCTAACACTCCCAATCTAGATCATGTGAAACTTGAACCACCGGTCACTAAATCAGAGACTGCGTGAAGTTACTTTTACACTGGTGTTTTTTCAATGGAAAATCCATAAGAGATGTGTCTGTGAGCTGGACCCCAGCTTCCCAAACCCGATGGCAGAACCATAGACCTACAAAAATAAGTCTACATTGGGAAAAGGGAGCTGAATTTACTAATGTAAAAGACTCACAGACATTGGTCTCCCAGAATCCAACCTAAACACAGTATAAAAGGATCATAAGTCTGACAGCACTGGTAATTTTTTTTTTCTCATATGCAATGTGATACTCAAACTTGCAACTTAGCTTTTTCTCATGAAAAATTGTTCCAAGTGATTAATGTTATTCACAATACTGAGCTGTACAATACTGACCATGTCAATAAATCAGCCAAATGTGTAGCTATTGTTTATTTAAGCAGTATATTGTAAGAATATATGGCATCCTGTTCTGAATGCAGCATAAGGACAAGTTTTTGTTTGGTCTTCTAAGCAAAAAAAGGTAATGCCCTGAAAATTGGAGGGATAAACTGTTTTGCCCTGTTCCTTCTCCCATTCCTTTTATCTGTGTGGGAAGGTTGGATAGCCTGGGATTTTTTCTTTAGAACAGAGGGAGGTAGAGGGGAGATTTCATAGAGGTATACAACATTATGAGGAGCCTAGATAGAATTGATAGGAAGGACCTATTTCCCTTATCAGAGAGAGAAACTACCAGGGGGTATGCTCTACTCCTGATAGTTGGTGAAGGAAGAATCCAGAACCAATCTTCATTTGGAATAGATTTATTCAGAAAGTGAAACGTTACAGGTACAGACATCTGACTCCAGTCCTATGTAAGTAAGTATCTCTTTATCTGTGCTCAAGTAACTATCCAATCAATGCCCTCTACCTGTATGTACGGAACTTCAATTGATACAACTAAAATGGTATATATTTTAAAGTAATTGGTAGAAGGATTAGAGGGTGCTGAGAATATTTTTATTCACCAAGAGAGCTCTGGGAATTTATAACACACTGCCTGAAAGGGTAGTAGAGGCAAATGCCTTCACCACCTTTAAAATGTATCTGGATATACACTTGAAGTGTAGTAACCTCCAGGGCTACAGAGCAGGAGTTAGGAAGTGTGATTAGGGTGGATAGCTCTTTTTCATTCGGCACTGGCCTCCTTCTGCGTTGTAAATTTCTATGATTCTGAAAGAGGCCTACCTCTGGTCAGCCAGAATGATGGACCCTATTAATATGTCAATCAGAGTCATATGATGCACTTCAGATTGAGATTGTCATTTTGGGAAACAGCATACAGTACTTTTATAAAAGCAAAAAACTGCAGATGCTGGAAATCCAAAACAAAAACAAAAATACCTGGAAAAACTCAGCAGGTCTGACAGCATCTGCGGAGAGGAATACAGTTAGCGTTTCGAGTCCATATAACTCTTCACCAGAACTAAGGAAAAATAGAAAAGAGGTGAAATATAAGCTGGTTTAAGGAGGGGGGTGAGACAGGTAGAGCTGGATGGAGGGTCAGTGATAGGTGGAGACTGCCAAAAGATGTCATAGACAAAGGGACAAAGAGGTGTTGACGGCGGTGATATTGGCTAAGAAATGTGCTAATGGTGACATTAACGGTGGAAAGCAGGACGAGCAAGGTACAGATAGCCCTAGTGGGGGTGGGGTGGGGGGGAAGGGATCGAAATAGGCTAAAAGGTAGAGATAAAACAATGGATGTAAATACTTTTAAAAATAATGGAAATAGGTGGGAAAAGAAAAATCTATATAAATTATTGGAAAAAGGGGAATCGGAAAGGGGGTGGGGATGGAGGAGAGAGTTTATGATCTGAAATTGTTGAAATCAATATTCAGTCCGGAAAGCTGTAAAGTGCCTAGTCAGAAGATGAGGTGTTGTTCCTCCAGTACTTTTACCTCACAGTGCAGAAGAAACAGATAAATAATTGAAGACTTATTTCTTTCTCCTCTGGACTTCACAAGAAAAATGTGAGCTGCCGCCACCTTGAGCTCCCCGCCTTCCCAATATGGATCTACATTGCGGTCGGCTGGGTTGGTTTCAGGCCACCCTGTATTGCATTAGCCCAGAGCTGACCAGGGTGCAGCAGTATTGGTAAATCTTGTTGAGATACAGGATTTAATGATCTGAATAGAGTTAATAATGACACATTGCCTAGGGTATTAGAGATTTTTATACTGGACTCTGTTACTGATGTATGCAAAACCTCGTAGGAAATAAAATAACAATGTTCACACTGGTGACATAACAATAGGCTGCTCATACATCGCTATCTACCCAGGAGAGTATACCCAAATGTGGTTGCTGAATGTCTGGAGGTGGCCATCAAATTCCTTTTCTTAGCTTACAGAAGTTACATTTACTTTAGCTGTGCATTTCAAGCACTGCGTAAATAAATTTTGGGAGAAATTCTTGAAATTGAGCAGTATGACAATAGAGAATGAAGGAAAATGTGTACAGCGAGGTCTCCTGGAGCCTTTACCATCTGATCTTGATTGTGGGAAAAGTGTCAAGACTTTAATGGGCTGTAAAGGCAGGCTGATAAACGTCTTAAAAACGTGGTGAAGATCAAGCGTATTTAAATAGCAGTTTAATTAAAAGCAATCTACTAATCAAAAATATTTGGGTAAAAAATGAAATGATTTCGTATTTGAGTTGAAGCACTTGGACCCTAAGCCACACACCTGAGACAAGATGTCTTAATTGTTGAAATAATGATATCTACTGATGCTGGGACATGATTTCTGTGAGTGAAGTTGGCTTTTAAATCCCTTATGCACCATCGCATAATGAAGGAAGCCAATACCAAACTAAATCCTAGACAAAGTTCTTCATTTTTCTCATTCCAGTATCACCTTAATGAAAAGCTGTTTTACAACCTCTTGTTGTTTTGTTCACACACAAACAACACAATGATACAAATTGTTTCATTGTATTAACTGAGCAGCATAATTATGCCAAAGAGAATGCATGGCTCTTTCCTGCCAATCAAAGAAACACGGGCAAGATCTAATTATCAACAATACTAACGAAGTGTTTTAACAAGATAATGCATAACACATTGTAAATGTCTAATTTTTATTAAATAACTACTATTTTTAACGTGTTTAGGCAATATTGAAGGCTGACGCTCAGTCTTATGGAGTCGAGGGGAATATTAAGACAAATAACCATCCCCAGGAATTAAGGAAAAAATGTTGCCTTAATGCAGTAGCAATACTTAAAGACATCCATAACTTTTATTTCAGAAATAACTTTGTTTTCTGGGTTAAATATGCAGAAAAGATATCCTACAATCATTTTGATTTGGGTGACTAATACTCACTATATGTTGTTACGAGATACTGTTTGGTGGTGTGGTTATGTTTTTAATGTACAGCAGTGTAACGAAATTATTTAACCTGCCACGTGACCTCTACCCTCTGTGCCTCAGTCTGAGGACAGCGCATGTCCAGAAAAGACCTGTAGCTGCATATATGTAGCCAGCCCTCAACAAAAAAAAAACCCATGTTGAAGCATTAACTGATTCCTTATACATGGTCAGTACTCTGTGTGTATTTAATACTAAAACAAGGGTGAAGCAAACACACCATATGCTATACTCTTAAATTTAAATTGTTGGCAATTAAGTGCTATTTGACTTTGGTTAATATTATCACTATGACTACCTGGTTGTGCTGCAGTGTACTTGGTACTGTATATTCAAAAGAATTTTTGATGCTAGCATTTACATATTAAAGTGAGTATTCTCTGTGAATAACTTTAACCTGTGTCATACCAACTTTTGCTTCCTTACTGTGAATGGCATGTCCACCCATGGAAGTAGAATCATTGTTGTTTTTGAAAAACTGTCTAGCTGGACATGTTCCATCGTGTCATGTCATTTTCTTACCTTGAAAGAAATGAAGAGAATTCTCAAACTATTTTTCCAGGGTTTCTGGGGCACTTCCATCAAAATGAGTGACAGAAACCCTACAGAATTGAAGCCTAGAATCATCTGTTAGTGTATTGAAATGATGTTCCATTAAAATTTTTAATGAGTGGACTAGCACACCTCAAGTAAAACTATCAAAAGGGTCTAAAGCCTCTATCGACGACTGATCACATGATTTTCTGATAACCCTTTCTTAATTGAAGTTGAACTTACCATCTAAATGATACAGAGCGCACTGACAACTACTGTCAAAAGTAATCAAAATCTTAATCAAACTAATGTAATTCACAGGAAGAATTATTAAAAATAACATGTTTTAACATCTCACAGTAGTATGGTGGAATTGTACATTGGCATTTCAATAAATGGCTCATGAAGTGATACAACATAAGCTTCACTTACAATTTGATACATGCCATTCACTTGGTCTCAAATATTTCATTGTGTAAAGGGCTGATCAGAAGCTATATGATTTGCCACAAGAAGGGTGCACCTCCTTGTAGTTTGTAGCAAAGTTATGTTGGTGAAAACCAAGTGCAGGGGACTTTCTCTTGATGGACAAGGATTTACAAAAGGAAAAAGAAAGAAAATCAAATAAATAACCTTGTTCCCCTCTCAAATAAAGGCTCTGAACTAATTTGGGATCCAAATGACATTTGTGAATTACCAAAGCTTCACTCGTATTGTATTATATAATTTTAACTTCCTGATAAGCATGTGCTGTTCACTAAAGGAAATCATCATTCTCTCTCAAGGCACTATGCCAAACAGCTTGGGGCAGAGGGATTATGGTTCAGGAAGAAACCCCCTTCCGCCCCCCCACCCCCCCACCCCCCCACCCCCCAAGCCCCACAACAAGATGAATTGCTTATAAGTTCTGGATCAGCTTAACACTCAGGCTTCATTTGAATTCGACAGAACTGTTCCCTGCCCAAAACCTGTGGAAGAGATGTCTGAGCTGGCGGGCCAGAGTAGGAATTCACCGAGAGCTCCGATGTAACTGTAAGCACTTTTGCTACACCTGATCCATGAGCAATCGGCAGCAAATGTTTAAGGAAATTATTTACTTTGGTGTTTTCTAACATTTCTGCTGCCTATACTTCCAGTTTCCATTTGGCACAGTGTGGGCTTCCCATTTTCTAAGTCAGAAAGGAATTGCAATGCCAATGGCATAACCAGGCAATCACTTTATCCTGTTAAGTAGGCCCCCGTCTGTTTTAGATGGATGACCCTCCTGTGCCTGTAATGCCTCTGGTGAAAATGGTGTCAGGTGGCAACATGTCAGGAATGCATGTCGGACTGCCATGTCAATACCCAGGCCGTCTTGTTCTTAACCGCAACCTGGGTTAAAATCTGTGCTATAGTATCTACAAATTTAATTTAATAACCTAATGCTAAGAAATAAATAGGTAGAAGTTGAATGATTGCACATTCCCAAAGAGGAGCAGCACTCCAAATTGACACAAAACTGCCAATTTTCGGAACAATCCTCCCATCAAGCTCAGCTTCCCAACTGGAGAACAGGATTGTCAAATGTATGATCTGGTTCTATCTGATGAAAGAAAAAGGCCTAAAGCAGCATTGAGGTGAAATTCAACTTCAGCGAGGTGCAAAACGAACAATAACAGATTGGCTGCCCATTATTTTTTTAACTAGTAATACCTTCCACTAGTAATGCATCCACTGCCACCCAATTAAAGTGCCCACCAAAGTTGAGATTCTACATCTATGCATTTGATTAACGGGAAAGGTATTTGAAAGCCCTGATGCTGATTTTGTGACATAGGCAGGGCTGTTAAGTGAATCTGATTGTATCACCTCTGAAATAGCAAACAACTGAGTTGCCATGGCTTTAAACTCATTTCAACCCAGTGTGGAACAAAGCAAAGATACTGATCACAAGGATCAAAAACATTAACCACAAACTAAATCAAAGGGCAGTTGGAGGTTCAATAGCCCGAGTGAACTTTGAAACTACAGTATTAGGTAAAAAGTAAATTTCTCATATTTAGTACTGGATTCATGTAGGAGGTACACTTCGTTACAATTTCCTTGCAGCAACCAGACACATTCTGAATACCCACATGCACAGAGACATAACCACCCTATTCACATGCACTTATGGGCATATTGACCTTGGTGTTCTTCTCTGATGTGCCAGTGAATATAAACAATGAGCCAAAGGCAATTTGTGTATGCAGTACAAGGAGCAATTGCCCTTTTGTTTGCTTACCACAGATTTTTGTCATTTGCCTGTGGGCAAACGTTCAGTTCAAATAGATCTCCTCTATCCTCAAAGCATTTACCTTTGTAAAACCTCAATTTCCAGCTGCTAACTCCTGTTTAATTAGCTGAAGAAGTACAGAAAGTGACTGCCATTTTATCTAATAATAAAATTATCACCTATATGATAAGAATTTAAAAAATAGCCAAGCAGCTAAACCCTCAGTCAAGCATCCCTCTGGTGTGCATTACCTATAATAAACCCCATACAGTCAATGCATTCTTAAACACTTATCATGTTAATTAGCTTGTTAATTTCCAGCACCTGACTACCAAACCTTGTTTGGGCAATTGGTTTGTGTAGTATGGGGAGGTGGTGGTGTAGTGGTATTGTCACTGGACTGGTAATCCAGCCACCCAGAGTGATGCTCTGGGGACCCAGGTTTGAATCCAGATGGTGGAGTTTGAATTCAATGAAAATCTTGAATTAGAAGTTTAACGCTGACCATGAAACGATTGTTGTAAAAACCCATCTGGTTTACTAATGCCCTTTAGGGAAGGAAATCTGTTATCCTTATCTGGTCTGGCCTACGTGTGACTCCAGACCCACAGCAATGTGGTTGACTCTGAAATGGCCCTAGCAAGGCACTCAGTTGTGACAAACCACTGTGAAGTCACAAAAAAAGGTGCCATCATTTTTCAATGATCAATGGGGACTCCAGGTTTGAGGCTCCCACCAATAAAGAGACGACACTAGAATGGTTGCACAATCTGAAACTGTCACCTCTGTGCACTGCACTCTTACCTTTGTCTGGCATCCTCACCTCTCCATGCCCGGTTGCATGGGGAGTGTGCCAGCTCTCCAGCTCAAGGGCGTCCTGCTCAAACCTAGTCAGCAGCAGGAGGTTGGGCGGGCCGCTGCCGATATGTGACCTCCCTGATTGTTTATGGCTCATCTTCTCCTGAAAGTCCATTCTCTATTGATTAGTCTATTCTCTATCTGCTGCGCTATTACAGCCTGGCCAACCCCAGCTGAGGAACACCTCACAGGGCACATCCGAGTCGTGGCCCTCAAGCCGCAAGGCACTCGGTCCACCCCCTTGGCCAGCTCCGGCATCATTGACAGTTGGCACTCAGACTTTAACAACCCTGAGGCCCATGGCGGGGGGACAGCCACACCTTAATGCTTCTGCACGCTGACCCATGCCAACACGGTACTCACCTTTCCTGAGTGCGGCAGGTTATTGAATCTCTTCTAGCACTGCACCCATGTGCGCCACACACCACGTCATGACTGCTAACCAGCGCTGCAACCTTCTCCCATGCCCTCCTTGTGAGGTGCAGTGGCCTCCTCCCACCTCTGGCGGCAAGGGTGTCCCTCCTGGCAGCCACCTCCTCCAGGAGGACCGGGAGGCACTCATCCGAAAAGCTGGGGGCCAAGCGCCCTCCCACCTGCCATCTCCAGCCGCACTCAACCCCATCACTTCAGTTTGCTAACACAGAACAGACATTGTTCCATGGCAGCCTTCCAGGTTACCATTGGACCTGGTGGCCAACAGGCCCCTGTCCCCGCTTGGTCCTTCACGACCAGCGAGGAGCCGTGTTTCACGTTGGGCAGGCCTTAATTGGCCCGCCAGGTGAAATTGCGTTCCGAGGCCGATCGCGGATGGCAGCCCGTTTCCCGGCCGATCCTGGGCTGTCAACAGCGCCCCCCTGCTGAACTCAAAATTCTGCCCAATGGACTTTTGAACAGCTCGTCACATTTTACGGCTCTTCGGCTATAAGGTGGATTTATTTACCTTTGGTAAATTGGATGCCCAGGTGTATCCCAACTAATGTTATATAATCACAGTTAAATAGTAATAGCATCCTTCACTTAAAGAAAGAAAGACTTTCATGATAACTGGGCAACCCAAAATGAAGTCCTTTTGAACAGTAGTCATCGTTATAATGTAGGAAACGTGGCAGTTAATTAGCACACAACAAACTCTCACAAACAGCAATGTGAAAGTGATTGGGTAACCCATTCTTGTGAGGTTAATTTAGGAATAAGTATTAGCCAGGAGTCCGAGGATAACTCCGCTGCTTTTCTTTGAGACCTTTAAAATCCACTTGAGAGGGAAGACAGGGCCTTGTTTTAACGTCTCACTAAAGGGCAGTACATCTGACAGTGAAACATTTCCTCAGTACTAAAGTACCGTGTCATTGTGGATTTTTATGCTCAAGTGCGACTTGAACCCACAATCTTCTAACTCAGCTCTGAGAGTGTTAACAACTGAGCCAAAGCTCTCACATCAGTCAATTTTGTGGACTATGGAGATGCTGACCATGGCCAGCATAGCCTGAATCTAGAACAATTATAGAATCATATCATAGAATGGTTAAACCACAGAAGAAGGCCAGTTAGCTCATCATGTTCATTCTGGCTCTTTAAAAGTGCAACTCACCTAATCCCACACCCCTTGGAGCCCTGCAATTTTTTTCATTTCAGATAATTAACCAGTGCTCTGTTCAAGGCCTCGATTGAATCTGCATCCAGTGCACTCTCAGGCAGAATGTTCTGATCTGAGTCACTCAATGCATAAAAAAGCTTTTCCTCATGTCACTGTTGCCTCTTCTATCAATCACCTTCAATCAATATCCATCGGTTCGCAACCCTTCTGCCAAGAGGAAGAGTTTCTCCTCATCAAGACTGTTCAGACCCTTCATAACTTTGAACACCTCTATCAAATCTCCTCTTAATCTTCTTTTCTCTGAGGGGAACAGCCCCAGCTTCTCCAATCTATCCACATAGCTGAAGATCCTCAGCCTTGGAACCATTCTCGTGAATTTTTACTGGCCCTCTCTAATGTCTTCATATCCTTTCTAAAGTGTGATGCCCAGAATTGGACACGATAATCCAGTTGAGGTCATACTAGTGTTTTACATAGGTTCATTAACTTCCTTGCTTTTGTACTCTATGCCCTTATTTATAAAGCCCAAGATCCCTTATACTTTATTAACCTACCCTGTCGCCTTCAATGATTTTTACACATATACCCCCAGGTCCCTTTGGCCCTGTACTCCCTTTACAATTGTACCCTTATTTTATATTGCCTCTCTTTGTTCTTCCCACCATTTGATGCACTTCTCTGCATCAAATTTCACCTGTCACTTGTCTGCCCATGAAACCAGCCTGTCTAAGTCTTCTTAAGTTTAACGCTATCTTCCTCATAATTCACAATGCTCCACAATGTTTGAAATTTTGCCCTGTACACCAAAGTCTAGGGCATTCATTTAGATCAAGAAAAGCAATAGTCCCAACACTGGGTCCTGGGGAACCCCACTAAATGCCTTCCTCCAGTCTGAAACCAACCTTTCAACACTACTCAACCTTTTCAAGTAAAAGTTGATTGCCTGATAACATTGAATTTCTCTTTCCTCCACTTTATTTTAATTCAATCTTATTTTGTCAATGCTATTATGGTCAGTGCTCTTTTGAGCTTTTCTTACTCCTTCGAATCTCCAAGAATGCAATCATCCACATCCTGTCCGCGCTCTACATTCTCGCTGTATTGAAATCAAGAGCAGCGTTTTACCCCAGAGCGTGGGCTGGAGGACAGGGGGCCAGTAAAATATCAGGGAGCCATGTCAGGATGGCTCCAGGATGCAGCCCAGGAAATTTTCCCAGCAGCAGTACCGGATGTGGAGCAGCTGCTTCTCCATTTGCACACAAAGTCATGTGAAGGGCCATTTTACCGGGCATTTTCCTGATGGTAGGATGACTGCCTGCTGTGCGGGGAGGACCCCCAGTTTAATGGAAACGATCTCCCTGTGACATCCTGGGATCCATCAGTGCTGGTGGCTCCATAGCCAAGGAAGGGAGCTGCATAGATAGCAGCTATCCACGTCCCCAGTGATTCCTATGAAGGGGATTAACCTTGACCATCTGAATTTGTCATTTTTTTTCTACTTAACAGTCAGAGGCTGGAGGTCTCCTGCCTGCGTCAGCAACGTCCACCACTCTGGGGGGCACTGCTGAGGCTTCAGAGCTGCTGGCCCTCTGATTGGGCCAATCCAACTGCCAGTAAGTGCGGGCTCTGGACTTACACTTCACCCTGGCGTCAGGGTCTGAAAGCCCATGGTAAAACTCTGTCCCAAAATCTCATTGTTTAGCCTCCTCATTGAACTAATACTTTCACCAGGCCTCAAAACAAGGGAACCCCTTATGTTCCTTTGTCTTTCCTTCTTTTACAGTCACATCGCTTCCGCAGGTAACCCTTACACCACCTAAACATAATTAATAACAAAAACAGAATTACCTGGAGAAACTCAGCAGGTCTGGCAGCATCGGTGGAGAAGAAAAGAGTCGACATTTCGAGTCCTCACGACCCTTCAACAGAACTGAGTAAAGTTAGGAGAGGGGTGAAATATAAGCTGGTTTAAGGTGGGGGGTGCGGGAGAGAGAAGTTGATGGGGGAGGTGGTTGTAGGGACAAGCAAGCAGTGATAGGAGCAGATAGTCAAAAGATGTCACAGACACAATTGCCTGGTTTACCCAGTCTACTTTTTTCAACCTTGTTTGTGTCCTTTAATATGGACTGCTTTGTTTTCTCCATAAAAGAAGGCACTCACCACTGAAAAGTTTTTCTCTGACATCAGCTGCAGGTCTATAAAAGCTGTTCATAAAAACCTGCAAGTCTACACCAGTCATCTTTTTCCATTTGAAACCCCAAAATTAATATTTATGGATTACCAAATATTGTATTGTGAACATTATCTACTGTCAGCATTTTTTGAATGCCTTATGGCAGACATTAAATCTGTAAGTATGTAGTTTATATACAAATCATACTAAACTCCTCTCTTTTTCCCTAATTCTTGGCTCTGCTATTGGCAGGAACTGGCCTTGAACAATGGAAGACAGTGACAACTATATACAAAATCTACAAGTGAAATTTAACCGTCTTAAGTTAAATGTATTAGAAGTGTAACTTCATACTAGATTGCAAGCTTTAACACTGAACTTTCCAACTTGAAAAGCACACTGTGGGGTTTGTTTTATAAATCATTTCTCTGACTGGGGTATCCATGTAATATTTTATTAAAAGGGAAGTGTTGTTCTATGATGTTCATGTACAAGCTTAATTCCAAAATGGTGCTTCAACACTTCACTCTGTTATGACCAGGTAAGATGGGGTGAACTGGCTCCCCTCTATTCAACCTCCTCGGCTGGTCACAACAAAGGTTTAAATTTCTTTTTCATGAGGATATACCTTTTCCAAATCCAAATATATTTACCTATTTAAGCTGTGAACAATAAGGAGCCAATCAAACAAAAGGTTTTCTTGAGTTAAAGAAACAGCAAATTTATTCACCGCTAAAAGCGAGAAAAATAATAAAAATGCGACATCACGCACTCAGATATCAGAAATAAGGGAAGCTAGAGTCCAATAAAAAAGAGTTAAAAGAATATATATGGTAAAGTCCTTTGAGTGTCCTTGAGGCATAAGTTTTTAAATGTTACAGCCAATTTGGATTAGCTGCTTTTGTGGATGTAGTCAGCTGTAGCAGATGGGGAGATGGTGGTGTAATGGTAATATCACTGAACCAGTAATCCTGAGGCCCAGGCTAATGCCTGGGAACATGGGCTCCACTATGACAGCTGGTGGGATTTAAAGTTCAATTAATAGAAAGTCTGGAATATAAAACTAGTCTTATAAAAATATCATTGATTGTTAGGAAAAACTCATCTGGTTTACTAATGCCCTTTATGTAAGGAAATCCTAGTCTGGTCTACATGTGACTCCAGACCAACAGCAATGTGGCTAACTCTTAACTGCCTTCTGAAATGGCCCAGCAAGCCACTCAGTTCAAGGGCAATTAGGGGATGTGCAATAAATGCTGGCCTTGCCAATGATGCCTCCATCCATGAAAGAATAAAGAAAAAATGCTGCAATTATTACGAGATCTCGGTTCACTGGTAGATTTCTAGTAATGTTGGCTTCTGACCCAGGTAATACATTTGCTCCAAAAGAGAGGGAGAGGAGGTTCCAGCCCGTTTCTTCTGCTGAAGACGTTATTTTAATCTTGCTGCGGTCTTGCCTGAAATACTTACCCATTGCATATTTCAAGGGGTTGTAGGTGGATCTATCTGTGGCAGCCATTGTTTCAATATCCAGCACTTTGTATTTTAATGCCTCTTCCTTAAAGAGTTATGAGTTTCAATGGGTGCCTGGATTATAGGAAATGTCTCTCTCTTCACACTCCCCTGAGGGTGATTTGTTTGTTTCTCACCTCTATTGGAGTGGCCTACCTTGGAATGTGGCCTTGTATTTTTAAGCAGTTTGCTCTGTCTCAGTTCAAATTGCAAAATTTGAATTGTAAGTCCATATCAGAACCTTCCAAAAACTAGTCACTGGCGATACCAGACATCAGGTGACTTGTGGGAGTCACCTATAGTCAGTGTCTTTTCTTGTCTTTAAAAAGTCTCTTTTAAACAGTTCAGCGTATGTTTGGCCAGCTGTTGAAATTACAGATTGATAGACTCATGTACAAGTCACATCATCATGACAATTGTCAGAGCTGAAAATGGCTCTGTTGTGTCCAGTTACTCAATTGTTTGATTTTTAAAAAATATTATTTCAGGGACATAAGCATCGCTGGTTAGGCTAGCATTTTTTTTGCACATCCCTAATTGCCCTTGAGAAGGTGGTGGTGAGCCACCTCTCGAACCACTGTAGCCCACGTGGCGTAGGTATACCCGCAATGCTGTTAGGGAGGGAGTTCCAGGATTTTGACCCACTGACAGTGAAGGAAAGGTAATATAATTCCACGTCAGGATGGTGTATGACTTGGAGGGGAGCTTGGAGGGGTAGTGTTCCCATGCATCTGCTGCCCTTGTACCTCTAGGTGGTTGAGGTTGATGATTTGGAACTGGCTGTTGAAGGAGCCTTGGTGATTTGCTGCAATGCAACTTGTAGATGGTACACACTGCTGCCACAGTGGTGGAGGGAGTTGGAAGTGTTGATGGGTGCCAATCAAGCAGTGTGCTTTGCCCTGGATGGTGTCAAACTTCTTGAGTGTTAATAGAGCTGTACTCATTCAGGCAAGTGGAGAGTATGCCATCACACTCCTGACTTGTGCCTTGTAGATAGTGGACACGCTTTAGGGAGTCAGGAGGTGACTTACTCTCTGCAGAATTCCCAGCCTATGACCTGCTCTTGTAGCCCCTATGCCAATGGAGTGCCAAACTCATGCCAACCCATGACCCCCACCCACCACCCTTTTTCCCATTCACCTTCCATGCCAACTCATCCAGTATCCACCATTGGTAGACATCAGGGCCCATGCTGAGAGGAAATAAAATAAAGTTCTGAGTGCTTATTCATGAATTCAGTATAACAAAAACACTCTCATTGGTAAAATAAAATCCATTCATTACATTTAAATTTCTTTAACCACCTAATCCCATATAACAAGAAGCATTTGTAGTCCCACATCAAAGACTTTATAACCATTTGAATGGTCAATCAAACTGTGAACTGACAGGCATCCTATTGTGATAATGATAGATTATGAAATCAGTCATGCAGCACAAATCCTATAATGACAACCCTCAGATTTATCTATCATATTACAGAGTATGCAATAAGCTCATATTGTTTGATGACACTACATCACATGCAGAACTTGAGCAGTCATCCTGAAAGCACTATAGCAATGTGTATTGCATTTTACCCATGAGGGAGATCCAGGTGTCATTAAGATGAAACAATGATCCTGTGAAGCAGTCTGGTGGCCAGTAATTGATCACTGCATAGAAGGTTTCATCAGAAACTGCATAGAGAAAAATCTGTTAAACCTCATGGCCAAAAAAGTCTCATGGGGCAACATTCCCCCCCACCGTCAGGGGGGGGATGTGCAGGAGCAGGCGCAAGCGAGCGGGTTCCCAATCAGCGCCCCCATTTGGGGGCGCACCACCATTTTACCTGGGCGGGCCAATTAAGCAAAGTGGTGTCTCAGGGAGATTGGCTCAGATTTGAAACTTCAAATAAAGATGAGAAAAAAATTTTGCTGCCATGTCCCCTCATGTGACACTGTCACATGAGTTGGGACATGTCTATAACTTTTATTTTGAAATATTCTGAGAATTTTAAATCACTCATGAAACCTCATCTCACCCGTGGATGAGCTTTGTGCTTTTTCAGAAGCCTGCCAGGACTCCCAGCCTGTCCGCCAACCTTAAGGTTGGACAGGCAGGCCCATTAATGATTAGTTTTTTTAATGGCCTTAATAGGCCGTTGACAGGTCAGCGGGCTCACAGCCAACTCGGCTGCGCGCCCACCGACCTGAAAATCTAAATGACGCGGGGCGACGTCGGGACGCTCACCCGATATCACCCCACGTCATTTTATGCGTCAGCAAGCGGGCCCCACCTCCGCTTACCGAACAGAAGATTCGGCCCATGGATACAACATCAAGTAGTTATTTTTGGGGTAGCACAAACAGCCACTAGCAATTAACATTTTTGCTTCTTGTTCATGAACTACCAGCAAATGGCCAGAAATCACTACAACAAATTCCAAAACCACCACTTTGGTCATTGACATTTTAGACAAGTTGTTTATAAAGTGGGATTTGCCAGAGTTTATCATTACAAACAATGGATTGCAGTTTGTTTCAAGTCAGTTCACGGAGCTCCTTGCAAGCTATAGAATTCATCATCATCTGACATCATGATACGACTTGCAATGGAATGGTGGTGTCAAACGATTATCAGTGTGATAATGAACAGTCTGAAAGCTAGCTTGTTGGAGGGGTAAACATTTGAACAATACATTCATATCCTACTTTGCACATATTGATCCCACAGCCTAACCTGAAAGATATCAGCCAAGCTTATGACAGGCTATAACTTTTGAATGCTGCTGACAATGCTTAAACCAACACTGCCATCCAATGAGATTGTCAGAGCTTAAGCAGAAGAAATAGCCGAGTGACAAGGTAAAGCAAAAGCATACTTTGAGAAATGAACGTGTGCAAGAAAACCACAATTTGACAATGACCACAAGTTGCATTATCTCTTTCAGGACAAAACCACATCAAGTAGTCCCTTGGTACCAACGCTTATCTGTTGGATGACAACACAAAGTAGAATGCGAGATGCTTGATAGCGAGCAGGCCAGGATGTTTTGAGGACAGTGATTATCAGGATACATTTTCTTTCTTGGAAATGCGACCAAAATGTTGATCATCTACTTCAGTGAGGTGACAACATGGAACCACAACCTCAAGTTCATTGATTTCAGCGCTGTCATCAGAGACCTTCATATTTCAAAGCCTATTTCTGTATTTAGAGCGCACAGACACTCTGGACTCCTAGAAATGACTGAATGTGCTTTTTAAAAAAAATTATGATGGTTTAATTTAAAATAAGGTCTTTTAGTTTTAAAGGAAGAAAGGATGTTATGTTCAAATGTTTAATTGTTTAGAGTTTGATTTTATGTATCTGTTGACTGCTCACTGCACTGAGTGCTATGAGTCAAGCTTGTGGGGGTGGTTACAGAGAAACTGAAACTAAGCACTAAGCATGAGGATGCAGACATTTTACCAGCATTGTAGCATTCACATATAGAATCCAGTGTCATCTCTGCGTATCTCCGAGGCACAAAACACAATAAACATAATTTTTGCAGCGGACTGAATGCCACATGCCTTGCAGTTGAACTTAAATGATGTGGTTTTCATATTCATATCCTAGTTTCTCTTGACTGCCTGCAGATTTTCTCTCTATTGTGTAAAACATGGTAGGAGTGTTAGAAAATCTCAGGGACCCCAACCCACCTACATGATAAGATTAATTATTTAATCTGAGGTATGGATATAATTTTTAGTCATGTTTTGTTGTTATCTTTAATTATCTTTAGAATTAAAATGTTGCTCTGCAGTTTTTCTTAAAATTGGACAATCTAAATAAATTCATAATTTAAATACAATTCAGTTTTTAAGGTTCTAAAATTGAAACTTTGCTGAATTTGTTTTCTATTTCAGCTTACTGTTCACATTTGTTTACAGGCTTGTCATTGGTGAGCTTTATAGATCAAACTGGACACTCAATTGGAAAAGATGAGAACACAGGTTAAATCCTACATTTCTTTGTGATTACCCTTGTTGTGACTGCTGCCTCGGCAAAATTTGAAGGAACACTCTTAGCTTAGATTCGACAACATCCTTATCCTTGACTATTTGTGTTAGCAATATGCTGTAGCTTAAAGATAAGTTTTACCCTGGATAATGAATAAAATGAGTGATTTTGGCTGTTTTTATTATTCCATGGGTTATAATGTTAAATTAAGATACTGGGTTAAAATTGGGCTGTATAGCACCCATTTTTCAAGTGTTACATGGCCTTGTAAGGACCCTAATTGGCAGGCAGCCAGCACATGCATACTTCTAACTGCAATGCATTGCCTGTCATTTTGGGTAAGAACAAACAAGAAGTATCCTTTTCCCATGTCTAAAGCAGATAGGATGACCAACTCTTATGAAATGAAATAAGGGCTACTTGAACAGTGGGGCTGGGGCAATGGGTGGGGGATGTGGGATGGTGGCGGCTGAGGGGGGTTTATTTGTTATCATTGTTGTGGGTTGTAGATGAGGTTGTCCTTATTCTGGATTGATAGGTACTGCTGGAGGCTAGACTGTTGGTAAACGTTACCTTTTATTGACCACTCTACTAACAATATACATTACAAGACTTAGCATGAGGCTTCACATAGAACTATCTCTCAGCATACTGTTGTCATGTGGCCTCCTCCTGTAGTACCATATTCAGTATCATGAGGTCTGAGACTCAATATCTGGTACTTTTTAGACCTCAAAATTTGTGATGGAGAGGCTCCCAAAAACCAGGCCTCCCCAGTTTCTGCCCCATAGTGTTCCCTTTCCCATTGACAAACACACCACAGATCAAAAGCCTAACCTGGGACCTCCGTGGTCTATTTGGCTCAGTGCCAAATTATGTGTTGCATTTGCCCACTGAGCCAAGTTCACTGCAAGAATTCACACCGCTAGGCAAAGACTACCTCTGTGAAACAAAGTATGATGTTTTTTTTTTAAATCATTTACATGATGTGGGTGTCACTGGCTAGGCCAGCATTTATTGCCCACCCCTAATTGCCCTTGAGAAGGTGCTGGTGAGCTGCCTTCTTGAACCATTGCAGTCCACGTGGTGGAGGTATTGATGAATATTTAATTGCGTTAGCAGGCAATGGCAAAAACAGTAAACCATTTCTTGCCATTAAGATACACATTGCAAATGGCAGGAGTAATTCCTGATCATTCTGATGAACAAGCAATACTTTAAGAGATAGTACAGTTCAAGTTACAAATGCAAATGAAGTTTATTTATATGAAGAAACAGAAGCTAGGGCAAACACAGAATCTCTCTCTAGACTGCAGAAATTTACTTAACTCACAGGCTGTTTCAAAATGATAAGGATCTCAATGTGTTCATAATCTTGAAAATAACATTCAGTTAAAACATGTCTGTGATGTGAAGTTAATACATGAAATCAGATATGCAAGTAGTGATGTACTAATCCCTTGGTCATTAGTTGAAGGCAAAGCGAGGCTCAACCCTGAATAAGGTTTGCTGCAGCACAGCAATTATTCATCCTCTTTACTTTGAAGTCCAAGCTGGGACAAAGGACATTAGCACAGAGATAACCTTGCTAATTGTGCAAGCATGCCAATAAAAGCAGCATTCAAGCGAATTGAGACAGCCCGACAGGTTTTCCTGATTTAATATTTAGAGAACAGCATCCCTTATGCAACAGAAAGCAGCCTTCCCCCTCACTTATTGACCAGCACAAGTCAGGCGGTCATCTGTGATACTTGTCAATCAATCCATCTCATCAAGGTCAGGCTATCCTCTTTGAAGCAACAGTAATATAACATCAGTTGAGACCAGTACAGAGGAATGGACAGCCTTCAGAAAATGAGGGAAACATTTTAAACACAATCACTATGCAACCAATCTACAAATCTTCTCAAAGAAATATTTAAAATTTGATAGCTTTTATAATTCAAAGTAAGGCATGTCTGTGGTCTGTTAAATTCATATCATCACACAACTATCCTTCCTCCATCGATATAATGGAGGTACTTAAAAAGTCACAACATCATATGGCAGCTATTGTTAGTACATTTTAGTACCAAAGAAAAAGTACTCAACCTCAAAAGTAATGAGTTATTTACTGATCAGAAATTTGAAATTAAGTTCTGGAATTATTTATGCAAGGCTACTCCCACTGGAACCAAATCTAATGTGCATTTACTCAGCAATAATAAGGCAGGGCTGCTGTTCTAGTTTTTAATCAAGGTATTTGGGGTAATGTTCTTCATTGTTTTTGGCATATTTCTGGTGCATATTGGGGAAATTATATTTTTGTGGTAAAAAATTCAGGCAGACCCCATTTCTGCCAGTTTTCCTCCTCTGAGCTCCCTTGCATTTTTGTGATCCTGTGACTTACCCATCAAGTCCTGAGTGCCTTCATTTACATATATTATAATATGCATACATATTATAAGTACACAAATTATTGAAGGCAGATTGAGCAGCAGGTTAAAAAGGCGTAAGAGGAGATTTAATATAGAAGTGTCCAAAATCCTGAGGGGTCTGGATAGAGTAGAGAGACAGAAACTGTTCCCAGTGGTGGAAGAGTCGAGAACCAGAAGACGCTGGCCAGAATTCTTCCATGGGCGAGTTGGGGGCGGGGCCCGCTCGCCAATGTGAAAATGATGTGGGATGACGTCGGTGGAAACCTCCGACATCATCCCGCCCTATTTAAATATTTAGGAAGGTGGGCAGACAGCGAAATCAGCTGTCCGCCCGCCGACCTGTCAATGGCCAATTGAGGCCATTGACAGGATAGTTAAATCAATTAAAGGCCCTGCCCATCCAACCTTAAGGTTGGCGGGCAGGCCAGGAGCCCCAGCAGGCTTCTGAAAAAACATGAAACCTCATCCACTGACGGGATGAGGTTTCATGCCTGTTTTTAAAAAGCTTAATAAAGTTTCTGTGCTTTTTATTAACATGTCCCATCTCATGTGACATTGTCACTTGAGGGGGACATGTTGTTAATGTTTTTATTTTTCTATTTTTGATGTTTATAAAGCTTTCAGCGATCTCCCTGAGACAGCACTTAGTCTCAGGGAGCAGTGTGGTCTTTCGTGCACATGTGTGAAAGAGCGCACTCTAACAGTTGGGGAATCCCTCCACCCCCCCGCACAGGAAGCGCATAGCGCTTCCCATCAGGTGGCCTGCTGGGCGGGCCTTAATTGGCCCACCCACTCAAAATGGCAGCGGGGCCCGTTTCGGCGGCAGCGATCAGCTGCCTGCCCGCCGCTGAGCTGGTGGGAACCGCCCGCCCATCAAGGGCAAAATTCTGCTCACTGATTTAAGGCAATTGTCAAAAGAACCAATACAATGTATTGCTGAGACTGTGGCGGAGACAAGTAAAAGCGGGGCTTTCAAAAGGGAATTGGATAAATACCTAAAAACAGAAAATTTGCAGGTCTGTTGGGAAAGGGCCGGGAGTGGGACTGGCTGAGTTGCTTTTGCAAAGAACTAACATGGACATGATGGGCTGAATATCCTTCTTCTGTGCTGCAACCAATGTATGATTCTATGATTCTAATGATGTTACAGCACCAAATTTCCTGCTCTTACACTTGCAGTATGTAAGTAATTAGCCATAATCCACAAAGTGCGCTCAAGGTAGTTTAGAGTAGGAATTATAAGCCACAGTGGTGGCCAGTATCAGTGGAGACAGGCAGAAGTAAGAGTCTGCAGAGCTGTATTAGTTATTTCTGCCACTGAGAAAATTGTCTGAAGTGATTACTATTTCCACGCTCTCATACAAATTAAGACTGTGACATGTCAAAGCATATGGGATGATGGGATGAAATATTCTATTCTATTATTCTTTTATCCTTGATTAATTTCTTGCTTCCTAGCAAACATATTATACTCTAAACTAGCAATTCTATAATATTGTGTGTCTATTGTCATTATATATTTTTGGAGAAAGATACCAATTCAGGTAAGACAGGATTTCACTTACAGTTTTGCAGCAAGATATCAAAGTTCTTGCCTCAATTGTCATTATTGAAAAGCATAGGCAGAGCCTCACCATTTACATGGAGCCCATTTAGCCCAACAAGTGTCCATGCATATGTTTATGCTCCACACAATCCCCCTCCAATTCTTTTCTCCCTCATATGCTTATGTAGCTTCACCTTAAATGCATCAATTCACCTCAAGTTGCACATTCTAACCATTCTTTGGTTAAAGAAGTTTTTCCTGAATTCATTACTTGATTTATTAGTGACTATCTTATATTTATGCCTCTAGCTCTGGTCTTGCACATAAAGGGAAACATCTCCTGAGTCCACAGTATGAAACCGTTTCACAATCTTAAAAATATCTATCCATCCCCTCAGTCTTTCCTTTTCTGGAGGTAAGGGCTCTAGCCTCTCCAATCGTTACTAATCAGCATAATCTCTCAGTTCTGGTAATCTGGTAACATTCTAGTAACTCTTTTTTGTACCTTAGTCAATGCTTCCTTATTTTATATAATATGGAGACCAGCAGGAGGATTTTAAGGCCTTGTTGTGGTTCAGAATGGAGGTGGTTGGGCGTGGAATTTTGAGCCACTGGCTGGTTTTGCCGGTTCCTCAGCTTCATCCCACTACCGGACCAAATTCTGAGGGGCAGGATGCGGCAGTGGTTGTGTGTGGAGGGGGGGTGTGGGGTAGGGGGGGGGGGGGGGGGGGCTGCTGTTGGTTGAGTAGGGTGGGGGTGATGAAAGGGTGTGGTGCCAAGACTACCATAAGAACCAATGCAGCTAATTAATGGCCAATTAAGGTCAATTCTTGGCTGTCAGTTGGGATTTTCCAGTTAGCCTCAAGGTTTCCACAGTAGGCAGTAGGGAGGCAGTCTCCCAGCATGGCCAGAACTCCAGGCAGGTCTGGAAGCCCTCTCTCCTAGACTGCCTGGATGCAGGGGCATCAACAGGCTGCCCTGTGGAAAAGCTTCCCCCCTCACAATGGTGGCCTGGCTGGAAAAGGTAGTTTTATTTTAAATTTAATAAAGTTAGAGAGTTTGCCTCCATTTTGAAGTGCCTTATCCCTTCTTTCCATCACAGCCTGCTACTCCTTTCAAGCTGAAGGCCTCTGATTGGCCGTCCAGATTCTAGTGCCTGCCTGCCATCCTGAATTGGCTGATGACCCCGCTCTCTGAACATTAATTGGCTGCTCTGAGGAAAATCACATTGAGTGACTGTTTCCTGGGGTGGAATTTTCCCCTCCAGCCTGTGGCGGGTTTTGTGGCTGACGGGAGAGGGAAATTTAGAGAGAGGCCAAATACCAGAATCTTGCCGGCAAGAAATCAGTTTGGAATTTTCCTCTCACCACTTTCCTGGCGGGCTGATGGCGGGCCGGGTTTCCCGCTGATCCATGTTGGGAATACCATTTGCATGCATTTCCATGTCATGAATACCCATTAAAAATGGTACTTGCCGGAATCACATTCCCCCTCCCAACTACGTGCTACGCAATGGTAAACTAGGCTGGTCTAAATCACATTTGGATATAAGTGAGGTGCAGCTGTGCACCTTCACTTTGCTCGTGACTTCGAGGTAAGTGCAACATTCAAAGCCTACCTGTTCCAGTTTCTCAGCAATGCCAGTGTTACGCCACACTGATGGGTGTGGAGGGTTGGTCTGCTCACTGGGTGCCTCTGTACTCTGGGAGAGTGTGTTTTGTGGGTCTCAGGCAGGGCTGCCACAGGGACCAGCATTGGGGCCAGGGCAGGGAAGTATCACAGATACATGGGCGTCAATGGGCTACAATGGAGTTAGAGGGGGAAGAATGACAGAGATATGGGGGTCAAAATGGGTTATGCTGAGATTGGAGCGGGGGACGATGGCAGAGACATGGGGGCTCAATGGGCTATGGTGGGGGGGGAAGGGTGACAGATACATGGGGGACAAAGGCTATGGTAGGGTTGGAGGTGCAGAGGAGGAGACGATAGAAGGTAGAGGGGAGACCAAGGGTGAGGAAGTTTGAGCCCAACATAGAAGACTAGAATGCAGGCACAGAAGCGAGTGGATGGGAATTGAACTGTATGAATGGGAGGGGATGCACCCAGGCTCTGGAATAGTGTGGGGGGGTGGGTGGGGGAGTGGGGGTGTTGTGTTCGTGTGGCACAAGAGGGATGGATTGCATAAAGACTCATTGTGGTGGGGGAGAAGGGAGACCGTGTTGTGATTTTTAAAATTCATTTTACGGGTTGTGGGTTTTGCTGGCTAGGCCAGCATTTATTGCCCATCCGTAATTGCCCTTGAGAAGGTGGTGGTGAGCTGCCTTCTTGAACTGCTGCAGTCCACGTGGTATAGGTACACCCACAATGCTGTTAGGGAGGGAGTTCCAGGATTTTGACACAGCCACTGTGAAGGAACGGTGATATATTTCCAAGTCAGAATGGTGTCTTAGAGGAGAACTCCCAGGTGGTGTTCCCAAGTATCTGCTGCCCTTGCCCTTCCAGGTAGTAGCAGTTGTGTGTTTAAAAGGTGCTGTCTAAGGAGCCTTGGTGAGTTCCTGCAGTGCATCTTGTAGATGATACACACTGCTGCCACTGTTCGTCAGTGGTGGAGGGAATGAATGCTTTTGGAAAGGGTGCCAATCAAGCAGACTACTTTTTTCTTGGTGGTGTTAAGCTTCTTGAGTGTTGTTGGAGCTGCACTCATCCAGGCAAGTGGAGAGCATTCCATCACATTCCTGACTTGTGTCTTGTAGATGGTGGACAGGTTTTGGGGAGTCAGGGGATGAGTTACTTGCTGCAGGATTTCTAGCCTCTGCCTGCTCTTGTAGCCACAGTATTCATATGGCTCGTCCAGTTTAGTTTCTGGTCAATGGTAAGCCTCAGGGTGTTGATAGTGGGGGATTCAGCAATGGTAATGCCATTGAATGTCAAGGGGCGATGGCTAAATTCTCTCTTGTTGGGTATGGTCATTGTCTCGCACTTATGTGGCACAAATATGACTTGCCACTTGTCAGCCCAAGCCTGGATATTGTCCAGTCTTGCTGCATTTGGACGTGGGCTGCTTCAGTATCTGAGAAGTTGCGAATGGTGTTGAACATTGTGCAATCATCAGCGAACATCCCCACTTCTGACCTTATGATGGAAGGAAGGTCATTGATGAAGCAGCTGAAGATGGTTGGGCCGAGGACTCTACCCTGAGGAAATTCTGCAGTGATGTCATGAAACAGAGAAGATTGACCTCCAACAACCACAACCATCTTCCTTTGTGCTAGGTATGACTCCAGCCAGTGGAATGTTTTCCCCCGATTCCCATTGACTCCAGTTTTGCTAGGGTTCCTTGATGCCACACTCGGCCAAATGCTGCCTTGATGTCGAGGGCAGTCACTCTCACCTCACCTCTGGACTTCAGCTCTTTTGTCCATGTTTGAACCAAGGCTGCAATGAGGTCAGGAGCTGAGTGGCCTGGTGGAACCCAAACTGAATGTCAGTGAGTAGGTTATTGCTAAGCAAGTGCCACTTGATAGCACTGTTGATGACCCCTTCCATTACTTTACTGATGATAGAGAGTAGGTTGATGGGGCGGTAATTGGCCGGTAGGATTTGTCCTGTTTTTTGTGGATGGTACATACTTGAGCAATTTTCCACATTGCCGAGTAGATGCCAGTGTTGTAGCTGTACTGGAACAGCTTGGCTAGGGGCACGGCAAGTTTTGGGGCACAAGTATTCAATACCATTGCCAGAATATTGTCAGGACCCTAGCCTTTGCAATATTTAGTGCGTTCAGCCATTTGCTGATATCATGTGGAGTGAATTAAATTGACTGAAGACTGATATGTGATGCTGGGACCTCTGGAGGAGGCTGAGATGGATCATCCACTCAGCACTTCTGGCTGAAGATTCTTGTGAACGCTTCAGTCTTATTTTTTGCACTGATGTTGTGGGCTTCTCAGTCATTGAGGATGGCAATATTTGTGGAGTCTTCTTCTCCAGTGAGTTGTTTAATTGTCCATCACCGTTCATGACTGGATGTGACAGGGCTGCAGATCTTAGATCTAATCCATTGGTTGCGGAATCGCTTAGCTCAGTCTATTATTTGCTGCTTATGCTGTTTGGCATGCAAGTAGTCCTGTGTTATAGCTTCACCAGGCTAACACCTCATTTAGGTATGTCTGGTGCTGCTTTTGGCATGCCCTCCTGCACTCTTTATTGAACCAAGGTTGATCCCCTGTCTTGGTGGTAACGATAGAGAGGGGGATATGCCAGGCCATGAGGTTACAGATTGTGGCTGAGTACAATTCTGTTGCTGCTGATGGCCCACAGCTCTTCATGGTTGCCCAATCTTGGGTTTCTAAATCTGTTCGAAATTTACCCAATTAGCACGGTTGTAGTGCCACACAACACATTGGAGGATATCCTCCATTGTGGAGATGGGACTTCGTCTCCACAAGGACTGTGCAGTGGTCACTCCTACTGATACTGTCATGGACAGATGCATCTGCAGCAGGCAGGCTGGCAAGGATGAGGTCAAGTATGTTTTTCCCTCTTGTTGGCTCCCTCACCACCTGCTGCAGACCCAGTCTAGCAGCTATGTGCTTTAGGACTCAACTAGCTCAATCTGTGGTGGTGCTACTGAGCTATTCTTGGATGGAATGGCCTCAGATTTGCACCAACTGTGGTAGCGGGCGGATAAAACGTTTTACCCGCCAGCTGCGATGGCAGCTTTTCACACCGTATCGCCCCAAACCCGCCACATTATTTATTTCTGCATTCCCGGGAAACCCACCGTTTCCATGGCGGGCGGGCTCTCATTCGCCCGCCCGCCATCACCCCACTATTGCATCACGCCGGGCGCCATGTTTAAAGTCCAGCCGCAAGCACACATCTCAGTGCTTCCAGACCACCATTGCTGCATGGAAGACATGGCCCTGAAACTGAAGAAGACTGCAGCCTCCAGGTTCAGCGATGCAACTCTCAAGCACCTTTTGGAAGCTGTGGAGGTCCGCCGGGCTGTCCTCCAACCCTGCTTTGGCTTCAGGATGGCAGCAACATCACTAATCCAGCTTTGGAGGTGCTGGCAGTGGTGGTCAGTGCCAACGCCCTTCAAAAGAGGACAGCCACCCTGTGCCACAAGAGCATGAATGATCTCCTCCGTTCCACCAGGGGAAGTCGCTCTTCTCATCACTCTCAACTCACACACTCACAAACTCATCACACATCCACAGGACCCTCACTCACTGCCAGTTCAAGAGACATCACCATTCACTCTCTCACACACACCGTCATTGTTCTCATCACGTCCATGGGACCACTCACCACCCACACAGGTCAGGCACGTTTATCATCTGGCCCAGCAGGTGTCCCACTTACACTTTCTCCATCTCTTTTCATGCAGGACAAGCTGGCACACAAGAGGGAGAGGTTGCAGACTGGTGGAGGAATGTCCAAAATCAAGGTCCTCACGGACTTTGAAAACAGAGCCATCCAGTTGGTTGGCAATGACTGGGACCGGTCCTGTGCTGATGGTGAGGTCGGTGCTGCTCTACCAAGTGAGGATCCAGCAGTGCAACATTCATCAGATGACCATGCTGTGAGTGATGTGTCCTCTTTCACAGGCCACTGCCATGTACTAATTACCTCCCCTTACTTTCGCGGGCACGTCTGCCAAACAGCCAATAGAGTCCATGACCCAGGGCCTCCAATCAAGCCCTGAAGAAACCTCTGAAGAGGAATCTGAAGGCACCCTCCCTGAAGACCCATCACAGCGCTCACCCACACCCTCCACCATCACAGAGACACACACCTTGGTGGGACCTAGCTTTAGAATAGCCCCTGTATCACAATCTGGTAAGCACATCACACTGTCTGATCCACAGCAGGCGGAGGCAGGGACTTCCCAGGTTTCTGGCACTTGGAGGACTGCTGGAGGCCAGAACTTTGCTGTGTTGGAGTCAGATGACGAGCCCCTGGATTTGGTCATGGCACAGTTGCGGGAGCTGCAAAGGCAAGATAGGGAACAACAGGAAGGGATGTCTGCTGCACTCCTTAGATTACAAGGCACAATAGAGGAGTCTGTCTGCCTTCACTCTGAGGTGATAGCACCAGCATGCTAACACACCGAGGTCAACACTGGTAGGATGGTGGTCACCATGGAGACCTTGGTCCAGGACTTCACTCCCGCACGGCTGCGTGGGCTTAACTCCATCGCCGATGCCATAATTGGACTCCAACAGTGTGTACGCGAGAGGGATGCTGAGAAGCTCACTCTCACTCCAGCTACTCCTGCTCCTCAAGGAGTCAGCCAGGGGCCCTCAGGCATGCATAGGGAGGAGGATCAGCAGGTGCACACATCGGGGCCATCCATCCAGGTGATTCCGAGAGTTTCAGGCCCATCCGACTTCCCTCTTCCTGTGATCTCAACAGCTCCAGCTCCACAGGCCAAGGAGTGTGCTACTGCCACACAGCAAGACTCCAAAGGTAGGCCGGGGCCCTCCAAGTCTTGGGCCTCCAGAGGATGCCTGCCAAGGTCATCACAGACAGGGTGACGCAGTCAGCAGGCTGCCTCCACCTCCGCTGTGGATGTCCGGGTAGCACCAAGACATAGTGGCAGGGTTAGGAAAGTTAAGGAGAATTAGTTGCACGGCCTGGGCATGGGTGATAATCATTTGTTCATACTGATCGCTATTGTAAATAAACTTCCAAGAATGTCTCCCTGCCTATGGCTCTTTGTTCTGATGAGCAATGTTCTTGTCATTCAGATGTGAAACCTTTCTGCACAAGATAAAGGCAGGTGTCTCAGTCCAGGGCCTCTTCCCTGTGCTCTGTGCAGCCTGCAGACCACAGTGATGGTCCAGCCTCACACTCCCTGGAAACATTACTGATGCTGCACCACGGCGGTGCTTGTCATTGCTGCCAGAATGTAGTGGGCAGGCACCACAGTGTTCCCTCATTCTCTCTATGTGCTTTCAGCACCTTTAAGGTGGGGCCGGCTCCCATTTCTTCAGCACCTGTGGCCACTGATGCTGTGCTCCTGAAAGGCTCAGGTGCTGAAGGCAGACAAAGGATCAGATGCTTCTAATGTTTCATGGCTGCGACTCTATGATATGACCCTGATCACAGAGCGAAAGCGAGCTGCCCCCGGCCAGACAGGAGTCAGACATTCTCAGAGGCGATGTGACAATCTATGGCGTGTCCTCACTGCATGTTGTCATCTCCTTCTGCAATCAAGGGTGTCCACTGCGTATCCATGACAGGAGCCTCACAATACAGTCACTCCATTTGAGCTTTAACAGAGAAGTATGAGACAATGGGAAATGCAAGCAACTGTTAAGGAAGCACAGCTGCTGCTTAGATGCCAGATCATCAATGAAAGCCTCTAATGGGCTTTCTCCAGTTGAACAACCTACGAAGGGCATCCAGTCATTGCTGAAGTGCAAGATGAGCTTGATCAGCATGCCACATCAGAGATTGCAAGAGTGCCTTTGGTAAGCTGGCACATTTCATGAATGTGTCCAAACCTCTTCCAACTTCTGTGGGTTTGAGATGTCAAGTATCAGGGTTGCACTGTAATCAGTGATAAGCTAGTAGCACAGATGCAGCTCTAGAGCATGACCTTGATTTTCTGTTTGCAAGTGGGATGTCTACTATATTTGCTCAATATTCATTAATCCGTTGTATCTTTCAGTTCACAGGGAGAAGGAGGGTTGAATAATGGAGCCTGCGCTCAATGCTGTCTTCTTGATGGCAGTGATGCAATTGAGGAGGAAGAGAAGGGTCTGGCGATGTTGCACAGCTTCAAGAGGAGGCCCAGCCTGAAGTCCATGGCCCAGGGGAGCCCCAGCAGGAACAAGAGGATGAGGAGCTTAGACCCGCCCCACGGCAAGACTTGCTTGACCAAAGGTCTACCGAAGAAGACTTTTCTATCCAGAGATGAGTGAAAGATAATGATGTGCAGACCTGCACTTGTCAAGATCTGGTGAATTATATCTGCCGCATTCTGCGGGAGGATGTAACGTCCTATGGACTGGGAGGACATCCCCTGCCTGTGCGCTTGAAGGTCACCTCAATGTTTTTTGCCTGCAGATCATTCCAGGGATCCACAGGGGACCTATGCGGCATCTCACAGTGTTCAGCACATAAATGTATCAAGGAGGTGACAGATGCCCTCTACAGTAAGGCACTGTTTTAAAATTAGGGGTTGCCCTTTTAGAACAGAGATGAGGAGAATTTTTTTCTCTTAGAGGTTTCTGCGACATTGGTCTTTTGGACTTTCGAAGGTGGTGGAGTTGGGGTCATTGAATATTTTTAAGGCAGAGGTAGATAGATTCTTGTTAGGCAAGGGAATCAAAGGTTTTTGGGGGTAGATGGGAATGTGGAATTCGACACACAGAAAGCAGAAAGATCAGCTATGATCTTACTGAATGGCAGAGCAGGCTCGAGGGGCCAATGGCCTATTTTAGCTCCTATTTCATATGTTCGTATGTTCATCATTATATGAAGTCCACACTCGATGAAACTTGTCAGGTTGCTAGATTTCTGGGGTTTGCAGCTATCTCAGGCTTCCCTTGAGTACAGGGTGCAATCAATGGCACACATGTGGCCTTGAGAACCTCATGACAGCAGCTCCTGATGTTCATCAACAGGGAAGGGTTCCACTCCCTGAACATTCAACTGGTGTGCGGTCAGCAGAAGCACATCATGCATGTTTGTGCCGTGTGCCCTGGAAGTTCCCATGACTGATACATCCTGAGTCACTCCCAGGTGCCTCACATTTTAAAGGGCCTCAGCGATTACAGAGATGGCTGCTTGGGGATAAGGGGTACCCGCTCAAACAATGGCTCATGACACACATGCATCGTCCTCAGATTGCCTCAGAGGAGAGGTACAATGCAGCACATAGCTCCACTCAATCTATCATTGGCATCCTGAAGATGCACTAAATCTGCAGTATTCTCCACAGAGGGTGCCCCGCATAGTTGTGGACTATTGTGCCCTTCACAACCTGATGCTTCAAAGGGGGTATCCCATGCCAGAGAGAGACATTGAGGAGGCTGAGTGCTCCTCAGAAGATGGACAGCAGGAAGGGCAGGAACCTGAAGAAGGAGATTATGGTCAGCTACCACATAAGGATGCCCTGAAAGAAGCATGGTGTGGAAGATGCACCCATGCTGATAGCCACAAGATTCCAGGAGGAATAAGGTGCAGCCAATGGGACATGGCCACATACCTTCTTTCACTTAGTGCCATGCCAGTGAGCTGAAAGGTCTTTGAAACCCGTAGCATGCATCAAGAGCAGGTTCAACATTTGAACTTGCACCATCAACTCTCATGAATCACCAGGATTGGAAGGTCAGCGGCGAACCCTTGATCCGATCGCTCTGGGAAGTGAAAGTCGGCATAACAGCGCAAAAGCTGCATCAAAGGACTTGACGAAGTCATCATAGCAGACACTGAGATGAGCAGGTGGTTGGAGAAACCATCATGGCTGCAGGTCTTGTGCTTTGGTGCCCCTATGAAGACAGCCTTCTCATTTGAAGAGACAATGACAGTTACCCCTCCAAGGCCACTGAGCACGCCTAACTCCACAATGTCTTGTGAAGAGGAAAGGTTACTAACACATTTCGCAGACACTTCCAGTAAAGAGTTTGACACATCTCTCTCACATAACACAAGGGTCGAGTAACTATCATGACTCAGCTACACACCACATGAATGTGAGGCTCACAAAGAGAGGCAATCACTGAGTGGGAACATGGCTTACCTTCGCAATAAGAAGGCACATTGGTGCATATATATGAATGACACTTTCAAATGATGAGACCATTCTCATGAGCAGCAAATATATTTTAAATGTGCATAATATAAACATTGATTGAATACCCATGACCCAAAAGTGATGTCAAACTTTCCTACTTATTACTAATTATTCTAACCCTACCGCTACATCTAAGTACATCCCCAACATCTGCAGCAGAGGGTGAAGGCAACCTGCTGACTGCTACGCCCTGTTGTCTTTCATGGTTTTGGCGGGCATCCTCTAGATGGCCAAGACCTGGAGGGTCCCAGCCTGCTTTGGGTCTCCTGCTGTGTGGCAGGTGCATCCTCCTTGGCCTGTGCAGCTGGAGGTGATGTGGTCACAGGCAGAGGGGTTTGGGATCAGCTGAACGCTCTCTGAGTCACCTGGGTGGATGGCCCTAGGGTGTTCAGCTGCTGGTCCTCCTCTCTGTGGGTGGCCAAGGGTTCCTGCCTGGCTCCCTGCCTGAGGAAAAGGACTCCTGGGGGGAGGTCAAGCTGTCACGCCACCCCCACCCCCCCCACCACCCCTCCCCCGCTTACCTAGCCACTGATGGATCCTACCAATGCCTATAGTGATGAATTGTAGGCCTTAGCACAAATCCGACAGGATCTGCTAGGCCAAGGTCTTCAAGGCAGCTGCCACCCTTTCCATGGAGACCTCGAGGTGCTCACATGTTGGAGCCATGACATCAAACAGAACGTGGATGGACTCCTCCACCCTTCACTCTAGTCTGTTGGCTGCCTCTTGCAACTCTACTTGATTTTCCACCACATGTCGTTCCATCGCCAGCGTGTGTGAGACAGCCGCTTGCAGAAGTTCATCATCAGACTCGAACTCAGCAGATGCCTGATCTCCGAGTGCCAGAGACTTGGGATGTCACTGCCTCTGACTGTTGCAGAGACCTGTCAGTGAGGTGTTCCCCAGAATGTGACCCCGAGCCTAATCTTGGTCTATGACTCACCGGAGTGTGTGTCTCTGAGCTGGTGGAGGGTGCAAGTGAATACAGTGACAGCTCTTCCTCTGATGCATCCTCAGCATTCTCTTCTGAGATGGCCTGGGAGCTAGGGCTTTTGTTAGCTCTGGAGGTCTGTCTGGGCCTGTGGTGCCTGTAAGAGAGAAGATAGATTCAGTTCATAAGCAGACAGAAAACACATTGCAAGTCACTCACTGTGATTTTCAGGATGTGATCAACTCATGGAGGCCTTATCCGTACTGGCTTACTGGGAGAGGCCAAGCCCACCAGCTTAGCAGCATCCTCCTCAAACTGTGACAGCTCCTGGATATCTGCCATCCCTCCTTCCGTCTGGGATGTGACCCTCCAGTTGCGGGTGAACATGGCCTGCATGAAGATAAATGGAATGGAATGTGATGAGAAGAGATGGAGCAGATGTTGGGAAGCATGGGGAAGCATGCATGCCTCTGTGTGTGCTGAACCTTCCCCAGTAAGGGCTGAAGATGGAGTTCTTACAGCATGATAGGCGAGATGCTGGTGATGTTAAAGTGTCTGTGGGACAATCAATGCTGATGTCTTCCCCGCTAACATTGTGTGAGATCCCTGAGCAGTGTAACCCTTTGTGTACATGATGCCATTACAAGCGCGTGAGATTGGAAGGAGCTGAACGTTGATTTACACTGGTGGAGCGGATGATATCATTCGTCTTCTTCCTGCACTGGAATGCGTTTCCTGGGTAGTGCCCGACAAGCTGACCTCCCTTGCAACCGCCTCCCAAGCTGTCGACTTGAGGCTGGAGGGTCTCCTAGAGCCATCCGTCGGGTAGAGGACATCCCGATGCTGGCGGACTCTATGTATGAGGGCCTCATGTGAGTCATTGCTGAACCTGGGAGCAGCTTTTTACCTCGGTGCAGCCATCCCAAGATGTTTCCTGACAAACAGCTGGCCTGCTGAGAGTAATGTGTGTGTTTGGGTGGCATTTAAATATGGCGCCTGGACCTTCGACCCCGTTAGTTAATGGTGGGGCAGATGAATCAGTGTCAACCCCGCCATGTGACTTGGGGAGCTACTTACTGATGCATAATTAATGAGCTTTTGAGGATTTCCCGCCCCACCGCCCAATGGGAAACACGTCGCGAAACCAGTCCACCACCGTACTTGGGGCAGGATTTTACCATCGGCGAGTGGGGACGGGGCCCGCTCACCGACATGTAAAATAGCGCGCGGTGACGTCAGGGGGAACTCCCGACATCACCGCGCCCGATTTAAATTTTCAGGAAGGCGGGAGCGCAGCAAAATCAGCTGCGCGCCCACCGACCTGTCAATGGCCAATTGATGCCATTGACAGGATCAGTTAAGCAATTAAAGGACCTGCCCGTCCAACCTTAAGGTTGGTGGGCAGGCCAGGAGCCCCAGTGGCAACTAGAAAAAACATGAAACCTTATCCACTGGCGGGATGAGGTTTCATGTCGGGTTTTAAAATTTTTAATAAAGTTGTTATGGAAATTATGAACATGTCTCATCTCATGTGGAAATTTTTTTTTCTATTTTTAATATTGTTGAAAGTAGAGGCGATCTCCCTGATGCAGCACCTAGCCTCAGGGATATGAGTGCGCTCTTTCGTGCGCTTGCATGAAAGAGTCCACTCTTGATTCCCCCCGCCCGCAGAGGGAGTGCATAGTGCTTCCCTGTGTACGTCACGCTGGGCGGGCCTTAATTGGCCTGCCCACGTAAAATGGCACCGCACCTCCGATCGGGGGCGCCGATCGGAAGTACGCCCGCACGCGCCCGCCCATCAACTTCCCCCCCACCCCCCTAATGGGGGGAAATTTCTACCCTTAGTCTTCAGAAGGGAAAATTCCACCCATAGATGCATTTGGGGAGGTCAAATAAGGCAAAGGAAAACACAATTAATGGGAGAATACTAAGATGTAAGACAATATGGGCCAAGTGGCCTCTTTCTCTGCCGTAAACTTTCTTTAATTAAGTGATTCTATGATTCTCTCAAATTCACACACAAGTTCCAAATCTCATTCACAAGCCGCAAAATGGAGGCAAGACTCATTCATCAGTTATAAGGAGATTATAAATACTGCATTACTTGTCAATCTGATGAGTGCTTGTTGGAGTTCCAAATGGGAAGATGATACATTTTATACATTTGAAATGTTTGTTAGTTTAGAGATCATGATCCAATGTAGCAAGCATTGTCTAAGCATAACGAGACCTGCAGCAGACCACAGCAAATTGCTTTGCCAGCCTCATTATTATAGTGCTGCTCAATTGCAGGAGCCCTTTGCTGGCTGCAGGGAGGTACCAAAGTCAGTCAATTACAATATGAACCTAAGGTGAATCTGTTGGAGAGGGAGGGAAGGCAGTCAAGAGGCACAAGAGAGCAGTGGTCAACACAGTTTTAATGCTAAATCAGGAGGGGCAAACCTGCTGTATTCCTTTTCAATGTACCTTTTTAGTGTCAATCTCTAGAGTTCTCTTTAAGAACTGTTGGTTGGGCTGCATGTCGACTATGCAATCCTGGTCTCAGCAGGCTTGGTCTGGAAACACAAGTTAGGCCTCTTATTAACATATTCAAAGACCTAACATTATTCTAGGTGGTGGCTTGGGACACCACTACAGCACCTAAACCAATATGACAACAGGCATGTTTCCGATGCTGATCATGGTTCACTAAATTGGACCACTTTGCTCTTGTTTTCTATCCAGCAAATGACTCAGTCAGATTCAGTGTCACCCCTTAAATATATTGTTTTGAGTTTATCATATGAACTATGTTTCAAGCTAAGTCAATGCAGGAAAAGAATATGGGCAGAATTTTATGGCCCTGTCACACCAGGGGGCAGGGCCATAAAATGCAGTGAGCCATTCAAAAGCCCATTGAATTCGGCAGGATGAGAAAATCCCGATGGTTGGAGGGGCATAAAATTCCGCCTAATGTAATTTTTGGAGGATGCTAAGATTTGAAAGATTTTGCCAAAAGGCATAATATGGAACATATGAAAAAATACAGATGTTCTAATATTTGACATTTAATCACACAGCACTTGGCTTTACTCGGATATATTATAAATATTTATCAAATTATTGGTAGCCAATAGAAAATTCATTGTTTGTAAACTAAAATAATCCTTTAACTTTAGGGCAATTCATTTGGAATTTCTGTTATATTGGGCAAACCAATGTTGTCAGATACAAGGCTATAATTGAAAGATTGCTTAAAGTAGCATAACTTCAGGCAACAGGTTGATATTTTACCATTTCCATGGACTGCAGCAAAGAAGAGAAGATTTTCCATTTACGAAATATTCCATAATATCCTTACATAAAATTACATAGGATCTACAGCGTAAGAACAGGCCATTCGGCCCAGTAGGTCTATGCCTGTGTTTATGCTTTGCGCAAGAATCATTCTATGCTTTTCATTCAAAGAATAAGCTATTGTAAAGTAATTTGCCACATGGGTTGGAGATGTGAAGCTTCGGCAACAGCTGTTTGTTTTGCTGGAATCCAAGCTGAAGAGTTAATGGAATTTAATCTAAGTGATTCTTCCATATAAAATGCATTTCTTGACAATTTCCCAACCCTGATTCCCCAATGTAAAGGAAAATTGGGTTAAAAGCGCTGTTGATTTTGTCTGCACTAGTTTTCTGCTCCCATCCAAATCAAACATCTATACTACTGTTTTTAAAATTGCTGATATATATTAGGTTGCTTACTGTGATTGAGAGGATGGGGGTGAACAATTTTCTCCAGCAACTGAGCCCTGCTCTATCCTCCTACTTTTAGGCTTTTCAACTGGAGATGTGTAAACCACTTGATTATAGGTCTGTAGACATGTGTAATACATATCCAATGTGTTTTATGTTGCTTGTAGCATAGTTACCCCGGACATAAGGAATACCAGGGCTACAGGGTTGTTATGGTACCGGTAATGGGGAATTTAAATTTTAGTGAGACATACTGTAGAGTGATTGCATACACTGTGGCATTTAAAAAAAGCATATTCACATCTTTTATCTTCCACTCAGCACCCCCTCCACACCTGTCCACACTCCCCGCACCTCCACCACCACCTCCCTCAAGGCCACACTATATTGTAGCAGGTAACCTAGCTCAGCTGTAGCCATTTTCCAGTAATTTTTACAGGCTGATTTCCTGGAAGAGGCCAGCGACCTTGCTTTGATTATGAACAGACTCAGTTCAAGAAATAGACTGAACTCAAGGATGCATCCTTATGTTGGGTGGAACTCACAAGACGAATAAGATGTGCCAGGATTTTGTCAAAGCAAAAACTTCCCGACAATGAGTCAGCGCACTTAGTTACTGCTGAACAATGATGCTTCTCTTCTGGCATGGACAAGTACATTCTGATTCGCTAAATTCCTTCACTAAATAACAAGCAAATGTCAAATGAGTTGAGGTTATTTCAATAAACAATCAGTAATTGTGGGCTTAAAGGCAATAGGTTTTCAACTTGCCATCTGGACATAAAACTGGCATTGCCAGTTAGCTGCTCAAATCAATGGAATGGGCAAGCAATCTGTGGCATGAGTATTACACCTGGGCAGCATATTGAAAATGTATTCCATAATTTCACTGTACCAGCAGCATAATATTTTACACAACATAACATAGCCTTTGTCCTTGTAAAATAGCCTGTCATCTGCTTTATCATGAGAAACGTCACAGATCTGCTAGTAGTGTATGAAAAGTGTATGTCAGTATACACTTCCTGCCTGTCACACCTTGAGTTATCAGATTTCAGTTATCCTGCTCATGTGTTTGTATATTTCTTGCCATTAGATGGCTCTAATCTGCTAGCAATATATATGTTTAATATGATCTACTTTTGGTCTATTAAACTTCAAGCATTGTACAGCTCATGTCATACTTCACTGTCAGACTAGTATTATGCAAATTTATGTGTCAAGTATTCAGTTGATTGGCTTAACTTTCTTATACATAAAGCACAAACTGGAATGCGTAGCTGGAAGCAATGATAGAAATCCAATAAAAAAGCAAAAGAGAAACCGAACCAATTAACTCAAGAAAAACTAGAATGCAAAAAAGGTCAGAAAATATACCAAAGAAAATGCAAATTCCTAGGACTCAAGCTGATGACATCAGGTGGAATTGACACTCACCCCATGCTCCCAAAATGACAACCCTCCAGTATATTCTCAAAGTCGCCAATAATCAATGCCACGGGAATGCTATTAAATAGTAATCCTGTTGATCTACACATTTATAATCACTATACCCTTTCATGATGTAGACTAAGTCTTGACTGGCTCATTTAGCGTATAAATTGTTGAATAAAATTACAAGCTGTCTCAACAGAATTCTCTCAGTTTAGGTCGACTAACTTGTGGGGAGTCATGACCTTACAGCTGCACTAGAGCACAATGATTAATTAGAGCAAAAGTGTTTCCTCCACATGTTACAAAAGCTTGCTGGTTTTCAGCAGACCCATGGCAGCTCCTTTGACCAACAGCCCGCAAATGATTGTTAAACTCAGTTGGAAATCCTCCCCATTATTACTCAGGCCTACGGCAATTTGTTTGGTTGCTAACAACCCATGTTAATCAGGTTGATCATTCATTCCCTGAGCTGCTTAATTTAAATGGTTCATATGCTTTGTAATCACAGCATGTTGTAAAAGCAAAAGCATATTACTGGGGGTGTTTTTTTTTAAATGCCTTTTCATGACTTGGCAGGTACTGTCACACAAAAGAAAGTTGACATTCCTTGCAGATCTGTTTAGTAGCAGCGTGCCTGTAGGTTCAGAAGAGAACATATATATCTTTCCACTATTTTTGTGCAAGGTTATTTTGCATATAAATAGATGAGCCTTGTCTGTGATGGGTGGGGGTGTGGATGTGTGGGGGTGGTGGGGCGGGGCTAAGGCATCTTTTCCAATTGTGCATGGATTTGCTAAAAGCTAATATGTCTATGTGTCCATCATTTGTACGTAGAAGCTCCAGCCAATTTTCCTGGTCTTCTGTGCATCTGTACAGCTAGATAATATAAGCTTTAGAGTATGTGAAGAATTCAGGTGCCTGCAGCCATTCTGCTCAGTCATCGGTTCAAGCCCCAAATCAGAGCCTTGAGTATCTAGGCTGACACTTCAGTACAATATTGAGTTGCACTGTCAGAGGTGACAGGTGTATTTTGAACAGCTGGTCATCAGTTCCTTGCTTGAAAACGGATGACTTTGATGGGGGCCTTGCACGCCCAGTTCCCCATGTGATTCAATTTTCAGGCAGGCCATTAAATGGGTGCCCAGTACTCCCACCCAAAGCAGACAGATGCCTGTTTGAATATGCAAATCAGGCTCCTGCATTGGTTGCAATTGTCACATCGAACTTGTGCAGCCCATGCTAGTTCTGCTTTTACCAGGCATTGAGTGGCCTAACCAACTGTTGAAGGCTGGAGGCTGCTGAAAAAAGCTGTATTTTTCTTTTTGTTTTAAGATTTTATGTAGCTAGTAGGAGCATTCAGAAGTCTTCCAACTTGCTATTGCCACAATCTCCTTTCATGGAAATGATTCCCCCAACAGACCCCACTTGCTGGCCACCTTTGTGCATTTTTTCCCAAGATACCAAACTGGCGAAGTGCCAAACAGCTTATGGAAGGAACAGTTTGGCACCACAGCTTAATATGAAAAACTTAAATTAGGCACAGGACAGAAAATGGTCCTGGCCTCCTATGGCCTTGTGCAGCTGCATCACAAATATCGTAGCAACCAAAAAACTCCTCTACTGTCTTTCAGATGGGACATTAAAGCAAGGCCCCATCCATGATCCCATGGCACTAGGTGAAGAGAAGCAGAGTCCTGACCAATATTTATCCTCAACCAACACCACTAATAACAGATTACCAGGTCATTTATTGCAAAGCGATTGGTAGAATCTTGATACTGTCAAGTAGGTTGCTGCAACATGATACTGTTTCAAAAAGTATTTTATTAATTGAGAAATGCTTTGGGTTGTCCTGAGGATGAAAGGCACTATATAAGTACCAGCTCTCCCTTTCTTTCACCCTTGCTATCTACTAGTATTCACTACAACATAGGCTTTGCGGACACATAGCTACACTGTGATGAGGTAACATTTGTTGTTAGAGTTTTTGTAAAGTGAAAGCGGTTTTGTTTGTATTAAGACTGGGCTCCTCAATCCTAGATCCCAGTGGAAATTGTTTCTTTTAATTGTACAGTTGAATGGTGAACTTTTGCACGTTGGAGAATTTTTTGCATTGCACAAATGCCTACATTTCCAGTTAAACAGTACACAAATTGTTTTTATATTTTAAAACTAAGTACTAATCAGTTGCAACTTGTACAAGGCAAAAAACTATATATTTCTTGTATAGTTGCATTTTGTTTAGTTAAGTGGACATCCCTTTCATCTAGAAAGTGAAAGGAAAAGTCCTAGAGGAAAACTACCAATCATCAAGGCAATACCGTCTTTAATTTGTCCTTTAACTAAATGTTATCAATTAATCATAAAAATGAATATAATTTCCTTTAATATATTCCATGTAACTTGAGTACACGTTTTACTTTTCAATATTTTATGATGCAAATAATATTTTTTAAGAGGTAAGAGACTGTTCTAAATTACAAAATGCTATATTTTCATACAGTAAGTAGAGGTCATTTTCATATATCTCTCATTTCCTATTACAAAAACAGTACCTTGAAATCAGAACCACAGGCAGGTTATGATTTGTATTTGTAAGGAACTGATCCAAAATAATCAGCACTGTACTTCATTTTGGTGTATGCTAATTGCATAATAAATGTGGCAGTGCGTCTCAGCTGCTTGCTGTTCCATACAACTTGAGACATTATATATCTATGGACTGCATACAGAGTAAATCAATGTTATTACAAATATTTTTTTTTAAACAATCGTACATTTGCTTTTCATATGCTGCCAGTGTTTTCTTAGTTCCAGCAGTTGTGTGAATTCTGGCAAATGTTGGATAAAACATGGAATATGGCTGAAATTTTCAACAGATCAGATGGTGGAAATGGAGCAGAAAAATAACCGGTTGTTAATTATGATATTTGTTTGAATAGCAGCAAGAATATTAGAGACATACGTACAGCAAAATTCATCAGTTTTCAAAGGTGAAGGAAGCTCAGCATTATATCCTCTAAGGATTACATTTCAAAAGAAATGTATCAATATTCCCAGCAGTCCTGAAGGGGTTAAACCCAAAGATCTGTTACAATTGCTTGCCAGCATTTGGCAATGTTGTATGGAGATGTATCATACATATTCCAGTAATGTGAAAATGTCCACATTTTTCTAACATTAATTTTTGAGTAAAATACTGCACAGCTAACACATTTGTACAGTAATGCCAGTCAGTTCCATCACATTAAGCTATTACTGTTGTACTGTTGTAACAATTGGTGATAGCTGTAATGGCTGAATGTGCTGTGACTGAGTTATACCTTATTATAATGCATTGCTGCTCACATATCCTAAAGCACTCACCATACTCTGTCCTAGCTTAGATGTTTGTGATCAAATAAAAACTATGAATATTTCATTTCAAAACTGCATGGCAGCAAACCATAGAAGAGTCCTCCAGAATTCTTAATCTGTGCAGCTTTCCCACCCAGCTGAGTACGAGAGCAAACAGATGAGTGGCCTCAAAGGGGCACAAAAAAGAGATATATTTAAAAATGTCTAAAGACAATAAGATTGGAATTTCATTCTACAAAATAATGTTGATGGTACATAGTTGTTCATGAGTGCAGTGAAACATGGATTTCCAGTATTCGCTCTCTTTCTAGCACCATTCCAAAGCCAGTATAGTCTTGACACGGGACACCAGTCTTCATATAGTAACTGGCTGGAAAATGACTGGCCCAGATTTCCAGCATGACAGAGAACTTCTCTGCCAATCAGAAAAATAGCCAAAGTGGCCAAAAATCACAAGTCCTGCCTTCCGAGCATGGCGCTTCCCATTTTCGCAGGGACAGGAATGGGTGTAGGGTGCATTTCGCGCATGCACAGTTTACAGAGATAACTGGCCAGTTAAATCATCAGCTACCTCCACTGAAGTGGGATTTTGGTAGGCTAAGAGTGTGAACCCCGAAGAATGCAGATTAGACCAGGGAAGAGTAGGCCTGGGCTTTGTGAATTCACTTGGAAAGCCACGGTACATAAACTCATTCCTGTAAAGCTCATTGGAACTATCAAAATCAATCTTCAAAACTATCAGAAGCACCTGTCAAAGGGACTTGTCAAGTTGTTAAGGCATTTAAAAGCCTTACCCTTTAAATTCTGAAAAAAACTGTCTGGAATGTTTAAAAAAAACATGCACTTGCTATTTCACTCTGTCTGTTGACATAAACATAAGGATTTTCATTGCTGGATCAGTGATGCATGACAGCCACCCATTATCACAGTAGGGTGCCTGTCATTTCACATTTTGACTGACAGCTACAAGTGGTTATAGACCCTTTGATGTGGGACAATGAATTCCAATGCATGTTGTTTTCAGAGATTAAGCACTTGAATGAAATGTCTGTTGTTATATGGTTTTATTTAATTGAAGGAATGTAAATTTAGGACATTTTTTTCTGAATGTGTGCTATTTTCAATCTGCAATAGACACTTAGAACTTTATTCTATAGAGCTTTATTTTATCTCATCTCTGCATGGGTCCTGAGATTTGCCCATGATGGATGCTAGATGAGTTGGCAAGGTAGGTGTAAGTGCAAATAGTGGTGGGTGGGGGCATGGGTTGGCATGCATTGGCAGCAAGTTGGCATAGGGGCTATCAAGGGCTATGGAGTTTGGTGGGGGGCATAGGTTGGCATGGGGGTATGAGGGGTTATAGAATAGGTGGGGGCAATGAGTGGGTATGTGTTGGTATGGATGGGGCTTGAGGATGAGGGATGAGGACTGGAGGGATGCTTCATATTTTAATCTTTATTTTTAAAATTTGGACAGTGCTGGAGCCCTGAGGCAGGCCTTCCGCTCCGCCCGTCTCTGCAGATGGCATCTCCTCAGTTCTTTCCTGGTCGTCTGCCCAGGCTTCTAATCCAGCCAGCCCCCCAGACCAAAACTCTGACATCCAGGCAGTCAAAAGGTCGGGTTCGTGGAGTCAGGAATTTTCCTGCCCCTGCACACCCAACCTGAGAGCAAAAATCTAGGCCTATAGGTACCTTGTCTCCAACTGAGTAAGAATTCTCAGTGCGGTTTGCAAGTTCTCTGATATAAGTATCTAATTTATGAGTGAGAGATTATGAACATTCGAATATTTGAACATATGAATTAGGAGCAGGAATATGCTATTCCACTGCCGAATACGCCTGCCCTGCATGGGAAAGATCTACTCATGCTAAGAAGATGGATGCCGTTCTGAATGCAAGCTGCCGACTTATCACAGGTTGTTTAAAACCAACAAACACCAACAGCCTATATATCCTGGCGGGTGTAGCTCTCCCTGATATAAGAAGAACGGTAGCCAGCAAGAAAGACTGACTTCGTCAAACATCAACTGAGAGGCACCCTCTACCATCACGGTCATACACCTACACCCAGCCGTCTAAAGTCAAGGAAGAGCTTCATGAACAATGTTGTTCCATTACAATCAACCCCATCTGAAGCCCGCATCGCCTTGTGGAAAGACTGGCTCGCCAGTCTCGAACAACCCTCAGCGATGGAAATTCTACCGGATGAAAGCCTTCCCCCAGGAGTTAATTGCAACTGAGCAACCTGGAAGTGCCTTAACAGACTTAGGACTGGTGTAGGTCGTTCAAAGGTGTCACTAAGCAAATGGGGATATACAACCTGCCCGAGAACTTGTGAATGTGGAACTGAGCCACAGACTATGCAACATCTCCTGCAATGTCTTTCGCTAGAGGAACCCTGCATTGTTGCAGATCTTGCCGAATTCAACAACAAGGCAATAAGCACCAGCAGTGAACATAAATTATTACAGTAAATCCTGTGGCCCAATTTCTGGTGAGTTTTGAGCCTCTCTTTTAGGCCTTTCAGGTCTGAAATCAGGAGCACTCCTTCACATTAAATGTAGTGAAAATCTGGAACTTGTTTCGCCGAAATTCTGTGAATGCTGGATCAATTGATTGTTTTAAAAATTGAAATGGATAAGTTTTTGCTAGGTAAGGGTATAAAGCAATATGAAAGAAATGTGGGTAAATGAAATTGAGATACAGATCAACCATGATCAAACTGAATAGTGGAACAGGTTTAAGGTGCTGAATGACCTAATTTTGTTCTTATGTTCCTATATCATGTGTGAGAAGAGTTTTAGGCACAAAGCGATGTTTGGAAATATTATTAGAATATAATGAAGAAACAAGAAATAAATATCAAAATATTTAGTAGACTGGCGTGTTTGTGGATTATCTTTATGAAGGGGATTTGCTCCTGTGCTACCTCCTCTTGGTGACCTTGGCATGATCAGGGAATTGATAGCCTCCAGTATCATCTTCTTCATTTCCTGGGAATGGAAGATCCAATCTCTTTCTAACAGCACAATTATGAAACACAAAGCATGCCACCAAACTTCTTGACACTCTTTCTGAACTGTACTGTATACTCCCTCTGAACTATCAAGGCAATGCGAGAAGGACATTAGAAATTTGATAGTCTGTTCAATAACAATGAAGGTTTCACTGAATCTGTTGTCACTCTTGACCTTGGATAACAAGATGGTGCCCACAATCATGGTTGATGTAGGTAACCCTGATCTCAAAGCAATCATCCTGACACATTGCTCTGGCTGAACAATTCAGATATCATTGATTGGAGGAGAACAAAAGGATCATGGCCCCTTCCAGAGTTGTACACATCAACATACAATTCGATGTGGCTGCCATCAGCCAGATGATCAAACGATGTACATTCCAACAGAGAGCCCATTACATTCAGCTATCTTCAGCAATGTGCCCAAATTGTGGAGATACCCATCCATTCACGACACCATGTCCAGCTTGAGGGAAAAAGCATAACTCATGCTCAAAAATGAATCAATTTGCAAAGGCGTGCAGGTCATCGAGGAAGCATATTTCATCAGTTCGATATGTGGGCGAATCTCTTCCTGAATGTGAGGTATGGCATTTGTATACCATCACGGATGGCAGAGAACCATTAACAATTGCTCAGTCGAGATCAGGGGCATCCCAGTGTCACCCCTCATTGATGTTGGTGCATAAGTATATTGAGCAACCAACTCTACCATCACTATTTTCTTACAACTTTCCCTCACTCCTGAGAAAAACACTCTTCAAGCTTACGATGACAAGGCCATTGCAGTTTTGGGAACGATGACAGTTCCAGTGCCCTACAAAAATGTCAGCCTAGACAGGTTCACATTCAATGTAGCCAAAGGCAGAAGACTTATGGAGGTAAAACTGTTCGATAAGCTTGGCCTCAAACTTGAAGACCCCACCAGAGCACACTTTAGCATGATTGAAGACATAGACTATACACAATGGTAAGTTTCCTATTTACATGATTTGGGGAGATTAGGGGATATTATCATGCTCCTCATGTCAATACGTCAATTCTGCCAGCTTCGTAAAGTTTGAGACAGTTGCAATTTACAATCCATGAGAAGTATCACAGGAGCTGTAATGACTTGAAACAGACAGCATTGTTCAGTGAATCACTTCATCCCCCTGGATTTCGAACCTAGTCAATGTGCGATGCAAAAAAAGTGACGCTAAACAATGAATCAACCTTAAGGCAGTCAACAAAGCAATAACTCCAGACAAGTATTCACTTCCTATAATCCTAAAATTATCGACATAATTTCGCGACTCCACAGTCTTTATGAAGCTTGGCCTGCAATGAAGCTATCTTCAGATACCACTAGCAGAGTGTGTTTCGGTACCACAGAATGCCCTGTGGACTAAGTTCAGCACCTAGTGCATTCTTCAGTCTTATTAGATGTTGAGGGGATCGCTCAGCCTCCTTGACGACATTATTGTCCATGGAAGGGATAAAGCAGAACATGACCAGTGGTTATTAACGGTACTCATCAGACTTGCACTACACAATTTGACACTCAGTATGGACAAATGCACATTTGTGCCATTGGAGGTTTACTTTCTAGAGTACAGAGTGAAAGAAACTGGAATCAAGCCTACACATGACAACATCAAAGCCATTCATGTGCTTCTGGCCCCATCTAACATGAATGAGATGGCATTGTTACTCAGCGCTACCAACTTTTATCACAAATCTGTTCCTAAGTACACAGAGATCATGGAGCCTCTTTGAAAGCTATTGCTCAATGATGCACGATAGCAATTGACAATCACGGAGCAAACAGTGTTTGACACGTTAAAGATGAAGATAACATCTCCGTCAGTCCTTGCACATTTCAACTCACATGAGAAAATGTGTGTCACGACAGGAAATGCAACAAGAACTGTACTCTTTTAATATGTTGAAGGAAGTGAACAACCAATCGCTTGCGTGTCACACCTATTGCCGGAAACTGAATGCAAACACTCAATTGGAGTTTGGGAAGTGCTAGCCTGCATCCAAGCTTGTGAACCTTGGCACATGTATCTCTATGGTAGAAAGTTCACTCTCCACACCGACCACCATGCAAAAATTGCCACGTCAGGATTTGGTCATTGGCCTCTACACATCTAGAGATGGTCAGATCGGCTTCATCAGTACAACTTCAAGGTCAAGCATCTCACAGGTTCATGCAACTGAACAGCTGACATGCTTAGCCATACTACTAGCACAGGCAGCATTAGCGTTAGCGAAGTCACTTGCGACATTGAAGACTATGTGATCGAGGTGATTTCACAAGTGGCAGCGAATCTTGTTACGTGAGAGGATTGAAGACAGAATCGATGACAGACATCACACTGAAGAAAGTAAGCTAGTGCCTAAAAAGTGAGTGACCTCATGAAGTAGAGGAAGAACTGGTCCTATTCTACAGAGTATGCAATGAACTCACATTGTTTGTTGACAATTGTGTTGCATGTGGATCTTGAGTGGTTATCCTGAAAACGTTGCAGCAGCGTGTATTGCATCTTTCCCACAAAAGACACAAAAGGGTGTTGTTGAGATGAAACAACAATCCCGGTAAGCAGTGTGATGGCCTTCAATAGATCGCCACAAATAAGAGTTCATTAGAAACTGAGTAGCACGTACACTCAGTGAAAAATCTGTTAAAACGTGTTCTGCACCTCTATAACTGATGCCATGGCCAACATAACCATGGTAACAACTCCAAGAAAATATTTTTGGAGAATGCAACCAGCCCTATTAATTTTTTACATGTTGTTTATGATCGATACAGCAAATGTTCAGAAATCACTACAACAAATTCTATAATCATCACTTCAATCATTGACGTTCTAGACAAGTTGTTTACTAAACGGGGTGTGCCGGAAAATATCATTATGGATAATGGACCGCAGTTTATTTCCTGTCAGTTCACAAAGTTCCTAGAAAACTACAGAATTCACCACCATCTGATATTGTGATACAACACACAGTTGAATGGTGGCATTGAATGATTCAAAAGGGTGATTAAGAATAGTGTGAGAGCCAGTATGTCAGAGGGGGCAACATTGAATAATTCATTCATATCCTACTTCACACATATCGAACCATCCCACACTCTCTGACCTGAAAGATATCGGATGAGTTTATGATTAGTCATAACTTTCGCATGCCACTGACCATTCTTAAGCTGTCACAACCATCCAATGAGAATGTTAGAGTGAAAGCAGATGAAGTCACTAAGTGACAAGGTAAAGCAAGAGCGAACTTCGAAAAGTGGACACATGCGAGGAAACCGAGATTTGAAGTTGGAGACTGGGTTTGTATCAAATGCCTAAATCGTGACCACAAACTCGCATCACCTCTATCTGGACCAAAGCAGATCAAGAGATTGCTTGGTACCGACGTTTATCTGTTGGATAACAAAACAACGTAGGATGCAAGACACATGATAGTGATCAGACCAGGATATTTCAAGGGCAGTGATTGTGAGAATATATTTCCTTTTCCAATATGTGACCACAATGTTGATCATCCGCCTCATTGAGCTGATCATGCAGAACCCCAACCTCAAGTTCATAGATTTCAGCGCTGTCATCAACGACTTTCGCATCTCAAAGACTATTTCTGTACTTAGAGAAAATGAACACACTGAACTCTAACAACTGACTCAATGTACATTTGTTTGTTGTTTAGGGTAGTTTAATTTAAAATAAGGTCCTTTAGTTTTACAAGTGGGAAAAGATCCGTTCAATTGTCTGCTGATGCTTCTCTGTCCCTTGAACTGTTAATCAAGGCTGGATGTGGTTACAGAGAAAGAGAAATGAAACTGAAAGCAAGCAGTAAGCATGAGAGCAGACATTTTAATAGTGCTGTAAATAAAACTGTTACACACATAGAAACTGGTGTGTCATCTATGTATATCTCTAAGGCACGAAAAACAACAATGTGCAGAAAAAATAGTACGCAATACATTCTTGGGCAACAATTACTTCTGCATGAATTATGCCTGAAAGACTGGCAGCTGTGGAAGCTGGGGGTAAATTTCCTTCTTTGTATCTTTCTCTAGATTAAAGAGAGTAGGGAATTTTAAATTCATTCAGGCAGTTTTTTATTTCCAACTTTTTCAATGTAATAAATTCATTATATGCTCAATGAAATAATTTCATTATTTGCTCTTGGTTACACAATCAAATATGTCTATTTGATCAGTGCAAACTATATCAATTTGAGCAAAAGCTGATTTATTTCTTCCATGAAGTCCACCGCACATTTGCGACTCCTTCTGATTCTGGTTAGATGCCATTGCCATCCTGCTATATTTTCCCTCCAATAATTGCTTAAAATATAATAAATTGGAGCAGGATTACATTGTATGTCCCCTTGAACCTGGTCCACCATACAATAAGATCAAGGCTGATGTTGCACCTCGAGTCCACTTTCCTGCCTTATCTCCATATCCCTCAATTCCCTCAGTTTCTCAGTCTTAAGTATACAATGTAGTGTTTCTGGGTTGTCAGGACAGGAGATTCATTCTGTTGGATCCAAATAATATTAAATCAGTAACACACCCCTCCCTATACTTTGTTTTATACTGATCCAAACATGCCATCATTCTTTTTTGACATAAATGAATATGGTTAATGGTGACCATTTGATCTCAAAACCTTGACATTCAATAAATATCTGAAAATTTTTCCATAGCTATATATTGGCAAGAAATCTCATTAAACCTGAGAATCCCTTTATGGATGGAAAGAACTGTGGGCATTTATGGAAACCAACTGAGTGAATATTAGATCCATGAATGCATGAATGGCTGCATTCATTTTGAATGATTGTGTCTGGGATAAGAGGCAGCTACTAAGCCACAATGCTATGGGTAAGTGATTAAAAACAATGCTCCTTAAATTTTAACATACAGTGACCTCTTTGCAACATATCCATCACCCAAACAGATTTACTGATTAACCAGATCAGTGTTTTAACACTAAATATTGGTTTGCACTATGTGCTGTATATGTGCTCACATATGTGAGTATAATATGCTGAATTCTTGGAAGGCACTAAAGTGTTAGAATGGGAATTGGTTATTTTGTCATACCAATTCTATTACTATTTAAGTATGTCATTTGCATTCTGATCCAGTCAGACACAAGTAATGAAAAAATAAAGAAAGAAGAAAAGAAGGGAGTAGAGGTTTTAGGTCTCTTAGGGCATCACTAAGTCCTTCATATACAATGAGCTTTTTTGGGTTGTAGTCACTTTTGTTAGGTAAGTAAAATAGCAATGAAATGAATGAACAGTGAATCAGTTATGTGGTGATGTTGGTTGAGACAGAAATGTATGCCGTGGCATTGGGAGAGCTCCTTGCATATCATCAAATAGCAACATGAGCTTTACTAAATGGATCAGAACAGGTGGGCCTTGGTTCAAAGATAACATTTCCAACAAGTGAAGTGTGGGCAAAATTTGCTGCAGTTACCATTACGAGGTTTGATATTATCCATCCAGAAGATGTTTTATTTATATTGGATGTTCTTTTCTGAGATGAGTCAATTTGTCAAATTATTTTCACTGAAATGTCAGGTTGGTGGTGGCACCATAAATGTAATCTGTCCACTATGTTGTCATTTCTCAGTGATTCTTTAAAAAATGAGTTCAAAACTGGAACTCTTTGCTGTGACTGGTTAAAGAAAGACTTACAATGGTTATAGCGACTTTCTTGGCCTCAAGATAATGCAAAGAACTTTAAAACAAATAAATAACCAATTGCTTTTGAAGTATAGTCATTGTTATAACATAGGAAATGTGGCAGTCAACTTGTGTACAGCAAGCTCCCATAAGCAACAAAGAAATAAATTACCAAATCATCTTTTCTTAGATGTTGGCTGAGGGATAAATGTTGGCCAGGAAACATGGAGAAACTGCCCTGCCTGTCTTTGAATAGTGCCACTGTGGTGGATTGTAATCCTAGCCCCATTTTGGGACCATCTGGATCAGGCGTACTTCTCAGGTTAAGGTTGAGAAAGGCAGAGCCTAAAGACACTGAAAGCGTCAGAAGGAATGACCTAACTCTTGCCATGACTCCTTTATCCTCTGACAATCCAGCCTGCCTCAGCTCTTCACTCTGAAGTGCATGGATTGATGCTGTAGGACAAGAGAGATGCCTTGAAGAGATGGCTACCGACCCCTCTACCGGAGCCCCAGACAAACTCATCCAATGCCACGTGCTCAGTAGGACGAATATTGAGGAGGCCATTGGCCTTCTAAAGATGCGATTCCAATGCCTGGACCTGTAAGGTATTGCCGTCCAATTCTCTCCTGCATGGGTCATGATCATTGTGGTAGTCTGCTGTGCTCTCCATAACATGGCCCTCCAGTGTGGTGGACCTTGATGATGGTGAGACCCTGGAAGGAAGCAGCTTATCATAAGAGGAGCAGGAGCAGGAGTTGAGGAGGGGGAATCGGAGGCAGAGGAAGATGATGCTGAACAGAGAGGTGCCACTGCTGTACAACAAGGTGACTTCTTCTTGTCACCCTCCAGGAAGAGGACTTCCCTCCTCTCCCTCGTTGTCTCCAGCCTTAGACCCAGGTCGGCATCATTGAAGTGAGGGACCAGCTCCCCTGTGACATTTCACTTCCCTTGGTAAAGTAGAAGACGTTGGCATAATCAGCAGATTTTTTCCTTAGGACAGCCAGTAGCCTCAGTGATAGCTGCCAGGGGAGCTTGAGTCCCACGCTTCATCCGACCCACCTCCATTCCCAACCCCACTCATCCTAAGTGACACAAGAAACCCTTCTTCACATCAATTAAGGGCTCACCTCTGTGATATTCTGAATTTTAATCAGTTTCCCACTGGAGGGAGTTTTCTGACTCAGAAACAGATCTGTTTTCTGTTTCCTCTGTTTGTGGTGAAAATTGAGCCCCCACTTTATCACGGATTCTCCTGAGCTGCAACCAGTACTACAGCATGGTCATTGACTTTATAACTTAAGCTGGTTTGATGCTACAACATGCTGACATCAAAAGCACTATAATACCAGCATGCTGACACACTGGATTGATGACTGCCAGATTTCCGTGCAATTTGCATGTTCAGTGAAGGACATATCACAATGTATAAAACAAAGGTAGCACTGCTGCGTAATAGTCAGTTTTCACTTCTATTATTTAGTTCTGCATGAACATTGCATACATGTGAAAGTGCAACACACCCTTGGGAACCTAGTCCACAACACCAACACAAGTTAAAACCTCTTTAGTGTGCCTTGTCCATGACCTGGAAGCAATTATTACTAGATAAAACCATGCAGAGTATAACTTACTGTTCACATGAAAACATTTTCCATAGGTAGCTAGTAATTTTTTACAACACAAATCCTTTAATCACATAATGACTTGTCTTCAGAATAACTTCAAACTGTAGTATTATCTTGTTTTTAAAATGTCCAATTTTAATTAACTTGGCCTTTGAGACCCATTTTCCTTTGAATCCCTTAGAACAATTACTTTAACAACATCAAATTGCTTATAGTGTTTTTAAATGAAGACCTGCCTAAATTAATGGTCATTATTTATTCTTAGTTTCAATATCAACATTATGAAACTTTATAGTTTTATATCATTTTATTGTGTGCCTGTCTCTTGCTTTGCACTATATATTGGCCTGGATTTTGCTGTCAACAGTGAAGGTAAGTGCTTACAATTTTCTACACTAGCAGTTGCCAGCAGAGTTTTTGAGAAGAAACTTACTTCAATCTGGTGCCTTGTCCAACACGGCACATTCTACTGGGCATTGGTGGCACCTGTGGGCAACACAAACAACAGTGAGGCATGTCAGCCAATCATACCGAAGAAACCCCACTGAGGCACATTGGGAACCAAATCGGATAGTACCCAAAAAGGAATTATGATGCTACCTTGGTGCTGCCCAGTCACGAGAATAATTTCTGCACGCAAACTGTGCTAAACACAATGTTCATTAGCTGCACACATCAACAGGGCAACAAAAATCACAATTTTCTCGCACTTCTTAAAGCTAGCCTATCTTGGTTAAAGTTAACCTGCACCTCTTATAAGGGAGGTTCTTTGTGGATGGAACAGGAGCCGGTGGTTGTACAGGAATCTGCGTTGGGAAGCAATGAAGAATGACGCAACATGGGAAAGATTTGGCTCCATGGTTTTCTGCCACTTCACTAGAGGTCTTGGTGGAAGAGGTGAAGAGGAAGAGAAATATCCTGTATCCTCGGAGGCTAGGGGGCTCCTCTAGACACATAGGCCAGGGTTTTTAGGATAGCAGGCTTTCACTTCTTGCCATCTGAGGTGTTGGCAGAGAACACATCCCCGCCGATGCTGCCTGCTCTGCAGCCATTTAACACCCCAACATGGATTAATTGGTTGGAGACTTGCCTCCCACCCCTCACTCGGAAGGAAGCTCCACCTTAGAGGGCTACCAGCCAATCAGATTGGCCAGCAGCTCTCTAGCTCCCACAGTGCCAGAAGCGGTAATGGAAGGACTAGGACTGAAACCAGTCCCCACAGTCTTAAGTCCCATGAGTCCAGGACCAGGTAGGTGTGACAGTCTCGGGGTGGCGGGGGGAAGGGTGGATGGTGAGGGCTTGATGCCCAGGGGGATGGGCAGAGGGCAGACCAATTTGGGGAGGGGGGGGTGCCCAATGTTAAAAGGAGGCTGCTGAGGGAGGCGCTCCTCCCCTTCCTGCATGAGGCCTGAAAACTGAGTCTTGGCAGGAAACAGACCCTAACTGGTCAATAATTGGCCACTCAGTGGCCTCAATTGGGGAAAGGGCGGGCGGGCCAGCCTAGACCTCACCCGTCCAAGTGTAAGATCACAGGGATGTCGGGGTGGGAGGGAGCCCGGTGGGAAGGCTGTCTGAGAAATTTTACGGTCTCCCACCTGCCTACAAACCTGCTGGCAAGGGAATGTAAAATTCTACCTATAATGGCAAGGCACCAGGAGCAGGTAGCCATGGGGGTCAATGCCAGGAATCAAAACCTATGGGTCTGGATGCAGTGCTGCAAATTGTCAGTCGTTAAGGTCAGTGAATGCATCTTCAAATGTCATATCCTATCAATTGCACCACTAGCCTCAACCATTCCCCAATTCACCGCATTCCATCTGTCACTGACCAACAATCTATATCAACCAGGACTCATATTGAACAGTCATATGAACCACTGCACCCTCATACAAATAGCACGTGCTGCAGCAAGTTTCACACCCGCATCTTACAGCTTGCACACACCTCCTGCAATATATTAATGACATAGATGAAGAGACTGAGAGTAAGTTATTCAATAATACTTTATGATGAAACATCATTGCTGATAAGACAAAGCTTGGTGGGAATGTACGCTGTGAGAGGGACAGAAAGAGGTTGCAAATAGATATATATAGATTAAATGAATGGGAAACATGAATGGCAGATGGAGTATCATGTGAGGAAGTGTAAAATTATTTACTTTGGCAGTAAGAATAGAAAAGCGGTGCAGAGTTTTACAGCCCCTCCTGCTGGTGGGATTTTCCAGTCCCACCAAAGTCAATGGACTTTTGAACGGCTCACCACATTTTACAGCCCCACCCCCACCACGATGGAGCTGTGAAATTCTGCTCGTAGAATATTTTTAACAGACTTTAAACTTTTAAATGTTGATGTTCAGAGGGCTTGATCCTTTTTCTTGTGTTCTTATAAAAGCAAAATAATTGGATGTTAGAAATCTGAAATAAAAACCGAAAATGGTGGAAGTGCTGAGAAGCTCTGGCAACATCTGTGGAGGGAAAAAAAGAGTTAATGTTTCAGGTAAATGACCTCTCAATAGAGCTTTCGCTGTTAGTGATAACAGATTTTCTCTCAGAGGCCTTCAAACTCCATTGAATTCCTTTCAAATGTCCAGCACTATTCCCATCTGATTTTTTGGAACTCCTCCAACATAGTACTTCCACAAACTCTGTAAAAGGAAAAGGAAGTCAAAAGCTCATGTTCATCTGTGAATGTTTACAAGAGAGCATTGAGGGACCTGCAAGATCCAGGTGCCAAATCAACATTAGACATTGACTGACCACAATTTGTCCATTCTCCATGCCTCTGGTACCCCACACTAATCACCTTGCAAACATGGCAATCCTTAGGTCATCTCAGAAGTGGCTGAAAGCGGATCCTCTGTCATTTTCCTCCTTTTGCATATGTGACCATGTCAGGTTGTTGCTTGATGTTAAAAACAAAAAGCTAAAAGCTACTGCGGACGCTGGAAATCCAAAACAAAAACAGAATTACCTGGAAAAACTCAGCAGGTCTGGCAGCATCGATGGAGAAGAAATCAGTTGACGTTTCGAGTCCGCACGACCCTTCGGCAGAACTCAATGCTTGATGTTGTTTGAGTCTTATGTTTGTTCTGAAACACAATCATTACCGCATGTCCTATCTAACTTGCCGTAGAGTGTGGCATCTGCTATGAGGCACAGGGCTGGGGGGAGCCATTTTATATTCAGTTCAATAAAGACATTACACTATAAACACAATAGTCTTTGAATTTGCAACATGGGGGCAGGATCTTCCGGTCCTGCCTGCCGCAGGAATTGTTGCGGGAGGGACAGAAAATTTGACAGATCTGCAAAAGGTCCATTGATTTTGGTCAGGAAATTCCAGCCCTATAATGTGTGGTAAAGGAAAATCTCACCAATGCTATCAGAAGTGGAACTGCGATTGAGCTTTAAAAGCTGGAAAAGTTGCAGCGAAACCACAGTTACTAAAAAAAAAAACGCAGAAATGTTCAGAGCTGCTAAGACCTGCTGAAAAAAACCACTATCAAGGAAAAGCAAACACAAGGTGAAGGCTGCAAGAAAATCACTGGGTGAGTTCAAAAAAGGCTGTAAATTTTCCTCTCCCTGTTCCTGTTGAAATGAAGGGAGATATGCGCCTGAACTGGCAGTTTTTCCACTTGCAATGGTAAAACTGTGAGTTTGCAACAGATTTAATTAACAAGCTGACCTGATATGGGGAGCAATACTTTTAACACTGCTGGGAGAGACAGCTACGGATTGTATTCCACCCTAAATCTCTCCGAAGAACAGAAAAAAAAGACGACAGAGATGTTGAAAGTCTTGAAGAAATGCATTGAACACCAAGTGAACCTAACTTATGAACGCTATGTATTTAATGCTAGGAGCAGAATTTTGCCCAATTTAGGCCCACCCAGTGTGAATCACATGCTGCAGCGCTCAGCGCTGCTTGTGTGTGGGGGGGGGAGGAGGGCGAGCGGAACTTCACACATTCGCGTGGGTGCGCGCTGGCACAGAGCTGCCTCAGGGAGAAGATCAGTTTTCAATATAAAACATAAAGAGCTTTAACATGTAAAAGAAAATGTCTGCTCATGAGCAAGGACATGTTAGAAATTAGGATTATATATTTTTTTTATTTCTTAGTGACGGATTGAAACCACATCCCGCTCGTGGGTGAGGTTTCGCAAAAAATGCAAGGGCTGTCTGGCCTTTTTGCCTGCCCACCAACAATAAGGTTGGATGGGCAGTGAAAAATTTAAATCAATTGGATTGTTAGTGACTTTAATAGGCCTCTTGATTGTCGGTGGGAGCGCTGCCAACTCCCACGCGCACCAGCCAACCGAAATATCGCACGAGTGCGCGATGACATCGGGACGCTCGCCCGACATTATCGTGCATCATTTTACACTCGAGCGGGCTGGGCGCGCACCTACTCACTCAGCAAAAAATCCTGGCCTAGGGCTCAAGGTGAGAGAGTCCATTGATCAGTTTGTGACTGCAGTAACACAGCTCGCAGTCATATGAATTTGGCCAACTAAAACATGATCTCATTAAAAGAGAGTATTGTCTTAGGCATGAGATCCTGCAGTGAGCAAGTCTACTGAGAGGAGAAACTTACTCTCAAGAAAGCGATAGACATCTGCAGAAGTGCGGAGGTTGTAAAAGATCAGCTAGAGCCCATGTGTAGCAGAACAAGCCAGGAGTTACATTATGCTGATAAACGTTCTAGGCCAAAAGAGAAGAACAATCATGGATAAAGGGCAGAATGCAAATACTGCACAGGAACATCATACAAGGGAAAAGAAGGATTGTTTACTGTGGGGAAAGCAGTGTTTTAACTGCAAGAAGCTGAATCATTTCGCACACAAGTGTTTGACTAGAAAGAAGCATAACAAGCCTATACAGGTGGCCACTGGAGGGATATCAGCCGAAAATTCTAAAGAATCACTATGCACCTTTCAACCGGTTTGCTCTGTCAAGTCTATAAGTGACAAGTGGCTGTTACAATGATGACCACAGAAGGAGAGTATCAAGTGAACAAGAAGTGTCAGATAGACACTGCAGCATCATTCAACGTCATGACCTTGACAGACTTGTGCGAAGTGGCTCAACATGCCGATTCAAAAATGTAGTCCTCGAAAGCAGGGTTGAGGCTACATGATGGCATAATATTCATACCAAGAGGACAAATTAATCTGAGAGCCTAATGCAATGGAAAGAATGAAGATCTGGAGTTCCAAATCATAGACGGTACACAACAACCACTCATCGCAGCTAGAGCAAGTGCAGAGCTTGGACTGGTAACTTAAACATGCCAAAAGAGATTCACAATTTGTCACAGCATACTAAACCAGTGACCACTGAACAGATCCTAGAGGAATGCAAAGATATGTTTACAAAGTTTGAATGTCTACCTGGTGAATATCATCTCGAAATAGATCAGAGTGTAAGACCAGTTCAGCATCTGCCAAGAAGAGTTCCAGCTGCCCTCAAGTCAAGCCTAAAAAACAAGATAGTAGGGCTGGAAAAGAAGGGAGTAATCAAGAAAGTGACAATTCCTACAGACAAGATTAGCGGCATGGTAGCAGTGAAACAACCTGGAAAGCTGTGAGTATACTTAGACCCAGAGGATCCAAATAAAGTACTGAAGTGATCTCACTATCCCATGTCAACCATCAAAGGAATTTTGCCACAACTTGCCAAGGCAAAGATCTTTACTACCCTAGATGTGAAGGATGGCTATTGGCAAGTGAAGCTGAATGAAAGCAGCAGTTTTCTAACTACATACTGGGCACCATTTGGGAGGTACAGATAGTTGGCATTTCCACAGCTCCAGAAGAGTATCAACATAGACAGCATGAGATAGTCAGTCAGTGATCTTCCTGCCTTCGTGGATGATATGCTGGTCTACGGATGTGGAGATATGATGGAAGAAACCACAGCCGACCACAATCAGAATCTAGTGTGAATTCTAGAGAGCCCACCAAATAAACCTGAAGCTGAAAGAGAAAAAATTGCAACTGAAAATTTCTGAAGTGCATTAGTCATGTACTGATAGCAAAAGGTCTTTGCCCAGATCCTAACAAAGTGAGAGATGTAACAGTGATGCTGTGACCAATAGATGTGAAAGAAATGCAATGCTTTGTAGAATTCATGAACTACCTAGTAAAATTTTGCTTTGTTTGTCTTCGGAGTGTGAACCATTATGTAAGCTCATTGCCAAGGATGTGCAGTGGTATTAGGGCACAGAACAAGAAGCAGCATTCACCAAAATCAAACAACTAGCGACAACAACACCAGTGCTGAAGTGTGATGTTAATGATGAGTTCATCTTGCCATGTGACACCAGTGAGACAGGTCTCAGGGCAACCATAATACAGCAAGGACAACCAGTCATATTTGCATTTAGGCTGTTAATGCAAACTGAATGAAGCTACGCTCAGATCAAGAAAGAGTGCCTGGCTATTGTATTTGCTTGTGAGCATTTTCATCATACTTGCTTGGGAGAGACAATGTACCAGTGAAGTCTGCCCACAAGCCACTGCAAAGCATTTTTCTCAAACCATGACTCCGCTCCAAGGTGACAGCAAAGAATGTTATTTTGTTTACAGAGATATCATCTGGTTGTGACATACAAGCAAGGGAAACAGATGCACATTGCTGACATGCTGTTGAGAGCAGCACTCCCCATGAAGAAAGTTGAGGATGCTACAACAGAATGTGAAATCTTCCAGATTCAGTGTGAAGCAGCAGTTCAACATGCTCTGGAAGTCATCAGCCCAGCAGAGACATCGGCCAGAATTTTCCAGCCTCACACCAGAGGGATCTTCCAATCCCACCGATGTGAATGGAGATTTCAATGGCTCGCCAGCCCTGCCATGGGGGAACCCACCACGGCAATGCTGGAAAATTCCAGCCATTGAACCTGACAGACAAACGTCTTGCTAAAATCAAGTGGATTAACCAACAAGATGCAACTCTCCAAGTGTTGCAGGAAGTAGTGATGAAAGGATGGCCTGAGAGCCATCTTGTGGTTACAAGAGCATATCGGGCATACCAAGATAGATTGTCAGCCCAAGGTGGCAACTTGTACAAAGGAAATAGAGTGATTATCCCAAAGGAGATGAGAGGAGAGTTGCTGAAGTGCATCTTTGCAAGCCATTAAGGAATTGAATCAAGCCTAAGGAAGGTAAGAGAAGTGCTCTACTAGCCAAACATGAGCAATGACATTAAAGACCACATCAGCCAGTGCGGTACTTGCAATGAGTTCCAAGCTAAACAAATTAGAGAGCTGCTGATGACGCATGACATCCCAGACAGACCATGGATGAAGTTGGGAGTAGACCTCTTCACTATAGCAGGAAATGATTATCTTGTCACTGTAAACTGCTATTCTGACTACTGGGAATTAGACCAGTTGACTTCAATGACGAATGGTGAGAAAGTAGAATGCCTGAAAGCACACCTGAATTGTGACAGCATTCCAAACATTGTAATGAGTGACAATGGCCCTCAGTTCATGAGTGAAGAATTCAGCTGCTTCACAAAGGATTGGGAAATTCAACACTATACGAACATCCCCTTTTCCTAATGGACATCTCATAATATGTTAACTTTGGCACAGGTTCCCAGATGTTCGTGAGGAGAACTTTGCCGGGTTAACTGATCTGGGTGTGCCTTTGTTGTGTCTGCTGGCTAGGAGTCTCCCAACAGTTGGCCCAAGAAGTAAAAATTGAGATTAGAGGCCACTATTGGGGAACCCTGTCCTGATCTCACCTGAAGTTCATTTAGGTGTAAGCTACTGAACAGTGGTCAGGATATAATCTTTTGGCATATTTTCATATTCCTCACTTGGGTGTGCTAAGGCCAGTTTTAGTAATTCAATTTTGGAGGTCTGTCCAATTTTATTTCCTTTAGACTTCTTTATAACAGTTAACTGGCAAATGGAATTCAACCCAGAGAAGTGTGAGGTGATGTATTTGAGGAGGTCAAACAAAGCAAGGGAATACACAATAAATGGGAGGAAACTGAGAGGTGAAGAAGAAGTGAGGGACCGTGGAATGAATGTCCAAAGATCCCTGAAGATAGCAGGACAGGTCAACAAGGTGGTTAAGAAGACACATGGAATACTTTCCTTTATTAACTTATGCATAGAATATAAGAGCATGGCGGTTATGCTGGAACTATATAAAACATTAGTTAGGCCACAACTTGTGCACTGTGTGCAGTTCCAGTCACCTCATTACAGAAAGGATGTAATTGCACTAGAGAGGGTACTGAGGAGACTTACGAAGTTGTTGCCAGGACTGGAAAATTGCAGCTATGAGTAAAGATTGGATCGGCTGGGGTTGTTCTCCTTGGAACAGAGGAGGCTGAGGGGAAATTTGATTGAAATGTACAAAATTGTGAGAGGCCTGGATAGAGTGGATGGAAAGGGCCTATTTACTTTAGTAGAGAGGTCAGTGACTAGGAGGGCATAGATTTAAAATGATTGGTAGAGGATTAGAGGGGAGACGAGGAAACATTTTTTTCACCCAGAGGGTTGTAAGGGTCTGGAACTCACTGCCTGAAAACGTAGTCGAGGCAGAAACCTTCAACTCATTTAAAAGGTGTCTGGATATGCACCTCAAGTGCCATAACCTGCATGGCTATGGTCTAAATGCTGGAAAGTGGGATTAAACTGGGTAGTTTGTTTCTCAGTCGGCCCACACACAATGAACCAAGCGGCCTCTTTCTGTACCGTAAACTTTCTATGATTCTATGATTCTAAATACAACTGAGTGACTTACAAGAGCATTATAGAAGGCAGTTAAGAGTCACCTACAGTGTTGCATAGCCCAGACCAGGTCAGAATGACAGATTCCATTCCTTAAAGTACATTCGTGAAACAGATGGTGTTTTGTGAAAATCTGGCAGATTCACGGTCACCATTATTGATGGTAGCTTTTTATTTCAGATTTATTTAATTAACTTGAGTTTAAATTCCCAGTGGCATAACCACTATACTACCGCTCCCATGCTAGTATTATCACTCATACGCTCTGTTTCAGTTTGTAACAGTATGGTGGCCAGACCAAAGCCCTGAGGAATAAATAACAAGATTGTTCTCATTAGTTTTGGGAGTTCCATATATTTAATGTATGAGGTATGCTTATCAGATATAGGAAACAAAAAACATCCACATTTCTACACAGAAAAAAGTAAGAATCTTGTTCAAGAGTGAACCACCACCATCTCCAGAACCAATATTCTTTAAATTTTATTAGAAAGTCTTCTTCATATATTCTTTAAGGAGCAGATGGCATGCTGCAAAAAACCTGGACTCTGTTGTCCTGATTACTCAATAAAAGATAAAAGAGAATTCTCAATAAAAGTAACATGATATATTGAGCTCAGGTTAATTTCAGTTACTATTACTTTTCTTCAGGGGCATCCAATTGGTCAGGGGACTTGTCAAATAGCAATTACCTTGTAAAGCTGCTGGAATCTTTTGGTGTTGACTGGTATAGACTTTGCAATAAAGCAAGTTTGAAGCAATCATTGCCCGAGAATGTAATTCTTCACAAAACCAAACATACAATGCAGTCATTTAAAAATGAATTTTATTGATTTTTTCTCACTGAGATAAATGATTCTGGTAAAATATTGATACTAACTTACAAGCTCAATTTTCAAAGGACATTGGTATAAATAATAACTTTTGTATGGACCTATCTTGAGCCCTGCACTTTTCAAAAATATCAAATCTCTGGAAATAAAAAGGATCAAGATATTATGTTAACCTTTCCATAATTACACATTATAAGGATGGATGACAGTGCAGAGAGCTTTATTAATTCCAGGTCTGCTCAAATATACACTATTTTAACCAGTCAATGTGGTGTAAATTGTTTTGGCTTATTCATTAAATACTCATAATGTAGATACCACACATAACTTTATCACTAATATTCTTAATATTGTTCACTACTATAATAATCAATGATCCTAATAGATAGAAAATTAGAAGGGAGAAAGAATTTGCATCTATATAGCACTTTTCAGGACTGAGAATCCTAAATGCTTTACAGCCAATGATGTACTTTTGAATTGTGATTACTGTAGTAATGTAAGGCAGTTAATTTACAGACCGCCAAGTTCCAATAAAAATATTGAGAAAAATTACTAGATAATCTATTTAGGCGAAATTAGTTGAGTGATAAATAGATTAAGAAAGAAAACACAAATATTTCAACAAGATATGTAACAGTCACAGGGTTAACTCCTGTTGGACAATGGTAAGTGTATTTTACAGTGTTCATGGGTTGTAAGAGGAGATGGAAAAAGATTCGCAGAATGAAAATTACATTGTGGACATTTCAAAGTAAGTGTACCTTGGCAAATAAACCTAAGCTTAAATGTCAGAAATGTTGGCATTTGTGGGACTTCGTAACCTGTACCTGCTTCCCTCAAGGCATTCTGTCAAGATAATTTTGATTAATTCAAAAGCTTTGAAGAAGTATCACACGGGGATATAAATCAGACATTGGTATTCTGATGGGGCCACAAGTTGTGTCTAGGTTGTGTTAAGGAGCAACTGTGTAAACATCTGTTGGAATTCTGGCAATTGGCTAACAATAAACTGATAACCAGACAAAATCTTGCATCTTAATGTAAGATGCAGAAACACAATTCACAAAATTTGTAGTGTAGTGAAGCAACATTATTAAGTTTTGCACTATATCTACCTTATTTCGTGAAGTGTCTTTATCTGCAGCACCAGTTTGCATACTGCAGAGATCTCTGTTAATTAGAAAGTATCTTATTTGTACTATGGTGTCAAAGTATCCACAGGGGCAAGACTGCATAGAATTCAACTGAAAGCCTTTACTTTATGGGATTGATTTGGTTTTCGGTCAGTTGCCTGGCGGAGTGCACTGGTTCACCACCAATTTCAACAGCGAAGAGGTTGCTATGATTTTAAGGTCCCAGCCATGTTTGAATTTGGCAAGGGAGCTGTGGAAGCCAAACAAATGTTCTGATGCAACTGTATCTTTGTGGAACTGGGATCAACACTCCTGCTCCTTCTAAGAAATCAGGGCCCTAACCATGTCATTAGGCGCCTATTTGTTTCGGAAAGAGGCCACTGCTTGTTTCAGATAGGTTTTTAAGCTGTCCAATGGTATGCCTCTGTAAAACCTGTCAAGGTTAACAGGCCAAATTTTGGTTCTTCCTGACCTATTAACACTGATTTTCCCAAGTGAAAATCACCCTGTATGAATGAGATTTAGGCCAGCCTTAAAGGTAGAGTAGGCCCATACAGTGTATTGTTATTTATAGATTTCTTCTTAAAATTCAAGTTGTAAATTCTGATCAGTTATTAATGACAATGTTTTAAAATTTCTAATGATTTTGTGAAAGGCAATTACATTAGGGGTGTCTGGTGAATTAATATCCCAAAGTTCTGATGCTGCCATTGCGATGGTTTATAGCTGAAGCTTAAAGTGTTAGTTCAGTAGTTCCAACTGACAATCTTTTGATACTTGCATCAACAATTGGTGGTTAGTAATGGGTGAATGTGTGCCTGACGTTGTGTGGGCCAGTGGTGGACATTCTTTTTTAACTCATCTAACAGGGCAGTTTATTGATTTTGTTTAAGAGGCTAAATTGTGTCAGGTAGTACAACCAATGCAGAACATGACTTATCAGAAACAAGCAGGTATGGAGTTTATTCATTCTAATCCGTATTGTGTGAGACTCTTTGCTGGCAGCACAACCTTTGTTCCTTATTTGTCTGGAATAGCACCAGAGATGTTTTTGTAAAATATTTAATAATAATAAATGGGTGAAAACATGTGTATAATATCAGGCTATGAATATTTAATATACTTGTTAGAAAAGTTTATTTCTGAAATTCTAACTGGCTTGTTCAGATCTGTTTATATTAAATAGCTTTACGCCTCTGTTAAACTGAAAAACAAAGGAATTTCATTAAATGTTTTCCTTTTTCATTGCACTTATGATTTTTATTTAGTAAACTGATGGAAGTGTTTTCTGAATTTTTGGAAAAGGAGATGGAATACATCCTTAATAATATTAGCTTAGTGCAGTAAAACTGATCTCACCTTTCTGTTAGGCACTTTACAGCCTTCTAGACTCAACATCAAGTTCAATAATTTCAGGTCTATGGAACCAAGGAATACCTAACTCCTTCAGTCTTTCTTTCCTTTAACAGTCTTCAGGGTTTTAAATTTCAAGCTCCACACTAACTAAAAAGACTTTCTGTTATATACCAACTTTCATGGCTATCAGCCATTCCAAAGTGCTTTACAGCCGCCAAGAAATTTTGACGTGAAGTCACTGTTGTAATGTAGGAAACCATTTTACCCAGTTTTTTTTTTACTTTCTTCAGTGGTATTGTGCACTCTTGGCCTTATACCTTAATTTTTCAATTTAAAACTATCTTTACATGGCAGCATTTTGGCATTACTGACTGTAATTATTGGAAATCCTATTATTCAGTGCATGCAGATGGGTGAAATCTGACTCCACATTTTTCATATGATAAAATCCAGAAGTCAAATCATTAAACATGAAACAATTCTAAAAGGTTCTTACTATTTTAAGGTAATGGAATTTAAAGTACACAGTTCCTCAGTAAGGGCGTTTGTTGCACAAGTATGCACACTGTAAGATAGGATTTCTATTAGACATTGTGTTAATGGTAGATACAGGAATAGGTTAAGATCACATACTATTGAGTGTAATAACATGGATGGCAACAAAAAAACAATTGTTTACTGTCAAATCAATTCTGGAGCATTTGCTGGTGCAATTTAATTAGAGGCTAACATATATATAAAATTCTAACTTCTGCAACATTTCCTGTTTGTCCCGCTTAATTTCCTATTGTCACATTTTCAGTCATACTTTTGTGTTAGCATTTTCAATTATTAACTTCTGTGTTCACATTAACAATGGAAATCACGTATCTAAACTTGCCAGGATTATTTTGTACTGATATTGATGTGAAGCTTTCAGCACTTTTTTCCCACCTTTGTTGCTATTCTTTTCACAATGATTTTTCTGTTTAGATCTTTATACATTTGTGTGGAACTTTTAAATGTAAGGCTTTAACATTTTTTGTTTTAATTTCCTCTAAGTTAATATTTAACTTTGTCCCTGAAGGGTTTCTTCCACTGAAACCGTGTTCAATGTCAGTACTGTGACTGCCAAATAGATAAGAACATAAAAGTAGGATTAGGCCTTGTAGCTCCTCGAACCTGCTCCCCCATTCAATAAGATCATGGCTGATCGTGGATTCCACTTTCCCACCTGATTCCCCATAACCCTTGGTTCCTATGGTATCCAAAGATTTATTGATCTCAGTCATGAGCATAACCAATAATCGAGCATCCACCGACACCTGGGATAGAGAATTCCAAAGATTAACATCCATCTGTGTGAAGCAAATTCCTCCTCAACTCAGTCCTAAGTGGCCAACCCTTTATCCTGAGATGATGATTCCTAGTTCGGGAGTTGCCAGTCAGGAGAAACAGCAGCTCCACATCTACCCTACAAGCTAAGGATTTTATATGTTTCAATGAGGTTACCTCTCATTCTGCTAAAAGACAGAAAATATAAGTCTCTTCTACTGAATCTCTCCTCATAGGATGGCCCTCTCATTCCAGGATTTAATCTAGTGAGTCATCTTCGCATTGCTTCTGGAGGGCCAAGGCCTGGAGGGCCCCGGCTTATGTTGGCTGTACTGCTGTGGAGCAGCTCTCTGTTATCGCCACAACATCATATTTCCACATGACAATCTGCGCCTGTAACTCCCCAATCTTATTTACTATGCTCCATGCATTCACATACAAGCATAGTAACCCGGATTTAGATTTTGTTACTTTCTCCCTTGCCCTGATTTTACCTATTAGCTTACTATTCCCTATACTTGTGCTATCTGTCCCTCCAAGTATTTTGTGCACCCTGATATTCCTTGCTAGTATTCTCTCTTGGTTCCCACACCCCTGCCGAGTTAGTTTAAAGCCCTCCCAACAGCACTAGCAAAACGCCTCTCAAGGAATTTAGTCCCAGTTCTGTTCAGGTGCAACCCGTCCGGCTTGTACAGGTGCCATCTTCCCCAGAGCCAGTCCCAGTGTCCCAGGAATCTAAAGCCATCCCTCCTGCACCATCTTTCCAGCCACGCATTCATCTGCCTTATCTTCCTATTTCTGTACTCACTGGCATGTGGCACTGGGAGATTATTACATTTGAGGTCTTGCTTGCTAATTTTCTACTTAGCTTCCTTAATTCTGATTGCAGGACTACATCCCCCTTTCTACCTAAGTCATTGGTACCAATGTGGACCACGACCTCTGGCTGATTGCCCTCCCTCAGAAGAATGTCCAGCAGCCGCTCTGTGACATCCTTGACCCTGGCACCAGGGAGGCAATATACCATCCTGGAGTCACGTCTACAGCCACAGAAACACCTGTCTGTTGCCCTAGCCAATGAATCCCCTATCACTATAGTGCTTCCGTTCCCCTCCTGTATAGCCGAGCCACTCGTAATGCCACAAACTTGGCTCTGATGGCGCTCCTCTGAGGAACCAGCACCCTCACCCACTTCCAAAATGGAAAACTGATTTGTGAGCAGGACCCCAGAGGACTCCTGCACTACCTGCCTACTTATCTTGGACTGCCTGGTGGTCACCCATTCCCTCTCTGTCTCCAGGCCTTTAAGCTGCGGTGTAACCACCTCTCTTAACGTGCTATCCACATAGCTCTCAGTCTCGCGGATGTGCCACTGTGGCTCCAGTGCTGCTCAGGCTCTGAAACCCAGAGTTCAAGTTTCTGCAGCTGACAGCACTTCCTGCATATGTGGTCAGCTAGGATACTGGTAGTATCCATGACTTCGCACATTTACAGGACACGCATTCCACTCGACTGAGCTGCCCTGCCATGTCATAACTCTACTTCCGTTATGTTAACTTTATTCTACTTTGGATTATTTATATTACTTTATTGTATTGGCCCTAAATATTGGCCCTAAATTTCCCTTATTCCTGGCGCTTCACAGTTAAATCCAAGTATAGCAGCTTGCTTAAAAATATTACACTTTTCTAATTTACTCACCAGTTCCTACTTACCAATGTCACCACTTTTCTTTCTGAGGAAAGGTAGGAAAAGAAAGAAGCACCTCCTCCCTTCTCACCGAACTCCCTCAGTCACCAAACTCCAACTGAAGCACTTGACTGCAGCCAAAAACAGCACTCCAGTGCAGACTCTCTCTCCTGTTGTGCATCAACTTTTCCTGCTCAAAGAGGGAAGATAGGGTTGAGAGAAATTAGGTTTCATGCATCTTTCTCATTCTTCCACTCTTACGAATAACCCACTGGGTTGTATTGGATTGATGCATTGCAGGTTGTCCACAAGGGTTCTGGGGCAGTACCTTCCATAGCGGTGAGCCCATGTAGATAGAAGGATGAGGTTCACAGAGGCATGGAATTAGCGATGCTTGCTGGTGCCCTCAATGCCTAACCACCTCCCAGTCAACACCTGAGCTCTTTGTGTAGAAAGGTCAGGAATTCACAGTGGTCTCCCCACCTGCAGACTAGGTTGACTGCAGTGGGCTATGAGGCATCACCTTATCACATTGAGTAGCCCTTTATGCATGGGCCACGCAGATGGTGCCCATGCTACTGAAGCTCATGTCTCCATTACCATTCATTGAAGTGAGTGTGAGTAGTTTTGGATTCACTTACCCTGGCAGTGTGGGTGAGGTTATTTATCCATTTCCGACACTGCAGGGCAGTCCTCCGGTGGAGGTTGTGGGCACTGACCACTCTACAGGCTTCCTCCCACGCAGAGTTGGTCACACAGCTCGGCATCCTCCTTTCATCCTTGGGGCACAGAATGCCCCCCCTGGCCTCCATTGCATTGAGCAGAATGTCGAGGGAAGTGTCAGTGAATCTGAAGGCCGGGGCTCCCTGGGATCGGTGGGCCAACTTCTCCTTCAACAATGGGTAAATTGACAATGGGGCACCTTTTAAATATGGCGCCCGGATATGATGGCGGGGTGTGCACCATCCAGCTGGCCTTGCTGCAGGAAACGTCGGGAAACCCCCGACTGCAGAATTAATTAGGCCAGCATCACAGGATGCAGCAGGAAACATTCCCAGTTCCCGCCCCCGCCACATGACTTAGGCCTAGAATAGAAAATTCTGATCTCTGTTTTCTATCCATTAACCAATCCTCAACCCATGCCAATATATTATCCAAATCCCCGCAGGCCCCGCTCCCGCTCGCCGAGTCAAAAATTCTCCCCCTTTTTGAACCTGAAGATGCAGGTCATCAGGATCAGGGAATTCGTTGATTTTTAGCCCCATTAATTTCTACAGTACGCTTTCTTTACTAATATTAATTACAATCAGTTCCTCACTCATCCTGAACCCTCATCTCCCCACAATTTTGAAATGTTCTTTGTGTTTTCCACCATGAAGAATGATACAAAATGTCTCTTTAATATCTCTGCCACTTCCTTATTCCCCATTAGAGTTTCTCCTGTCTCTAAAGCATGTTTACTTTCAATAATCTCTTCCTTTTTATACTTGTAGAAGCTCTTACAATATGATTTTAGCCTTTTAAATCTGGCTCCCAGATATGATGGTGGGGTGTGCACCATCCAGCCACCCCTGCTGCACGAAATGTCGGGAAACCCCCGATTGCATAATTAATTAGGCTAGCATCGCGTGATGTGACTCCTGTGGAGGGGTTTCTGAATATTCTTAAAGTTAAGTGCTATAGCTTCTACCAGAGGCCCATTCTGCCCGCTCTGTCACATATCTCAGATACTGGCTGCTCTCCTGTTGTCCGTCTTGCCACTGTTTTGCATCCAACAAATAGGGTCTCTTCTCAGTTCTCAGTAGTGTTCTTACCAACCAGTCAGCCCCTTTCTCAGCAAGGCATGCTGGTCCTAGTTGCTAGTCTGCCTTTTATCAGTCTGGGGTTGCTCCTCCATTATTGGCCCTGCGTTTCTCTGCCTCCAGTTGATTCTCAGCCGCTTTCCCCCTTGAAGGTCCAAGAAATTTCAGGCCCTGTCCAGTTTGTTCACTGACATTAATCAGGACTGCCCTTACTTGTCCATTGACCCATACCTGGTCTGTGACCAGTTCCTTGCTGTAAGCCACTACAATTATTTCAGGATGCCTGCTCAGCCATTAAGAATACCCTTTCAAATAAGACCATGGCAACTCAACCCCATCTAGAAGACAGAAAACCCTAAGGTGCTGGAATAAAATCAATTATTAATTCAACCATTTTGGTGAACTCAAGCTTTGCAACTTACTGTGGATGGAATTCCAATAGAACTCATCACCACCACCATTTCTGATAAGCGGTCAGTCCAGTATCCCCAAGCAGTCAGTTCCCGTTTGCTTTATTCCCACATGTTGCCCATGACCAATGGCAGTCACTGACCCTATGAGCATCTTTCCCTACTCCTTACTGAACAGCTAGTCCAGCATTGGCTTTTTGTTCACTGAGAAACCTCCCTCAATTATCCTCCCTGGTGGTGTAGTGGCCATGTCACTGGACTAGTCACCCAGAAGTCCAGCTTAATGCTCCAGGAACATGGATGCAAAACCACCACAGCAGCTGGTGTAATTTTTTTTAAAATCTGCAATTGAAAGCTAGTCTCAGCAATGGTGACCATAAAACAATCAGCAATTGTTGAAAAAACCCATCTGGTTCACATGATATTAGGGAAAGAAATCTGCTGCCCTTACCCGGTCTGACCTACATGTGACTCCAGACCCACAGCAATGTGGTCGACTCTTGCTGATGGCCTAGCCAGTGATGTCCACATCCCATGAATGGATAAAAAAAAGGGACAGAAGGGGGGGAAAAGGAGGAATATCAAAATTATTCCACTCTTCATCTTTCCCTTTAAACTCCCTGCTCAGCCTATGTCCTCTGTTCCTGTTGTCCTCTTCTTCTGCTTCTATCCTTCTTCTCTTCTTCTATGCCACAACCGTCACTCCACTCTCCTCCTCCTCATTCTCCTGATTCTGCCTTCACTCTCCCTCCTTCCTCCATTTCTCCCTTCCTTCTCCCACCTGTAATGCTATCACTGGTAACACCGCCATTGGTGGGAGGGTATAATTACAGCAAGACAAGTTTACAAGTTTTACTAGTTTTGATTTTAACCATGGACATAGGAAGTCATAACAGAAAAGGAAAAATAAGGACAGACTATATGACTAAGAAAGTGGGGACCAAATTATACCTCTGAGCTTTGGTCCAATTCTTACCTACCCTCTTACTCCCCTTAACCTGATGTTAACAAGTGATCTTGACAACCCACGTGCAGTGTTATGAGTGACTGACTAACAATATTATAAAAAGTTTTGGCACAATTTTCTCGCAGGCTTTGTGATCCCGTTGTTGGGGCTTAATGGGGTACCCAACCTCCTCTTGCCAGGAGTGAGACTAGAGGAGCTATTTTCCTGGAGACAGCCTCTGAACTGGTCATTTCTGAGATTGCTGTCTTACTAAGAATAGGGGGCAGGCTCCTGGTGCTTCTGGCCTACTGAGAGAGGTGGGCACTGCTGAAGCAGGTAGGAGATTGCAATAGCGCCTCAAAATGGAGGTGCCCTCAGAGAGTGATAATTCAATTTTTTAGAGGGGCCAAACAGGCAGATCTTCTGATTGCAGAGGAAACCCTTCTGGTGGCAGTGTTTGGGCCGCAGGTGCAACCTTTGCTGCTGAGGACCCCCTTTGGGAAATGGAACCTCCAGCATTGAAGGCAACCATAGGGAGGCTGCCTCCAATTAGCTGGTGGCCTATGCAAATGACAGAGATCTGCTCCGCTTGCCAGAGAGCACACCAAATGGTCTCTAGTGGCTGCCTGGTTATGGGAATGTGCCAAGGAGCCACCCTGATGCAACTCCCTGCTATTTTCTTCATCACCTGGAGCAGGGAAAACTCTGCCCTTTATGTCTGAGTCCACATCTCATTAGCCAACTCCATTATGAATTCCTATATCCATCTTGATAATGGAAACCTGTTACTACACCTTCCTGCCAGTTAGTGCACATACAATGGCTGGAATTTTCCAGACTTATAAAACTTTTGGGGGTCGAGACTATTTGCAGGTCCTGACCCTGTCTATGATAGTCCTCTGCCCACCTGCACATTCTTACGGTATGTGATCAATTAACAGGCCACCTCTCCATTTGCTATTCAGTTAGGGACTGTGTATGGCTCACAAGCATGGGACAGCCAATTGGAGAGTCCAATGGGAGTGCAACCCATAAACCCCACTGGGAGAGATGAACACTGCTCAGGCAGAGGGAGAGTGAGAAAGCGCCTCAAAACGGAGGCACTTACAAAAAGACTCAAATGGCATACGAGAAACAAAGGTGCAGAACTGTCATAGGCATAAGTCTGGAGATGGAATCCCTCTAGATGAATGCATTTGGCCGTGGATGTATTACATAAAGCCTTTCTGATGCTTTATATTGACATGTGCAACAGGTTATGATAATGCTATGACGTCCCAACCTGAAATCACCTTCAAAGTATTGCCAAGCTTCAGACACAGTAGGGGCCCATGTGATGCCAGCAAACCTGCCTCCTTTTCTGAAAATCACCATTATTTGAGGCCTGAAGTATATTAATTGCCTTCCCACCTCTGGCAAATGGGTTTCTGATTCTAGTGAAAGCCCAACTCTGGGAAGTTCACCTGGAGGCAAGGAGCCACCCTGATGGGGTTTTCCCCTATTTTTCCAGATCTAAAGGGACAGCAAGACTCTGGCCTAAACTGCCACCACTAACAGGGGAGTGTAATTACAACATTCGATGTTATGGACATAGGCATTTCTTAGAGAAATTTTAAGATAAGGAGAAAAGTTTTGGGGGGAGAAATGAGTGGGTTAGAAGTGGATGGGAGTTAAATATTTTAAAATACTGAAAACCCAACCCATCTGCCTCTAACCTGCTTCTGTGTTTTCCAGAAGCAGGCCAAGGTCTTGGCAGCCAAACCAGGGGGTGGATTGGCAACATAGATATATTAATGAGACTTGCAGCCTCTGGTTGAACCTCTGATCTACAATTGTCAGGCAGGTTTCCTAGGCTTCGGGAAACCCAGCAGGTGAAACATGGTGAAGAGCTTTTCCACAAAGCTAAGTGCCTTCACAGCACTTCTTGTGGGCCAAAAGGAGCTCCTTTGCCCCCCCCCCCAGCTCCCCCCATGCCCCCTCACCCATCAGACCCCAGCGTGGCACACAATGGTTCTTCGGATGGGGATTCGTCACCCCACCGAAGTTTGGGGATGCACTCCCTCCTAGGATCAGACTCCCACCAGGGTCATATAAGGGACCTTCCTCCCCACCCAGGCCTACTTGGCCCTGTGGCCTGCTCCAGAGTACTCTCTGCTAAAGACAAAAGACCAAGCCTGTCAATTTGGCAGACTTGTGGGCAGCAAACCTGTCAGGGCCAGGAGAAACTCTTCGTGGAGTTATAACTCCACAGGTTATGGAGAGGTTACGCCCTCTCTGCCTGTGTGATCTAGGCCTATGACTTTAAAATATAGACGTATGACCAGAAATAGTTTTGAATTATGCCTATGCATCCAGGCCCAATTATCCTCAGCCCTCTAACCTTCATTTCACCTGAGGACCACAGTCAATCCATTTATATTTGGCTGGTGTTCTATCTATATATATCTATATCAGTGCATCTATATCCATATCTATATCTATACACATTTCATTAGTATGCACCATAGAGTGTTTTAAAAGGCAAAACCATTCCTTTATATATCTGTCTAGTAAATAAAAAAAAGATGAATAATGGTTTTATGTATTTTTGGTTATCACGTTCGCTTTGTCCAGAGAGCATGAGTTGTGCCCTTGATATTATCACATTAGTTGGTGCTTGATCCAATGTCGGCAGAGAGACTGATTGACTGAACAAAACATTGATGGTTTATTGGAACTAAGAACAGAGCACTAACACCATGGGCTGAATTTTCCCTTTGGCGTGCAGGAGGTGGGGGGGCCCCACACGTCCGTGCATAAAATGACGCGTGGTGACGTTGGGCGAGCGTACCGATGTCACCACGTGCCATCGCGATATTTCACTGGGTGGGCGCATGATGATGTCTAACACGCGCCCGCCATTAATTATTAGGCCAGTTAAGGCTCTTTAGGCGCCAATCGATGCTGGTTTTTCGGCATCCGTGCGATCTTTGGCTTGGCGCAATGGGCAGGCAGGTAGGACACATTTGTATTAACCACGGGCGGGATAAAAGCGCTCACTGGGGTTGCGAGTGTGCACAGTTCAAGCATTTATTTCTGGAAGTTTTTGAAACTTGCCTGTGTGATCTGTAGTACTTCAAAACGCATATCAGCTGCTTTTTCTTGACTCTTAACCTTCAGATCAGCACACTGCAGTGAGTAATTTTTTCTGGGCCTGCAGGATTCAGGAAGCCTTCACTTAGCCTGGGAATGGGGGCTGAACTGTCCTTTGAGGAGGATGGGAGGACTAGAAGGAGGAGGAGGCCAGGAATGCACAATCAGTCTCCAGGGGAGCCACCTTTGGGAGGACAGGCGCAGGCACAAGGGGCGCAGGGCCAAGAGGTAGGGGCCGCAGAAGATGCCACTATCCTGCTGCCAAGGTATGCAGACAGTGAAGCAGCTACCTCAATATGACTGAGGTGCAGTGCCGAAAGAGATTCTGTCTCTCAAGGGAAACAGCCACCTCCATCTGTCAGGTGATAGGCCCTGAGATCTCCGCTAACTGTGTGGGTGGACATCCCATGCCAGTGGCTCTGAAGGTCACAGCTGCCCTCAACCTCTATGTATCTGGCTCCTTCCAGGGCTCGGTGGGTGATCTTTGAGGTGTCTCCCAATCAGCTGTCCACACTTGTGTCAAGCAGGTTACAGACGCTCTGTTCAGGCGTGCATTGGCCTTCATCCACTTCCACTGGGACCAGGCAAGCCAGACACAGTGATCCAGAGGCTTCGCGGCCATTGCTGGCTTCCCCTGCGTCCAGGGTGCAATAGACTGTACACATGTGGCCATCAAGGCGCCAGCAGGTAAGCCCGGTGCCTTCGTCAACAGGAAGGGCTTCCACTCCATGAACGTGCAGATAGTGTGTGATCACAGGGTGCAGATTCTGCAAGTCTGTGCAAGGTACCCAGGCAACTCCCACGATGCCTACATCCTCAGACACTCCCAGGTGCCGGGGCTCTTCAGTACTCCAGCCCGGCTTGAGGGATGGCTGCTGGGTGACAAGGGCTATCCCCTCAGAATGTGGCTTATGACACCTCTCCGCCATCCAAGAACAGAAGCTGAGCAGCCGTACAACAGGAGTCACGGCTCCACAAGGGCTGTGGTGGAGAGAGCCATCGGTCTTCTCAAGATGCGCTTCCGTTGCCTGGACCGCTCAGGAAGTGCACTCCAGTACCCCCCAGATCGTGTCTCGGTGATAGTGGTTGCATGCTGCGCTCTCCACAATCTTGCGCTGGAAAGTGGGGGACGCTGTGGATGGAGAAGATGTAGATGCAGTGGCTGCGGCTGCACACGATGAGTCCAGCAGTGAGTCCGAGGATGAGCATGCACAGGGAAATGCTGAGGGGTTAGACGCTGGCCCGGGCATACTCCAGGGAGGCAGGAACACCCAGGAGGCTTTAGCCCAACGGACCTTCCGCTAGCACACCACAGATGGACGTCCAGGACAAGCCTGGGCTGCAGGCTCGATACTCGACACCAAAGTGCAAAATCTGCCAGGTTAGCAACAGTAACTAAGGGCCTTGTTATAAAGCTGAATGTCCAACCAAGCACTCATTACAGTTTTGGAAACCATCCACATGCAGAAGAAAAGAGGCACCCTCAGCCATGGTGACATATCTGGATTTAATGTATCAAACAAAGCAATATATTACAAAAAAAAGACAATAGTGTTACAAATCAAACAAGGTCATAAGGGCCTCATCTCAGGACAACACAAAAGCACCGGTGATGTGCCTAAGGTGCTTTATGTTTCTGTTTCCGGGTGCTACGTCTTGGTGCCGCCCCATCGCTCGGAGTGGCATCTGAGCCAGCCTGCTGACTCTGCTGTCCTGTTGGCCTTGGTGACCTTGGCAATCATCCTCTGGCCCATGGAGCCAGTGCTGGCTCCGCCTGGGAGGGAGCTGCCAGTTCCACAGCTGGCATCTCCCCAGTCGTCGCAGCCTCACCGGATGCTATGGTCACTGGGAGAGGGGTGGAGGAGCTGCCGCCCTCATCAGGAGTTCCCTGAGAGGTGCCCACAGAGACACCAGGCAGCTGCTGCGCTGATGTGCGGTGGCTTTGGACCTTTCTGCTCACCGTGGATGGATGGGCACTGAGCTGGGAAAGTTGATGCCCAAACCATCTCCCATACTGGCAGTGACCAGCTGAGGTCAATGCCGATGTGAGGGCTTGCTAGTCAGAACGGATCCCCAGGAAGTCCTGACGAGTCTCCTGGAGAAGGCTCACCACAAGAGTTGCCACCGTCTCCACGGAGGACACATGGCACTCGGCCATGTGGCTCATTACTTCGGCAATCATCAGCGTAGACTCCTCCACCATGGAGACCAAGCCAAGCATAGCCTCATGTATCTCCCCCAGATGCTCCCGCACACCCGGCCGCATTTCCTGCACCTGCTGCGTTGCGAATGACTCCAGAGGCACATCATCAGGCATTGACTGAGCATGTGCCTGGTCCCCTGCAGTCCTCCAACTGCTGGCGCCATGGGCACTCTCTGTCTCTGCCAGCTCCTCCAGCAACTGTGAAATGCCCTCACCACTGTGCCCTGGGACACTAGCCAATGTTCTAATTCCCACCGAGGTGCTAGTATCTGCGCTGTTGCCTGCCTGGCAGAGATGGTGTGACGCTGGTGAGACTTCAGGGTCCTCAGGTGTGAGAGGGGGCCTCTGCTGCTCCTCCTCCCGGCCCTGCTCCGTTGATGCTGAAAGGAAGAACAAGGACAGTGGATCAGTTAACGTGGAGACAATGACAAAGTGCACCCCTGTCCCCCGGATCATTTTGCGCTCATCCTCCCATAACCAATGGTCAAGCCGTGTTGTAAAATTAAATCAATTAACATTCAGCACGGTATAGCTGTTGAAAGAACAATGCTGACCGCACTGTTGGGCATAAATACCTGGCCGTGGCACCCCAGCCTCACCAACACCAGTGGACCTTGGTGCATGGCGCCTCTCCAAATCCAGGGCATCCTGCTCGAGGTGGCTGAGAACGGTGATCTGTGTCTGGCCGCTGCCAGTCCTCACGCTCTGCTGTGTTATGAACATTCTTATCCTGAAAGTGAGACGAGCATTGATTAGTGAGAATTGCACATGGATTCTCTTTGCGCATGGCCCACCCCAACCAGAGTGGGACGTATCAGGACTCCAGAACCTCCTCACCCCACTGCTGCCGAACACTCACACAAAGATGCTGGGCCTGCTCCACACCCCTCCCCACCCCACCCCTTGGCCACATGCTGCCTACATCACATTAGGCACCACGCGGTATATCCTTCCATAGCAAGGAAGCACAAGCACGTGGAGCGCAGAGCACAGCAGATGGTTCGTTGCCACGCCACCTTGAAGCTCCCCTCCCAGCATGTCATCACCCTGACTAGGACATGTCCTGGAGTTCAAGCACAGCGCCTAGGTGCAGTTCCTCCAGGTTGCCCCTAAACCAGTCCTGTGGGTCTCAGTGTAACACATGCTGCGGGGGCAAAACACATCTCTTCACCACCCTCTCAGGCTGACCTCAGCATGGGCAATATCTGCTGGCCCACCCAGCAAAGGACAAATGCCGTCAATGATTCAATGCAGTCACTACACTCAGACATGGTGGAGGGGGAGCGAGGGAGCGGGGGTGGGGGTGGGGGGGGTGGGGGGGTAAGCCGACCTGCTGGGTTAAATGCCCAATGCTGACATGGTACTCATCCTGCCAGAGTGCAACAAGTCGTTGAAGTGCTTGAGACACTGGATCCAGGTGCGCCGCACCACGTCACGGGAGCTCACCACCTCCGCCACCTCCTCCCAGGCTCATTTTGTCATGTGGGGGGGCCTCCTCCTCCCGTCCTGGGGAACCAGCACCTTCCGCCGTGCTGCTACCTCCTCAAGGAGGGCAGTCATCCCAAAAATGAGGGGCTCACTGGCCCTACCCTCCGACCTGGCCTGTCTGCCTTACCCTCCAGCCTCGCCTGCTCCGCCCCCCTACCCACCGGACTGGCTGCTCACTAGAAGCCCTCTGGCGAGCCCTTCCACTTGCCATTGTGAGCAGCCTTGCAAAGGTTGCCAGTGCTTCAGATAAACAGGCCACCTAGTCACCAATGGACCTGGTGGACAATGCACTCCCGCTGCTGCCCGCCCACTCCCGCTATCCTCGGGAGTCAGGCATTACACTGGGCGGGCCTTAATTAGCCCGCCCATGTAATATGGCAGCGTGGACCCGATCGTGGTCGGCGATCGGGTCTGCGCCTGCCGGCATCCACTCCCGCTGTGCACCCCCCCCACCGGCCAAACAGATAATTCAGCCCTGTGTGTGCTTCTTCAATCACCTCCAGTTCTCAACTTACAGTTACCAAAGTAGCTCGTGCTGTATAGCGATTGATCAATATAGTCACATGGTCAAGCAACTACATTTTCTTAAAGGTACATAGCGCTCCACTTTACCACATCCCCCCTTCACTTGAAAGTACAATTGACAAGCTTCACAACATCCCAATTATTTACATGAATAACCATTTACAAGTCAAGTCTCTCAGGAGGTTTCCTCGGATATATCGAGCATCGTAGCTCAATGATCTCGGCTGGTTTTTCAGGGGTCAACTGTCCACCAGGTTCTTCAACTCTCTCGGGTCCAACAGGCCCCACCGGTACTTCCAAATCGTGTGACATTTCTTCCACTTGCGGTGCAGCCTCAAATGCAAACTATGTCAGCATTCCTTCCGGTGGGACCATCTCTCTTCTCCGGAGATGATCCACGTGTCGTCTAATTATTCAGCCATTTACTGACACCTTATAGGAGAGAGGTCCTGTCATTGCTCTCACAGCCTAATAGCCAGTTGGGCCCATCTCCAAAGTCCTTTGTGAGAACTGTGTCTCCCACTGTGAAATTTCTTTCATGATTATGGCCATCATGCCTAGCCTTCTGGGCCTTTTGGCTTCTCTCCACCCTCCCCCCTAAATTCGGCCTGATAAGAGTTAGACGGATGAGGAGACGTCTCTTCATCAGTAATTCAGCGGGGGCAATACTGGTGGTCGTGTGTGGCATCATTCGGTATGTGAACAGGAACCGTGACAATCTGGTGCTGATGGAATCCCTGTCCAGCTTTTTCAACCCAGAATTAAAAATTTGGACTGCCTATTCAGTCAAACCATTAGTCTGGGTGGTAAGGTGAGGTTTTGATATGAGTTATTCCATTGAGGGTTGTAAACCTGTGAAACTCCCCGCTGGTAAAAGCAGTCCTGTTGTCTGACATGAGCACCTCTGGTAACCAATGCAAAACTCTGTCGCAAACAGTCTATGGTGGCAGCAGACGTGGGTGACCGGACTTCGTAGACGCCCATCCACTTGGAATTGGCATCTATTAGTAAAAGGAACATCGTGCCCAAGAAGGGCCCCACGTAGTCGAGGTGGAGGTGCACCCATGGCCGCTAAGGGGGGTAGCTTTTTTACCTGCTGGCGTTGAAGACATCTTTTGATTACGGTTTTGATGTCCGTGTCCATCCCTGGCCATCACAAGTAGCTGCGCGTGAGCATCTTCATCCTACTAATGCCAGGGTGAGTGCTATGTAATTCGGCGAGTAATGGCCTTCATCCTCTTGAGGGCATGATAACCCTTGCTCCCCAAAGCAATATGCCATCCTGGCAGGTGAGCTCATATCTGCGAATGAAATAGGGCTTCATGTCATCAGACTTTGGCTCGCCTGACCATCCATTCAAGACCCGCTCCCGGATGTGAGACAAAAGTAGATCTTAGCTTGCCCACTCACTGATTTGTTAGGCGTGGACAGGGGAGGATCCAAAAAATTTAGCGCTAAGACAAGTTCCTGGGGAATTGGGACCTTCACGTTGTTATCTGGTAGGGGGAGGCGGCTCAGTGTGATCTGGCTTCCCGATCAGTGAATAAAAGTGTATTCATAAGCAGTCAATATCAGTGCCCACCTCTGGATGTGAGCAGATGCGATGGGGGGGTATCACCTTATCGTCCCCAAAAAATCCCAGCAGAGGCTTGTGGTTGGATCTAATGTGAAAATGGCGACTGTGGAGGTATTGATGGAATTTCCTTCTCAATTTGAGAATATCATTGCTCTGCAGCACTGAGAGTGTGAGATGCATAACCAATGAGTCGCTTGGAGCCATCCGCCATCCAATGTGAAAGTACGGCCCCCACTCCATAAGGGGATGCGTTGCAAGTTAAAATTAATTCTTTCTTTGGGTCAAAGTGGACCAGTAGGGCCGATGATCTTAACTATTGCTTTACCTTAAAAATGCATCCTGGTGTGGAGTTTGCCAAATCCATTTATGGTTTTTCTTAAGCAATGCACACATTGGAGCCAGTACGGTTGATAGATTTGGGAGAAATCATCCAGAGTAGTTTATCATGCCTAAGAAGGCCTAAGAAGTTCTGTAGTGTTTCTCAGTGCAGGTGCCTTGCGAATAGCCTTGACCTTCTCTTCCACAGGATACAAGCCCTGCACGTTGACCTTATGGCCCAAGTAAACTACCTCTTTGGCTTGGAAAATACATTTTTCTCGCTTCAAGTGCACCCCCTTATGAGAAGCGTTTCAGCACCTTCTCCAAATTAGCTAATTGTTCTTCATCAGTGACTAAGACATCACCCAGATAAACAATAACATGGGGCAGTCCCTGAAGAGACCTTCCATAGTACACTGGAAAATAGCACACACTGATGAGACACCAAAGGGTAGTCGAGTACATTGATGAAATCCTCAATGTGCATTGATGGTCACAAAATTCCCTAGAGCCTCCTCCAACTCTACCTGCTGGAAGGCGTGGCTCATGTCGAGTTTTGAATATGCGATGCTCCCTGCCAGTTTTGAATGTGGCTCGTCAATCTTCGGTATCGTGTGTCTATTAAGTTTGGCCACTCTGTTTACAGTTAACTTTTCGTCACCGCATTAGTGAACTCTTTGGTCTGGCTTCAGTACGGGTACTATGGGTGTCGCCCACTTGGAAAACTGCACCAGTTGTAAGATAACCAACTTTTCCAGCCTGTTTATCTCAGCCTCAACCTTGTCCTGTAGATCACAAGGGACTGGACTGGCTCTGATAAACCTGCAGGGTTGAGTTAGGGTCTATGTAGATTTTGGCTTGTAGCCCACAAATCCTTCCTAGCTCGTCACTGAAAATGGAAGTGTACTTTTGTAACAATTTTTGCAAGTTTCTCATTCTGATTTGAAAAATCTCGGCCCATTGCAATTTAATCTTTTTGAGCCAGTTGCAACTATTTAAACTGGGACCTGCCCCAGATACTACTACTATGGGTAAATTTGCAGACTAATTCCAGGACTTGACATATCCCTTTCACTCTTATTTCTTTGCCCATATATGTTTTTAATTTAGTGTCTGATTGTTCCAAACTTAAAGGATGGACTCCTTTATTCAAGTGCCTGGGCGTGTGTTCTCCAACGACGGACATTGATGAACCAATATCGACCTTCATCTTTATGATTTGTTCATTGACTCTAATGACGACCTGGATTGGCTCCGTTCCTCCCACTCAGGTTGTATAATGATTAGATGTCAGATTCTACCTTTGTTTTTAAAATGCTGTCTCAGCCTATCTTGAGAGTGCTGCATCTCGTGACCGTTGTGGTGGCAGAGAAAGCATTTGATATTTCTGAATTGTCGATTTCCTGCAGGTTGCCTGGATGCATTTCTCTCATTAATGTTGTGGGTTTTCACTGTAGCACTGTTGTTCTTCAATGGTCGGTACATGGTGGGCGTTTCCTGCCTATCTGCGAAGTCCGACGTTTTTGTGCCTTTTGTTACCGGTCCTTCCCTCCCTACACGATGAACGGTGCCATTTTGTTATCTTTTATTGCCTCTGAGTCTCTAACAGCACTCTCCATGGCTGTTGCCAATTCTAATGCTTTATTGAAGTATAGATTTGTTGTAGATAGCAATCGCTTTTGAATAGCATCGTCCCCAATTCCGCACATCAATCGATCTCTCAACATGTCATTAATTGAACTTACGAACTCACAATATTCCGTCAATTCCCTTAAAGCAGCTACATAGCCAGCAACTGTCTTTCCTGGAAGCCTATTCCTCAAATTGAATTTAAAACGTTGCATAGTGACTGAGAGCTTTGGCTTCAGGTGGTTTTTTACAACGTTTACTAACTTGTCGAAAGCCTTTGTATTGGGGGTGTAGGGTGATGTGAGGCTGCGGATCAGCCCATACATTTTGCTCCCGCATGTGGACAAAAGAATTGCCCTCTTCTTTTCCTCCCCCATGATGTCATTAGCAGTAAAGAAGAACACTCGGTGTTCGATGTAATGAGACCAGTCATCGGAAATGGGGTCGAATGGTTCAAGATGCCCAAGCCATGGCATACTCAATGACTAAGGAGACTGTGCTTTCAAACAGCTTTTAAGGTAGTGGTGAAATAGAGTGGCTGGCTTACCGCGGCTTTCTTGATTGCCATCAATTGATCCGATTTATCCTCGTCGCCAGTTTTATGTTTGTGGTTTTATCAGGCTTTCTTTGTCTGGCGAATGCTAGCTGTACCCTTGATATTAACACATTAGTTGGTGCTTGAAACAATAGAGGCAGAAAGACCGATTAACTGAACAAACACTGGGCTTTTATTGGGACTAAGGACAGAGCACTAACACCATGGGGAGAATTTTCTCCCCGTCGGGGAGGCGGGGGGCGTTTGGGCGGGAGCGGACACGGGCAGGCGCGCAGCCGATCGCCGCCCGTGATCAGCTGGGGACCGCCATTTTGTGTGGGTGGGCCAATTAAGGCACACCCGGCATGACGCGCACCCAGAAGCGCTGAACGCTCCCTGTGCGCGGGGGAAGTAGGCTGAGTTGGGGCCTGCGCTCTTTCGCGCATGCTCGTGAAAGAGCGCAGCAATCTCCCTGATGCACAGAGCTGCCTCAGGGAGATTAGTTGCATTTTTAAAAATTTTAATGGAGAAAAATATTTTAAGACATGTCCCCTCATGTAACAGTGTCACATGAGCTGGGACATATCAATGAATTTTAATAAAAAAAACCTTTTTAATTTATAAACCCTTCATGAAACCTCATCCCGCCCATGGATGAGGTTTCATGATAAATGCAAAGGCTGCCTGGGCTCTTCGCCTGCCCGCCAACCTTAAGGTTGGACGGGCAGCTTAGTTAATGATCTTAATTGGAATCTAAATGGCCTTAATAGGCCTTTGACAGTTCGGCGGGTGCGCAGCCGACTCCACTGCACGCCTGCCGAACTGAGGGTCTGAATGATGTGTGGTGAGGTTGGGACGCACGCCCGAAGTCACCATGCGTCATTTTACACATCGGCAAGCGGGGCCCATCCCCACTCACTGAACAGAAGATTCCGGCCCATGTGTGCTTCTTCAATCACCTCCAGCTCCAGACTTCCAATTAGCCAAGTAGCCCCTGCTGTGTAGTGATTGGTCAATACATTCACAAGGTCAATTAACTATGTTCTCTTAAAGGTACATAGCACTCCACTTTACCACAAATGGATTGTGACCTCACTTTTCTGTTTAATTTCTGGGAAGAATATACTGTCAGCATGTTGAATTTGCCGACACAGTAATATTTCTATGCTGCAGTTTACAGACATTGGTGCACTCATTCCACAGAATTTAAAATATTTTCATATTGTTTCTTCCAAATTGTAAGATGGTGTTAAGCTATACATTATCTGTATTTGCTGGACTACCTGAGTAGCTTGAAATATTTAATTTTCAATGCGTACTGATGCTAGATTTCACTGAGATACATTCCATGGTCAGGTCAAATAAACAGCTGATGTCCTTCAGTTTCAATGTGCTGCTCATAAGGTATTGTGAACTGTATTTGTAAAGGCATTCTTTGGTATGTTTCTATGAATACAGATTTACAGTTTTGTATTACATTTCGTAAAAGGCAGTAGCTCGAGTGCGCATGTGTAAAGGATCTAAAAATTGCAGAAACATTAACTAGTTCACCAGTCAAACAAGAAGCGTGTTATTTTGAAATGCGCACTTTTCACTGCTACTAATCAGGCATTAATCATAAATACCTGGCTCAGTGATTTATGCAAAACAAAGTCCACAATATAGGAATGAAAAAACTGGCATTCATTTATATAGTGCCTTTCATGACCTTAGGATGTCCCAAAACACTTTACAACCAATGAAGTCACCAATTTCTGCACAAAAAGTTCCCCAAAACAAGCAATATGATGACAGGATAATCTAGGTTTTTTTTTTAGTGATGTCGACTGAGCGATAAATCTTGGCCAGGCACGAGGGAGAACTCCCCTGCTGTTCTCCAAAATGGTACCATTTTAGTGCTCAAGTCTCGTAGTGGGACTTACACCTACAACTTTCTGACTAAGCCACAGTTAACACAGTTGAGGTGAGGCATGTGGCCCTCCCTGAGGATGGACTGTGGGCCAGCCAAGGAACACAAAACAAACAAGGCAAAGGAATTCTTCCCTAAAGAAGACTCCATTCTAGTTATATTTGATATGTTTTTTTTAATAAGAGGTGCGATGATAATTACCCTGAAATTCCTCAGGGGTGGCATCATGACTGCTATTTCCGTGATTTTCCTAGTTCTACTATCCATCTTTTTTATGGAAAATCAGACAGAAGGCAGAGCCGGGCCAGGTTTCCTATATCGGGAACCCTTGATCGAGAAGCTGGATTTGGACCAAGCGTAACAGTGGAGTGGATGCACTGCATGGAGTGAGTTATCCTGGCCTTTGCAAGCTTGGATTGTGGGCCCTGCAAGCACCAAGAACATTTTGTTTAAAGAATCTGAGAAATCAACTCCATTATGTGATGGCTGAGGTGAAGATGATGAAAGTCAAGGTGGTCTGAGCCTGCACAACTCTTCCCCAAGTGTGTGGACACATGGAGTAGGTAAATGCCAGAGATGTAGGCCCAAGGAAAACTTAAACCTTTCCTGAAATGGATTCGCCCACCTTCTCGATCTCAGGGGCCGCCGCAGGATGACCTGAGCAGTTCACCATACCTGGCCTCAACGCATGGTCTCTAGGCCATGCCAGATTTCTTCACTTCTCGATGAACCCTTGGTCAGGATTGTTGGGAAGTAGGCTGGTGGGGTTTAAATCACTCTTGAGAGTTAAAATGCCTTCGGTCTTATTTCTGGCCCAAAGCAGTGAGTTTTTAGTTCATACACTTCCCTGCCGAAAACTGGCTTTGGCAAGAAAACGGGCAAATATTACATTCTGTGACTTCACATATGTACCTAAACTGTTTGAAAAGACATAAATCTTGGCTATTCTTGCAATTAAGCATGACCATGAGCTTAAGTGCAGAATAGCTCCAGGAGTGGCATTCAGTTAAAACTAAGGTGAGATAGTTTTAGTCATAATCAATGATACTATCGTACTGTGCAGATGTTGCCTGGGCAGCAATCCAGCCAAAATGCAATATCTAATTCAGTTAGCATTCAGTTTCACTGGTCAACATAGAAACAGTGTAATTAGTTTTCATTTTCTACTTGTAATAATGAAAACAAATGTTCTGGAGGGAATACTGAATCAATGGCAGCACTAGCAGTAACTTGTATTTTGTAATAACTTGTGCTGATTTCTTCATTTGTTTTAAAAATGAAGACATTTCTACAAGAATCTCCTATATATGTTCATTTATAAATTATGGGGTTTCCTGGGAAAAAGTTTCAAATTGCAGAAAAGATTAGCAATGGCCTGACAACATGAAATGTCTTTACCAGTCCCACAGTATATAAAAATGGCAAGGGACACAAAACTAAGCTACATAAAACTTAACTGAAATGAACAGTGTCTTGCAATAAATTATGGAGCAATTCTATGGTTAACTGAACAAAAAGAATTCATGACATTTCTACACCAGCTATGTGAAGAAGTCTCTGCTTTAAGGTTACCGGGGATGCAGACATTTTACTAACAAAGTGGTTTATTCAATGAATCAACACACCAATCAGTTCAGGTATCCTGAAAACAAACTCTATTTCCCAGAGACCAGAGTCAGCTGAGGTCAAGATGACCCAACACTGAACATGGCCTCCCAGGGTTTATATTAAACATTGCCCAGAGATAATCAATTCTTCCCTGACCTATGTGCTGATTTTGGATTTACAAGTTAATTCTGGAGGAAAGGCGTAACAACCATTTATCATAGTCTGATGTAAATCTCCTGTTCTGTAACCTTTTAATGAGGAAGAGTAGGTTTTATTTTAACTCTCAAATAACAATTGGTGAAAGAAAAACATCACCATTTGTACTTCAAATTTCTCCAAAACAAACATTTGCCTCATGAATAAAATCACAGCAAAAATTGAAATAACCAGTCAGTTTCAGCTTCCAAATTATGGAAATAGTTTCAAATTGCTCTAGATGTGTTGCAGACTAATTTTATTGCAAACCTTTAGCAAAAATTTTAGTTTGTTTCATTTAATAAATCATAAAATGGCTCATACAAGAACACAAGAATTGGTAGCAGGAGTAGGCCATTCGGCCCCTTAGCCTGCTCCGCCATTCGATAAGATCGTGGCTGATCTGATTGTGGCCTCAACTCCACTTTCCTATCTGCCCCCCACACCCCATAACCCTTGACTTCCTCATCGATCAAAAATCAATCTAACTCAGCCTTGAATATATTCAATGATCCAGTCTCCACTGCTCTCTGGGGAAGAAAATTCCACAGACTAACAAATCTCTGGAGAAAAAAATCCTCCTCAGCTCTGTCTTAAATGGGAATTTTAAAATTGTGTCCCTTAGTTCTAGGCTCCTCCACAAGGGGAAGCATCATCTCAGCATCCACCCTACCAAGTTCCCTCAGGATCTTATAAGTTTGAAGACGATTGTCTCTCATTCTTCTAAATTCCAATGGGTATAGGCCCAAGCTGTTCAACCTTATTTTGTAAGGTAACCCCTTCCTACAGGAATCAGTCAAATGAACCTTCTCTAAATTTCTTCTAATGCTATTATATCCTTTCTTAAGTAAGGAGGCCAAAACTGTAAACAGTACTTGAGGCATGGTTTAACTAAGAGCCTGTACAGCTGCAGCAATATGCCCCTACATTTATACTTCATTCCCTTTGCAATAAATGACAACATTCCATTTGCCTTCCTAATCACTTGCTGTACATATATACCAACCTTTTGTGATTCATGTACCAGGACACCCAGATCTCTCTGTACTGTCTCTACAGTCTCTCTGCATTCAAATAATATATTGCTTTTCTATTCTTTCTGCCAAAGTGGATAAGTTTGCATTTTCCCACATTGTACTTAATCTGCCAATTTTTTTGCAAACTCACTTAATCTATCTAAATCTCTTTATATCTTCTGACAACTTACTTCTCTACCTTGCTTTGTGTCATCAGCAAATTTAGCCACCATACATTCGGTCCCTTCACCCAAGTCATTGATATAGATTGCAAATAGTTGAGGCCCCCACACTGATCTCTGTGGCACTCCACCAATAACACCCTGCCAACCCGTAAAGAACAATTTATCCCTACTCTCTGCTTCCTGTTAGCTAACCAATCCCCTATCCATGCTAACATGTTATCCCATAGCATGAGCTTTTATTTTGAGTAGTAACATTTGATGTGGCACCTTTTGGAAATCCAAGCACACCACACATATAGGTTCCTCTTTGACGTGTTAATTCTTCAAAGAGCTCTAATAAATTAGCCAAACATGATTTCCCTACCACAAAACCATGTCGATTCTGCCTGATTGTATTGTGATTTTTGAAATGTTCTCCTATCATTTCCTTAATAATCAAAATATGCAAGGGGTAGGAGGTTAGATGTCATTCCACTGAAGATGTGTTTCTTATAGAAACCAACAAAAATGTATGTGAGAGCTGGGCCTAGAGGCCTAGAATTCAAACAAAAGCTTGGCAGTTAAGTGTTCCCTGGTGCATTATCCAAGGCAATACCTTTACCAATCAGAGTTCTCTTGCCAGCCGATTAGAATTCTCTTCTCATGCAGTATAAATTGTTGTTCCCTTTACAATTTGTATTCTTGTGAATCTGTCCTGATGAGTGCAAGACGAAAATTTTTGACATTCTAGATATTTTAAATGCCATTTTAGATCACTATTTGAGTAAATCCCAGTTCTCCGTACCTTCATGAGCTACAAAGATGGAAGTTTTAGAAAGGTATAATAAAAGTTTGTGACCAATATAAATGAAGGTTGTGCCTCGAAGGTGAATTGAGGAGAAGGAGAGGATCATGCCCAGTACAGGCATGAAGATATTACAAATTTTTAACTGTATTTTTATTTGAATGGACGTAATAGTTTTAAGATGGTTGATAGCAATCATGTAACTTTGGCAACATAGCCTCCAGACAAGACCTGAAACTCAAGAAAACAACTAATTAAAATATGAACAATCCAAGCCACTTCTAGAACGCACAAGTCCTTTGGTTAAGGATGAACTATAGGCAACCAGGAATATGATACCAGCTAATTTGTCTTCCTACCTCACTACAGACAATAGAGATGTCAAAACTCAATGGATGTCAGACAAATATGAAATGAGTCTCATTGACCTTACATTGTATTGTCATGGTCCCTCATCTCAAAAACTTTCAAAGTGTGAAAGGCCACAACACAGGATGTGTATCGGCCCAATGCACTACCTTATTTCAAAAGGTCTTTGGACTTGTATAGGCCACATGGTTAAGTTTCACTTCAGGGTGAAATAGGATTGCACTCATTTGGGTTGAGTCTGAGCAAGCGACAGGCAGCATGCAGTGGGATGTGATTAAAAACTTGGATTGAAATCTTTGTCAAAAGGTAAACCAGATATCTTCAGGCATGTCAGTATTAAATTGGAGAAAGTTACAATTTATCCACAAGTTGCCATTGTAGGAGCACAGCTGTGATTGACAAGTTGAGCAAAACAATTGTTTCCGTGAGTCAGCAGGTATATTGTAGAATATTTGTAGAGTTGAAAGAGGGGGCAGAATCTTCCGGTTGGGACAGGCCCAACACCCCGACGCATAAAATGACTCCATCGCGATGTTTTGTTTGGCGGGCACGCACCAGAGTCAGCTGCGTGCCCGCCGAAATGTTAAGGGTCTATTAAGGCTATTAAGAAATTAATTAATGTACTTAAGAATGCTGCCTGTCCGACCTTAAGGTTGGTGGGCAGGTGAAAAGCCCAAGCGGCCTTTGCGCTTTTCGGGAAGCCTCACCCATGGGTGGGATGAGGTTTCCTGAAGCTTTTATAAAATAAATAAATGAAATTTCCCACCTTTACAAACATGTCCTAACTCATGTGACACAGTCACATGAGGGGACATGTTTGAATAAATTTTTTAATCCATTCCTTAATTTTTTTCATGTCCATTCAATCTCCCTGAGGCAACTCCGCACCTCAGGGAGATTGCTGTGCTCTTTCGTGCACATGTAATACGCTGGGCGGGTCTTAATTGGCCCGCCTGTGTAAAATGGCAGCTCGCAGCTGATCGCAGGCAGTGATTGGCTCAGCGCCCGCCCCCACTCACTCCTGCCCAGCTCGCCCGCCATAGGAAAAATCCAGGCCAGGAAGATTTCCTCAGTGTGCTATGTGTAATAAAATTCTAAGCCTGTTTATAAAGAACATAGTTTTGCTTCCCATTAAGTCCAGCAGTTTCACAATGATGCTTTTTACAAGTTGAAACTGCTTTCATTAATTTCACATGCAACCTTTCCTGACCCTCCCACATAAAGTTAATCAAACTGCTTGATTACTATTTCTTGCTAGATTGTCACAAGTGTTCTTGCCTTCACAATACCCAGCAATTTTTGCAGTGTTTGATATCTAATAAGCTTATTAGTTATGATTTAAAGAGACTGACCTGACATATGCAGCCTGAAAAATCTTCACCAAGAGTTCTATGAGTTGCAGACACCCATCCACCATTAAGCGCCATGCCTTGTCTTAATGCATTTTTTTTTGTTTCTGTGAAATTTCTACATGTCATCAGTGCAAGGATGTACTCCGTCAAGAAATCATTTCATTTGCTTTTGCATTGTCTTGTTAGCTAAACACACAAAATATAAAGGTTTCTGGTGAAAAGGCAGACTCTAGGGACTTAACCTTCAAGGATGTCTATGTGAATAACTGGGGGGAATATTGATAGGCAAGGGGAGCTGGGTTTGTTTGCATAAATACCCTAAAAGTGACTTGAGTCATGAACATCATTCTACCCACTTCCAGATTTCACACAAGCAGGTTTGAAGGTAAACAGGGAACCCCCGTGCATCTGTTGGGTACAATCATTTAAATGTTCTCTCAGGTAATTAAGTGTTTTGTTTTAACCAAAAATTCTAGCTCTGACAGCCAGAGAATCTATTTCCTGACCTGTCAACAACTCACCAGGGGCAACCAGATGAGCGCACAGCAGGGAATAGTTCTTTTGTGAAAATGACAGGCTTGGAAGCCTTTGATTGGTGAAACCTAAGCAGCCATGGCCAGGTGAGAGGCTGATGCTCAGAGCACTCCTTCTCAGAAGGTGTTTTGAGTGCTTGACAGGTAACTGTCAACATCTTTGAAGTCAGTCCATCTGTCTCACACTGCACTCATCTTCAGCTGTACTTCCCTGTTGTCAGCCTTCACCAGGGCATGGGAACAGCCTACGCAGCTCTACCTTGCACCCCTGTTGAGGAACAAGAAGAGCAGCAACACCAAAAGCAGCAGCAGGAGCAACGCCAGTGGCAGCACCAGCTGCCTTCTCCTCAGCCACATGTCCCTCCACAGGGGAAAGGGGATGGACACAGAGATCCAGCTCCAAGGAGGCAAGCCTACACCCCCTCACCCCCCGACACAAGGTTGAGTGGCAGAGAACCACCTCTCTCAAGATATCTGAGCACCAATATCTCAGGAGACTCAGACTCTCACAGCAGGTTGTTGCTGACATCTGCAGTCTCCTGGAACAAGTCCTCCTTCCCAGTGAACCAGTTAGGCAGGCATTGCCAGTAGCCATCAAGGCGGCTGTCACTGCAAGCCTGCACAGGAGAGGTTGGTCTCTTTCTCCCACCTTTGGTAGAACTCATGTCACTGCAGCCTCTCACATCCTGGCAAGGCCTCCAGGTAAGAATGAAAGACTAAGGGAACAGCCTTTCCAGGTCTCCTCTGCATTCCTGTGGGTGCTGCAGCCTCAGGAATCCCAGTGCAGTTGAGCCTTTCTGATTCATGCCTGGATCCCTTTAGGTAGAAATCCTTTTTTTTTTGGTCAGGATTGATGTGCCCTCTCAGCCACCGCCACTGATTAGTTAGGGAGCCTGTTGACAGGATGCTAATGTTGTGTCTCAGTTAAAGAGCCTCAGCAAAGCCGGCTACAGCTGCCAGCAGCTTCCCAAGCTGCTACAGGTCCTGCTGTTGGGCAGGCATCATCAGTTGAAAATTCTATCCATTCAGTTTGCTCTTGATGTTATTCAATAGTTTTAATAACTTTGTCTCCTTCAGCTGCCTTTAATAAATCTCTGAGAAAAGAAGAAGAATTCAAGTGGAAATTGACCTTCTTTTGTGCACATAAGATGCCCCAGAGCCTTTCTTCATAATTCCTGTTGTCGAAAAATACAAATTTCAAACATTCCACACGCTTTCACATCATATCGTATTTGCTGGAATATCTACATCCATCTTGTTTGGACATTTATTTGCAGATATCTAGTCCCTTTGAAACTATGTTATAGTAGCTATTTGTGCAGCTGGATTTTAGCATCCTTTTTTTAAACATCATAGCATCTTGGAATTAACCCCTGCATGCAGGTGCAAGTAGCAATATTTCAAAGGTTTAACCACATTAATTCAAGGTTGCTTTGTTCATTAAAGGAACTAGATGGAGCCTGTATTCCGTGCCCCCCATTCCCCCTCCAACCTCCACTCTCAATCCAACCCCCACCACCACATTCTATTGGTTCTCATTTTATCTGTTTGCCACAAATTTTCCTGGATCAACTGGAGATTCTCTCTGTTTCCTTCTGTCCCTCCCACTCCCCCTCCTCTATTTCCTTACCTGTTCCCTGCCCCTTTCGTCTCTTACCTTATTTTCCTACATCCATGCCTCCAACCTTACTTGACATTAGTACAATTATCCTCTTGCCCTGTAACCCTGTTTGAGTGAAGATAGTATTTTATTTAACTAATGGTGTGTAATACCACACAAGATTGACAAGCTAGAGTAGTAAAGCTATATATGATATTTGGATAATTTTATTATTCTAATATTAGTGTTTGTTTTAACACGGCAATACATAAGTGGAAGACTTTCACATCAAATGTCTGATTTATGGAGCCTGGAACTTCACAGAGCTTACTGGCAGTCCAAGCGATACAAATTCTGTAGCATTTTAGGAAATACTTGCTTTTTTCCCCTTCTTTTATCCTTAAACCACTGTACAAATGCATTTCTCAGAAGATAAGAAACAGGAACAGAAGTAGGCCATTTGGTTCTTCGAGTCTGCTCCATCGTTCAGTAAGATTATGACTGATCTTCTACCTCAATGCCATTTTTCTGCCCGATCCCTATATCCCTTGGTTCCCTTATTCTTTAAACCACTCTGTGCCTGTAGTAATGCTCCAAAGCCTCAAATGAAAGTTAGTTATTTTTTATTCTTCCTTAGTTATAAATTTATTCCAAATGTTGAATTGCTTTCACTGAGCGTTACATTTCATTTTTCTTATTCCTTCCATTTTATGTGCTCTCCAGTTTCATATTCTGTGCTAGTTCAATCTCCTTAATTATTTAATAGGTTCAGATTTTCTATGAAAATTTACTTTGATTTAATTTTAGCTCTTTTCTGGAAATGTTTCCCTTTGCCTGTGCTCATGGTTGTCCCCTCTTTATTCAAGGGGATTCATGGGCCACCATTTTTTTCTATTTGTTCCCTTCTCTCCCTATGAAATAATGAGTCATGATGGTGTGTAGCCCTATGGTGTACCCATAGTTCTGAGGGGTACAGCCCTTAAGATTACAGTCCTGCGTGGCATTGACAACCCTCTGCCATTTTGCCCCTGTCCATTCTTTATGTGGGCTTACCTCAGTAACACCACATTTGCCTCTGAGTCTGAAGATGATCCTAACTCCAGAATTTGCCTATATTTTCTAGGCTGATATTTCAGTACAGTTCTGAGACATCTTTGCAGTGATGGAATCTATTCTAACCCAATTTGCCTGGAGAAATGGAAAAAAAAAGATAATTTCAGCTCACTGCTCCATCCTGCAACAATCAACCTGCCTTTGGGTGCCTGAGGAGCTTGTCAGAAGCAGTGAGGTACCTCATGAATCCATGCAAATCAGCCCTGTTACATTGTTAGGACCCCAGAATTATTTTACTGAGTGGAAAGGATACTCTGCCCAGTGTCCAAACCACTGTGTAACACCTCGCAAAATTGGCTTTAGGCACAGACTAACTCATTGACTGAAAGGACTACTTAAAGTGTTACTCAGCTGCAGGCATTCAGATCATAGTTCAAGTGCAATCACAGCCATTGAACTACCAGGAACCTCATTGCGTGTACTGCTGTATAACTAAAGCAAAGGGCAGGTGCATGGAAAGGTCTCGGAGCTCCCTCTGATATGCCTCACAACAAGTCTGTCACATCATTGTAGTCTGCTCAATATTGTACAACATGGCAATTCAGAAAGAACAGCAGTTTAAGGAGATAGAGAAAAGGAAGAGTCATCAATTTATAAGGAAAAATTGAATGTAGGCAAGGGAAAAACAGAAGAATGAGGTCTAACACTACACATTGCATCCAGTGAGGCTAAATATCATTTGGTAGAACATTGCTCTGATGTTCTGCTTACTCATAGGAACATAGGAGCAGGAGTAGGCCATTCAACCACTCAAGCCTGGTCCACCATCCAATAAGAGCATGGCAGATCATCTACCTCAACAACAAGTCCCTGCACTATCCCCATATCCCTTGATGTCAGTAGTATTTAGAAATCTATCAATCTCTGTCTTGAACATGGTCAATGACTGAGCTTTCACAGTTCTCTGGAGTAGAGAATTCCAAAGATTCACTACCCTCTGAGAGAAAAAATTCCTCCTCATCTCAGTCCTAAATGGCTTTCCCCTTATTCTGAAACTGTGCCCCATGGTTCTACATCCCCCACCAGGGGAAACATCGTTTTTGCATTTACCCAGTTCAGCCCCTTAAGAATTTTGGTAGCTTCAAAGAGATCACCTCTCATTCTTCTAAATTCTATAGAAATCAAGGCCCAGTTTCCTCAATCTCTCCTCATAGGACAGTCCCACGTCCCAGGAATAAGTCTGGTGAACCTCCGTTGCACTCCCTCTATAGGAAGTATCTCCAGGTAAGGATACCAAAACTGTACACAATACTCCAGGTGCGTCCTAACAATTGTTTCTATATAATTGAAGCAAGGCATCTTTACTCCTTCACTCAAATCCTCTTGTGATTTCCTTACTTAGAAACATACATAGAAAATAGGAGCAAGAGTAGGCCATTCGGCCCTTCGAGCGTGCTCCGCCATTCATTATGGTCATGGCTGATCATCCAACTCAATAGCCTGCTCCCCATATCCTTTGATCCCTTTCGCCCCAAGAGCTATATCTAACTCCTTCTTGAAAACATACAATGTTTTGGCCTCACCTACTTTCTGTGGTAGCGAATTCCATAGGCTCACTACTCTCTGGGTGAAGAAATTTCTCCTCATCTCAGTCCTAAATGGTCTACCCTGTATCCTCAGACTGTGACCCCTGGTTCTGGACTTCCCCGCATCGGGAACATCCTTCCTGCATCTGCCCTGTCTAGTCCTGTTAGAATTTTATAGGTTTCTATGAGATCCCCCCTCATTCTTCTGAACTCCAGCAAATATAATCCTAACCGACTCAATCTCTCCCCATATGTCAGTCCCGCCATCCCATGAATCAGTCTGGTAAAACTTCGCTGCAGTCCCTCTGTAAGAAGACTCCTTCCTCAGATAAGGAGACCAAAACTGCACACAATATTCCAGGTGCGGCCTCACCAAGGCTCTGTATAATTGCAGCAAGACATCCCTGTTCCTGTGCTCGAATCCTCTCACTATGAAGGCCAGCATACCATTTGCCTTCTTTACCGCCTGCTGCACCTGCATGCTTACCTTCAGCGACTGGTGTACAAGGACACCCAGGTCTCGTTGCACATTTCCCTCTCTCAATTTAAAGCCATTCAGATAATAACCTGCCTCCCTGTTTTTGCTACCAAAGTGGATAACCCCACATTTATCCACATTATACTGCATCGGCCATGCATTTGCCCACTCACTCAGCTTCCCTGTAAAGGTACACATACACATATCCCTTCCACATTAACAGTCCTTGTTATCCCTTTCATCAGAACCTTAGTTCTGCATTAAAGAACATTGAAATTATTGAGACAAATTCTGTATTAATAACATAGTAGCAATGTAGAGCCTGGGACCAACTAATTTTTAATTTTTTGAAACAATCCCACAGAAGTAATTGTATTTCTGCTTGAAATGGGCCTCCACAGACCTACTGGAAATTGCATCATTAAATTGGAGTGACTCCCATTCTCATTGCGATCGAATGGGAAGCTAACCAAACAAATGCTAATGAGATCCAGGAGTTCAAATACTCTCGGCGTGAAACCTGGCCTGCAAGTACCTCATACACTCTCGCCTAGCTCCCACCCATCCAAAACACAATCGGTTAAAATCTACCCCAATATATTAAACATAGGTCTGTATGTTCATGTAGATGCAAGAGATCCCATGGCACTAAGGGAAGAACAGTGAGTTCCTATTGCTAACCTTTCTCCCTCATACATCGCCAGTAAAAAAACTGATCAACTGATCATTTATTTAATTTGCTCTTTGTAAGATTTTTCTGCATGCTATTTGGCTGCTGTATTTCTCCACACAGCAGTGCCATTCATTGGCTGTGAAGTACTTTGGGATATCATTAAGGGCATAAAAGGGATTACAAAAAAGAGTGTTTTTTTTTGAGTCAGTAGGGTAGGAGTTCAAGCTGCAGCCCAGAGACTTTGAATGGGACAATCCTGTCTGTCTTCTTGAGTGTAAAAGATCTCATGGCACTATTCAGAGAAGAGTTGTCCAAATATCCTTACTAATATTTATCCAGAATCCAATATCACTGAAACAGATTATCTGCTCATTAATCTCATTACTGTTTGTGGGGCCTTGTGGTGGTTAAATTGACTGCTGCGTTTGCCTACATTACAATAACAACCACACTTCAAAAGTATCTTGTTCACTCTGAAACACTATGGGATGTCCTGAGGTCATGAAAGGCACTATATAAATGCAAGTTCCTTTCTTCTAAAACCAAGTACTTTTCTTTGCTAAAATAAAAGCAAAATACTGAAGATGTTGGAGGTCTGAAATAAAATCAAAAAGTGCTAGAAAATCTCTAGGATTTGGAAGCACTTGTGGAGAGAGAAACAGAGTTAACGTTTCGAGACCAATATGACTGTTTTTCAGAACTGAAGATGCTTCTTCAGTTGTCTTTTCTGACTACTTCTGTTTAAATTTCCATTCTTTGCTGTTTCCAGCAAGGTTTCCTTTACTTTACTGTTAGTTGAGTTTGCCTTTCTTATAATGTTACTTCAGCTTCTGATTTCCTGGATTCATTTTGCACTTCATTAATTGAGGCAGTCAAGCCTCTTCCCACAGCTAGGCCAATGGGATCTGGTAAGTCTCCCTCACACTTTCCCACCAGACACTATTTTCAGTTTCCTTGAGACTCTAAGAATGAAGCAGTCACATTGTGGAAGAATCCCTTCAAAGTTCCAGCAAAGACCAGAGGATAGAAAAAGGCAATGATGACAAAGCTAGGCCTCACCTCATGCCCATCCTTGCTGTTGACCAAAAGTCCAGTGACCGCTAATTTGTTACTTTAGGAGGGTTTTTAAAGTTTGTTACAAATATATTGCTTTGAAAGTTTGCCGTTAAATATTACCAAATATGTCCATTTATTTCTTGCAAAAATGTGTCCGACAATCAAGCTCAAATGAATCTAATTTACTGCTGTTGATTATCTTACTTGTTTCTCAAACACTTTCCCCACTCACACCATCAGAGCAAAATTGCGGATAGTTCACAATGTCACTATTTAAACTATTTGTATTTCTTGTTGGAGTCATTTTGACTTACAGAAACATTGAGCTGGATATGACCAAATGAGTCAACAACCCAATGGCAGGGTCATTAGTGGGTCGCATGGCTGAACGTGGGGAGCGTCAGGACTTCATCGGTGATCTTCCAAAATGTAGCCAATTAGAATTGGACTGGCGGGAGCTGGTGCCAGCAGGTAGTTTGGAGACACATGCTTAAAGGCCAGTCTGCAACCTTCATACAGGCAGCACACATAGGGCTGAATTTTGTCGGGGCAGCAGGTGGACCAGAAATCTGGAAGCGAACCCGCCTTTGCTGCTTCGGGGAGCCCTGACCAGATTCTGTGGCAATCAGGCAGCTAATTGGCCACCAGCAGGGTTCCCGTCCATCCCTTTAAGGAGCGAGACCCTGTCTCTAAGAGCTGCATTCAGTCATAGGGCTGACAACTCTTCAGTCCTGGAAGCACCACCAGGAATGGTGGCCAATTCTGGGACAGCAACCGGTATGGAGAAGCAGTGTGAATGCTGCCCTTGGAACAAGAAAAGTGGGGTTGGGGTTGCCAGATCCTGCCTGGCAGGCCCCGGTGAGGGGGGGGAGGGGTGGTTTGTGAGGGCGAGGGTGCTGTTGCTGTGGGAAGCCATAGCTATCAGAGGCCCCCTCCATGTGCCACAGGGTGTCCGATTAAGAGGAAACCCTGAACCCACAGTAAGGGCACCAGGGTTTACCAGCCAGTCTTCCCATACACCACTGCACTTGCTGCTGGTAAAATGCTAGCGATGGTGTAAAGAGGCCCTTAATTGGCCGTTGAAGTGATACAATTGTCTGTTGGGTGGAAGGACCATCCACCACATTCTCTGCCATCAGGAGATTGTGTTGGCGGTAGGAAGCTGATGGACATGCCACCCCCATCTTAACTCCTGATTTTTGGATGCCCTCACCTTGCGTTCCAGCCCCATAAAATTTGCCCCATTGAAAGCAGAGGAGAGGGTGCAGCACAAGTGAGCCTGTGGAAGAATGATGGCTGCATTGAGAGGTAGTGTGGCTCCATATTTCAGTGATGCCTCCTTGGAGGGGCTCCTGAAAGCTGTGAGGGAACAGAGAGAAGATCCGCCCAGTGAACAGGAGGATCAGGCCAGCAAGCCTAACAAAGAAGGCATGAGCAGAGGTCACTGAGGATTACAGTAGCATGAGCATGGCCGCAGAGCTAGAAATGTTTCAATTACATTGAGAGGTTTGACAAGATGAGTGGCATGCATGATGGCAAGATGGCAGCCCTGCATGTCTTATATGGTACCCCTGAGATGTGAGGCAAGTTAGCCAACCTCTGCATGGGGAATGCGCAAGGATCATCATGTACAATGAACCGCAGAGTTGCCTCAAAGTGGAGGACCATGGTCAATCAGAGGTGCTCGCTGTGGGGACCAGAGTGAATGGCCACTTGCAGCTGGCCTCTGAGTGGCGTGATGATGGACATTTAAAGTGGCACAGTCTGAAAAGCAGAGCTGGATCATGACACATGTGTGACACAGTGTACATCCATCGTTGCAGGAGAAGCATTATCATAATGCAAGGAAGCGGAGACACATGGGATGTAAATTGCCCTTCATTGCTCTAATCATACAGATGGAGGAGGAAGCAATGTAGATTTGATAGGTTAAAGCATACTAGCCTTTCACCAAGGAAGATGTGGGTGGATGCGGAAGTTGTTACAGCACTTCTGTCTTTCCAAACAGCTGATGTGGCAAATCCAACAACATCTGAATAACATAGACATCAGAGGAGGAGCTACCATCTGAGGAGACAGCATAACATCAGTCCAGCACACCCTCCACCAGCTCAGATCCTCTTGATCTGGTGGGCATTGATGCACATTTAAAGTGTGTGGATACAGCACACATGCACAGGAGCAGGTGATGGAGGCACTGACAGCTCCGATCAGTTCCCTTTGGAAGACTAGTCCAGCAATGGTCAGCTTCCCGCTGATGCCGAGCCTTGGGAGTCATCATCAAAGCAGCTGGTATTGGAGAAACATATATGGTCATTTGTCAGAATTCGCAGAGGCTGCTCACATCCACACGCCTATGATGGCGGAATTCATCAGGGTGTGAGGGGCTACATGTTTCTGATGCATGAACACAAAGCCTCCTCCATTGAGAGAGTGGATGTTGGAGGTACACAGCCTCATAGTATGGCATCAACATTGACAGTGTTGAACACTGGGCAGGTGAGATGGCCCTGGGATGCATGGATCCATTGCCGGGTGTTGCCTCACTCCAGGTAAGCAGGGAGGTCTAGGTTGGTCTTGAAAGTGTTGAGGAATGTATGTCTGAAGGCTATGGGGGTTCTTCTCAAGGCACTCTTTGTGTTGCTGGCAGATCATCAGCCCCTTTGACGGTGACACAAACATTGCATACAGCCCCAAGGACAGAGGCTGCACCTGCACAGACAGTCCCTCTAGGGCTTTGCCACCTAGAGGCTGTTTGCTATCCCCACATCAGTGGTGGCCGCCGGGAGAGCACAACATATGAGCACCCAAAAGATTTTGTTTAAAGTCACCGAGTAGCACTTGGGATGTCAGTAAATGATACGTATTTTGCTGAATGCTTCTATCCCATTGGGACTAAAATCAAAAGTTCCTCCCTCTCCTGCCCCATCCTACTCAACATCCCGTCCTGTATTGTAAAGTAAATATTAAAGTGTATAGTTGTGTATGGAGGCCAACTCCAAAGCTCCAGCCAAGTGAGAACTGATGCTAAGGAACTGGCAACAGTAATTTAAATTTCAGCAAATTTAAGCCGTTGACCTTTATCCATAGCCAGCAGATGCAGCTTAAGGTTTGTACATCAGTTAAGAAATATTGAACCTTCATCTTAAATCCAATCGAACAGTGAGGGAATCTGCATCTAAATTAAGATAAAAGAGCTGATAAACAGGAGTTGGATTCCAGCCTCAACTTTGAATCAGGTCCAGCTGATCATTTTTTTTTTTGCCATTGTGTTTTGAAATAATCCAAAAAATATTTGGTATTCAAAAGGGTTAACTGCAAAATATTTATGCAGCAAATGATTTGGTAACCACAAATTCTCTGAATGGCTTTTATTTCCTCTCAATTTGTTTTTAATACATGCATAGCTGACCCTTGCTAAACATTTTCAGAGTTTCTTATTTTATCTTTCAGGAGCTCCCATTCATTCCAGTAGGAATCTCACCTGGCTTTGATTTTGTAAAACTTTGACCGTCTCCGCAGTGCCAGTCAAACAAAGAGAACACAGAAAGGATTGTATATTTCTTTCTCAATTTAAATTCTATTTTAAGATTGTTTCTTAATTGAACACACATTTAAAGATATCAAACCCCATCAAAAGATATTTGAGCCAGCTAGCATTTTATCAAATTAACAGATCACTTTGTAGATTTGATGTATTCAGCCACAGGGGTTATGTTTGTTTTCCCTGTGTTGATTTTGAAGATAGTTGAGACCAAGCTCTTCAATGAATAGACAATACCATTGCAGTTAAAGCTACGGCTAGCTTTCCTCTCCTCTCCTCCCCTCCCCTCCCTCCAACAATCTTGTGGAGAATGTTCAACCCCAGCTGTCATTCTCCAGGTTAGAGTTGTGCCTCAATGGTGAAACTGGCAAAGGACATGAATGTGAACTCTGTGCATATTTTAAGCTGTTTTTACAAACTTTCAAGCCATGTGTAGTGCGTGCCGACAACAGCGACCTCACTCAGTTAAGAAATCCTTCCGCAAACGTAATACAAGGATAAAAGCTTACTGAAATTAGAATAAACAGTTTGGAGTGAAATCAGTGTTGCTGCTGCATATAGTTATTGGAGAAAAAAAAGTACTGTTTATGCACCTAGCTTCTGATCGAGCACTGCAGTTAACTTCTTTACTGCATTCAAATTTTTTTTGGTGGCAGAGATTTACATTTAAAATGAACTGGAAGACCATATATTATCAATAAGTGAACAATCATGAATGTATTTCCTAGAAGCGATTGTCTGTGACCACCCCAAGCACAATTCCTGATGCATTTGCTCTGTCGTTTCTTGAGCTGCTGAGAGTTTCAAATGTGTGTTACTTATGAACGGTAATTTCAAGAAAAACTGTTTTGACTGTTCACAACTTGAAAACTGCCAATAGATGGTGAATTGGCAGGGCTGAGTTATTAGGGCACCTGATTTCAAAATAAACAGAGACAATTGGGGAAGACAGGGATTACCTGATTATTGTGAAGATGCCGTCTTTGTTAATATGGTTTAGCAAAATTATGCTGTACTTGAAAATGATGCCTCCCACTGAACTTAAATATTGTCACCAATTTGTTAAAAGTTCATTGCAATACAAATTGGTTGACATGCAATACTGTTGTCATTAGTGTCTACCCAACTAAGAGTTTTGCAGCACTTTATGGAGTGAAACATGAATAAACATGATTTAATTTTCCAAATCTATTGCTAGGCCTGGATTTTTGCTAAGTCAGGATGACTCAGAAGCCCTTTAAAAATGGCAGACAAGTCCCGATTCTGGGATTCCCGACCTCATTCCTGGGCTTTCCGATTTTCACTAAGGCCTTTTAAGGGTATGGGCTGGTTCGGGTCACAAGCCCACACCCTGCAGTCCCATCTGGCTGGTTCTGTTGCAGAGATAGGCATGTCCTAGCCCTTTGCAATTTTCATGGCGCTAAGCCAATTTTTTTAATGGGTCAAGGTTCACAGTGACTTGGAGATGTTGTGAATCACAGTCTGCATGAAGGAACCTTTTGGGAGGTAAATTCAAAAGATTCTCCTCATGCCCTCCTATGCCAAGCTATGCCTCTCCACATCCAGCTAAGCTGTGGCACTTCCATGCCCATTGACCCACTATACACTGTATAGAACCAATGAGCCCTCTAGTGACAATAGGATATGCATAAGAAGCTTTAAAAAAACACAGTAATTAATTCATAACTTTCCACTTTGTTTAAAAAAAAGCCTTTTAAGTACAGGGCAATATATATGTCAATTATCCAGACCATTTAAAGTATAGCAGAAACTGCAAGCACTTGAAACCTCTTAACCTTGTGTAAATAAACATTGGGCAGAATTTTTCTCTCATCAGACATCTGTGTGCCCAACCCGAGCGAGAGTAAAATAGTGCCCAATGGTGTTGGGGGACTGTCTCAATGTCATTGCGCACTCTCATGATATTTCGCTTGGCGGGCGCGTTGCTGTCTCTCATGCCTATTAAGGCCCATAATCAGTTAATTAAATCTAATTTTTCCCTGCCTGTCCAACTGTTTGATTCGTGGGCAGGCAAAAAGGCCAAGCAGCCTTTGGATTTTTTAAAAGCCTCATCCACAGGTGGGATGAGGTTTCCAACAGGAATTAAAAATAAAATAAAAATGTTGGAACCTCATTTACAACATGTTCCTGACAGAGTCACATGAGGGGACATGTTTACAACATTTTCAAATTCTTTATATATTCAAAAATCTTAAGCTCCCTGAGGCAGCTCTGTACCTTCAGGGAGCTTTCAGTGCGCACATACGTGCACATGCGCAAATGTCTGCGCTTACCCTCCTCCTACTCCCGCCCCGGTGGTGCTCAGTGTTGCAGTGCATAAATCACACTGGCTGGCCGTTAATTGGCCAGCTAGCATGAAATCACGGCTTGGGTCCAATCGTGGGTGGCAGTCGGTTTTGCAATCGCTCTCAGGCCCACCCGATGAGGTAAAATTCCTACCCATTGTGAAATTGACAGCAGAGATCAGACAGACAGGGCAGTCAATTAAACAATGTTTTCTCTGGGGCTCAGATATTTCAACAGACTAATGGGGGAGAATTTTCTCCCCGTTGGGCAGGCTGGTCGGGAACAGGAGTGGGCCGGCGCGGAGCCAATTGCCGCCTGCAATCGGCTGCGCGCCACCATTTTACGTTGGTGGGCCAGTTAAGGCCTGCCCAGCGTGATGTGCACCTGGAAGCGCTCAGTGCTACCAGTGAGGGCGGGGACGGGGGGAGAGTCGGGGCCTACGCTGTTTCATGCACACACACAAAAGAGCACAGAAATCTCCCGGAGACACAGAGCTGCCTCAGGGAAATTCAGTTTAGTTTCAAAGTTCAAAATAAAGAAAGTGAAAAATCATTTAAACATGTCCCCTCATGTGACACATGAGCTGGGACATGTTTATCAAATGTTTGAAAACTGTTTATTAATTTAATAAACCCTTCATGAAACCTCATTCCTTAAGGTTGGACGAGCAGTGTTCAGAATTAGTTTAATTAGTTTGTTAATGGCCTTAACAGGCCTTTAACAGTTCTGACCACCTCTGGCGCATGCCAACCGAACTAAAGATCGGAATGACAGTGACGCCGGGACATGGCCGACGTCACTGCGCGTCATTTTACACATTGGCGTGCAAGATCCGCCCCTGCATGTCAAACAGAAGATTCGGCCCATGGATTTCTGGACTCTCTGCCAAGCCTCATTATGTATTCTTGGCTGAGAGCCCAGGAATCCATTAGTCCGTTGAAACACCTGAGCCCCGCGGAAATATTGCTTAATTGACAGCTCTGGCTCTCTGATTTTTGCTGTCAATTGCACAGTGGTATTTTACACAAGATAAAAAGGTTTCAAATGCTTGCTGTTTCTGCTATTGATACTTTAATGGGCCTGGATGATTGACACTTTCATTGCCCTGCAGTAAAATGACTATTTTTTTAACATAGTGGAAAGTTATGAATTAATGACTGTTTATTAAAGCTTTTTTTTACATATCCTATTGTCATTATAGCATTCATTGGTTCTATACAGTGTATAGTGAGTCAAAGGGCATGGAAGTACCACAGCTTGACATGGGGACATGAGGGGCCATGAGAGATTGGTGGAGGGGCATGGGCTGGCATGGTTGGCTGGGGCATGGAGAGTGTGTGGAGGTGAGGGAGGTGTGAGGGCCAGAGGGCCTTACCTTTTTCATTATAACTGCAATGATGCCCCACAGCACTGAGGTGGCCTTTTAAACCGCCTACTTTGGCACCTGGCAGCCCCTGTGGCTGTGTCTGACCTCTTTCTCAGGTTGGCTGGCTTGACTGCAGCCTGCACCCACCCCCGTCTTTGTGGGCACTTCCTCCCAAAGTGGGCACACAAAACTAGGAGTTTCCCCGACTGCCGGTAGCAGCCTCAAAGATGAAAATCCAGGTCTCTAATTTTAGTTAAAGTTGAAACTTTAGGTTAAACTATGAAAGGATATTTAGGTTCGCCTCTGTTAATCAGTGGTAAAGGATCCAGAGGAAAGAAGTTTAGCAAATGAACCCTAAATGGAAAGGTGCCTCAATGCCTGCCCAATCATTTTGACTGGGTAGCTGTTGGAGTGTGACAACAACCACAACAACTTGCATTTGTATAGCACCTTTAACTTAGTAAAATATCCATGACATCTCACAGGAGCATTATAAAAAATTGATAGAAATGGGGGTACTGTGTTTTCTTATTTATCTTCTAACCTGAACGTATTTTGTCTAAATGCCTGCCACATGCGTTTTAATATCCCTGAGGATCTGTTTTTCTAAATGGCCAGAAATCCTATTATGTAATGTAACAACCTTTGGACAAGGTTAGCGCTACCAGCAGAAACTAAGACGTCTACCACAGTCATGTGAGCATCAGGAGATAGAAGAGTCACCTTGTTCATGCACACAGGAGGGTGACAGCCATGCTTTTCAGAAACAAGAATTAAACAAGATCTGTTTCAAATATCATGCTGGCCATTTCTCATTTTATTTGTAATAAAGCACAGTAAGTAGTGAGGGGTTAAGAGATTATTTTATTGATTCCATGAGGTAGAATTAATAAATTACAGGTGCCATGGCTCACCTGCAAAGCAAGGAACAGCAATGACGATGATATTCTAAGCAAGGTCATTTGAGCTCCCTTTTGGGACCCAGGCTATCATAGTCTTTGCCTATTTGTACTTTCTTTTAGTGTTAATTGGCTGTAACCTGTACAATTGAAAAACTAAAATAATGGGCAGAATTTTCTGGTTGACATGCAGGTGGCGGAGCCCGCACGTCAGCACTTAAAATGTCGCGCGCTGACATTGCACGAGCGTCCCGATGTCAGCGCGCGGCATCGCGATATTTCGGTCGGCGGGCGCGCAAGCAGCGGGACGCGCACCCGCCATTAATTAAAGGCCTCGTTAGGGCCCTTAACTTGCCAATTGTCGACGATTTTGAGGGGCCCGTGTGAACTTCGGCTCAGCGCACGGGCCCAACGGGAGGATATTTTTTATGAAAACTCATGCACTGGCGGGATATGTGGACTCAGAGGGGTTGTTCATGTTTTCCATGAAGTATTAATTGCAGAAAGTGTTTTAAAGTTGCCTGTTTGATTGTTAGCAGTTCACATCGATCTCCAAGAGCTTTTTGTGTTCTTTAAAACCAGTCTGCAGACAGTAATCTTTCCCGGGCTTGCAGCTTTCCGGAGGCCTCCATTTAGCCTGGGGGTATGGGTTCTAACATCTCCACTGGAGGCAGCTCCTCTGAGGAGGAAGGGAGGGATAGAATAAGGAGGAGGTCAGGAGCGGACAATCAGCCTCCAGGGGAGCCACCTTTGGGAGGCCAGGTGTAGGCACAATGGGCGCAGGGCCAAGAGGTTGCCCAAGGTGGAAGGGGCCATAGAAGACGCCACTATCCTGCTGCCAGGATATACAGGCGGTGAAGCAGCTATCTCAATCTGACTGAGGTGCAGTGCCGAAGGAGGCTCCAACTGTCAAGGGAGACAGTCAACTATATCTGTCAGATGATTGGCCCTGAGATATCTCCTAACTGTGTGGGCGGACACCCCATGCCAGTGGTTCTGAAGCTCACAGTTGCCCTCTACTTCTATGCCTCTGGCTCCTTCCTGGGCTCGGTGGGTGATCTTTGAGGTGTCTCCCAATCAGCTGTCCACATTTGTGTCAAGCAGGTTACAAATGCTCTGTTCAGATGGGTATTGACCATCATCCACTTCCGCTGTGACCAGGCAAGTCAGACAGAGTGAGCCAGAGGCTTTGCGGCCATTGCTGGCTTCCCCCGCGTCCAGGGTGCTATAGACTGTACACATGTGGCCATCAAGGCGCCAGCAGGTGAGCCCAGTGCCTTTGTCAACAGGAAGGGCTTCCACTCCATGAACGTGCAGATAGTGTGTGATCACAGGATGCTGATTCTGCAAGTCTGTGCAAGGCACCCAGGCAGCTCCCACGATGCCTACATCCTCAGGCACTCCCAGGTACCGGTGCTCTTCAGTGCTTCGGCTCGGCTGGATGGTTGGCTGCTGGGTGATAAAGGCTATCCCCTCAAAAGGTGGCTCAGGATGCCTCTCCGCCATCCAAGAACAGAAGCTGAGGAGAGCTACAATAGGAGCCACGCCTCCACAAGGGCTGTGGTAGAGAGAGCCATCGGTCTTCTCACGTTGCGCTTCCATTGCCGGGACTGCTCAGGGGGCGCACTCCAGTACCCTCCAGCTCGCGTCTCTCTGATAGTGGTAGCATGCTGCACTCTGCACAATCTTGCGCTGGAAAGGGGGGATGCAGTTGACGATGAAGACCTTGACGCAGTGGATGAGGCTGCACATGATGAATCCAGCAGTGGCTCAGAGGATGAGGAAGCACAGGGCGATGATGAGGAGCAGCACGCCGACCCGCTATTACACCAAGGAGGCAGGGACACCCGGGACAATTTAATCCAACGAACCTTCAGCTAGCACCACACACATGGATCAGCAGGACCGGCATTGCCTGGCACTTCCACACGTGGCACTTAGGTGCTACATCTTCCACCTTATCAGCTCTAAGGGCTTAGTACAGAAACATCAATGTCCACTCAAACACTCATGATATGTCTGTGAAACATACAAATGCAGCACAAAGGAAACACCCTCAGCCATGGTCAGAAAACTGGACTTTATTCAGTCCAACATAAAACAGAATTGTCTCTATGGCAAACATTAGTATATTTTTCCCGAATCTAAGGCCAACACAAAATCACCAGTGACATACCCATTGAGTGCCTAATGCGCCTTATGCTTACGTTTGCGGGTGCTACGTCTAGGTGCCGCCCCATCGCTCGGAGTGGCTTGTGAGACTCTGCTGTCCTGTTGGCCTCGATGACCTTGGCGGGCATCCTCTGACCTGTGGAGCCTGTGATGGCCCCACATGGGAGGGAGTGGCCAGTTCCAGAACTGGCACCTCCCCAGTTGTCACAGCCTCAATGGATGCAACGGTCACTGGCAGAGGGGCGGAAGAGCTGCTGCCCTCATCCAGAGCGCCCTGAGAGGAGCTCGCAGCAACAACAGGCAGCTGCTGCGCTGACGTGAGGTCACATTGGACCTCCCTGCTCACCGCAGATGCATGGGCACCAAGTGCTTGGTGGCCATTACCACTGTGAGGGCTTGCAGGTCAGAGTGTAACCCAATCAGACTCCATCCGATCGAACCCCCTCTCCATGAGAGTCGCCGATCTCTCAGTGGAGGAAGTTTGAAGCTCTGTCCTGAGGTTCATGCGGGCCCTGCCCTCCCCCACACCAACCCCCGCCCCCCCACTCGCTGACTGGAAAATCCTGCCCATGAAGATTTTGTGTAAAAAAATTCTTTTGTATGAGATTAGCTGAACAGAGTGAGAAGTAAGATTACTTTTTTGCAAATGTAAACCAAGCATGACTAAGAGAATTTTGTGAAAAGTTATAACATATATAATATCGGGAATATAACCATAGTGTTCAGTAATCTCATTGGTGTTTTGGATCACAGTTATCTTATTTTCCTATACAGAATCACAGAATCAGCACAGGAGGAGGCCAGTTGGCCATGTCCATGTCAGCTTTCCGCCAAGTAACTCAACTGGTCCCACTCCCCTGTCCTTTCCCACAAACTCTGCAAACATTTCCTTTTCAGGTGCTAATAGAGATCCTTTTTGAATGTCCCAATTGTATCAGCCTCCATTACATTATCAGGCAATGCATTCCAAATCCTAACTCGCTGTGTAAGAGAAATGTTTCCTCATGCTGCCGTTGATTCTCTTGCCAATCACTATAAATAGGTGTCCTCTGTTCTTGGCCCTTCCATCAATGGGAACAGTTTCTCTCTATCTACTCACTCATGATTTGGAACAGCTCTATCAAATCTCCCCTTAGCCTACTCTCCTCTAAGGAGAACAACCCCAGTTTGTCTTTTCTATCCATGTAACTGAAGTTCCTCATCCCTGCAACCATTCTCATAGAGCTTCTCTCCAAGCCTTCACAATCTTCCTAAAGTGTAGTGACCCGAGTTGGACACAATACTCCATTTGAGGCCGAAGCAGAGTTTTTGTAAAGGTTTATCATAACTTGGTTGCTTTTGTATCTATGCCTCTATTTTTAAAGCCCATTATCCTGTATGCCTTTTTTAACCACTTTCTCAACCTTCAATAATTTGTACACACATATCCCAATGTCTCTCTGTTCCTGCACACCCCTAGAATTGTTCTTTTAAATTTATATTGGCTCTCCTCATTCTTCCTATCAAAATGTACCACTTTACACTTCTCTGCATTAAATTCCATCTTCCATCTATCTGTCCATTCCATTAGTTTGTCTATGTTCTCTTGAAATTTATCACGATCCTCCTCACTGTTTGCAATACTTCCAAGTATTGTGTGGAGGTAGTGGTATTGGCACTGGACTTATACTCCAGAGGCCCAGGGTAATTCTCTGGGGACCTGGGTTCAAATCCCATCATGACAGATGGTGAAATTTGAATTCAATTTAAAAAAATCTGGAATTAAAAGTCTAATGATGACCATGAATCGATTGTTGTAAAAACCCACCTGGTTCACTAATGTCCTTTAGGGAAAAAATCTGCTGTCCTTACCTGGTCTGGCCTACATGTGACTTCAGACCCTCAGCAATTTGGTTGACTCTTAAATGCCATCTGAAATGGCCTAGCAACCCGCTCAGTTCTCAAGGGCAATTAGGGATGGGCAATAAATGCTGGCCCAGCCAGTGATGCCCACATCCCATGAGTGAATAAAAAAAAATGGTAAGTTTTGAAATTGTGCCCTGTACACACAAGTCTAATTCATTGACATATAACAAGAAAATTAGTGGTCCTAGTACCAATCCCTGGGGAATCCCACTGTGTGCCTTTCTCCAGTCTGTAAAACCATTCACCATTACTCTCTGCTTCCTGTCACTCAGCCAGCTTTGCATCCGTATTGCCACTGTCCCTTTTATTCCATGGAATTCAATTTTGCTGGCAAGCCTGTTATATGACACTTTACCAAACATCTTTTGGAAGTCCACATAGACCACGTTGACCCCATAACATAACAGCAGTCACTGTACTTCTAAATAGTTAATTGCATGTATCATGTCTGAGACATTTCTCATGATCATGAAAAGGCTTTATCCGAATGCAATTATTTTCCAGTCTTATTATGAGACTCAATTCATAAATTCATGAATTAAAAACTCTTTTACCCCCTCTGTTACTCAGGTGGCGTGCGCTATGCGTTAGTGGCATTTGCTAGTAAGCTTGACCAAAGAAAGAAATGCTTTATTCCCTAAGGATTAGATTTTGGGCAGAATCTGCGGGTGGTGGAGTCCGCACGCCAGCGCTTCAAATGTTGCACGCTAATGTTGTGTGAGCGTCCTGACGTCAGTGCGCGGCATTGCAATATTTTGGTTGGCAGGCACGCTAGGCAGTGGGACGTGCGCCCGCCATTAATTAAAGGCCTTGCTAAGGCTATTAACTCTTGAATGGACCAGGATTTTGAGGGGCCCGTGCGAACTTCGGCTCGGCACATGGGCCCAACTGGCAGGCAGGTAGCTGGTTTTTTTACAAACCTCATCCAGTGGCGGGATGAGGTTTAGCAGTTTTAAAAATGTTTAATAAAGTTTATGTTTATTTCATTAACATGCCTCATCTTGTGTGACATTTTCACCTGAGGGGGACATGTTAATGAATTTTTTATTGTTCTATTTTTTTATATTTGCCAGCCTTTCAGCGATCTCCCTGAGGCAGCACCTAGCCTCAGGGAGATGTGCGCTCTTTCACGTGCATGCGCGAAAGAGTGCACTCTCGCAGTTGGGGAATCCACCCCCCGCCCGTCGGGTGGCACGCTGGGCCGCCGACTTAAAATGGCGATGGGGCCCATTTCGGCGGCGGTGATCGGCTGCCCGCCCACCATCAAGTCGGTTGGGCCCTCCTGCCCATCAAGGGCAAAATTCTGCCCTTTCTGTTGTTGCAAGATTTGGCTTTGGAAATGCTGACATTTTCACCAGGCACAAATTCAAGGCAGAAGACCCTGGACTCCCAAGAAACACAGCGAGATTATCAATGGGGTTTTCGGAATGAACCTCTTTACCCAGATAATGGTTAGAATGTGAAACTCGTTATCAAAAGCAGTCATTGAGGCAAATAGCTTAGATACATTTAAGGGGAAGTTAGAAAAACACAAGAGGGATAAAGGGTATGTTTTTAGGCTTAGATAAAGAGGGGTGTGAGGAGGTTCACACGGAGCATAAATTTTACCATGGACCTGTTTTATGGGCCATCCTGTCTCTGTGTTGTAAGTGCTATGGGCCCAATTTTAACTCTGTGCAACTGAATGGGTTTTGAATGAGTTAAAATCTCGCCCAATGTGTGTAATATTAATTATTGTGATTACTATATTTTTAGGGACAATAGATGATGTTTTTAGAAGATCAAAACGAAAAACAAAAAGAAGTTATGAAAATCCTGCATTGTTTCAATATGTCTTTTGGGAAAGTGATTAATCTTTTTAAACCCCTTTAACATTTGAGTCTAGGAACTTAGCTTTTTAAAATTTTATTGATAACTCTGGTTAAAATAACTGCAGAAAGTCAAAACAGGTCCTGTTGTTTTGGTTAATAATTAAATAGGTTTATAAAATACTGAGAACAAAAGTTACTTAAGGTACCTATGCTGCCTTACATTAAAATATGTTATTAATTACAGACTGATGTCTCAATTTCAAGACTGGAATTTCAGGCTGTGATAAAGGCCATCTTTCATGTTAACGTGTATCCTGGCAAAGAATATAATAGCGTCCAGAGACCAGTACAGAGCAAACATGTAATATTATCACACATATGCATAACACACACACACACACACACATACATGCACACACACGTGCACATGCGCACACACGCATGCACGCACATAAGTGCTTTTGTTACGCACCTTCATATTTGTTTTCTTTTTGCCTATTATCTTCCAAATGTGCTACCATGCTCATATATCTCTGCCTTGAGTTACGTATCATCAGGGTTTCACCTATACACATTTGACCATTACAGTGTATAATCAGGATGTACATACAAGAAATTACTGCATTGTACCCATCAAAAATTGGGCTTCATGATGATACCAGAACAATGCAGTAACATCAGAATATTAAATCATTCTTGTGACCTTACTGTATTTCTTGTGTAGAGGTTTACCTGCCTAATTTATGCAGACATATCAGCATGAAGAATGGAGTGCAGAATTAAGTTTCAAGCAAAGCTTTAATCAATGACCATCTGCCATATCCCCATTATACCGCACTGAATATTACAATTTGCACTTTCTTTCAACTCATTATTCATGTTCACAGCAAAGTGGCATTTTCCATGAAGTCGTTGCATCTTCTTTGATCTGAAACGTATACCCTTATTCATGCTATGAAAGGAAATAATATGTCACCAAGTTGATGATTACACTTTTACTGCAATATTTCACACGAGAGGTCCAACCTGCACCGCTTTATACTCTGAGACTGGAAATCTCCATACTGTCAAGCCATATCATTCAGGCCAAATTTTGTAGTTTGACTTAATTACATGATTTCTAATTACACAGAAACAAAAGAAGTACAGCCAGTAATTAGCAATACAATGTTGGACATTCTAATTGATTTAAAAAGAATTTAAAATGATGGCGTTCAAAACAACTCAGCCCTTTTCAGAACCCTTCAACTGAGCTTTGGCTGAATATAACAAGACCACTTTGTTACAGAATCCCAACTAAACACCGCATTGTGGAAAAACAACCTTGAAGCAGGGTAGTAGAGAATAGTGAATATGAGCAGCACTTGTACTACTCCAAGGAAGCTTTTGAAATCATGGGCAGAATTTTCTTGGCATCGGAGTGGCAGAGGTGAAAGCTGAGGGCGTGGGGGGGTGGTGGGGGGGGGTTAGTGTTGGCAGGCAAATAGTGGAGAGCTATCTCAGTATAGACTTTGTATGCATTCCTGTTGAAGGGAAAGTTTTCCAAGGGCAGGCCAGCAGGCAGATTGGTTGAATGTTGCAAGGTGGCAGGCAACCAAGCTGTATAACTAAGACCCTAATTAGGGTCAATTTAGACCGCTCGCCCGGCATTTTTCTGGAGGTGGAGTGGCCCACCGTCACATGTGTAGGCTGACAGCTTACTGAAGGAGGCTCCAGCAGTCTGGGGGACCCATCGGAGCTGGAAACTTCATTTTCCAAAGGTGCGGAGTGAGTTGGGGAACCACTGGCAAGCAAAGGCCAAAATGCTGCCACTGGAGGGGATTCCCCTCCAATGAGAGGGGCCTGCCAGCTTGGGTCCTCAGATGTAATTTTAAACGTACCTCCTGCTGAGGTAAGTCCCTGATCTGTCTCAGCAGCATCTACCTCTCCAAGCAGGGCTGCCAAAGCTCTGCAGCTATATGATTGGACAGCGAGCTCGGATGCGGCCAATTACGAGGCTACCTCTGAGAAAATAGCTCCCTCCGGTTCTGCTCCCAGCAAGTGTGGCGTGAGGATCCCTATCTAATTCTCTGACATCAAGGTACCGAAGCCCACAGGAAAACCCTGTCCCATGGAACAAAGCAGTTCTCCCACACCGGGTATTTAAATGCTCTTTTCAGCAGATGAAGTGTTATTTTCAGATTTTCAGTGTTTGATTTTTCTAACATTTGAATTATATGCAAAATAGTTTGGCACCAATATGAGACAACAAGCTTGCATGCAATAACATTCCAAAAAAAGAGAAAGTATTGTTGATGCAATCATCTTGGAAATAGCCAATCAATAACATTGTGTAACTAGCTGTCTGCCTTCCCCTCTCCCCCCTGACAGTATCATTATACCTAGACGGATGTGTAAGTTTTCTCACTTTCCCAGTTAAAAAATACAACATATTTTCTTTCAGAAGGCAATCATCACAATTCCATTATAAAATCACAATATCTTGGGCCTCTAAAGTTTCACATGAAGCCAATAAAAGCCCTTATTTTGCCATAGAGGTGCAATTGAAGGTTGTGCATGTTCATGGCACAGGCAGGCTTGGACTGGCGGTGGGGAGGACTGACATCACTTTTTACCGGCACCTTGTGCGTACACAACAAGGTCCAAGGAACCTAGCTGGGTGGGGGGTTGCAGGAGAGAGATGCCAGCAACTCTGAGAAGTAGCTCTGAAAAGGGTCCCATTAACAATTAATGGGGAGTATTTTGTCTGGTGAACATACTCTTTGCTAATCACACCCATGAGGATCTGTTCCCTTAATCGCTTGCCATTACAATTCCTAACCACCCATCCTCACTTATTCCTCTTGCCCCTGCCAATATTACTAAACTGCTATTTTCCTTCAGAACTGTCGCCAGCTCCTTAAAAATCACAATCATCACTGGCCTCCTCAAGAACCCCACCCTAAATCCCTCCAGTCTTTGCAACATTCTCTTCTTTTCAAAGTCCTGGAACATGTTATTTTATTTCAAATATACATCTACCTGCCCCTGTTCTTTGTTTGAGTCATTTTATTCTGACTTCCCTTTTGCCATAGTAAAGGGACCACTTTGGATAAGTATACAAATAACATCCTGCACAGCTGTGAATGTGGTTCATTACCTCTTCTCATCCTCCATGATCGCCCTGCCACATTACACACAGTTAACCATTCCAGTTTTTATCAAATTATTCCACCTTTCTCCAAGGCACTTTTCTTTTCTGTATCTGCTCTTACCTAACTCAAAGGAAACACTACATTGTTGTCATATATTTCTCATCCTCTGGGGCTCATATGATCACATCCAAAGTACCTCAGCGATCCATTTCTTTCCCTTCTCTTCATTATCTAAATGTACCCCTTGGCAGAATTATACGGATACATGGGGTTAGCTTTCAAATGCATGCTGACGACACCCAGTTTAGCCTTGCCCCTCCTCCATTGATACAAAATTGTTCCCACGGTCTCAAATTGCTTAGATCTGGATGTACCAATATTTATTGAAACTGATTGTTGGAAATACTTTTCAGCCTGATGCAGTCAGCCACTAATTGCATCAAAAGTGCCTAGACTTTCATCTCCAATAGGATCATGAAACGTGGAACCTTGGCACCTGGTTCTTTCCCAACTTTAGCTTAATTCCCTAAATTGCTCCATTACTAAAACTGTTTTATCTATTCCCCATGTTGGCCCTATCTTTTTCTTTTTAACCTGTAGCATCAAATCTCTCAACTATGCCTTCACAGCCTGCCATCTACACATTCACATCAACCCATCACAAACTTCTACTCATTCAAGCCATCACTGTCTGCTTCCTTACATGCTGTCAAGTGTATACTCATATTATTGGCCTCCATCTATTCTCTCTAAACGTCACTAACTCCCAGGCCATGACTTGACAAGTTCAAAGCTCTCTTTCTCAAATCTATATGCAGCAGTGTCACACCCTACCTTAGTGATTTCCTCCTGCCTTGCATTCCTCTGTGCTCCTCTACTACTTTCGCTCACCCTTTTCCTCCTTCACTCTGCCATCAGTTGCTATTCATTCAGTCTCTAGATTCCTGCTCTCTGGAATTTTGTATCTTGCTTCCTGTCATCTTGCTTTCAAAACTCTCCTCTCAAAATAGCACCCCTCTCCCACACCACCCAGCCATCTAGGTTCCTTGCTCCTCGTCTTTAACCAGGCCTTTAGTTCTCCATTATAATATTTCCACTCTTTGCCCTTTTGTCGTGCTATGTCTACCATACCCTTCTGTTTCTGATTGTCAAGTGCTCTGAAATGCCTTTCCACACAACGAGGATGATATAAATACAAGTTATATTGCAAGTTTTGCAATATACAGTAGCGCGTTACTATCCAAGTCACATTTTCTGGTGAAAGATGGTATTACAATCATCATTAATAAGCGTGGTAAGTCACAAAGTTCCTCAATTAAGAATTCTGTACACAAAGTGCGTGCAGAATGTACCATAAGAAATGAAATAAATGAATTAAAAGCACAAATTCAGCTTAAAAGATCGAATGTTTTAGCCATTACAGAGAACTGGCTGCAAGCTGGGCCTGGCTGTGAACTAAATATTCTAGACCGTGGGAAGGACAGTTTACAGTGCTGTGATATGATGTGCATAAACATTTAAGTAAACGTGTAGTAAACTACTGTCAATCAATACCACATTGACAGAATGTGATGTATTAGTCCCATGATTGTGGTCAGTTGGCAAGGAGCAGGTTGGAGATCAGATGTACTATACTTAGCTTCCTAGTAAATCTATTTGTATATAGCATCATCTGCAAGAGACAAGTCAGGAATGTGATGGAATACTCTCCACTTGCCTGGATGATTGCAGCTCCAACAACACTCAAGAAGCTCGACACCATCCAGGACAAAGCAGCCCACTTGATTGGCACCCCATTCATGAACATTCAGTCCCCCCACCACCAACGCACAGTGACAGCAGTGTACATCATCTACAAGATGCATGGTAGGAACTCACCAAGGATCCTTAGACAACACCTTCCAAACCCACAACAGTGATCAACTAGAAGGTCAAGGACAGCAAGGAACACCAAGAACTGGATGTTCCCATCCAAGCCACTCACCGTCCTGACTTGGAAATATAACTCCGTTTCTTCACTGTCGCAAGGTCAAAATCCTGGAATTCCCTCTCTAAATGCACTGTGGGTGTATCTACACCATATGGGCTGCAGCAGTTCAAGGAGGCAGCTCACCACCACCTTCTCAAAGGCAATTAAAGATAGGCAATAGGTGCTGGCCTAGCCAGCATTGCCCACATCCCATGAATGATTAAAAGAAAGTCTTATCTTCAAATAAGGAACCTACATTCTTGTTTCACTAAGCCTTGTGTATGCTTGCATGTTTACGTCGAAGACGAAGAATGTAACATGGTGGCAGGTTGGCTGCATGATCTTTGAAGACTTAACTGAACAGAATACAAGTCTCAAGCGCTTCATATCCAGCAGAAGAAAATAACTAGTGTGAAATGAAACAACTATCAAAATTCAATATATGTAAGGATTTTGCAGCTTTGTAGGGATTTTGCACACTGTATCTTTGTTCGGGGATTACACCTCACTCTATCAGCAGGTATCAGGTCTTGGTAAGGTTTTTCAAAGCTGAGAGAGCTGAATGAGTAAAAGTCTAATTGCTGTGCAAAGTTTAAACAAAAAACAGAATTAAACAGCAGACAGCAGGTGGCCTCACTTTAAGTAGAACTCCACAGTCAGGAGAATTCATTACAGCTGAAGTTAAAATACTGCAGGCCGGTTTGGGAAGAAGGCTTTATCCAGTAACAACTCCTAGTAGACATAAGAAGCCAGTAAAAAGCTTTTTTTCATGGTTTGCTTTCAATTTGGAAGCCCTGCAGCCATTTCCCTGCCAAAATCATTGTTTTGTGGGCAGAACTCAGAGCTACAACTGGGAAAAATCGGAAAGAACTCAACAGTGCCAACATTGCAGTCAAGAAATAACCTGTGACCAGCTAAGGCACTGGGCCACTAAATGTACTGCAACTCTGAGCTAAGTTAACTCTAAAAGAGCTGGAAAAAACTTGCTTTACTGTCATAAGTTCCAGATTAAAAATCCTGCAAAAAACTAAAATATGACTACAAGTTTTCTAACACTCTATTGGAAGACAATGGTTCTATCAGAATTTACTTTGTTCCAAGAATGTGTAGAGCTCTGTTTTCAGGACCTCAATATTTCTGAGCTAGATAAACAAGCCATGAAAATTAAAAGTACTACAGGGAATGAAGGCCTCCACAGGCTAAACACATCAAGTTTGTCCAATGACCATCTCATAAATCCACATAAAATATGGTCAACGCTCGAAGATCAATTATGAGTGAAGCTCAACTTTAGAATACATCATAGGAAATCATGTCCTTTAGACAACAACTTTCAGAGACCACTGACTAATTCATAAGTAGATGCAGAGACAGGGGGGTGTGATTGCAATTTCATGGCAGCAGAGCTGGCCATCAGAATAATTGAGTTTGTGATAGCATCTACTCCAAAAGAAGTCCCAAAAAGATCTCTTGGACCAACCCAAAGGTTACACCATGGAAACAGGTCTACAAAACAGGCACAAGTATGAAGCCATGCTACCAATTAGACAAAATCAACGGGCTATATGTAATGTGTCCACCATTGGCAAGATAGCCAATACCTAGTCAGCCTAGTAAGCGATGCAGGCGCTGCAGCCACATATTTGCACCCAGAAAATACCCAGCTTTTAACATTGTATGCAAGGCACGTGGCACCAGAGGACAGTGGAAGTGGTAGTGCAGAAAGCAAATGCCAAAACAAGTGGTTCGACATCATGAGAAGCCAGAACCAGAGGCCAGACAGGCACAGCATTTTAACCAACCAAGTGTACGCTCCCAAAAGTGTAAGGACAAGATCCATGAAATATCTAGCCAATCTATACAGTCTGATGATGAACATGACCGGCACATCGATTCACAAAGTGAACCAACATTTGGCATGGTGAACATCAAAGAATGTATTGGAACAGTGATACCAACATGCAGGGTCAGCATAATCTATATGCAAAACTGGACACCAGTGCAGGTGCAAACAACCTTCCACGTCACACACAGAAATGTGTGTACCCATATATGTGGCAAGTGATGATTCAACCAATGAGCACCAAACTCACCGGGTATAATAACTCAGAGATTCCATCCCTAGTATTCATTACACTCAAGTGTTGCTATAATAACTCACCACGGTCACCCCAGATGTTTTATATTGTGGACACCACAGGTCCAGTGATTGCAGGCCTACCAGCATACAAGGGCCTGTCTTTGGTCACCATCCATAGTGTTGTCAAGGCAATGACGAGGACCAGAGACCACAAGGAGCACCATCAGAAGCCCTATGCCGACACTGGAAGAAAATCACCTAACTCTAAAATGCAGATCATCAGCCAACAGGTTACATGACATTGTTTGAACCAAGTAAGTATACCCATTCCGAACTTACAAACATCATGCTGTGAAACTAATGTGGAATTTGTATTTTGGCAGACAGTGCGGACAAACCTGCCCAGTCATCACTCGCTAATGCTCCTAGGAGCATCATTATTCAAAAAACAGTGAAAGATGAAAGATGTCCACAACCGCCATGCGTAACAAATTACCCAATCTGAACATCTGACAGAAATTTTGAGTACAACATCTAACTGATGGTACATGGAATCCAGCAGAAACCACCAGCTTGTGCCCAGAACAAAATTGTACTTTTAAAAAATTCATTCATGGGATGGTTGGCATCACTAGCTAGGCAAGAATTTATTGCCCATCCCTAGTTGCCTTTGAGAAGGTGGTGGTGAGCTGTCTTCTTGAACCACTGCAGTCAATGTAGTGTAGGTGCACCCACAGTGCTACTGGGGAGGTAGTTCCAGGATTTTGACCCAGTGATAGTGAAGAAACGGTGATATATTTCCAAGTCAGGATGGTGTGTGGCTTGGAGGGGACCTTCCATGTGGTGGTGTTCCCATGTGTCTGCTGCCCTTATCCTTCTAGATGGTAGCAGTCATGGGTTTGGAAGATGCTGTCTTAGGAGGCTATGTGAGTTCCTGCAGCCCATCATGTAAATTATACACACTGCTGCCACTGTGTGTTGGTGGTGGATGGAGTGAATGCTTGTGGATGGGGTGCCATTCAAGTGGGCTGCTTTGTCCTGGATGGTGTCAAGCTTTTTGATTGTTGTTGGAGCTGCACTCATGCAGGCAAGTGGAGAGTATTCCATTATACATCTGACTTGTGCCCTATAGATCGTAGCAGGCTTTGGGGAATCAGGAGGTGAGTTACTCGCCGCAGGATTCCTAGCCTCTGACTTGCTGTTGTAGCTACAGTATTTATGTGGCTGGTCCAGTTCAGTTTCTGGTCAATGGTAAACCTCAGAATGTTGATAGTGGGGAATTTGGCGATGTTAATGCCATTGAATGTCAAAGATCAATGGTTAGATTCCATCTTGTTGGAGATGGTCATTGCCTGGCACTTGTATGGCGTTAATGTTACTTGCCACTTGTCAGCCCAAGCCTGTATATTGTCCAGGTCTTGCTGCATTTGGACATGGACTGCTTCAGTATCTGAGGAGCTGTGAATGGTGCTGAACATTGTGCAAATCATCAGTGAAAATATCCACTTCTGACCTTATGATGGAAGGAGGTCATTGATGATGCAGCTGAAGATGGTTGGGCCTAGGACACTACACTGACAAACTTCTGCAATGATGTCCTGGAACAGAGATGATTAACCTCCAACAACCACAACTTTCTTCCTTTGTGCTAGGTATGGCTTCATATAGCGGACAGTTTTCCCCCTGGCTCCCATTGACTCCAGTTTTGCTAGGGCTCCCTGATGCCCTGATATCAAGAACAAACACCAAACGGCATGACAGTGCGATGAAACTGATGTTAAATCTTAACAATACTACAACCAGCAACATTGGATAATCCTATTGCTACCAGAAAATGGTCTAAGATGCAATGCAAATAAAGCAACCTTAACCAGCATTTTGAGAACATACAGTAGCCTCCAGCAAAGATCACTATAACTAAAGCTAGATGGATAAGCAAACCACCGAAACATTTCAGAGACTTGTAAATTATTGCTCTGTGTTAAATTACAGTTAGACACAATGTTATTTGCTTTCATTTTCATGTAACTAGTTTGATTATTTAAGAGGAAACAGTTAGTCCTAAAACAAAGGGATGTTGTGATATGATGTGCATATACCTTTGAGGGTACATATCTTAAACTACTGTCAATCAATATTACATTGACAGGATGTGTTGTATTAGTCCCATGACTCAGCCCAATATCTTTAGTGGGAAGCCCATCATCAACTGACCCAAGTTAATGCTATTACATGTTTTTCAACACTGAGCTCTGTTAAGAGTACACCCTGTAGAGGAGAGGTGCATTTTTGACAGCAATTTCCAACTTCCAAATTTCACTGCAGGTGTTAGGGCACCAGAAATTGCTGTCAGATTTATTCTGTTATAATGTTGAGTGCAGTTTGCTTTCCTGTTGTTATCTATACAAAATCCAGGTCAAAGAACAGATCATGATAAATTTAGTGCCAAGTGAACAAGTCTAGGGTCTCAGCTTTCTGTCAACTATACCAATGACTTGGTTGAAAGAAGAGAGAGTGGTATTTCCAAATTTGCTGATGCCACCAATTGGAAGAGACAGTAGGTTTTCAAATGAGAATAGGGAATTTCAAATAGACAAACATGTGAGTGGCCAAAATGGTGGTAGATGGTGTTCACTGTGGAGAAACATGAGGGCCTGAATTTTCAGCTCGGCGGGCAGGAGCGATTGGCGGGCCCGGGATTGTCCCGGAAACGGACCGCCAACCGTGATCGGCCCCCGACTGTGATTTCATGCTAGCTGGCCAATTAACGGCCAGCCAGTGTGAAGCACGCACTGAAAAGCTCAGCGCTGCTGGGGTGAGGGTGGGAGGAGAGTGGGCGATGACGTCAGCACAGGCGTGGGCGAGGGCTGAGGGAAAGGTGCCTGAAGACAGAGAGCTGATTCAGGGAGCTGCAGACCTAAAAACCATGAAATAAAGTTTTGAAAATCAGAAAAAAAAGTCCAAGCATCACAGTCAGGCACCTGAACATATAGATGATAAAAATGTTGTCCACAGATTTTTATTTTTACCTTATTTAATAACGGAAACCTCATCCCGCCCTTGGATGAGGTTTGATGAAAAATGCAAAGTCCGGCTGGCCGATTTGCCCGTCCACCAGCCATAAGGTTGGATGGGCCACAAAAAATCAGAGACAGTTGTGCCATTAATGGGCTTAATTGCCCTCTTAATTGTGGACGGGCGCGCTTCCGACTTCTGTGCACACCCACCAAGCAAAACATTTCGTGATTGCACGATGGCGTTGGGATGCTTGCCTGACATGTTCCCGCATGATTTTACGTCCGATCGGATCGGGCACGTACCCATCCACGGTATGTAAAATCCTGCCCAAGTTAATCCACTTGAGCTCCAAGAACGACAGCTCGGCACTTTTATTGATGGTGACAGGCTACAAAATATGGAATAGCAACGAAATTTTGGTGGTCAGCCACATGAATCGCGATAAGTTAGTACAGGTGGAAATTAGTGCAGGTGAGGTGGTTACATAGCGGTATTGTCACTGGGCTAATATTCTACAGACCCAGGGTAATTCTCTGGGGGCAAGGGTTCAAATCCTACCACGGCAGATGGTGAAATTTGAATTTGCTAAAAACCTGGAATTAAAAGCTTGATGATGACAATGGAATCATTGCCGATTGTCAGAAAAACCTATCTTAATCACTAATGCCCTTTAGCAAGAAAATCTGCTGACCTTATCCTGGTCTCCATGTGACTCCAGGCCCACAGCAATGTGGTTGACTCTTAAACGTCCTCCGAACAATGGCTGTTAGGGATTGGTAATAAATGCTGGCCTAGCCAGCAGCACCCAAACCCCATGAATGAATAAAAAAAAGGCACAAAAATAATTAAAGCAATTAATTGATTATTATCCTTCTCACATGGTACATTAACACAACTTATATTTATATAGCACCTTTAAAGTAATAAAATATTCCAAGGCATTTCACTTCAAAATTTGACACCGAGCCACATAGGAGTGATTAGGGCAGATGACTAAAAGCTTGGTTAAAGAGGAAAGGTGTTAAGGAGTGTCTTAAAGGATGAAAATGAGGTAGAGAGTTGGAGAGATGTAGGGTGGATATTCCAGATCTTAGGGCCTTGGCAGCTAAAGACACGGCCACCACTGGTGGAGCAATTACAATCGGGGAGCTCAAGATGCTGAAATTAGAGGAGGGCAGATATCTTGGAGAGTTGTGGGGCTGGAAGAGATTACAGAGATAAGGATGGCCAGGACAGGCATTACATTAGTCAAGCCTGGATGTAACATAAGCATGGATGAGCGTTTCAGCAGCAGGTGAGCTGAGGTAGGGGTGGAGGGGCTCCAAGGCAGAGGGTGTCTGAACAGGAGGGACCCCCCTGGCCCCCACCCATCACCCAAGCCTGCAAAAAAAGGTTGCGAGGGTTCATGTGGCGTTGACACCTCCTGCCATTGGTAAAATACCAATGGAGGCAGGTAGCTGGTGGGGCATGTTGCTGCCATCAAGGCATTTGATTTGACAGACCCTGCCTGCCAGCTGGCTCCTCAGGGTAAGGGGCGGGGTGTAAAACCCTTGTTGGCAACAAAGTTCCATGAGCTCCTCTCAGGTCACTGGAGGTGAGAGCGGAGGAGACAGGGGAGAGGGTTTTAAGAAAACAGCTTGTAATAGAAAAAGGAAGTCAAGGGTTACCTTTGCATTTTAGGAGGATCCTGGAATAGTGAGCAGCTTTCGCAGATGAGAGCAGGGCCCAATAATGCTTTGTGTGTCCAATTCTGGGTACCACAGTTTAGGAAGGATGTGAAGACATTGGAGAGGGTGCCAAAAAGATTTATGAGAATGATTCTGGGGATGAAGAGATTTCAGTTAAAGGGATAGATTGGAGAAACCAGTGCTGTTCACTTTAGAGATGAGAAAGTGGAGAGGAAATTTGATAGAGGCATTGAAAATCAGGAGGCATCTAAACAGACTAAATAAAGAGAAACTGTTCTCATTGGGGGAAGGATTGAGAACCAGAGAACAGCAAATTAAAGGGCAGAATTCTCCGGTCAGTGAGCAGGGGGCAGGGCCCGCAGGCCGACACATAAAATGACGCGCGGTGACGTCAGGCGGGCATCCTGATGTCACTGCGCGACATTTAGATTTTCAGTTCGGCAGGCGTGCAGCCAACTCACATGAGGGAACATGTTTTAAAAGTTTTTATTTCCCTTTATTTAAATTTACGCATGTCAAACTCCGTGTCTCAGGGATATCTCTGCACTCTTTCGCCGGCCTGCGGGGGCGCCGATCGGATTCGCGCCTGCCTCCGCCCGCCCCATCACAACCCCCCCAACAACGGGGGGAAAATTCAGCCCAAGGCGTTTGGCAAAAGAAGCAAGGGTGACATTTAGAAAAGCCTTTTTTGTGTCGTGAGTGGTTATGATCTGGTATGAGCTGCCTGAGGGTGTGGCGGAGACAGATTCAAACATGGCTTTCAAAAGGGAATTGGATAATTACCTGAAGAGAAAAAAAGTCTTGCAGGGCTATGGGGAAAAGGCAAGGAAGTAGGTAACTGAGTAGCTCTTATAGAGAGCTGGCATGGACACCACATACTGAATGGCCTCCTTCTGTGCTGTAATCATTCTATGATTCTGTGTGGTCCAGTCAGATCTGGGAGCGAATGCCTGAACAGGTTGTTTCCCATATCCATTCAAGTCTGTATCCCTTCATCCTAAATTCAGCTCAACACCAACATTTCTGAACCAGATCCAATAAAGGAAAATTTTCATAGTATGACAGAAATTACAGCACAGAAGGTGGCCATTTAGCCCCTGCTGCTTGTAATGCTGCTAGCATTCTTTCCTGTTATCTGATTCCCTCCGGACCTTTCTGTATTCATTCTTTTTAAATACTTATCCCATTCCTTATAAATGATATTACAGTCACTGCCCCAATAACCATTTGTGGCGAAGTATCCCATAGCTTAATAGGTCAATTCAAAAACTTCCTTTCTCTCTTGTTTGGTTTTTCAAGTGTGAATCATCTATTTCTATTACCCTGTTCTCCATTTGCGCACCAGTGGAAACAATCTTTCTCTATTTACTGCCTATTTCCACCTACGTAACATTGCCTCACTTCGCCCCATCTCAGCTCATTTGCTAAACCCTCATTAATGCTTACACTATTTTTAGACCTGGCTGTCCCACATTCTACCACCCATAAACCTGAGGTCATCCAAAACTTTACTGCCTGTGTCTTAACTCGCACCAAGTCCCATTTCCCTATCACCGCTGTGCTTGCAGACCTACGTTGACTCCCAGTCAAGTAACATCTTGACTTTAAAATTCTCATCCTGTTTTCAAATCACTCCATGGCCTTGCCCTTCCTATCTCTGTAATCTCCTGCAGCCCCACAATCTCTGAGGTATCCGTGCTTCTCTAATTCTGGCCTCTTGTGCAATCCCCAATTATAATTGCTCCATCATTGGTGTCTGTGTCTACAGTTGCCTAGGCCTCAAGCTCTAGAATTCCCTTCCTAAACCTCGCTCCCTTTCTACCTCAATTTCCTCATTTATGTCACTCCTTAAAGCCCACCTCTTTGACCAAGCCTTTGGTCACCTGACCCAATTCCGCCCCATTTTGCTTGGTGTCATAAATTGTTTTACAATGCTCCTGTGAAGCAGCTCATGATGTTTCATTACATTCAAGGCTCGAGATAAATATTAGTTGTTGTTGCAAAATCTCAAGGGGAAGAACTTTTGGGTCGGCGAGCAGGGGTGGGGCCCACTCGCCGACGCATAAAATGACGTGTGGTGACGTTGGGTGGGTGTCCCGACGTTACCGCGCGTCATTTAGATTTTCAGTTTGGCGGGCGCGCAGGCGAGTAGGCTGTGCGCCCGTCGAACTGTCAATGGACATTTAAAGCCTGTTAAAAAGTAATTGAACTAATTAAATGAGCTGCCCGTCCAACCTTAAGATTGGTGGGCAGGCAAAGAGCCCAGGCGGCCTTTGCATTTTTCATGGAACCTCATCCACAGGCAGGATGAGGTTTCATGAAGGTTTTAAAAATTCAATAAAATTTTTAAAAGAAATCCTTAACATGGCCCAGCTCATATGACACTGTCACATGAGGGGACATGTTTTAAAAGTTTTTAATTTCTTTATTTAGATGTTTAAAACTTAAACTAATCTCCCTGAGGCATCTCTGTGCCTCAGGAAGATTTCTGTGCCCTTTTGCGCGTATGCGCAGGCCCCGACTCAGGAAATCCCCACCCACCCACATGGGGAGTGTTCAGCTTTAATTGGCCCACCCATGTAAAATAGCGGCGTGGCCCCGATTGGGGGCGCCGATCGGGTTCACGCCTGCCCCCACACGACCCCTCCAATAGGGGGAAATTTCTGCCCAAGGTTTCATATATCCCTTCATGATTTGTTGCTCTCACAGCATTGTTGCTGCTTCTCTGTATAATACAGCAAAGCACTGGGGCTGCTGTTGGGGCACACTGCCTTTAAGAGGTTCAGGCTGTACCTGGAACACGTGCAAACCATGCATCATGCTGGGCCCCCTTTTGAGCATTCAGCCAGCCAGCAACAAGGTTGTGCTCGACTGAATGCTACAATCTTTCAAATGAAGAGACAGAACAAAAGCAGCCCCCATACCTGAAAATAGGAGCTTTCCGATTTTTAGCCTGCAGAGTTTGAAAACCATATTCCCCAGTATTCTGAAGGCCTCCCGCTTCCTCCAACATAAAGTGCAACTTCATCTCAGATCCACCGCTTAAGCATGAGGAATGGGCCCACAGAGTTTTTTTTTAATTTGGCCATTCTGACAGCAAGGCAATCTGGAGAAGCTGGACTGATAAGAATAATAAATAATTCAATAAAAAAGCGATCTATAAAGTTTTGTCTATTTGATTAATTTTGTTGTCATACTTGTTCTGACAAAACAACATAGAACATTTAATGAAAAAGCTTTCTAGCTTCAACACTGGCCCAGTACTGGGAAAAGAGAAAATAGCAGAAGACAAATACAGGATCATGTGCAGGTTTAAAGCATTGAGTTCAATACCTTTTTGTTCTGGTTTAAACTTAATTATAAATGGTGACATCATCTAGAGCTGATATTCAGAAATCACTTCTTCCTTTCTTTTGTCAATACAAACCAGAGACATTGCGCAATGGAATTATTAAGATATGTGCTGCAAATCTGATTCTATTATAAATACAATTTACGCTCTTACTCCTTGAGTTTGATAAGAGCAGCATTATGGTCCAACTTTGGCTAGAACAAAAAAAGAGATCAGTGACTTGCACCCTCAGCTTTTCAGCCTTCAGAATTGGTTTGCAAAGAAGATAGGTTTATTGCCAGTCAAAAATATAATTTCATATTTAAACATCTTACTATAAATTGAGTACAGTTATTTATGAAAACTGTGCTCTTAAAAATTAACCACACATTTGTGTTTTGTAGCACATTACCCAAATAAATAACTTGATGAGAGCTAATTGTTATCAAAAGTCTTATATGATTCAAATAGGACATTTTACCACACAAGAGCATCATTGTAAATTTGTGAGGCATTAGTTAATAGCAACTCTTAAATAAAAACTCATTTATTCTGGAGGCTGAATTATCCGGAGCCTGGTGTATCTGCACATTAAGCATCAGTCTGTGATACATGCTGACCTGGGAAGTCAATGCAGGGCATAATGTGTCCTTAATAAAATGCAATGAGACGAATAATTCACTGGTGATAGGAAATAGATTCAAAAAATGCAATTCACAAATCAATCTGAAGTAAATGTGCTTCACTATAGCTTTAGAATCTGGAAACAATTCATTGGATGTTGAAAATGCCATTTTCACACAAAAGAAAGCAGAGATTCAATTTACCACATATAAGAAAGACAATGCCTAATGAAATAGAGTTCTACAAGAGGACTCACACCACCAATGTGCTGACAGCAGAACTATTTCTTGAACTGACAGTTTCACAACCTGTTAATAACCTGAAAATGAGGTGAAACAATTGCTGTCATTCTTGACACATGGTTAACTGCAAAACACTTGTCTATGATTTGACTAATAGTCAGATAGTCAGCCAGGTCACAATTATGACATTGCGGGCCTGATATTATATTCGCTAATAGTATTCAGGTTTCTTTGACACTAATAATTAATATTTCACGCCATGACACTAATTTTATGTTTTATAATTCTTAGCATGGCCTTGGTTTCTGCTGCTCTTGAATAGGTGCACTATTATATAGTTCCTCTATGAGCTGACAAGATGGATCTTGGAGACAAGGAGAAATGCCATGGCTCCAGGATTTTTTAATTTCGAGGGAGAAACACTTTAACTTAAAATAGTTGAACTGAAATGCATTCCAGCTATTACAGATTTTTTTTACGGTTCTGGCTATAAATCTAATTATAATAAGTAAAGGTATCTAAATGTCAAAACAGAGCAAAAAAGATGGAAGAAATTGTTCAAATTGGTGCTGAGCTGAATTTCCTGTAAGTGAGTTTGTAATGTTTGTCTATCAATTAGTTGTTTGTCCTGAGAATTAGCTTGGCCCCATTTTTCACGTATGTTAACAATATGGTACGAAAGTGCATCCCCTTTGCTTACAAACTGGAACACTGATGGGAACAGACAGGTTCACAAAACAATTCAGTCCCACTTGGTGAGGGTGACCACAAATAGAATAACCTCCCAGATACTCTGGGGAAAATTACTGTAATTCTTTCGAACTCCCAGGCAACTGACGTGAAGAATAAACTATTGAGTAGGGAGCAACTTGCATTTCTGTATCACCTTTAACACAAAAAAATTCCAAAGAGCTTAATTCACAAAGGGGAAGCAGACACTAGGCAGAAATCGAAAAGGTAAGGCAGGTGAAAATTGCCAGAAAAAAAGTTTTGAGGAGGCTTTTGGGATCAGAGAGGAGCAGAGATTTAGGGAAGGCATTCCAGAAACTAAGGGCTGCATCTTCCGGTTGGTGAGCAGGGGGCGGGGCCTGCTCGCTGACGCGTAAATTGACGCGGGGTGACGTCGGGCATGCGTCCTGACGTCACCCTGCACCATTTAGATTTTCAGTTTGGCGGGTGTGCATCCGACTCGGCTGTACACCCAATGAACTGTCAACGGTCACTTAAGGTTGTCGGGCAGGCCGGGGGCCCAGACGGGCTTCTGAAAAAACATGAAACCTCATCCATGGGTGGGATGAGGTTTCATGAACGATTTAAAAATTTCAGAATATTTTATAATAAAAGTTATGGACATGTCCCAACTCATGTGACAGTGTCACATGAGGGGACACGTCAGTAAAATTATTTCTATTCTTTAAACTGCTTTTCACATTTGAACCGATCTCCCTGAGGCAGCACTTAGCCTTAGGGAGATTTGTGCACTCTTTCATGCGCATGCGCGAAAGAGCGCACTCCTGGCTCAGGTACCAGCTGCGCACCACCATTTTACGGGGGCGGGCCAATTAAGGCCCGCCTAGTGTAACACGCGGCCAGTAGCACTCAGTGTTACCTGTAATGGCGGGGGGAGGAGGGAGGGTCAGGGCCTGCGCTCTTTTGCACGCACCTCAGGGAGATTGAATGGGTTATAAAACTTTTTAATAAATAAAGTGAAAATTTATTTAAACATGCCCCCTCATGTCACATGAGCTGGGACATGTTTGTGAAGTTTGGAAAATTTATTTATTTATTTTATAAAAGCTTTAGGAAACCTCATCCCGCCCTTCGGTGAGGTTTCCTAAAAAACAAGAAGGCCGCTTGGGCTCTTCGCCTGTCCGCCAACCTTAAGGTTGGACGGGCAATGTTCTTAACTAGTTTAATTACTTTTTTAATGGCCTTAATAGGCTGTTGACATTTTGGCGGGCGCGCAGCTGCCTTCGGCGTATGCCCGCCGAACGAAGTATCGAGATGACGCATGATGACGTCGGGATGCACGCCCGACATCAACGCGCGTTATTTTACCCACCGGCATGTCAGGCCCGCCACCACACGCTGACCAGAAGATTCGGCCCACACTTCAGACCCAGTGGCCTGAATTTTAGCATCCTCACCAAGCCTTGATATCCTTTCCAAAGTGTGGCACCTGGAATTGGACATAACACTCGAGCTGAAGTGTTTTATAAAGATTTATCATAACCTTCAACTAGTCCCAGACGTTAGGCACAAGTTGTGATTTGAGCAAGGTCTTTAATTTTCACGATTGCCATTGACCCAATTGAATTGTTTATTTGATCGCGGGCGATGGTCAGCTTCCCAACCGCCCGCGCCGAGCCCGCCCAACAAGGGCAAGATTCTGCCCAATAACGCCACTTGGAGATGAGATATCTGGCCATCTGTTTCTGTTGATACAGTTCACAGATAGCCTCATTATGAATGCTTACCTGACCACTGCCATCCTTGCCGCGATTTTAACAGTGGCAGTGGAGGCATCAGGAGACTCACCTGCTTATGGGCCAATTGAGGCCCTTTAGTGGCCAACTAATAGCCTCCGCCTTTCGTTACTGGGATCTAACCCATGCGAATAAACCAACTGCCATTTGAAATCCATGATTGAATCTGGTCCAATGCCCTCTGAGGCAGTGTTTGCCAGATCCTAACCATTCACTGTATATAAAGCTTTTCCTCATGTCACCTTTAATTCTTTTGCCAATTATCTTAAATGTGTATCATCTGGTTCTTGACCATTCCACCAATGGAAGCAGTTTCTCTCTGTCTACTCTTTCCAAGCCCCTCATGATTTTTAACACCTCTATCAAATCTCCTTTCAATTTCCCTTTTCTAAGAAGAACAGCCCCAGCTTCTCCAATCTGTCCAACTAACCGATCCCTCATCCCTGAAACATTGTAAGCTTTTTCTGGACCTTCTCTAAAGCCTTCACATCCTTCTGAAAATGCAATGTCCAGAATTGGACACATTCACTAGTTGAGGTCAAACCAGTGTTTTATAAAGGCTCACCATAACATCCTTACTTTTATACTCTGTGCATCTATTTATAAAAGCCAAGATCCTGTTAACTTTTTATCCACTTTCTCAACCTGCCCTGCCACCTGCAACATTTTGTGTACATATACCTCCAGGTCTCTTTGTTCATGCACCTCTTTTAGAATTGTACCTTTTGCCTCTCCTTGATCTTCCGACTAACACTTCCTACTTTCTATGTCACTTTGCACTTCTCTGTGTTAAACTTCATCTGCTACCTGTTTGTACATTCTACCAGGTTGACTCTGTCCTCTTGGAAATTGTCCCTATCCTCCTTACTGTTCCCAATACTTCCAAGATTTGTGTCATCTGCAAATTTTGAAGTTATGTCTTGTACACCCAAATCTAAGTCATTACTAAAAGAAAAGTTGATTTCTAAGTACACACTCCTGAGAAATTCCACTGTATTCCTTCCTTCAGACTGAAAAACAGCCATTCAACATTACTCTCTGTATCAACAGAACCAGATGGCCAGATATCTCATCTCCAAGTTGCGTTATTGGGCAAAATCTTGCCCTTGTTGGGCGGGCTCGCCGTGGGCGGTTGGGAAGCCGCCCATCGCCCGCAATCAAGGCCGGAAGGTGATTTCATGCTGGCGAGCTAATTAAGGCCCGCCCAGCATGAAACACAAGTGGCAGTGCTCAGTGCTGCCTGTATGAGTTGGGTGGAGGCGGGGGGGGAGTGCAAGCAGGTTGAGCACAAGTTTCACACATGTGTGCAAGTGTGTACTTCATAATCTCCCTGAGGCTCAGAGCTGCGTCAGGGAGATGAAGAGTTTAAAAAAAAAATAAAGAAATTAAAAATGTTATAAAACATGTCCCATGAGCAGGGACATGTTACTAATTAAATTTTAATTTTTTTCTACTTTATTTTTATTTGCTTTAGGAAACCTCATCCCGCCCGTGGATGAGGTTTCCTAAAAAGTGCAAAGGCTGCTTGGCCTTTTTGCCTGCCTACCAACCGTAAGTTTGGACGGGCAGTGAAGAAATCTATATAATTGGCCCTTTAATGGCCTTGACAGGCCTTTTAATTGTCGGTGGGCACGCTGTTGACTCCGGCGCATGCCCACTGAACAAAATATTGCGTGACCGCACATTGACATTGGGGCACTCGCCCGACGTCAACGCGCATCATTTTAGACTCGAGTGGGTGGGGCGGGCCGCCGAGCTAAAAATTTTGGCCATTATAAAGGCGTGGTGAGCTCCAAGACTCCCTACTGGATTAGCTTAGCAGGGGCCTATTTTCACAGATGGAAGCGGAGTGCTTGCTATGATCAATTGACAAAATTATGAAGTTACAGTAAATAATTATTTTTTTGAACTCTTTCTTTCAATGTCTGTTTATTTGGATGAAATGAAAAGGTGTGAAGTGAGGTAAAGCTTCTGTTACTTTCACAGAGTTGTAAAAACAGCAGTTTTTTTCAAAGCAGATTATTAAATGGGTGTATTTTTTTAAAATGCATTTCAAGACTTGCCATTGTTACCAAATGGCTTATTGGTTCTATAATGCATACTGGGTGAGTGGGCATGGAGGATGTGGGGGACTATGAAAGGGGCATGGGGGCATGAAGGTGGCATGGGGAGTGAGTGGGGGTTCGGGGGGGCGTGAAGAGTGAGCGCTAGAGGGCCTAAGATCCTTTAATACAACTAGGACAAAGTCACAGAGAACCGAGGCGGGCCTTCTAATCAGCCCGGCTCAACACTCACCCACCTCTGCACCTGCATCTGAATGCTTCCAGGGTCAACGGGCGCGACTCCATCCCGTCCCTGCCTCTCTGGAGCAAAACTAGTACACATGGGGGCCATTTATATTGAGACGTGCCTGATGAGTCGGGGAAATCTTCTGACTCGAGCTCCCCGCCTCGATGGTGGAAATCTGGCCTTAGCTTCCTCACCCTGTAGCTCCTGTGATGTCAGAGATTTTTGCAAGGACAGCTTAATATAGTGAAAGAAATCTTCAACTAGTCCCAGAGGTTAGGCACAAGTTGTGATTTGAGCAAGGTCTTTAATTTTCATGATTGCCATTGACACAATCGAATTGTTTATTTTTTAAAAATCTGCGTAGTTTCATATTTGCTTAATACATGCTAAAATTATTAGATTCTATTGCTGAACAACAAGCACATGAACCATTAGTAAGCATCCCCTTCTATGAAACATGAATACCACATCTTTTGTTTCAGTTTATCTTTTAATTTCCTTTTTAAAAATTTCCTCTGAAAAATGTCTGACTTCATTGTGCTAGTTAGTATAATAAAATTTGTTAACAATTAAATTGACACAATTGTAATTATTCTCTGTCAAAATGTAGCATTAGTACAGTTTACGTAATTGGGAAAAGCTGTATCTAGGGAATAACCAGTAATTATTTCCTTGAAAGTCTCCTTTCTGCAATTTGTTACCCTATTTTAATTGCTTTATAGAGCTATATCAGTGTAACAATGCAAGAGTTGTAGTATATTGTGGTCGATCTAACCAATTAATGGATGTATAAATGAACGTTTTGTATTTAACTATAAGAATGTTCAGACAGAGCTCCATTACTGGCTGCTTTTCAGTATCTGCTCTATTATATTGGGGTTGTCTAATGCATTAGTAAGAACCAGAGTCTCTCATTGTGTCCATTCCTTATTCACCATGAAGTGTGGTAAATTAGGTTGTGATGATATATTGATCAAAGAATGTCTGATGTGATTGTGGTATGTAACCTCTTGCACCAGCGTCTGCAGGATGTCTGACTATTTCTGTGAATATTGCTGCTGCAAAATGAAGAAAAGTCATTCCTAGCTCTGTACTGTATAAAATGTAGCCTCACAATCCAAATGAACATTAAAGAATGGAACATAAATAGGTGAAATATTCCACAGTACTGTAACTAGCCAGTGTCAGACAGACTGAAACTTCAAGAGTGAACAATGGAGCTACAGCATCCATTTTTACTGCTTTCATCTCTCTCATAATTTGCCCTTTGTTTTCTATCTACACTGTGTCATCAGCTTTCATTCACCAATGTCACCCTGGCTTCATTTTTTTACATAATCTGCTTCCAGCTACTCCATCTAACATTTACTTTTAAACTTAATTTAATCACAATTTTCTGGCCACAAATAGCATTCAAAAAACTATACCACAAATGTATATGTTAAATTCCTTTATTTCATATCTGCCTTACTTCTAATTCTATTGTGACTCAGATGGTCTAATCCTTCACAAAAGATTCCAAGGTCCCCTGTTTGTAAAGTCAGCATGTAGTCGAACTATGAAATTCAATGGATTTAAATCGGTGCTGAGTTTGTGGCAAAGCTAAAGTAGCATTAGGAGTATAATAATTGCTCTCTGTATCTCTAGGCTGCAGAAATAAAAATCAGCTAGGGTTCCAATTGAAAGATCCAGTGGATCTTGCTGAAAAAATGAATGCTTTTGAAGACACAATGCTTCCTTCCTACCACTACCAAAATTGGAGAGACTACCAAAATTTGTCGAGCACACATTTGACTAAGGCGGTC